>NC_089837.1:305029775-305650072 GCF_035609145.1 Eleutherodactylus coqui
ACTGAACTAGTTACTTATGCTCTTATGATATGATCTATTGATTCCCGTGGCCTACAAATAATATTAATTGTAATCATTCTTATCTGTTGTATTTCAAACAGTAGATCACACCTTACTGGACATATTTCAAACAGTAGACTACCCCCCTGATGGACATATTCAATCCAGGTATTATTCAACCTCTCTAACAACTCTTTCAGAATTTTTTGGCATTCCACCTGGAAACAATATAGTTTGTGTATTCCAATGGCTAATGGCATTTTTGATATAGATAGACAGATAGGAGATAGATAGATAGATAGATAGATAGATAGATAGATAGATAGATAGATAGATAGATAGATAGATAGATATGAGATAGAGAGATAGATAGATATGAGATAGATAGATATGAGATAGATAGATAGATAGATAGATAGATAGATAGATAGATAGATAGATAGATAGATAGATAGATAGGAGATAGATAGATAGATAGATAGGAGATAGATAGATAGATATGAGATAGATAGATAGATATGAGATAGATAGATAGATAGATATGAGATAGATAGATATAAGATAGATAGATACATAGATAGATATAAGATAGATAGATACATAGATAGATAAATAGATAGATATATAGATAGATATGAGATAGATAGATAGTAGAGATGAGCGAGTATACTCGCTAAGGCACTACTCGCTCGAGTAATGTGCCTTAGCCGAGTATCTCCCTGCTCGTCCCTAAAGATTCGGGGGCCGCCGCGGCTGACAGGTGAGTTGCGGCAGGGAGCAGGGCAGAGCGGGCGGGAGAGAGGGAGAGAGATCTCCCCTCCGTTCCTCCCTGCTCTCCCCCGCAGCTCCCCGCCCCGCGGCGGCACCCGAATCTTTCGGGACGAGCGGGGAGATACTTGGCTAAGGCACATTACTCGATCGAGTAGTGCCTTAGCGAGTATACTCGCTTATCTCTAATAGATAGATATGAGATAGATAGATAGATAGAGAGATATGAGCTAGATAGATAGATAGATAGAGAGATATGAGCTAGATAGATAGATAGAGAGATAGATAGAGAGATATGAGCTAGATAGATAGATAGATAGATAGAGAGATATGAGATAGATAGATAGATAGATAGATAGATAGATAGATAGATAGATAGATAGATAGATAGATAGATAGATAGAGTGTTTTATGTATGTTTGTTTCCTTTCCATGAAAATATTTGAAAACATTATTTTTAACTTATTCCTACATTTTTGTATGTCGGTAAATTATACCAGTTCATAAACATACTGTATGCACAGGCAGTTGTTAGGGCGTGCATTGGTCATTCAATGTTATTTTAGCTTTCGAATTAGAAAAAAGCAAAACTATAAGAGTAATGTGAACTTTCTTTAGATCTTATCTTTGTAACCTGTAACTAAAACCAAAATTCTGTGCCATTAAATTACTCATATTTTCCTAAGCATAGTTATTTAAAATACAAAAAGGCAGGGTTCCAGTGGTAATGAGCACCTGGGTATTATGGGAAATGGGAGTTCTCATTGATATTAGTACATCTTAACATTGACACAACGCTCATGAATTTCATAAGAATTTTTTGCATGCTGCTTTTCATTGCAACCACTGGCTAGAGATATGCAAATGAACTGTGAAACCACTTCTAGCACTATAATTTACATATTTATGAGCATATGAAAAAAATGTCAACTTGACCATATTTTTAACATAAATAGATTAAGCTAATGACTGCTGTACACAAAGCCACCAGGGAAATTATTAAGTCTTGTGAAAGCACCCAGTCTTTAAAAATCCAAAAATGTGATAAAATGCTTTCACTTGAGAATTCAGGGTAAATTGTGGAAATGGCAAATGACACAAAAGAACACTTAACTGCTAATATTTACTCGTTCAGTATTTACAAGCCCTTATTTAGCATAATGTGAAGTACGAAGTTATGTAAATGCATTACCATTGAATAATGTTATGACTCAATACGAAAGCTTTAATTTTTATTATGAAAAGTAGACTTTAAAGGTCTGATTTACAAATATCAGTCTTATCCTTTTTGTCTCAATGCCCTTTACTAATGCAAATATGATTTCGGTATAGAATTTATCTCTTTTACAGTGTTACATACCATGAGGTCGCAACCCAACATCTTTATTTCATTTGCTTCTGAACTGCGAACCAAATCTTTGTTATAGTCACCTAATAATCAACATGTATCACATGGGGTGTAACTACATGAGCTCTGAAGTTGCATTGGCACATGGGCTTTGGTGCAGAGGTAGTCAGAGACAGCAGAAGTCTATACACAAAAAATGTGTATGGGCTTGCTGATCAGCTGATTGAAGTGACAGCAGCGTTCAAGTAAACGCCACTGTCATTTCAGTCCATACCAGGCACAGCGCCATACATTGTATAGTGGCTGTGCCTGGTATTGCAGGCAATGTGACCGATGTAAATGAGGACAGGCTGAGAGCTTACCTGAGTGCAATGGCCTCTTCAATCAGCTAATCAACAGGGATCCTGAACAGCGAGCCCCAGGTAGATCATCAGTAGTGTAGTCCTTGAAAACTCATTTACCATAAAAAATATACATCATGGGTATGCTACATCAATAAAAATCTGTTCTGTTAAAATAGCACATTATATATACCCCACAATGAATGCAGTCTGCGAAAAAAATAAAGAATTGCGCATTTTTGGCTTGATCAAAAGCATTCAAAAAGTTGTATGTACTGGGAGAAAAATGCTAAACATGGACAAAATCTGGAAAAGAATATACCTGATGGTTCTGTCTGGAGGTGGTGAAACTGTGGACGCAAATTCAAAATTTACTAAACCAGCTGTTTGTGGGTACGATACCCAAATTATCCAAGGTCTTCCTCCTGGTGGATCGCTCTCCTAGGATTAGATCCAGAGCCCATAAGCTTATACAGGTTATTTGTATGGCCACAAGGATCCACATCGCCTCTAGATGGAAATCCCCGAACCTCTCTTTCTCAGAGGTGATTAATAGAGTTTCTACAATTATACTATACGAAAGGATCCATGCTATTTGGACGCATACCTTAGCAAATTTCCTAGCTATGTGGCAACTTTAGATTAGCTATCTTGAAATCCAAGGACTACGTCACATTTTCTCATCTACCTAAAATTTCCCATTGGAAATCGGCTCCAGTTGTTTACTAGGCTTTATCAGGGAGCTGATGTGGATCCTTGACGACCCCCTGTTTTACACCCTTTGTTACCCCCTCCCAATACTCCATACTAGATATTGTATTAAAACCTAGTGTACACTAAGAAGGCAATAATTAGCCCCCTACATGGGGATGTAAAAATGTTATGTTCCTGTACCACTTTTGAAAATATCTTAATAAAAACCGTTGAAACTAAAATCTGGAAAAGTAGGAATATTGGCATAGCAAGTCAACACAGGATAGTGCAAACCACCGTTTTCCCCATAGCCATGTATCGATATGAAAGCTGAACTGCAAAAAAAGCTGATAGAAGGAGGATTGATGTGTTTGAGCTATGCTGTTGGTGAAAGCTGCTGTGTATACCCTGGACAGCAAGAGTAACAAACAGAGTCTTGAATCGTATAAGACCCGATATATCACTGGAGTCCAAGATGACCGGCTCAGACTCACAGATTTTGTCCATGTAAAGTGAGCAGAGTCGCTAGAAAAATCTATAATGCTTGGGCAGATCAGTGGCAAAAGAACACCTTGCTGCCAAAGAACACGATGGTTGTCAAAACTGAAACTGGCATGGATATCAAAAAACCATAAGAAGCAGTGCAAAATCAAAAAACATGGAGGGAGCTCACTTTTAGAGTCGTTGAGGGCTGTGAACGACTAAACAGCTAAAAAACATAACATAACGAGATATTACAGGAAAAAATAAAAATTTGTCATCACTGTAGTCATACTGACATACAGAATAAAGAAAGCATGCGATTTTTTGACAAAATGTGTTCGCTGTACAGTGAAGACCACCCATAAAATGACGAAATTGTGTATTTTTTTCTATTTCTGCCTACTTTGAATAATTTTATGTCTTTCAGCACATTATATGGTATATAGAGATGAGCGAACGTACTCGTCCGAGCTTGATGCTCGGGCGAATATTAGCGTGTTCGGGATGCTCGTTACTCGTAACGAGTACCACGCGATCTTCCGGTTACTTTCAGTTTCCTCTCTGAGACGTTAGCGCGCTTTTCTGGCCAATTGAAAGACAGGGAAGGCATTACAACTTCCCCCTGTGACGTTCAAGCCCTATACCACCCCCCTGCTGTGAGTGGCTGGGGCGATCAGATGTCACCCGAGTATAAAAGTCGGCCCCTCCCGCGGCTCGCCTCAGATGCCTTGTGACTGAGTTAGCTGAGGGAAAGTGCTGCTGCTGGTGCTGCTATAGGGAGAGTGTTAGGAGTGAGTGTAGGCTTCAAGAACCCCAACGGTCCTTCTCAGGGCCACATCTATCCGTGTGCAGTACTGTGGAGGGTGCTGTTAGCAGTGTTGCACAATTTTTTTTTTTTCAAAATCGGCTGTCTGCAGAGCATTGCGCCCTGCAGTAATAGTCCAGGGACAGAAGTGGTGGTTAGGCAGCGAGAGTGTTAGGAGTGAGTGTAGGCTTCAAGAACCCCAACGGTCCTTCTTAGGGCCACATTTAACCGTGTGCAGTACTGTGCAGGCTGCTGTTAGCAGTGTTGCATTTTTTTTTTTCAAAATCGGCTGTGCAGAGCATTGCGCCCTGCAGTAATACTACAGGGACAGAATTGTGTAGGCAGGGCCAGAAGACATATATTATTGATTGAATATAGTCAGTGGGCCTTTTCTTTTTTAAAAAAGGGAAAAATTCTATGTGCCCTGCCTCTGTCAGTCCTCAGCGTTCTGTGTACGTGTGTGGTGGGTGGAGATAGTAAACAAATCATACGCAGCCAGCTACGTTTAACAGCAGGCTTGCGCCAATTTATTTCCTGCCTTCCTGGGAAAAATCACCGCTCTGCTGCACTTCATATAACTGCATTTCTGTGGAACAGTATTCTTATCTGATTGAATATAGTCAGTGGGCCTTTTCTTTTAAAAAAAAGGGAAAAATTCTATGTGCCCTGCCTCTGTCAGTCCTCAGCGTTCTGTGTACGTGTGTGGTGGGTGGAGATAGTAAACAAATCATACGCAGCCAGCTACGTTTAACAGCAGGCTTGCGCCAATTTATTTCCTGCCTTCCTGGGAAAAATCACCGCTCTGCTGCACTTCATATAACTGCATTTCTGTGGAACAGATTTCTTATCTGATTGAATATAGTCAGTGGGCCTTTTCTTTTTAAAAAAAGGGAAAAATTCTATGTGCCCTGCCTCTGTCAGTCCTCAGCGTTCTGTGTACGTGTGTGGTGGGTGGAGATAGTAAACAAATCATACGCAGCCAGCTACGTTTAACAGCAGGCTTGCGCCAATTTATTTCCTGCCTTCCTGGGAAAAATCACCGCTCTGCTGCACTTCATATAACTGCATTTCTGTGGAACAGATTTCTTATCTGATTGAATATAGTCAGTGGGCCTTTTCTTTTTTAAAAAAGGGAAAAATTCTATGTGCCCTGCCTCTGTCAGTCCTCAGCGTTCTGTGTACGTGTGTGGTGGGTGGAGATAGTAAACAAATCATACGCAGCCAGCTACGTTTAACAGCAGGCTTGCGCCAATTTATTTCCTGCCTTCCTGGGAAATCAAATCACTGGTAATACACCATGCTGAGGGGTAGGGGTAGGCCTATAGGATGTGGACGCGGGCGAGGACGCGGAGGCCCAAGTCAGGGTGTGGGCACAGGCCGAGCCAGTGCGGTGGCCAGGGGTAGAGGCAGGGCCAGACCGAATAATCCACCAACTGTTTCCCAAAGCGCCCCCTCGCGCCATGCCACCCTGCACAGGTCAAGGTGCTCTACGGTGTGGCAGTTTTTCACAGAGACGCCTGACGACCGACGAACAGTGGTGTGCAACCTTTGTCGCGCCAAGATCAGCTGGGGAGGCACCACCAACAGCATGCACAGGCATATGATGACCAAGCACCCCACAAGGTGGGACGATGCCCGTTCACCGCCTCCGGTTTGCACCACTGCCTCTCCCCCTGTGCCCCAACCTGCCACTGAGATCCAACCCCCCTCTGAGGACACAGGCACTACCGTCTCCTGGCCTGCACCCACACCCTCACCTCCGCTGTCCTCGGCCCCATCCAGCAATGTCTCTCAGCGTAGCGTCCAGACGTCGCTAGCGCCACAGTTTGAGCGCAAGCGCAAGTACGACGCCACGCACCCGCACGCTCAAGCGTTAAACGTGCACATTGCAAAATTGATCAGCCTAGAGATGCTGCCGTATAGGCTTGTGGAAACGTAGGCTTTCAAAAGCATGATGGCGGCGGCGGCCCCGCGCTACTCGGTTCCCAGTCGCCACTACTTTTCCCGATGTGCCGTCCCAGGCCTGCACGACCACGTCTCCCGCAACATTGTACGCGCCCTCACCAACGCGGTTACTGCCAAGGTCCACTTAACAACAGACACGTGGACAAGCACAGGCGGGCAGGGCCACTATATCTCCCTGACGGCACATTGGGTAAATTTAGTGGAGGCTGGGACAGAGTCAGAGCCTGGGACCGCTCACGTCCTACCCACCCCCCGAATTGCGTGCCCCAGCTCGGTGGTGGTATCTGCGGGGGTGTATGCTTCCTCCACTAAACCACCCTCCTCCTCCTCCTACGCAACCTCTGTCTCGCAATCAAGATGTGTCAGCAGCAGCACGTCGCCAGCAGTCGGTGTCACGCGGCGTGGCAGCACAGCGGTGGGCAAGCGTCAGCAGGCCGTGCTGAAACTACTCAGCTTAGGAGAGAAGAGGCACACGGCCCACGAAGTGCTGCAGGGTCTGACAGAGCAGACCGACCGCTGGCTTGCGCCGCTGAGCCTCCAACCGGGCATGGTCGTGTGTGACAACGGCCGTAAGCTGGTGGCGGCTCTGCAGCTCGGCAGCCTCACGCACGTGCCATGCCTGGCCCATGTGTTTAATTTGGTGGTTCAGCGCTTTTTGAAAAGCTACCCCCACTTGTCATACCTGCTCGGAAAGGTGCGCCGGATCTGCGCACATTTCTGCAAATCACACACGCACGCTGCCACCCTGCGGACCCTGCAACATCGGTTTAATCTGCCAGTGCACCGACTGCTGTGCGACGTGCCCACACAGTGGAACTCTACGCTCCACATGTTGGCCAGACTCTATGAGCAGCGTAGAGCTATAGTGGAATACCAACTCCAACTTGCGCGGCGCAGTGGGAGTCAGCCTCCTCAATTATTTACAGAAGAGTGGGCCTGGTTGGCAGCCATCTGCCAGGTCCTTGGAAAATTTGAGGAGTCTACCCAGGTGGTGAGCGGCGATGCTGCAATCATTAGCGTCACCATTCCTCTGCTATGCATCTTGAGAAGTTCCCTGCAAAGCATAAAGGCAGACGCTTTGCGCTCGGAAACAGAGCCGGGGGAAGACAGTATGTCGCTGGATAGTCAGAGCACCCTCCTGTCTATATCTCAGCGCGTTCAGGAGGAGGAGGAGGAGCATGAGGAGGATGAGGAGGAGGGGGAAGAGACAGCTTGGCCCACTGCTGACGGTACCCATGCTGCTTGCCTGTCATCCTTTCAGCGTGTATGGCCTGAGGAGGAGGAAGAGGAGGAGGAGGAGGATCCTGAAAGTGATCTTCCTAGTGAAGACAGCCATGTGTTGCGTACAGGTACCCTGGCACACATGGCTGACTTCATGTTAGGATGCCTTTCTCGTGACCCTCGCGTTACACGCATTCTGGCCACTACGGATTACTGGGTGTACACACTGCTCGACCCACGGTATAAGGAGAGCCTTTGCACTCTCATTCCCGAAGAGGAAAGGGGTTCGAGAATGATGCTATACCACAGGGCGCTGGTGGACAAACTGATGGTAAACTTCCCATCCGACAGCGCTAGTGGCAGAAGGCGCAGTTCCGAGGGCCAGGTAGCAGGGGAGGCGCAGAGATCAGGCAGCATGTACAGCGCAGGCAGGGGACCATTCTCCAAGGCCTTTGCCAGCTTTATGGCTCCCCAGCAAGACTGTGTCACCGCTCCCCAGTCAAGGCTGAGTCGGCGGGAGCACTGTAAAAGGATGGTGAGGGAGTACGTAGCCGATCGCACGACCGTCCTCCGTGACGCCTCTGCCACCTACAACTACTGGGTGTCGAGGCTGGACACGTGGCCTGAACTCGCGCTGTATGCCCTGGAGGTGCTTGCTTGTCCTGCGGCTAGTGTCTTGTCAGAGAGTGTGTTTAGTGTGGCTGGGGGAATCATCACGGATAAGCGTACCCACCTGTCAACCGACAGTGCCGACAGGCTTACACTCATCAAGATGAACAAAGCCTGGATTTCCCCAGACTTCTCTTCTCCACCAGCGGACAGCAGCGATACCTAAGCAATACGTAGGCTGCACCCGCGGATGGAAGCTACGTTCTCTCTCACCATCCAAAACGGGGACATTTCTGCTTCATCAATCTGTGTATAATATTCCTCCTCCTCCTCCTCCTGCTCCTCCTCCTGAAACCTCACGTAATCACGCCGATCGGGCAATTTTTCTTATGGCCACAAGGCTCACATATAATTTTTCTAAACAATTTTTATACGTTTCAATGCTCTTAAAAGCGTTGAAACTTTAACTTGAACCAATTTTTCGTTCAACTGGGCTGCCTCCAGGCCTAGTTACCACTTAAGCCACATTAACCAAAGCGATTAATGGGTTTCACCTGCCCTCTTGGTTGGCCATGGCCAATTTTTTGGATGTACATTAGTACTGTTGATACAGCAATTTTTGTGGGCCCTCGCCTACAGTGTAATCAAATGAATTTTTAGCCCACCTGCATTACAGCTGACGTTACATCCGCTGTGTTGGGCAATGCAATGGGATATATTTATGTACCACCGGTGGCTTCCTGGCAACCACCCATGCTGTGGGTCCACAGAGAATTATAAATGCATCTGAAACCACATCTAAAGAACCCCAGTCAGACTGGGGCATGCAGTGTGGGCCGAAGCCCACCTGCATTAAGCACGACATTACTACCTCAGCTGTGTTGGGCAATGCAATGGGATATTTTTATGTACCGCCGGTGGGTTCCAGGGAGCCACCCATGCTGTGGGTCCACAGGGAATTATAAATGCATCTGTTTCCACTTCTAAAGAACCCCAGTCTGACTGGGGCATGCAGTGTGGGCCGAAGCCCACCTGCATTAAGCACGACATTACTACCTCAGCTGTGTTGGGCAATGCAATCGGATATATTTATGTACCGCCGGTGGCTTCCTGGCACCCACCCATGTTGTGGGTCCACAGAGAATTATAAATGCATCTGAAACCACATCTAAAGAACCCCAGTCAGACTGGGGCATGCAGTGTGGGCCGAAGCCCACCTGCATTAAGCACGACATTACTACCTCAGCTGTGTTGGGCAATGCAGTGGGATATTTTTATGTACCGCCGGTGGGTTCCAGGGAGCCACCCATGCTGTGGGTCCACAGGGACTTCACAATAGGGAGTTGTACCTGCCTGTGTCTATGAATTAAAAACCGGGGTCTGACTGGGGCATGCAGACACCTTGACAGAATGAATAGTGTGTGGCACATAGGTTCCCCATTGCTATGCCCACGTGTGCAGCTCCTGATGGCGGTGGCACAGGATTCTATTTCTCATTGCTTCTGTACAGCATTGTGGGCTATCGCCCCACCCCTTTTAAAGAGGGTCGCTGCCTAGCCGTGCCAACCCTCTGCAGTGTGTGCCTGCGGTTCCTCGTCATGGCAGACGCACTTATAAATAGACATGAGGGTGGTGTGGCATGAAGGCAGCTGAAGGCGGTGCAGGGACACTTTTGTGTGCGCTGTGGACACTGGGTCGTGCAGGGGGGGTTGGGCAGCATGTAACCCAGGAGAAGTGGCAGCGGAGTGTCATGCAGGCAGTGATTGTGCTTTGTTGGAGGTAGTGTGGTGCTTAGCTAAGGTATCCATTGCTAATGAGGGCTTTTCAGAAGTAAAAGTTGTTGGGGGGGGGGCACTCTTGTCGCTATTGTGGCTTAATAGTGGGACTTGTGAACTTGAGATGCAGCCCAACATGTAGCCCCTCGCCTGCCCTATTCGTTGCTGTGTCGTTCCATCTCTAATGGTATATTAAATGTTACAGTTGAAAAATGTAACTCATCCCATAGATAACAAGCGCTCAGACAGCTATTTTAACCAGAAAAAAGTTATGGTTTTTTTTTGTTTTTTTTAAGTGGGGAAGAGAAAACAAAAATGAAAAAATTCAATGTCTGTGTCGTCCAGGTGTTAAATATATTGGTGAGGGTAAGTTGGACAGTAGGATATTCGAGAGCGTAGTTAAACGGGCCAGTGGTCGGTAGCAGAGGATACACTGTATTGAAAATATGATAGTGAAGAATAGGTGTGCGCATAGTCAGAGGAGACAAGGGTTGTGTATTGTAGATTTGACATAAAGCACAGTGGAGAAAATATGAACATAGTCAAAACAACCCAGGGAGTCAGGTAATGGGGTTAAGGAAGATCAGGATGTAGTGCACTGAAAAAATCAAAGATTAGTAAAAATAAAATTGTGTCACAAAAGTTTACGTTCACTTTACGGTAAAAAAGACCTATAACTGGCAGTTAAGTCAGTGTAGCTCTGATCCAATTAGTTCACATGTCATTTTTAATTGGCAAAACGACTATATATTCTGCACATGCACTACTTGGGATTTCTCATAACCCTGCTGCAAGACTTATTGTGATGGCAGCAAGGAGGGACAAGAGATGGTGCTGATTGAAGCATGGAAGGGTTAGTTTGTGACACAACACTAATTCAAAACTTAATGTGTAGCTGCACTTTTTGAAAACTTTTGACAGGTCAGAGCAATATTTCAAAAGTTGTTTTTTTTTTTAATAAATTTATTTTTATTCAAGAAACATTTATTTTTTCCAAATAAAAGAAGTCAATACTTAACTAAAAAGGCACATTCTCAAGTTAGTTGTATATTTCAACATACGAACACATTACATTGCAAGTGTATAGGCCCACATAGACGGGGAAAGGAAAAGAAAAACCCTGTACGTATTTTGAGACTTCAGATGGGAGCTCAGGAGCTCTTCTATAGTTGTGTACAGCAGACCCGGCGCAGCATCCCCCCTCACCGCTAACACAGCATCCAGACCCATACCCTTTTCACTTTTGGGGGCTCAGGAGACAGACCAAGACGATTTAGTGGCGTATCGATGGACATAAATTTCTTCTAAGTTCTGCTAAAATGACGTAGGAAATGAGGACTGAGTAAAACAGGGAAAGCTTGTCAGTATCTAGAAAGCAAAGGGCCAGCGCTGGGCCTGGGACAAACTTTGTCGAGTTACAGTAAAGATAAAATCAAAGACCAGATTCCAAAAGGAAAGCACAGCCAGATATGCCCACCACACCTTTCAGCCCACATCCTCTCCAGCAAATCTCCGGGATTGCTCTATTCATTTTGGCCACTCTAACCAGTGTTAGGTATCATCGCGGAAAGAGCTTCTGCGAGGATTCCCAGTGCGCTATACCATAGGAAATTTTCTTAGTCCAGGAGAGAGCACCAATCAACTCCTTCAAACTGAATTGCTGTTTCAAGTCAATTTTCCACACTGTCATATGTGAAGATAGTTTCTGGGCGTCCAAGGTAAAAGAATCCTTATAGAATCTGGATATACCTTTGGAGGCGCTAGTAGGAAGACAATAGGAGGTGAAGGACGGCTTGGGGAATGCTGGCTTCTGTACATCTGGAGACTGTAGGGCATATCTTATTCTCAAGTGGGCCAATCCCAATTTACTGGGTAGTTAGAATTTTTGACTCAGTATGCGCAAGTCCATAACCAAATTATCTATATGAAGATCTCTAATTCTCTTAATGCCTAGAGATTCCCATGCCCCAAATTTGAAATTTGCAAGGATAGAGGAGAGGAATTGCAGGGGGAGGGCCGAGGTCAGAACCAGCATGGGTGTTGTGGAAATAAATTGCTTCCAAGTGAATACCGAAACCTGCATGCATCAGCAGGGAGAGGGTCCTTTTTCCGAGGTGGGAGATCAGAGGGACGGCTAATGACCCAGCTTCTATGGAGACCCATTTTTTGTGCAGTGTCACAACCCACCACTGTATGAGCTAGGGCGTGTTATAGTAATGCCTAAATAGGGGATGGAGTGATCGATTGCAGAGTATGGCAATGAGTCTAGTATATGTTGCAATGAGTCTAGTATATGTTGCTTGGTCACTAAGTCCATTCCAGTGCTTAGCAACTGGGATTTTGTGTTTTTCATTTTATAATATGAAACCTTTGCAAATTGGGCTAGTGTAGATTGGGCCTGGGTGAGGGAAGTTATGGGATTGGTGATTGCTAGAATAACATCATCCACATAGAGACCTATCTTGTGTTCTTGGGAGGCTATTTTTATCCCTTGAATGTCTCTATTCTCTCTGATCTGCTCTGCTAATGGTTCCCTGAGGAGTGTGAATATAGGAGACGAGAGGGGGCATTCCTGCCTAGTACCATTGGAGATGGTTAATGAGCGGAATATGCATCCTGAGGAGGAGACTCTTGCCAATGGTGAGGAATGCAGTGAGAGAATAGCTGATTTAATGGGCCTTGAGAAGCCAAAGCTCTCCAGGGTGGCCTCTAGATAAGTCCAATGTATCTGATCAAAAGCTTTCTCTGTATCCAGAGCCAGGAGCAAAGTGGGGATCTTGCCTTGTTCAGCTATCTGATTCCATCAGGGGCCTGCCTCAGTGGGACAAATCCAACCTAGTCTGATGCCACCAGTGTAGGGAGTATTGCGAATAGTCATTTACAAAGAAGTTTTGCATAGATTTTGACATTCGTGTTAAACAGAGAGATAGGGTGGAAGTTGGTCGGAGGTTCCAGGTTTGGGAATTGTGACCACCAAGGTCTCCAGCATGTCTGAAGGTAAAGCACCACTGTCCATTATGCCAGATGGGGGGCCAAAAAAGAAGCATATTTCTTATAATAGCTGTTCAAAAAGCCATCCAGGCCCAGAGCTTTTTGAAGTTTCAATACTTTAATAGTCTCTGAGATTTCAAGGGCTAAAAGTGTAGCTGCCTGGTTGGGAGATAGGCAGGGGAGGTTGTTTTTTTTAGTAGGAAGCTTAGGATTTCTCCCTGTTGGGGTTGATGTACATTTGGATCATGGTTTAGATTATATAATGAGGAATGATATTCTGCAAATACATTTACAATTTTGGGGGAATGTAGGATTTTTTTAACTGTCGGAGTCTAGAAGAAATCTAATCCTTTCCTTGGCTCTGGGTTAATCTTGTTTATTGAATCTAAGGAATTAATTTGCCCTGTAAGGGGTCTAAATTCTTCCTCTCTTTTCCTTTTGGCTCTTAAGCTATATTTTGCAAGGAGGCCCCTCATAAAGGCCTTCTGTGAGTTCCATACCCTGAAAACACTTAGGACCAAGCCTGCATTAACCATAAAAAATATATCTCGCTTTTAGGATTTTTTCAGATTCAGGGTTAAGGATGCATTCATTCATTTTTCACAGGAGGGATGGGGTATGGTTAAACCTCTCTTGAAGAGTCAGGGATATGGGGGCATGGTCCAACCACAAGATGGCTCAGATCCCGGCCCGGCATCCAGCTGTTCCCTGCTCTGAGCGCCTGGCTGTTATAGAGCCAGTAGCTCCAAGGGGAGGATGCAGAAGGCAAGCAAGGTGTCCCCGCTTGTCTTCTGCATCCAGCTGTTTTCTGCACAGAGCGCCCGGCTGGACCGCTCTGTTCTTCATACCCAGCCTGTCATCAGGGAGTGGGATATAGCTGAAACATTAGTACAAGCTGTATCCTGCTGTGAATCCCTAATAAGGCTCATCATTGTCTTTCAGCATGCTGAAAGACAACAATAAGAGACGGCTTAACGAAAACTGCAAGATGTCAGTGGAGTAACACACAACAATTATCGCTCAAAAGACGGCTTTTGAGTGAATTTTAAACGATAATTGTTGTGTCTAAATGGGCCTTTACACACACGGTTATGCATACCACACAGAACAGGAACCCCACCCAGAACTCATATGCATACAGATAGCAAACTATAGCTAGTCCAAGTGGCCTCACACCAAGGGGATAGAGATTCAGCCACTGTGCATACAGATTTTTGAGATGAGGAGTTATGCGCCATGGAGTTCGTAGCTGCTCCTACTGGTTCAGGGCTGTGAGATTGAGATTCTGCCTCCTCTAATGACACCATGGGAGCCCGGGAATAAATAGTCTATAAGTTTCCTTCGGACTGCATTTTAGTGTGTGTTTTGCCCATTGTAGTGGGGCTTCAGTGAGACTCTGCAGAGTTCAATTGTTTTCTCAAAGGGGAGTAAAGTCGCGCAATTAGTTGTTATGTGAACTGGGTCTTGAGGCAGGAGTGGCCAGTGGTTGTTAGGGTGCAGGTTGCATTAAATGTTCATTCAATGAGCCATTTTGGAGCTATGTCTGTTTCAAGATTGTAGGTTTCAGTCAATCAGGGCTTACAGAGATATTCTCGCTGGTTGCTGAATGAGTAGAAAGATGACTTTAATGTTCAGATTGGAGAGCCTGTCAGCGTTACAGAGAAGCAGGGAAGCTTCTAATGATCAATCTCCATCTGTTCAGACGAGACACAAATCCTGTTCAAGTAGTGTAGCGCTTAAAACTCTGCTCACTCAAGAAGTTGCAAGCACCTGTGCTGGGGGACACTTTTCATCAGTATGAGGGGGATCGGGATAGAGCTTGTTTGTAGATGTTGGGGTTTAGTGTCTCAATCTGGAGGGAGCTCGATTTTTATCAGTTTTGCACAGATAGATGGAGCTGAGAAGAGCAGTGTCCCACCAATACTGACTGCCTCCATCTGCAGATGGATGGATGGATGGGGAAGCTGTATTCAGGTGCTCTGAGCGCTGGTGCAGGCCTTCAGATCTCTTTCAGGCCTAATCTGCCCTCTCTGTGGCCTTAAAGGGGTTGTCCCGCGCCGAAATCAAATTTTTTTTTCCACACACCCCACCTTAGCAGACAGTTAAAAAGAATCCATTTGTTATTTAAAAAAAAAAATAATTCGCTTACCTGGATCCCTGTTCTGCAGCTTTGAAGATTCTTCTTTTCTTCTTTCAAAGATGGGGCCGCTGGTCTTCTCCCACGGTGCACCGCGGGTCTTCTCCCATGGTGCACCGTGGATTTTCTTCTCCAGTCTTGCGTTCCACTGCCGATTACGGCCACTTCATTGGCTGATCAGCACCACGTGGCAGAGGCGGAGCTACGATGACATGGAGAAGAGGGAGGAGCCAGGACGCAGCTCGTGAACCCGGAGGGAGACAGAAGAGGATTCCTCTGTGAGCAAGCGCGACTGTTCGTACGACCAGAGAAGAGGCTTCATCGTCGCCATGGAGACAGGGACGCCACCGCCGGAGGGGGTAAGTGTATAACTTCTGTATGGCCAATATTTAATGCACGATGTATATTACAAAGTGCATTAATATGGCCATACAGAAGTGCAAAACCCCACTTGCTGTCGCGGAACAACCCCTTTAACTTGTCAGGTTTTGGCAGCAATGGGGGATCTTCCTACCTTACCAATTAACAACCTCATCTGGCTGTTCTGAAATCCTAAGATGATCCCACCAGGCCTCGCAGGGGGTCAAGTCATGTTGGCATTCTCAAGGTATCTCGTGCAGGGTTGCTCTGTAACTGTAGGTACTGGCTTCACTGGCCTTGCAAGGCTACACAGGCCCCGATGTCTTGAGCTAATTAGGTCCGGCTTCCGGCCTTGTGGGACACTAGTTTTGAGGGCCGAAGCACCTCTATGGGCATCCACTGACTGGCAGGGGCTCTAGGAGTTGTATAATGAGCCCTCGCTCTGGTGCAAGGTAAGAATTTTCTGCTGGGTAGCTAATGGGACCTGCCAGGCTGGGTAAATACCCGGGCATTTTAGGTGTTCCCAGTGGGTCACGTTACAGGGCCAGGCGGGGGTGTTTGCAACAGTCGCAAAGCAGATCCTCTAATGCATCAAGTGCCCTGCAGCCAGGTGCCAGTAGTGGGTGCAAGCGGCAGGGGAGAAGGTGCAGCTGGGCTCCACAGAGGTCTATGGACTCTCACCTGGCCTGCAGGGATGATGCTTCCTTCTCGATCTTCTCAGTGGTTGAACTTCTCCCTCTGTTGCTGGGTGGTGGGCTTCTAAATCTAGGCTGCTGTTTCTGTGGTAGGCCTGTCTGGGCCACAGGCCCAACTTCTTTCACCGTCAGCCTCCTGAGTCTATAGCTTTAAAAAAAAAAAGCTGTTGTGTTGTAGAGAGTGTTTTCCTTCACACAAAAAGAGGTGTCCTGGATCTTAATGAGTTAGGATGGCAAGGATTCTGATGTTTTTTTGAGTTGGCTTCGTGGAGCTCAGTTATACACATCCTCACACTTTGAAGCCAAGCAAGCATGCCTCCGTATTTCAAAAGTTTTGATCAGTAGGGGTCTGGGTGCCGAGGCCTTGGCTAATCACTCAAATGAACTGGCTGTAACAGTCACACAAGCATTATGCTCCTTTGGCTTCTTCACTCCCTGTAAATTCCACATAGATGTCTACACAAGGCAATTCAAGAGCACTGCAGCCCCTTCACTTGAGCAACTACTTTTTAAAGAAACATGGAAAAAAAAGACATCGAGTCTACATTGTGTGAACAAAGTTTTGAGCTCTCACCAGAGCAGTCATTCAGCTTTCTCATAGAGCTGCCAACTTGACTTTTTCTTTTCTGTGGACAACTTGTCCAAAAACATGGTCAACCAGCATTTTTATGGACAACTTAGAAAACCATAATTAATGATTAAAAAATATAAATTCTACATGTTTATGGGTCAAGTATTGAAATTTACTCATTACCAGCATTTACAATGAGCTATAAAATGATAATTACGATCACAATGGACTGCTCAAGTACACCAGCCTAAAAAAAAATCACAGATACATTATTTTATTTGGTGGACACTAGAATTAAGTCCCTTATTTCCAGTAATTTCTGGGTTGAGAAAAACCCTGCTTTTGTAGTCTCCTGCATAACAATTTCCTAGGAAAGCTAAGTGGTAAACCAAGAGCTGTCAGAGTTAATATATTGGTAGTTGTCCAGCTTTCCAGAAAATAGATATATATGAAACAAATAAAGTTCTGTTCAACTCGTTGAAGATGATTGATAACTCAAGAACTTCTGTTTTGGATTTGACAGAAAATGCTCATTAATTGCTATAACTCTTGTGCTAGTTGTAGGCTACATGATCAGGCTAATAAAGCTTTCGATTGCTTTCATGACCCGCGTCCGATCTTTCTTCCAAAGTGTAAACATATTGTCTAGAGATATCCATTAATGGCTGCTATAATTCACAAGCACCTTATTTATTAGCAATTTGCTCTAGCAGGAGAGATTTAATGATTGGCTAATGATTTAGGTTTACCTCTTTACTCCTGAAGCCTATGATTTGTACAAGCGGTTTAGCAGTCTGGCTTCTGAGTGTAATACTTCAAACAGTTTCTTTACACTTAAGCCAGATTCAAACGAGGGTGTTTGCGCATGAAATTTTTGTGCGCACCATATGCAGAAAATTGTAGTACATTTGCAAGCATGTATTTTGCATGCAAAATTAGGCTCCTTCACATGTGCAAATTTGCACATGCAATATGCAGAGAATAGAATCCATTGATGTCAATGGGTTTTTACACATCTTCAGAATTTTTCGTTGTATTTCACATGCGCAAAAAAAAATGCAGCATACTCTATTTTAGTGTGCATTTGTACACCAACTATCCCCATAGAAGTCCATAGGAGGTGCGCAAATGCACACGAAGAAAATGTGTAATATGTTACGAAATTCCTCTGGAAAAAGAACACATCTGGAACTGAATAGGCTAAATAGCCTTTGCACAAATACGTTGCTCTGAGCTGTGTGCTTATTGCGCATTTGCCCATGTGAAGGGGTCTTTAGAGTGCAGTAAGATGCAATCCAGAACAATCCATCGAGTTGCTTCTCAGGGCTGTGGACTGCAGCTGCCACTTAATATTTACAAATGCATAAATTTACCATAAGGCCTCCTTCACACTCGCATATTTGCACTCGTTTTTGTGCCCAAAAACCTGCCTGCGCAAACTGCAGAGAACAGAACTTATTGATTTCAGTGAGTCTGCTTACATTACTCCTTTTTGCGCCTGCATTTCATTTGAACGAAAAAATACCGTCAGGTGAAAAAAAATTTGGAGATTGTTTAGGATCATCTCCTCTAAAAACGGGGATGCGTCCTATTGTCTGGTGCATCTTATAAAGCGAAAAATATGGTATATATTTTAATAAGTCATATAATACATGGACAAGCCCAAAGCCGCAAGAGTGAGAGCCAATGTCTGGCTAATAGAGAAGGTTGCCATGTGGGGTTCCCTCTCTATAATCATGTTTACATGCCCCTTCCCCCAAAGATGAAAAGGAAAAAAAGAATTATACACATTGGAGATAGCATAAGAGACATTTTAGGATGCAATGCGCTTAGATACAGCAGCTCTGTTCTAGTTTACCTAAAAAATAATTTAGCCACTAAATAATAGTCAGATACCACTTCTATATAGTGATAGTGATTACAGTAAAGTTATATCCACTGATAGTGACAAAAGTGTAGTAGTTACTTTCAGTGATCACAGGTGACACCTTCTCAGATTTGAGTCATCTGTTTTCTTTTTTCTCTTCTCTATCTGGGCCCAGACCTCTGTGATGACTTCTTCCAACCACATTTTGTCTCTGCACATTCTCACCACCCTACTTATACTAAGTTCTCCATACACAGTGCTAGTACCCCTATTGTGCTGCACAAAGTAATAATTCCACCTTTGTGGCCTCAAAAGTGCTCTTTTGTGCCCCCACAAGACCCTCTCTGCACATCACTAAACTCTGATGACATCTCCCTTAGTGACCACCCCATATATTTTTTTTACATTCTGCTTTGCTGAGCTTTAATCCCCAGGGCCGTAAAAACACGCTTCCTCTGGAAATTAAAGCCCTGCAGGCTGTGGACGTGACAGCTCCATGCTGTCAGCTGCCGGGGGTAGTCCACAACCTGGAGCTGTCATGGTCGGCCGCGGGAAGCTACCCACGGTAATGCGATTGGCGTTATCCAATGGATATCGCCAATTGCATGAAAGTAAGCAGAAAGTGAAAAAAAGTTAAAGTTTCAGTTGCCCTCATGGATCGGATTAGAGCATACTCACCCCTGATTTCCATGATGTCCTGCTGCAATCTGGTCCAGAAAGGACCTGACGCCGCCTTCTGTGCATGAGCGCGAGACGTATGACGTCACACGTACAAGGCCGGTATGCCCAGAAGATTTGAAATCTCCTGGCTCCCAGCTACTGAAGGAACCTGGGAGGCAGGAGATGTCATTGCGGTGGACGGTTCCTGGAGCCGTGATCACCATTATCCATTGGGTAATGGCGATCATGGAAATGTGAAAAAAAAGTACAGAAAGGTAAAGTTTCAGCTCCCCTCATGAATCAAATCCATGAGGGCAGCTGAAAATACACACTTCCAGCCTCCATGATGTCCAGCGGCGATCTGGACCCGCCACAAGGTCGGAGAGCCTGGAAAATTTAAAATCTCTCTGCGCCTGGCTGTCAAAGATAGCCAAGTGCAGGGAGATGTGACCGGGGACTGCTAGGTAGCTAAGAGCCTGGAGATTCCACAGGGAGGCTGCGGTGAGCGGTCCCTGGTCATGTGATCGCCGTTATCCAATGGGAAATGGCAATCACGTAAAAGTAAAAAAAAAATTGAAGTTTCATCTTTCTTGATGTGATCAGCGAGAGGAAATGAAATGTGTTATCAGAGGCCTCCGCATTTGAACCTTGACCCTCCTTCCATGAGGAAGGCCAACATGGCTAAAATGTCGCCATTTTGTATGTGATGGGAGAATAGATTTTTCTATGGATTTGCACCCCTGCATGCTGCCGAGGTTTTTCTTATATTTATGAACTTTGTTTAAGAGTTAAATTCGGTCTCCTGAGTATTACAGCTGTTGCATTTTTTAGCCCGACCCAAGATTGGGTTTACATTGTTGTTGCTGATGCAACCTTGTACTATTTATTGCGATCCTCCTTCATGGACCTTTACCGGCTTCTGCGCATGCGCAGGGGCCAGGGAGGGCCTGGGAAATTTAAAATCTCCTTACTCCCAGCAACAAAAGGTCGCCAAGAGCCTGGAGAAGTGACCAGTGGCCTCGTTGAGGAGTCCCCGGTCACGTGATAAAAAGCTAGCCCTCTTTTTAGGCCAGTCTCACAGGAGCAGATAGAAATTGCGGATTCCGCATGCGTTTAATCCATGGTAATACGCAGTTCAATCAAATGCATTAGATTACACAATTCCGCTCACATTAGCGGGTCGGAATTACGCAATCCACTCGCAGAAAATGCAGCAGGTTCTATTTTAATGCAGATATCCACAACATAGAGCCCATTGTGCTCTATGAACACAGCTATACCCCTAGCCCATATGCAACTACATTGTGTATGGGCTGCGGGTACCCGCGTCATCGCTAATTACAAACAAAAAAAGGTGTATTGCGTATAATCGCCTGTGTGAGTACATAGCTGGGCTCACAGCTGGAATCCACTGCGGACTTCTGCAAGCAGATTCCATATATGGCTGTGTGAGCCCGGCATTATTAAGATCACTACCTGTAATACGTAATTTACAAGAAGTCGCAGGAACGCTCACCTCCCGGCAGTTCTCGGAGCAGCTGATTGGGCGCCTTCTGTGTGAGACCACCGCACCTCAGCAAGCTTACAAAGCCTCACAGAGCGCCACTTTTTACACCCCATCCCTGCCACTGAGATCAAGAAATACCCCCCAAAAAAGCATGGGAGGAGGAGGGATACTCAGTTTTATTGCCCCATGTGCCCATCCCAATCAGGCCTCTGTAATTACCCCTGTCTTCGGACATACCAAGCAGTTTTAAATATTACTTTTAGCTAAAATTTAGGGAATGCCAAAAAGGGGTAGGATTATTTTTAAGAAGTCAAATTTATTTCTGCTAAAGTGAGCAATTGGGCCTTGAATTTATTCAGTTGTACACTGAAATCTAATGGGTGTTCCCTCCATTATAGGCCAAGCCATATGTCCTATAAGTAGATTGGGGCTACAATGGTATGTTTATGAACATAGGACAAACAGGGGGATCCATTTTGGGTTGAAAGTTTTCATTCACATGTATGCTGTACAAAAACAACTGTTTTTAAATTTACACAATTACGAAAAAATATGAAAATCATAATTTTTTCCTTCTGCTTTGCGTTGATTCATTCAAAAACTGAGGGGTTAAAATATGCAGTACACCCCTAGGTGAATTCGTTAAAGGGTCTAGTTTTCCAGATGGGATCACTTGTGGGGGTTATTAATCGTTTTAGCCGCTCAAGGGCTCTACATGTGGGCAATAGGGACTAAAACAACTAAGCAAAATGTCTGTTCTGAAAGCTGCTGCTCCTTTCGGTTTGGGCCCCGTTGTGCATAGAGACATACAATTAAGGCCACAATGGTTATGTTTATGAATACGAGACAGACAGGGACATCCATTTTGGGGTGCAAGTCTTCATTCATATGTATGCTGTACAAAAATATTATTTTTAAAATGACACAATTGGCAAAAAAATGAAAATTTTAATTTTTTTCCTTCTGCTTTGCATAGGTACATTCAAAAACTACAGAGTTAAAATGTGCAATGCACCACTAGATGAATTCGTTAAGGGGTCTAGTTTTCAAAATGTGGTAGATTGTGGGGTTTTCTATCGTTTTGGCTGCTCAAGGGTTCTACAAGTGTGCTATGGGGCATAAAATACCTTCAAGCAAAATTTCTGTTCTGAAAGCCACAGTCTGCTTCTATCATTTTGGGTCCCGTTGTGCGTACAAGCATAAGATTAGGGCCACAATGGGTATGTTTTTTGAACATAGGTATCCATTTTGCATCGTAAATCCTTATTATCATGTGCATTATTTAAAAAAAAAAATGGCTTTAAAATAACATATTTGCAAAAATATGAAATTGCATTTTTTCTCCTCTAAATTGCATTAACTCCTGAAAAACACGGGGGTCAAAATACTCATGGCACCACTCAGTGAATACATTAATGGGTGTACTTTTTAAAATTGGGTTATTTGTGGGGGTATCTATCATTCTGACACCTATGAGCCTTTGAGATCTTGGCTTGGTGTAGGAAAACAAAGTGATCCTCAAAATGCTGATAATCAATGTTAAATTTGTAAGTCTCCTAAATGATTAAAAAAACTAAAGTTTTTCAAATGTGAGTCCAGAATAAAGTAAACAGATAGAACATATATCTTAGCAAAAATGTGTACAGTATGTTTGCACATATTTGAGATATTGCATTTGAAAATGTGAAAAAATGATAATTTTTAAAAAAAATATTTCCAATTTTGGCACTTTTAATAAATATACACAAATTCTATCAGTCTGTTTTTACCACGTAAATGAAGAACAATATGTGGCAAAAAAAAAAAACTATGTCCGAATCACTTGGATCTGCAAAACCTTTACAAAGTTATTCTATGTTCAAGTGACACATGTCAGATTTTTGGCTTGGTCATTAAGGCGCAAACTGGCTTGGTTAGTAAGGAGTTAATATGCCCCTCACGTCCTGTGCACTGCATGATCTCCTCTAATCCCTTCCAATGCCCTATGCTGCCTGCCTCATGCCCTCTGATCCGCTCACATCCCCTCCAGTACAATGAAATGCACTTTGATCCCCCTGACATGGTTTCTGCTTCCTCTCACATACCCTCTGATCACCTCGTATGCCCTTCCATCTTCAAACATGCTCTTTGTGTTCACATATCCTTGATCCTCCTCATATGCCCTCCTATCCTGCCTAATGCTCTCTAGTACCTACCTGCACATGCTTTCCAATCCCCTCATATCTTCTCCAGTCCCCCTGACATGTTCTCTGATCTCCCTCACATACCCTCTAATCCCCACACATTCCCTCCCATCCCTTCACATGATCTTCAATCCATTCACATGCCCTCCAATCCCCTCACATTTTTCCAATATGAGGGGTCACATGCCCTCTGATCTCCATCTTGTGTCCCTCACATGCTCTGTGGTGCAACAATCAATCCTCTTCCCTGTCTCTACCTCTCTGATGTTCGGAGGCGCCAGACTGGAAGGGGCAGGATAGGTAGGAGGATTAATTATTGAATATGATGAAGATGCCATGCAAGGAAATAATGGGATCTAAGGAGATTACATACCACGGAGGATGTGATTGACACATTAAAGTTTTACTAGTGGGGCAATAAGGGGTCTGTGGGTCTCCCATGTTATAGGGCCTGGCTGCAACCTTTATAGCTATGCCACGGTTTACATTCATATATAGGTTATAAAGAGTGTGTTATTAGACCCCAATGGCCTTGAACTTCTATATTTGTTTTTATTTTATAAAAGAACCCTGTTTTCACAATACAGCGATCTCTCAATGTAGAAAAGTTTATATGAATAAACCATAATTCTATGGAAAATTGGTTATTCATTCCAAAGCCCACAAAGTGTCAGCTAAAAGTAATACAAAATGAAAGTTAAATAAAATTAAACCAATAACTAATGCAGATAAAGGAAGTCCTCAGATATAAAAGCCAGAAAGAGCTGCTGGAAGCTGTGAATTGCTTTCTATATAAAAGACAGGATCTTCTTCAGAGTTTTGTACAAAACACATAGTGAACCAGAAAAATTTAATGGAGCGGCCCTCACCTGGTGTCGAAAGGATCAACTCATCCTCGCACAGGTAAAATGCAGTATAAAACAATGTAGTACTGCACTGTACTGTAGAGAGGTGCTGCTAGACAGCCAATCAGTGCATGCACCTCAGTAATACATGGTTTTCACCAGTTAAATGTCTATGCTGATTGGTTGGATTTTCTAGCAAAGTGCACAAACCGTAGATCCGGACTGTATGACATGTGATGAATCTAGTTTCAAGTTACAATGACCTCAAAAAGACTATTCTGGACAATTCTGGACGCACTGAGTGTATGAACTGGCTGAGCGGTGGTGAGCGATGGCCCCTGCTCAGCCAATTGAAAAATCCCTCCCCCAGATAGGGATGGCTGTGATTCACTGAGCGCTGTGTAATCCTTCCTAGGTCTGGCCTGATTAATAACAGTTTTTTGTACAACACATATGAATGAAGACTTGCACTCTATAAATGGATACCCCTGTTTGTCCTGTGTTTAGAACATACCCATTGTGGCCCCAATCGTATATCTGTATGCACTACAGGGCCAAAAAGGATTAGACTGTGGCTTTCGGAACAGAAATTTTGCTTGAAGGTGTTTTAGGCCCCATTGCCCACTTGTTGAGTCCTTGAGCTGCCAAGACAATAGAGAACCCCCACAAATGACCCCATTTTGAAAACTAGACCGCTTACCAAATTCATGTATGGGTTCACTGTGTATTTTGACCGCACAGTTGTTGAATAAATCCAAGCAAAGCAGAAGGGGAAAAAAAAAAAACAATTTTCATTTTTTGAGCAATTGTATCATTTTAAAAACTGTTTTTTTTTGTACAACACTCATTTGAATGACAACTTTCACCCCAAAATGGATTCCCCTGTTTGTCCTGTGTTCAGAAACATACCCATTGTACCCCAATCTGCTTACTGGACACATGGATAGGCCTCTAATGAAGGAAACACCCTTTGGCTTTCAGTGCACAACTGAATACATTCCAAGCCCCATTGCACACTTGTAAAGTCATCAAGATGCCAAAACAATACAACACCCCCCACAAGGCACCCCGTTTTGAAATCTAGACTCCTTAGCTTATATAGCTAGGCATATACTGTGCTTTCTGACCCCACATTTTTTGCTGTACTTATTATAAAGCAGGGGAATTTTTTTTCCATAAATGTCTCATTCACAACAGTTTTTCATTGTTTCAAACTGGGAAAATTGGGAGACGCACCCCAAACTTTATAGCACTAGTTCTTCTGAGTCCAGCAAAAGGCGTATTGTAGACCCATAATAGAAGGAACAACCATTGGCTTTCTGGATACAACTGAATAAATTCCAGGCCCCACTGTTAACTTGTGCATTCCCTAAATCTTAGAATTTAGAAAAGTAATAATGTAAACTGTGTGGTATGTCTGAAAACAGGGGTAATTACAGAGGCCTGGTTGGTATGGCACATAGGGCAATAAAACCGGGTATCCCTCCTCCTCCCATGCATGCTGCTAACCCAACACTTTAAATAGAAAAAATTGGCTCTCTGTGAACCTTAACACCTCCTAAGACTTATAAGCTGCTCCTGGAACTGGAGGGAAGTAAGCATTCCCTGAGATTTTTTGTAAATTACGTAGGCATTACAGGTAGCGATCTGAATAAGGCTGGGCACACACATACGACCGGGTAAGGTACTGCGCATAACTGCATATTCATGCAGTCAGTCACGCACAGTACACCTTTTTTTGTTTAAATTTCCCACGCCATCACTTAGTGCTCGTAGCACACATGCAATATAATTGTGTGTGGGCTGCAGGTATATCTGCGACCATAGAGCACAATGGGCTCTATGTTGCAGATATCCACAATAAAGTAGAAGATGCTGTGTTCTGTTTTCTGTGACTGAATTATGTAATTTCCACCTGCTAATTTGAGCAGAATTGTGTATTCCAATGGATTTGATTGATCCTCGTATTCCTGCGGATCAAACACTTGTGGAATCCCACAATTTCTATCCGTTCGCGTGAGACCAACCTAAGGTAGATCGCTACCCTTTTATACCATTAGGTAAGGGCGATCACATGACCGGGGACCACTCAACGAGGCCTCCAGTCACTGCTCCAGGCTCTTGCCCACCTTTGGTAGCAGGGAGCAAGGAGAATTTAAATTTCCTGGGCCCTTCCCAGCGTATGTGCTTGTGTCTGCCATTTTGCTGATCGGCACATGCGCAAAAGCCAGGGAAAGGTCCATGAATAAAGATCCCATCAGTGTACAAATCCGGGCACCTTAGGTAAGTAATTTCATTACTTTTACATAATCGTCGTTATCAACTGGATAATGGTGATTATGTGACCAGGGAACCCCCCCCCCCTCCTCCCACGTGAAATCTCCAGGGTCTCAGCTACCTTTGGTGGATAGGAGCAGGGAGATTTTAAATTTCACAGGGAATCCCTGGCTTCTGCACATGCACCTGTCAGCACAATGGCGAACACATGTGTAGAAGCTGGGGATTGCCACGGAAATTTTAAATCTGCTTGCTCTTCAATACCAAAGGTCTGTGGATAAAGATCGGGGGACAAATCCGGGAGCCTTAGATAACTAATTTTCCCTCATGAATCTGATCCATAAGAGGTTACGAAAGTTTGACTTTTTAAAACTTTTATTAAACTTTTTTTTGTGTTTTACATGATCGCCATTATCCATTGGATAACATGATCACGTAACTGTGGAGCAGGGAGATTTTATATTTTCCGGACTCTCTTGGCTTCTGTGCATGTGCCCGGCATTTTGCTGATGTATAAACCTGCCAAGCATAGAGAGCAGTATCCCGTTCTGAAGGCATGAATCTCAGAGCAGCTCTCATCACAACACCACAAGAGAATGTGACCTGGGCGGTCACCTGCGTGATAGAAGAGTGTTTCCAAGGGGTTGGGCAACTTTCTGATGTCATTACCTGCTTGCGTTATGGGACATTGTGGAGGCCAGAGATTGGATCCATAAAAGAAGATGAAACTTTTAACTTTTAAAAAAAGTTTTGAATAACGGCGATCGCGTGACTTTGGTGTACACCGTAGCTCCCAATGACAGCTCCAGGCTCTCGGTTATTTCTGGTACCTGATAGCCAGGAGCTGTTACACTCCCAGACTGCAGGGCTTTATTCTACAGGGCCAGTATGTTTTTATGGCCCTGTAGAATAAAGCCCAGGTACACAGGACGTGATAAGACGTATGGGTGGCCACTAAGGGGTTAAATGAGGAAATTTGGCTGCTATCTCATTGGGTTTTTTTGCCTTCCTCTGGATTAACATTGCAGGTGGTGGGGATGAGAGGTAATAGGCTGAACTGAATGGATGTATTTATTTTTTTGAGCCTTACATACTATGTTATTATATTACTATGTTACTACTGTTTGTTAATTGCAGACTTATACTTGCGATCATTGATCATATCTAATGACAATGTAATTGTCACGTTGTGCTCTTGGGAACTGTAGTACTATTTACTTCTAGGAGCACACTGCTATGGGTGTGGTTGATTTGGCTGGCTGATGGTATGGAGTTCTCTAGCCAGCCAATCACCATACATCTGTATATATAAATACAAGCCGCTCTTGCTAGAGGATGCTGGTCATTATCCATTCCTCACCCTTCCCTCTCAGAACTGTGGTGTTAGGAGGCATGCCTCCTGTAAGGCTAGTTTGTTTTGTTCTCCCACACTCTCCCTGAAGATGATGTGGACACCTGATTTCCCTGTTCTGTGGACCCCTGTTCCCTTAAACTTCTGTCAAGTGTGGTTCCAGATATCAGATGTCCTTTACTCTGTCAGATGGTTAATGCCTGATGCTGTCCCCCTTACATGTGTTTAAACTATGTCCAGTTTCTGTGTATGTATGCATGCATGAGGTTATGGGTGGGATTTCCCTGTGTCTGTAGGTGTGCAGAAGACTGGTGTATATTATGTCCTATGTTGGTATTCCACTGCGTCTGTAGGTGTGAAGATGCCTGCTATGTCGTCTGGTGTACCTGCCTATTTCTATATAGGTTGAGTTAGGTGGTTCCTAGGTTCCAGCACAGGGCCGTCTTTAGTGGGACAATCACCTGGCTTGTAGGCAGGGTCTCTTTTCCTGGGTTTAATTGTTTTGTGAGTCCCTACTCTAACAATACAACAAGGACCCTTGATGCTGGCTTGTGAGCTTATGTATTTTGGCCAAAACACCTAAGAACTAATAACTTGTACTAACTGATATTTCCACCTGTCTTGTTGTTATACAGTAGAATTTTTGATAACTATTCTGCTACTTGGTGTTGGTGTAGGGTCTAATGTCTCTTTTTTCCCTTTGTTGCTTGCACGTTCGGTTATATTTAGTCTGTATGATGTCCAATCATGTGTGTATGCCTATATCCTTTCCCTCCAGCCTTAGGCCGGTCTCACACGAATAGATTTGAATTGTCGATTCCGCGATCGCCATCCGCGCATATGATATGTGGTAATATGCATTGCAATACATTGGCTTTTGCCAATTCGCTCACACTGCGGGCAGGAATTGCAGATTCCGCGTGCAAAGGAAAAATTGCAGCATGCTCTATTTTACCACAGATTACACTTGTATGAGCTCCATTGATCTCTATGGATGCCTTCCATCCGCAGTGCATACGCAATTACATTGTGCATAGATGCAAATTTGTATGCAAGTTGCTAGGAGACCAGATAACAAATGTAATAAAGAAAGCGGGACAGAGTCTGGGGAGTAACACACTCATCCAGACTGCTGTCTGCAACCTCCATTTATTCTTTCGAGCTCTTCCACCACAAGATTGTGTTTTGTTTTATTTAAAGTGGTTTATACTACTTCCAAAAAAAAAAAAGAAGGCTCTCAGAGCATCTCACGACAATAGCACAAGAGAATGTCGCCTGGACGATTGATTGTGTTTCCAGGGGGTTGAGCAACTTTCTGATGTCATTCTCTGCTTGCATTCGCTTTTCCACGGTACATCTGTGCAGAAAACTACACCTATACACAACCATACACAATTTGCTTCCACGATCATACGCAGATCTTCTGCTGTGGATATCGGCAAGCGGAATTCTACCCGTTCGTATGAGCCCAGTCTTAGTTATATTGCGTTTGTGTATGTAAGGTGAAAAAGCATTGACTGTAACAGTTATGTTATGGATTTCCATATAGAAATATTTTTATAGCAATGCATAAAATAATATTCATTATTAGAGATGAGCGAGCACCAAAATGCTCGGGTGCTCGTTACTCGAGTCGAACTTCCCTCGATGCTCGAGGGTTCGTTTTGAGTAACGAACCCCATTGAAGTCAATGGGCGACCCGAGCATTTTTGTATGGGACCTATACTCCGCTAAGGTTTTCATTTGTGAAAATCTGGGCAATTCAAGAAAGTGATGGGAACGACACAGCAACGGATAGGGCAGGCGAGGGGCTACATGTTGGGCTGCATCTCAAGTTCCCAGGTCCCACTATTAAGCCACAATAGCGGCAAGAGTGCCCCCCCCCCCCCAACAATTTTTACTTCTGAAAAACCCTCATTAGCAAGGCATACCTTAGCTAAGCACCACACTACCTCCAACAAAGCGCAATCACTGCCTGCATGACACTCCGCTGCCACTTCTCCTGGGTAACATGCTGCCCAACCGCCCATTTCAGTAAAAGTAGCAGTCAAGACAGGCCCTGGTGACAATTCCGAAGCAGCAGTATAGGGGGAGCACAGTATTAGTTCCATTTTAGTAGTAGTATCAGTCTAGACAGGCCCCAGTAACATATCACTAGCAGCAGTATAGGGGGAGCACAGTATTAGTTCCATTTGAGTAGTAGTAGCAGTCTGGACAGGCCCCAGTAACATATCACTAGCAGCAGTATAGGGGGAGCACAGTATTAGTTCCATTTCAGTAGTAGTAGCAGTCTAGACAGGCCCCAGTAACATATCACTAGCAGCAGTATAGGGGGAGCACAGTATAGGGGGATCATCTAACGGACACAGCAGAGCCAGGAAACAATTATGCGCAAGCCTGTAGTCAGACCTAGGTGCGTATGACTGAGCTACTGGAATTCATAGGGCAGAACCAGTCAAGTGGCCAAAGGCCAGTGGTAGGCCTTAAGTAATTTGCTTCAATTTTTTAAAATGGTGAGGTGAAAAACCAGACAGACACTGTATGCAGCGTATATATGTATATTCTTTCCCTCTGGTGGGATGACGGCGATCATGTAACGGACACAGCAGAGCCAGGAAACAATTATGCGCAAGCCTGTAGTGAGACCTAGGTGCGTATGACTGAGCTACTGGAATTCACAGCGAAGAACCAGTCAAGTGGCCAAAGGCCAGTGGTAGGCCTTAAGTATTTTGCTTCAATTTTTTAAAATGGTGAGCTGAAAAACCAGACACACACCGTATGCAGCGTATATATGTATACTCTTTCCCTCTGGCGGGATGACGGCGATCATGTAACGGACACAGCAGAGCCAGGAAACAATTATGCGCAAGCCTGCTGTAAAGCTTAGCTGGGTATTAATGAGTGACTACTACACCCAGCAGACACGCAGTAAATTGTAGACGGTCACAGGCAGCCCAAATATAGTATTTTTTCCAATTTCTGGGAAAAAGCCCACTGCCTATATAGCCTGTATATGGATTTCCCTGTTGGAGGATGACTGTGGTTATTGAAAGCACAGTGCAGCCAGAAAAAATTATGCGCAAGGCTGGGTATTAATGAGCGACTACTACCCCCAGCACACACGCAGTAAACTGAAGATGGTCACAGGCAGGCCAAATATAGTATTTTTTTCCAATTTTTGGGGAAAAGCCCACTGCCTATATAGCCTGTATATGGATTACCCTGTTGGAGGATGACTGTGGTTATTGAAAGCACAGTGCAGCCAGAAAAAATTATGCGCAAGGCTGCAGTAACACCTAGCTGGGTATTAATGAGCGACTACTACCCCCAGCAGACACGCAGTAAACTGAACACGGTCACAGGCAGCCCAAAGATTTCTTTTTCCAATTTTTTTGAAAAAGCCCACTGCCTATATAGCCAGTATATCTCTTTCCCTGTACCACTGTCCCTGCCTCACCAGTACTGCCCCTATACTTAGTAAAATGACTGCAGACTGAGGACGCTATGGTCTGCACGCCCGATATACAAAAAAAAATAAAAAAAATAAAAAAACTGCTAAAAGCAGCCTCAATAGTACTGCACACGGTCAGATGTGGCCCTAAGAAGGACCGTTAGGCTGTTATCTTCATCTTTAAGAACCCCAACACTCTCCCTATAGCAGCTACAGCAGGACGGCACTTTCCCTAATGTCTCTCAGCGTGCATCTGTGGCGAGCCACAGCCGGCCCCAGTTTAGATACTCGGGTGTCACCTGATCTCCCCAGCCACTCACTGCAGGGGTGTGGGATAGGGCTGGAACGTCACAGGAGGAAGTTGTAATGCCTTCCCTGTGTTTCTGTTGGCCAAAAAAAGGCGCAAAATTTTCTGGGAAGAAAATGGAAGTGACTCGAACACCGCGTGGTGCTCGTCTCGAGTAACGAACATCTCGAGTACCCTAATACGCGAACGAGCATCAAGCTCGGACGAGTACGCTCGCTCATCTCTATTCATTATCAATATACCTGAGATAGAACTTGGAATATTACAGTATATGCTTACTTTGTTTATCTACTTTATTGTCTATATATATAAAGACGAAAGCCCTCACTGACTCACGGACTCACTGACTCGCCAAAAGTTCTCCAACTTCCCGATGTCGTAGAAACATGAAATTTGGCACACGCATAGATTATCTCCAAAATAGGAAAAGTAATTGGGTCCCAACTCGATTATTCAATTCTAGCGCAAAAGAATTAGCGTCCAAATTTTACGTACGTAATCTAAATCTGTCACTTTCCAATGTCATAGAAACTTAAAATTTGGCCCGAGCATTGATTATGTCATAAATGGGAAAAGTTAATGGGTCCCAACACGATTATTCAATTCTATGCGCAAAAGAATTAGCGTCCAAATTTTACGTACGGAATCTAATTCTCTCACTTCCCGGTGTTATAGAAACTCGAAATTTGGCAGGAGCATTGATTATGTCATAAATAGGAAAAGTTAATGGGTCCCAACTCGATTATTCAATTCTATGCGCAAAAGAATTAGCGTCCAAATTTTACGTACGGAATCTTATGATCTCACTTTCCGGTGTCATAGAAACGTGAAATTTGGCACGAGCATTGATTATGTCATAAGTAGGAAAAGTTCGTAGGTCCCAACTCAATTATTCAATTCTATGCACAAAAGAATCAGCATCCAAATTTTCCTTACGGAATCTAATCTTCTCACTTTCCGGTGTCATAGAAACGTGAAATTTGCCCCGAGCATTGATTATGTCATAAATAGGAAAAGCTAATGGGTCCCAACTCCATTATTCAATTCCATGCGCAAAAGAATTAGCGTCCAAATTTTACGTGCGGAATGTAATTTTCTCACTTTCCGGTGTCATAGAAACAGGAAATTTGGCACGAGCATTGATCATGTCATAAATAGGAAAAGCTAATGGGTCCCAACTCCTTTATTCAATTCTATGCGCAAAAGAATTGGCATCCAAATTTTACGTACATAATCTAAATCTCTCACTTCCCAATGTGATAGAAACATGAAAGTTGGCACGGGCATTGATTATGTCATAAATAGGAAAAGTTAATAGGTCCCAACTCGATTATTCAATTCTAGCGCAAAAGAATTGGCATCAAAAATTTACGTGCGGAATGTAATTTTTTCACTTTCCGGTGTCATAGAAACGGGAAATTTGGCACGAGCATTGATTATGTCATAAATAGGAAAAGCTAATGGGTCCCAACTCGATTATTCAATTCTATGCGCAAAAGAATTAGCGTCCAAATTTTACGTACGGAATGTTATTTTTTCACTTTCCGGTGTCATAGAAACGGGAAATTTGGCAGGAACATTGATTATGTCATAAGTAGGAAAAGCTAATGGGTCCCAACTCGATTATTCAATTCTATGCGCAAAAGAATTAGTGTCCAAATTTTATGTACGTAATCAAATTCTCTCACTTCCTGATGTCATTTTATATAAAGGAAACGTCGCATGGTTACCTCCCCGTGGTGTTTCCTGGGTAACGCAGAGAACTATGCAAAATGGTGAACATATGTTTTTCCTTGGCATCTCTAAAGTAACCACGACTTCATAAGATTTCCGTGTGAACACCAGATAAATACCAGTACCAAATTAACTCGGGCGAAGCCAGGTATATCAGCTAGTCTATTTATAAATTATACATACACATACAATCATTGCAATGCCCTGAAACAACAGTATTATAAAAGGCACCTTACTGCAATGCAAAATTGCAGTAAGGTGACGTAAAAATAATAAATGCAACAGAATATGATTAGAAACACAGAAGATTTGGTAATGTACAAATAATGTAATCCATACATATTTGCCTTATCCTTGTCATTTGATACAACTCACTGGTGAAATGACAATATCACTGATATAGTATTGCAGAATTATCTCAGCAATGTCATAATGTAAATGTAAAGCACTAAATGCAAAAGTCAGTTTTGCTACAACTGCATATTGTAGATTTCTCGGGACCTAAAAGAAGCTTCAACGGTGACAGAAGGATATGCATGGATGCTACAATTTTTGGTCACATTTCTGAGTTTCAGTATAGCTGGACTGCCTGTGGGAGGCAACATCTTACTGTATATAAGAAACACCAGGGAGACTGAAAAAGAATAGCACAGGATGATTGCACCAAACATAAACAAAACTGATTTATAGTAACCACATATTTAACAGAGCTGATTAACGGTCCTTTCAGGTGAAAAAAACATGGATTATGGCCTATGCCTCATGCCCATGATGGACGCTAGTGGCTTGAGACAATCCGAAGAAGAGAAATTGATTTCACCATGTTGCTTCGGCACTTCTAAGCAGAAAGTAAATTAAGAGAAACTGACAGGAGAGGTCAAAGCCTTAGTCGAAGCTGCCGCTAATAAGATGTCATGCAGGTAAATCATAGATGCCACTGGCTCAGAAGGGGATAAGAGCAAGATATTTTGTGTGAAGGCTCCAGGGAAAATATTATAGATGGGCAGAATCTAGGTGGAATGACAGCTGATGTGTCATGGAAGTTTTTTGTTTTTAGTTTTTTTTTCTTCTTAAGTGGTTATGCTTGAAGGACATGATTGCCATGCATCTAGAGTTGCAGGCTATTATCATTAACTATGAAGGGATCATACATTCCATATCCAATTACATAATATATGTGTTACTTAATGCACTTAGCATGAATGTAATAAATGTCTTAAGAAATGCGGCTTGTTTCCAGCAATTCCCTTACTTTGACAAGATATATCGTAGTTGTTTAGGCATGCTACTGTACAGCAGAATCCACACTATACAATGAATGAAGACAGCACTGAGCAACTTCATGGTTGAGTATGCAGCAAATATTTTCTGTTGGTCATGAATCTTCAGTACTAGCTCACTAAGGGACCTTTCACATGGGACAAAATTAGTTTCCACGGACATTTCTGCATCACGATTATAGATGAGCAAGTATACTCGCTAAAGGCAATTGCTTGAGCAAGCATTGCCTTTAGCGAGTATTTCCCCCGCTCGAGACTGCAGGTTCGGGTGTCGGCGGCGGGCAGGGAGCTGCGGGGGAGAGCAGGGCGGAACGGAGGGGAGATCTCTCTCTCCCTCTCTCGTCCCCGCTCCCTCCTGCTGACAGCCGCTACTCACCGCTCCCCCGCGCCGGCACCCGAACCTTCAGTCTCGAGCGGGGGAGATAATCGCTAAAGGCAATGATCGCTCGAGCAATTGCCTTTAGCGAGTATACTCGCTCATCTCTAGTCACGATGTTATCCATATTGGGCTTGAATTCCGAACCTGTTAAAAACAATGTGTCTTTATTTTAAAACCACAGTATTAAAAGGATTTCTCAGGCATTGTCTGCTATGAATACCGGATGCATCAGGGTTGGAGTGGAAGGCACTGTTCTGACCCCTGTGTATTGGCTGGCGCTTGTAATTGCAGGCTAGGGTCCCTTGGATTTCAATAAGAGCTGCATCTTACAGTCATTGGCTACTACATAGGGGTCAGAGCATTGGCTTCCAGTTTAGCCTGACACTGATAGCGAGCGCTGCCTGGAAAACCCCTTCAAATTTCACAATGGAAACGCTTTTTGCTGCGGAAATAAGGATGTCTTGCAGAATTGTTGTTGCAGATTTCTAACATACAAGAGATGTAATTCCACAATTAAAGATTGAGGAAAAAAATGCAAGAAATTCCACAAGATGATTCGCATAATGCATTTCACGGGTAAAAACACAACAAAATCTGCGCTAATTGACAAAATCTGTGCCGCGACCTGCGGAAAATTTCATCCCATATGAAAGGTCCCTAAAACATTATTGAATATCATTTCTGTAACTGATTCTTGGGAATTTCAGCATAGTCCTGGACTTCAATTGTTACAAACAGAAATGTTACACTTACCACCTCATTGTCAGTAATATGTTTAGGGTCAGGCTGGCCCACAAGAGGATCCTCTGTTGGGCTCATGTTCTTACACAATAACAGGCCCATTTGGAGCTAATCACCTGCCACTAGAATCTGTTATGGAATTAATCAAAAATAACTTCATTGATTATATGTCATGTGTTTGCAAAAATACTAGTATTATGATGAAATTAAACTGTCATGCAATAGCTGGGGTGCATCAGGACAGCGACCCCCGCTGTTAACGGCTTACACGCTGCGATCTATGTAGATCGTAGCATGTAAAGGGCTAGCAGAGGGAGGGCGCTCCTTTGTGACGTCGTCAGACCCCCGCGATGTAATCTGCAGGCGTCCTGCTTCGCTATTGCCTATGATTAGGAGGTTTTCTACGGACTGAGGGAATTCCGAAAAGCAGCACTTTTCTTTAGGAACACGCTGCCCCCATCGTGTGAATAAGTGATTTAAATGCTAATGAGGCTTGGGACTTGATCGAGGAAAAACATCCATTCACACGATTTTCAGGTGCTTTTGCTGCAATCTTTTTACGCAACAAACTTCTGAAAGATTTTGGTGCCCATGTGAACGAGCCCTGACAGTGGATAATTTAACTCTTAAATTTTTCTTCCTTTTTATTTTCTTCTAATGGCACCTTCAACATGGATTCACACAGCCAAAAATATTCCTCCATTCACAGCTTCATGGTTTAAGATAAAGTCATTACATTGTGTACATTTGTCATCCTTTCCTTCTATATTATTTATAGCCATTGATTTTATAGTGCTTACATTATCTGCAGTGCAGCACAGTTTAATTTCCATATAACAAACGCATATTTTGAGGCTGCTCTCACACAGGCACTTTTTTTCGCGATTACCGTGGCGTTTTTAGCAATGTTGTAATCACGCCGTAATGCTCTCATTGTTTTCAGTGGCGCCTCCCAGGCAGGCATTCAATCATAGCACTTTCCAGCGCTGAAATTTTCAAGCAGATTCTGTTCTATTTTTCGGTGTTTAGCGCACCTCATCATTAACGAAAACAAAAGTAAGTTGCAGCAAAGCGCCGCAATCAAAAACATGTCACTTTGCCGAGGAAGACCTAAAAGTTTCATATAAAGACTATTAACTTAAAAGGGTTCTGTCATAAAAAAAAAAAAAATCTATACTTACCTATTTCTCCCGAGGCAGTCTACTTACTTCACCTTCTCCTGTCTTCTCCAGTCCCCAGAGTCACCTCACCTCCAGCTGGTTGATTCTTCTGCTTCCCCTGACGAAGTATCCATTTACAGGCAGTCTCCTTCCTGCCCGGCAATGTACGTTACGTCGCAGTTCACAGCCTCGCATGGAGTACCGAGCTATTGCAGAGTCTGCACATGCCTATTGTCTCTGCAATAGATTGGCATTCCTTCCTAGCCAGTGAAGGCTATGTCACAGGGACATGACCTTCACTGATCTGCAGGAAGAAGAATGCGAGGAATGCCAGCTTCATAACAAGCGGGCCAGCTGGAAGTAAGGTGACCCAGGGGGAAAAGGGGGACTGGACAAGATCAGGAGGAGAAGATGCCTTAAGAAGTCTGCCTGGCAAAGAATATGCGAGTATAGATTTTTTTTTTAAATGACAAAACCCCTTTAAGCATGCTGTTCCATTTTATTTTTCCCTGCTTTCTGTGGAGTTTTAATATGGGGGTCACCATTACGACTGAAGCCACTGTAGGTGTCACCATTACTACTGAGGCCACTCGGGGTCACCATTACTACTGAGGGCACTGTAGGGGTCACCATTACTATGGAGACCACTGTGGGGGTCACCATTAGTACTGAGGCCACTGTGGGGGAAACTATTGTTACTAGGAATGAGATAGTGGAGTCTACTACTACTGGGGTCGATATAGGGAACACTATTACTACTGTGACCGATATAGCAGACACTATTACTACTGAGGCCGCTCTGTACATGGCAGCATACCTCAAGCTGATTTAGAATATGTTTCCACAAGGCGGAAATGTTGTGAAATGTCCACAGCAGGAATTTCTGCTGCAAATTCCACAGCATTTCTGCATCAAAAAATCTGTTAAAATCTGTTTAATTGGTGCAGAGTTTGACTGCAAATCAGCCGCGTACCCACAGCTGATTTCGTACTATGCAGTGCTACCCCTCACCTTCTCTGTAGGCTTTCTGCTGTGGGCGCTTCCTGTCTTCCGGTTCCCATCAGCCTGATTGAAAATGAAGCCAGATACAGGATATATAGTGGAGGGAAGGCTCAATCGCCATATACCCTGGTAGTATGCAGCAAGCCAGATTGCGATATAGAGGTGCAGCAACATCGGGAAATGGGCAACCACTCAACTTAACCCAGGGAGACGGAGAGGGGTGACTGCTAACAAACCTAGTCTGCACCATAGGAAGCAATACCAAGAATGACCGCCATAGATAATTGCGCCACACAATACAGGAGTACAACCCACACTGACAAAGCAGTGGATTGCCCTGTATTAAAAAAGTGTGCCACACTAGTATGCCCTCCTGGGCTCCTCCAGGCATCTATAGCAAGCCGCATGCACAAAAAAAACCCACACTAATAAATGTGGCCTGATTAGGTGCGGTAGTGCTGGTTTGGTTAGGCCACTACAGGCTGCTGGGAACCGGATGCCGGGGAGCGCTGACAGTGGGAAGCCTACGGAGGAGGTGAGGGGGAACGCCGCATGGTATGAAATCAGCTGTGGGTACGCGACTGATTTCCATTCAAAATCCGTACCAATGGTACAGATTTAGACTGTTTATTGGATGCAGAAATGCTGCGGATTATGCTCCCTGTCTTTTTTGAACCGTCCCTGTTTTTTTTTTTATAATGACGGAGGTAAATTCATGTGTCGTGCTGAGCCCCACTTGCTGACCACACCTCTGTCCCACTTTGACCTTTGGAAAATCTAGTCACCTTATGTAAAATCACTGCAGGCAGTGGAATACCTGCAGCAGTTCTGAAGGAGTTCTTCAGTGGCCAAATCTACACCTATGTAGCCTCATTTTTAATTGTAGAACAGGTGCGGAATTCAACCTATGTATTTCAAGGGGTGCAGTTCGTAGTAGAAATCTGCAGCTTGAATAGACATATTGCGCATTTAGGCCGCATCCACACGGGCGACACGATAGTGTTGCAAGAAAATCGTAGTAATATCGCATCGGTGGTCTGTGCAATATCTCTGTGTTTTCTCAGGGTGATAACGTGATTTTGTGGCACTACAAGGTCGCATTTGGTACTTCAAAGTCTTTTGACTTTATAGCCCCACCTGTGAGGATTTTCAGGGTAGATGGGGGTTTGGCAGTGTCCCAAAGGGTAACTCAGGACACGAGGTCCAGGATGAGGAGCTCGGAGGGTAAAGCTATCACTAGTCACAGTGGCACTTACTAGACTCCTTCCCAGAGGGACACATGAAGCCTTGGCCAGAGTATCGCTGGGCCCCTAGGAGAGGGATGGCCAATATACATGCCGTAGAACTTTAGATTGTCACATGACGCCATCGTTCCTTTGCTCACCGGAATGAACCTCAGCGATAATAAAGAGAGTCCACAAATGCTTTAGTGTTTAAGTGCCTCAGTGCCTGGGAACAGTGAGGGCCCGGTTAAACTTTGTCACTTTACAGAGTAAATGCACTAGTGCGGGCAAGACAGTAGAAGGTAGGTCAGGGAGAAAACTCAGGATAATGCCAGTCTTTCAGTCCTCGTTATCTGTATGGTACCGCTCCTGGAAGGGGTAGGGGCAAACTCTCCACAGACACTCACGTTTTGAAGTACCTCTGCACAGTGGTCTCTATATTCTTCACACCTCTCTCTCTCTCTTTCTCTCTCTCTCTTTCTTCCTTCTCACTTTCTAGTGGTTCCTGACATTTGGGACTTCAGGAAACTATTATTTTCCTTCCATTCTCTTCACTACATGAGGGTTGAAGGTACCCCCATGTGGCTGGCACTCTCTTTTAGGAACCCAGAAGAAGAAGAACCACCTTACCGCTCTCAGACACTAATACTTATAGACTCTAGCATACCACATGACAGGACATAAATTGATATTTTTGCAGACATGTTCCAGTCACATGCAGGCATTAACCTCTCACTTGCTGCAGCTGTGCAATACACATAACAGGAGACTAGTCAAATTGCACAGTGCATCTACACAAAAGACATGACATGTATGACATTTATTGAGGGGCCAGGAATAGGTGTTTCAGGCCACTACATTTCTTCCACACGTGTGATGCAAGACTACAAAATCTCAGCATGCTCTATACAGCTGTGATTTGCTATGTTTTATTACCGATGTTTCTCTACGAAGCCTCCTTGTTTATTGCGTCGCATAGCAGGAACTTGCAATTTTCGTGTAATGCGATTTTAACATTAGGAAGTCCTAAGGGGTGATCAAATATCTATGTATAAATACATTAGAAGATGATACAAGGATCTCTCCCATGATCTGTTTATGCCCAGGACTGCGACGGTAACAAGAAGCCATCCTCTACATCTAGAAGAAAGCAAGTTTCATCACCAACTTAGAAGGGGGTTCTTTACTGTAAGAGCAGTGAGACTGTGGAACTCTCTGCCTGAGGAAGTGGTGATGGTAAAATTAGTAGAGGAGTTTAAGAGGAGACTAGACATCTTTCTAGAACGCTATGGTATTACAGGATCTATACATTAGGTGTGAGGAAGGAATTTTTTTCCTCCATAGTAGGTAATTGGCTCGCTGGGGTTTTTTTTGTCTTCCTCTGAAAATTTCTGCACTATGTGAAGGAGACTTCTGAAATCTCCACATGGCTTGTACTGTAAAGACCTTGTCCATGTGGGCGACACAGCGTTGCCGTGAGAAAATTGCAGTAATATCACATTGCTGGTCTGTGCAATATCACTACAGTTTCCCACGGTGATGCCGCGATTTTGTAGCACCACATGCGAGGATTTTTGTAGCAAAATAAATATAGTCTTGGCAGCATCCAAAGTGGTAAAATTAAATCTTCTTTATTCCTCCATAAAAGTACAGTAACTAGCAACGTTTCGACCGTTTACAGAAAGAAATAGCGTCTTTGTCAAGCTGCCAAGACTATATTTATTTTCCTTTGAATGCTGTGGAGGTGTGATCCAACCTCCATCTTGGCTCTGCATTTTGCACTCCCGGCCTTTTTCTAGGCACCCGGTACTCCTGATATCGGATGTAAGGGTATCTGCTGCTGGTGACTGAATTATTAGTTACAAGGATTTTTGTAGCACCACATGCGAGCACTATTCTTCTTCATCTCTTCTGGCTGGGGATTGAAAAATCCCCACCTCCTGGAAGCACTACCTGTGATTGGCTAACGCTTAGCCAATCAGAGACAGCACTCGATGAATGGCTGTGATTGGTTCATTGAGCACTGGCTGAGATTGGCTAAGCACCAGCCAATCAGAGCCAGCGCTTCCAGCAGGTGTGAATTTTCAATCCCTGGCCAGAAGGGATGGAGAATTGTGTCGGGGAGAAGGTGCGGCTGGGCTGACAGCGCTTCGAAGGTGATGTATACTGTTTTTTGGTTTTTTTTTCCTGCAGCTAGGGCATAGGTTATGGCTTCTAAAGTAGGATTTCCTGCTGTCAAAGTTGCATTGCGCCACATGAAAATCGTGTTTTTGTGCAATGCAATGCAACAGAGAGGAAGACTCCATAGGGAAACATGGGCTCCAAACCCTCACGAGCCGTGTGCATATCACAAGGTTTTTGTGTCATGATGTCACGGCTATAAAACATCGCATGTGTCAATAACCCATAGGAATGCAGGGCTTCACATACATGCGGTTTGTAGCATTGTAGCAACGCAACAAAATCACGTGACTTTGTCGCTCGTGTGAATAAGAACAATGTTGTGGAATTTTTGCAGCAATTACGCTAGTGGAAATTCTTCAGAGTTTACTGCCTCTGTGAAGGCAGCCTAAAAGAAGTAGTTTCAATGATGAAATAATGTACTGCTGTTTGCTGAGTGTGCAATATGCAATCTTTCCATTCAATCAGTTCAGAAGAAAGCAGTGCTGACAGCCCAAATAATGGGATATAAATGTGAGAATTTATGCAAGATGAAATGTCAAGTGTTTGCAATGTTTTCAGCAGAAACATATATAGAATATATACATTTGATTTAACAATCATAGCACAATAGACCAGAGGTTAAAGGGTTGTTTAGAAGAGTAGAAGGATAAAGAAGTTATCAAAAACTGCATCACACAGAACACATGGGTGCAGTAATTAATCTGTAACTTTATCAAACAATGTAAAATAAGATAGAATGATATTAGGCTGGCTGCACATGAATGGGTCGGATTTCACATGCGGGAGCCTGCAGCGAAATCCGACCCTGTGTCCAGCTGATGTCCCCGCGTACTTGCAATTTTGTTTTTTCGTCTGTACTGCGGATAGTCTGTACAGCTCACCGTCGGACATGCGCAGTACAATTTTTTTTTAGATTCCTACTTTTCCTGCGTCATTGCCTAGCGATGACATGGAATCCGCAACATTTCCACAATGTCAACAGGTCGGACAGCTTCCATTGACTTCAATGGAAGCCGCAAAAAAATGGAACATGCTGCAATTTTTTTCTGCGAGTGGCAAATTGCAGTTGCTGTCTGCTCGTGTGAGTAGACATGCGGATGCACTATTGGTTGGGCTTGGTGCGGAATGCCGCAGATCGCCCATGCGGGAGATGAACGCGGATTTTGCAATTCACACCCGGTTGTGTGCAGCCAGCCTTGTAGTGGATTTGTGGGTACATCCTTGGAGTATACAATAAATCTACTTAGTGTTTCTTTTTTATGCTAAATGTCCCACTTTTGACCTTTCTTCTCAAGTAGTTACCATGAAATAGCACAACTGCATCAGAAAACATAGTGCATACATTACATATCAATATAAAGTCAGTTTTCAATCATTTAGGAACAGTGACAGTTCTTTTGAGTGTTTCTTTTTTTGCTGAGGCAAAAAAATGTTTCAACATATTTTTCATTCCATTTAAATGCCTTCACAGTTAAGATTTGTGAGTAATATGAAAAATCGCAGAATTATTAAACCCATGCTTTTCAATGGCTTCATTCCCAATTTATGTTTTCGGTCCTGCGATTTTGCAAGATTTGAAATTCGCTGCCTGCCCTATCTTTCTGCTGTAGTGGCCTGGAAATAGGCGCTACATAGCACTGTTTAGTTATGGGACCAGCAATATAATAACCGGTCCTAGGGTTTAATCTGAGTCAGTTTAAACAAGGGATGCAGGTAACCTAGCAACCAGTTAGGAGGACGTTTTTATCCATAAAGACTCAGGTGAGGCAGGTAGCTTAGCAACCGGATAGCTGTGATTGGCTGCAGACAAACTGGTCAGGTGACAGAGATGATAAATACCCGAATAATGGTCGCAGGAGCCAGAGAGTGAGCCTAAGTGAGCCAGTGAGAGAGAGGATGTTTACAGGATGAAAATGGTTAATTGGTTAATATGATGTTCAGAAGGCTGAACTTTTAAATTCCTATTTTGTATCTGTTTTCTCCCAGAAAGTAGATGTAATATCAGAGGATCTTGCCTATGCTATTGCGGGAATAAAAGAATGCCTTTTATAAGCAGAGGCATGGTGAGGGAACACTTAGCTAGCTTAAATGAATTCAAGTCCTCAGGTCCAAATGAATTACATCTTAGGGCACTGAATAAAGCAGCAGAGATAATTGCTGAACCCCGTGCTGTAGTCTTTGGAACTTCCTGGAGAATAAAAGAAGTCCCAGATGGTTGGAAAAGGGCAAATGTTGTCTAAAAAGGAAAGAAGGTGGATCCAGAAAATTATAAGCCTGTGAGCCTGAGTTTTATAGTAGAAAGGATCTTTGAACAAATTATTAAACCGCAGATATGCTTTGAGAAGAATAGAGTAAATAACCACAGCAAGCATGGGTTTGTAACAAAAAAAGTCATGCCAGACTACTTTAATTTCCTTCTATGACGAAATCACTGAATGGGATGACATTTTTCAAAGTATCTCATAAAATGACCAAATATGGGATTGACAAGGCAACTGTTAAATTCAGAAACGGCTGAGTGGTCATACTCAAAGAGTGGTCATATATGACTGCACATCCGATTGGAAGAATGTATCAAGTGGGGTATCACAAGGTTTTCTCCTGGGCCAAGTGTTCAACATTTTTATAAATGATCTAGATAAGGAAATTGTGGAAAAACTGATCAAATTCAACAACAACACAAAGCTAGGAGAAATAGCTAACACTAGAGAAGAGAGAAAAAATTCAAAAAGTTCTAGGCAAGCTTGCATAGTGGGCTGCAACTAACAGAGTGGTATTTAGGAAAAAATGCAAAGAATATGAAAAAAGCACATACAGAATTGGAGAAAATGGGCTAAGCAGCAGCACATGTGAAAAAGACATCTACTAATAGATCACAGACTGGACATGAGTAAACAGTGTGATGCAGCAGCAAAAAAGACAAACTGGAAAAGTTCAGAGAAGAGCTACCTGGGTGCTGAGTGGTCTCCAAACATGTCTTTTGAAGAATGGGTAAAGGATCTGGGAATGCTTAGCTTGCAAATAGGAAGGCTGAGAGGAGACTTAATAGCTGTCTACAAATATACCTCTTTCACAGTGCAGAGGGATCAACCGTATTCTCATTTGCCCAATGAAATACTAGAAGCAATGGCATGAAAGTGAAAAGGAGGAGACAGACATTAGATATTAGAAAAAACTTTTTGACAGTGAGGGTGATCAATGAATGGAACAGATTGCCACGGGAGGTGGTAAGTTCTCTTTCAATGGAAATTCCCAACAGAGGCTTGACGGACATCTGGCTGGGATGATTTAGTGAATCTTACATTAGGCATGGGGTTGGACCCAATGACACTAAAGGATTTTCCAACTCTACAAGTCTATGATTCTATGATACAATTGATGAAAAAATCTGGCAAATGGGTAGGCCACTGAAGTTTGGCAATGTTGTGGAGGCATTCTTATCACAGCTTTCATGTGTACAGTCGAGTATTATCCTGCTGGAAAATACCCCTTGGAAACCCTGCCATGAGAGGCAATACATGTGACTTCAGGATGTCCTAAACATATCGCCGAGCTGTCATTGTCCCTCGTACAGCTACTGGAGGTTACTGACTGTTATATGTGATGGCTCCTCAGACCGTCCCACCTGTAGTGGGGCAGTGTGCCACTCCCGAGCAAAGGCAGGTGTGAGGCACTCACCCCTAGGTCTCCAGACAAATTCAGTGCCCAAACTGAACCAGAATTAATTGCTGAAGACAACCCAGTTCTACTCCTTAGCAATCCAGTTTCCTTGTTCATTATACCACTGCAAACAGAGGCAATGGTGGGCAGTAAACCTAACGGGCACCATCAGACAAAATGTCCTTCAGCCAAGCAGCTGGAAATGGTTCCAACAGACACAGGGACCTAAATGGCAGACAATGAAACAGTTGGAGCTGCTTGTGTTTGTCAGATGATTAGACGATCCTCTCTACTGGTGATCTATTGAGGGCGTCCTGAACCCAGTCGCCTTATATGCATGCCCTCATGCATCCACTAGTTCCAACACCTCCTAAGAGTCTGGTCAGAATGGTTCAGGTGATGGGCAATTTGTTAATTTAACTATCCCTTTTCTTGCATTCCAATAATGCACCCCCTGTCAAACTCTCTTTGATTGCATCATAGGGCATGTCTAGTGGTCAACAAGCAGGAAAAAAGGCCCACTACACACAAGCAGCCTCTGAGAGCCTTATAGGTCAATAGTGGAACCACTTTTAGGTCCTCAGGTGGCAAGACTGTTCATCCAAACATGTCGCAACTCTAATTGTTTATATTTCTGCCTGAGATGTAACTGCATGCTGAGTTGCAGCAGCAAAACAATAACTCCTTCTAAGTGCTTTATTTTTTATTTTTTTTACAAAGAGTGTATATATATTACTGGAAAAATTAAAAAAAAAGTATGACTTTTTGAAAGTGGAAACACTAGAACTGCAGAATGTCACCTGGATACATGAGCATCAAAGACCTTTGGTCATGAAAGGTTTAAATACGTATAGGGATGCATAGTCACTTGTTATGCCTCCAAGCTACTGAAGTGAGATATTATCAAGTTTTGTGACTTTTTAAAAAGTCACAATACTTAAATCTTTCTATAAAACTCCCCCCCATTCAAACCCCACCACCTTTTCTAGACACTTTTGAAAAGTGAAGTGAAAGGCGTAAAATCTGTTCTTGTTGGAGCAAATCAATAGTAAATTTGTCAGAATTAATTTGCAGCAAAAAAAGGCACAGAATTCTTGCAGAACACCAGTAGTAAATGTGTCCCTTTATTTCTAGATTGTTGGTAGTAAAAACCCTGCGGATTTAGGTTTTGAAAAAACAAGATTCCATACTGAATGAAATGAAATAAAAGCAGAATTACCCCGCTTTGTATGCGTCTATTTCATGTAACTATTTGTTATTCGTGTATGTGGTTAAGTACTTTGTTTGCTGCTGATATAAAGTCAACAGCTTTACTGGATTATACCTAAACTGAATTTGAGCATTCTCATATATTTAAAAGCCTTTCAGACCAGTCATGTTTCCAAAAAGTCTCCTGCAGCATGTGACATGGCTGCTGCCCTACCTGCTGAAACCTCTCAAGCCCATCTTTATGTTTGTATTCCCTTTTTTTTTGCGAATATTTCAAGAAAGTGCAGCTTAAATCCCATTTATATGGAGCGATGATCGCTCAAAAAAAATCGCTAAAAAGCTATTGTTTGAGCGATAATCGTTGCGTCTAAACGTGCAGCCATCGTGCACTTTCCGTGCACTGCTAGCTGATTGTTAAATTCAGGCCAACCTAAAAATCGTCCTTCCACCTTATCAGCAGTTCTCCGTGGTTAGTGCTGATAGCATTGTTTCCCTGTGGAGAGCAAAGGATCTAAGCGCAGATAATAGCCAGGGGCTATTAACTGCATTCAGCTAAGGCTTCATTTGCACACTTAAAGGGGTTGTCTCGCGAAATCAAGTGGGGTTATACACTTCTGTATGGCCATATTAATGCACTTTGTAATATACATCGTGCATTAAATATGAGCCATACAGAAGTTATTCACTTACCTGCTCCGTTGCTAGCATCGTCGTCTCTATGGTTCCGTCTAATTTCGCTGGCGGCTTGCTTTTTTAGACGCGCTTGCGCAGTCCGGTCTTCTGCTCTGAGCACGAGCCGCTTCAGTGTGCTCGCCGCTACAGCTTTTCTGCGCATGCGCAGACGAGCTGTGACGTCTCGGGAGCGCGCTGAAGCGGCCATTCTGCTACCATCCTCTCTTAGAGGAAGGTGCAGAAACTTGAGCCGCCCAGCAGTGCCGCCCAGCCCAGCCCAGCCCAGCCGCCCAGGTAAGTGATGGGTGACAGACTGACGGGGGTGACGAGTGACGGACTGCCACTGGGCCCCGGGGCCTACCGCTGGGCCCCGGGGCCTACCGCTGTGGCCCTGGAGCCTACCGCTGGGCCCCGGGGCCTACCGCTGTGGCCCCGGAGCCTACCGCTGGGCCCCGGGGCCTAGCGCTGGGGAGCTGGGGCCTAGTGCTGGGGAGCCGGGGCCTAGCGCTGGGGAGCCGGGGCCTAGCGCCGGTTACCTGCTGCCTGGCGGTGGGTGACTGTGGCCCAAGAGCGTGTGCCGTGGTCGGCGGCCGCGGTGGGTCCGGTCGGCGGCTGCGGGGCGTCTGGTTGTCAGGGAGACACAGCTGGTAGCGTCTCGGGAGCGCGCACGTCGGGCTACAGCAAGCGACGGGAAAAGAGCCGGCAGCCATCTTGGGGAAACTTTTTATAAGTTGCTGAAACGCTGGAACTGTAAGTAGAAACCGGCTAGAAAAGTCATTTACACGGGTGCTTAGTAATGTATGCTTAATAAGGGGGACTGGGGAAAAAAAATTTCACTGCTTCCTCGAGACAACCCCTTTAATTGCTCTCAAGTAGCTGAGTAGCTACTTAAAAGTTTATGCAAAAGCATTGCTCAAAGATGTCACTCATACTGTCGTTTGAGCGATCTTTGAACGATTATCACTCCGTATAAATGGGCCTTTAGTGATGGAATTGTTTCTATGATGGGCATCTTCTTCTGCAGTGCGGTAACCCATGAAAAAACCTGAAGGAATAAAGACTATGTTCCCAGATAGTCTTCAATAAACGGTGGCAAAAGAGATCCAATCGTATGGTAGACTTGCCCCTGGATCTTGAATGTTGGCATGTTTTCTGGCTGCAGCACGTTTTCCACATCCAAATGCCGTCATTTTGTTGTAGACATGAATATGTTTCAGAAATTCGTGTGAGGATGAATCATCGAGCAAAGTTGTGAGCTCTTCTGGTGGAACAGGTAAATCAGATATTCTGACCTTACCGTCAGAGCAGCACATTTCTGGTCCTTCACCTTCATACTTAAGTGCACTTTCACATTGTTTCTCCATCAGAATCCACTGGCCAATCAGAAGCAACCGAAATTGACACATTAGCATTTTGAATTGGAATGGAAAGCAGCATTACACATATCAGCCCAGGCAGTAGCTGGTCGATTAGCATATCACACCTGGTCATTCTGCAGACAGACTTGGGTCTGCTGGGGAGTCTTTGCGGCTGGTCTTTCTCACTAAAACTGCAGTCGTGCCTCAGTCTGCTGGGAAGTTTCAGCAGCTCGCTGTTGGCTGTGCCATAGCTCGTCAGCCTGGGGACATGCTTGGGTCTGCTGTAGAGTCTCTGCTGCTTGTCTGTCTCGCTGAGACTGTAAATTACGTAAACAACATGATACTTTTAGGGATTATGACTTCCACATTGTAGATTGGCCTACTAATAAGTTATTGATACAATAATGTCATGTAATAATTCAGCACACTCCATGTATATGTGTACTAGAAAAATATCTGGTCGTTTTACCTATTTCGTTTGTCCACCAGAGTGCATAGTTCTGGCTGTGCTGAGAAAGTCCACAAGAAAAGGTTCACTGGCACATGAATATGTATAGTTATTCTGCATACATTAATTAAAAACTGTGATTGCTATGTATAGTTGCAGAATATAGGCAGCCGTTCCACTGCAAGCTGCATATATTCAATGACTAAGCAGTCAATCAGCAGGTGTTCATTATGTTATTCTGAATATGGCTCTTTTCAGACAAGTGTATTATGAGAGCATTTATGTGCCTGTAATACAGATGAATGACCTGGCCTGACCGCAGGTCTACTGACCCAAACTCAGAGAATCATAGACAGGGACATCGCTCCCGTAGATTGCCAGGTCTCATGGTCAGCAGAGTTCTTTCTTTTGTAGATTGGCAGATCCCATGGTCAGTAGAGTTCTCTCTCCTGTAGATTGGCAGATCTCATGGTCAGCAGAGTTCTCTCTCTCTTGTAGATTGGTAGATCTCATGGTCATCAGAGTTCTCTATCCTGTAGATTGCCAGCTCTCATGGTCAGCAGAATTCTCTTTCTTGTAGATTGGCAGATTTCATGGTCAGCAGAGTTCTCTCTCCTGTAGATTGGCAGCTCTTAACAGCAGGTTCTTTTTTCCCTTTTTTTCTTGCATTTTCTATGCTTTCTGCTCCCCCTGATTTAACAGCGCTACAGAACATGTTAGTACTATATAAATAAAGATTATTATACAGTAATTCTTGTGCATTCTCACTGTCCTGCCTCCAAGCCCTCCAGGTTCAGTGCCTAGGGCATTTAGACAGACCGGCGTTGGCCCCAGGAGCAGTAAATAATTGAAAAAAGAATTCTAGGGGAGCCCCCTCCGGACCTAGTCACCCACCCACTAGCTTTACTGATACTGTACTTACAGAACAGCTCTGCCCCTACCAGCCATAAACTTTTGGAACTTTGGGAGGGAGAAGATTCTTCATACACTGACTACACTAGCCTTCCTGCTGCACCATAAGGGGAGCTGTAGGACTGAAGAAGAAGTGGTGCTCCGGAGACACTATGAATAGCAGAAGCAGACGGGCAAACACAGCGGTCTTTGCGTCAATAGAGCAGATACAATATGAGAGGTCAGTGTGATGGGGGGGGGGGGTGGATTGGAGGTGAGAGGGACACTATGATGGGAGTGGGGACTATTGCATGAGGATGCTGATGAGTGGGAGTGGGGAGGAGAGCATGTGAGGACACTGTCGCGAGTGGGGGAGGGAGAAAAAAGAATACTGGAAATGCATGAAACTGAAAGAAAAACTGTCTTTGTTGCCCATAGTAATCAGTCACAATGCAGTTTTCATTTTTCAAGAGCACTAAGATGAGTGAAAGTTGTGCTATGATTGCTTGTTCTAGGCAACAAGGACAGTTTTATAAAGCTTCATAAATGTGCCCCACTGTGTGAGCTGCTGGGGACGGAAGGGATAAACAAACCTTAAGGCCTTTTTCACATGGGCAACAAAGTCGCTCGATTTTGTTGTGTTGCTACAATGCTACAAATCGCATGTATGTGAAGCCCGTGCTTTCCTATGGGTTACTTCACACATGTGACAACCCGACACAAAAACCTTGCAAGTCCGGCAATATGCCCGCGACACACGAGGTTTTGTAGCCCATGTTTCCCTATGAAGCCTTCCTGTCTGTTGCATTGCATCCCATCGCATGAAATGCGATTTTCGTGTGGTGCAATGCAACTTTGACAGTAGGAAATCCTACTGTCAAAGCCCTAATCTAAGCCCTGGCTGCAAGAAAAAAACAAAACAAAACATACATCACCTTTTCGGCGCTGTCAGCCCGGCCGCATTTTCTCCCCGGGTCCCCTGCACTATTTCTTTCATCTGTCTTGGCCAGGGATTGAAAAATCCCTGCCTCCTGGAAGCGCTGGCTGACGATTAGTCAAACACAGCCAGTGCTCAATGAGCCAATCACAGCCATTTATCGAGTGCTAGCTTTGATTGGCTAAGCATCAGCCAATCACAGCTAGAGCTTCCAGGAGGCAGGGATTTTCAATGTATGCATTTTATAAGACACATGACTGTCTTATAAAACATCTGTGAGAAATCGAGCTGGAGCAGGCAAAGACCAAACTGTAGCTTGGGAGGCAAAGTGTAAGACTGATGTCCACGACCGTTTTTTCACCACATATTACGCATGTGTTGTAAAATCATGTGATATGCAGTCAATGGAGTCAATGAAAGTCAATGTACTTTCATTGATCCATGAGCATGCAGCATGCTCTATTTCTCTGCGTACCTCCCAGCATCAGCCCTATACATTTGTATAGCCAGCACATGCAACGCTGTCCATACACAATACATTGCGTAGGGGCAGCATTTTCCTACACAACCCCACATATCCGTATGTGTATGATACATAGCCATGCGTAGTGCACTCAGACCCAATTTTACAAACATCTGTAAAATGTTTTGAGAAGACCCGTAGCATTCTACCAATATGGCCCTGGACATGAGGCCTAAAATACAGTACAGGAGTACTTGAACTGTGAAATAGAGCAGGGCAGGGGTCCCTCATTCTCAGAATCAGTGGGGGTCCCAGTAGTCGGACCCGCACTAATCTATCAGTATTCATCCAGTGGATGAATGAAAACTGAAAAAAACATCCCATCTCCAGAATACCCCTGTAAGGCTATACTAAAGGGGTTGTAGAGGGGTATTCTCCATTCAATGTGATATTGGGAAACAAGTGTTGAAGCAACAGTCCAATGTCCAGTAAGCATTGCATATGGGTCCCATTACCAGGTGTAAATTGAGAAAGCATCAATAGACTTGAAACTGCTGTCATCCTATTGCATTGTGTCCTCCCTTCCCTGTATGTGCTTTTAAAGCATGAAATTGCTGCATTTAAAGAGACTTTAGGAGTAACGTTTTTCATGACTTCATCTAGATTACGTTGTGCCATCTTATTGAAAGTAACCTTCTGTTAATCTGTCTCAAATTTTTTCACCAGTTGGTAAATGCAGGATTTCTTCACTGTACTTGTTCCGAAATGCTCTTTGATGTTGTTTAAATGAACCATTCACCAGTATTTATGAAGAATAAATACACACTGTTCAACTGAGTATATTTGACGGTCACGTCTAAATGTCATGGGTCCACTTCGAAGAAAGGTATAATGGCTGGCTTTAGTCTCTCAGCATTCAACTATTGCTACTACATTTTAGTGATAATCCTACACTTACTAAGTCGATTATTTTCATGACAGTTTACCAACACTGACAGATGCGTTTTGCTCATTTTGCTTCTTACGTTACATTAATGTACCAAAGCACATACAACTATAGCTGCTCTAACTGCTGCTAGCTTTGGAAGTCAAAAGTATTACAAATATATACATTTTATAAATGTACTTTCTTCCATATACCATATTTTATCATCCATACTCTATTCCTCCTAGGGAGAAAGAACAATTTTATGTATGCAAAATAAATAATGCCATTTTAAAAAGCCTGTTAAATCTAAACTGTAGGAAATAAAGTGGACCTAAAATCTGAATGAGCATCTAGTGCTATTGAGAGTAGAATGAATAGCTGTTTGTTCCAGTGGTCAATGAAGTAATGTGTCTTATCTTGACATTTCTCAGCCATGAACTTGAAATGGACAAGGACATTGTAGAAAACAGAGCAGAGTAAATATCCTCAGAGCACGGGGAATTGTATTTTGTCTTTGTTGGTTCACGCATCTCTAATCTCTCCCCCAGAGAGCCCAAAATTTACCAAACATCTGAGGCTTACGATAGTCCCAATGCCTGTTTGAACATGTAATCTGACAATGCCAGAATCACATATCCTCCTTCAGATGGGCCAAGCTTTGAAAAAGTAGCCTTTGGGGAGTATGAAGATCCATGCTGTTTTGAGGCTGCTAGGTCTAAAAACTCTTGACGTACTGTAGAGTATAACAATGAGTCTAATATAAAACCACACAAATTAGAGTCAAAGGTGATTGAGAACAATACTAATCAAAATTGCCCGTTAAAGCAATATTTTAGTTTAGCTTTTCACCTTGCTCAACATATTTCTTCATACTGTACCAGGAATTATAGTCTGATCTAGATAAGAGTTTTAAATCATTGGAACATGTTTAAGTAAGATATATATTAGTTTAGTGGCCATAAAGTTGATGAGTACCAGTATAGTAGGGCATGAAATTAGCCCTTGCAGACATTACATGTCCCATTTTCTCCACCCTTGTTTTGTAGAGATAAGAAAAAACAGACTACATAGTTATCATGATTTAATGTATATATAAAAAGGGAACATGGTCTAGTGCTTAGGCAGGATGCAAGAGTTACATGTGTGATTTAGAGCCAAGGTAGAAGTAATGGGCTAAAGACAAGAGCACTTCAGCCTTATCTTTTCTAGGGCAATATCCTAAGTTCTGAAGGAAAAAAAATCCAATTAAATTAGAGATGTGGAAATGCACTCTCTGACTTTCTCAGCTGAACAAATGGAACATTACACTTGAACAATGTAAATCACGCATTTCATTGACAGTCCTCTTGTGAATTATTTCTTATTAAAAAACAAAGCTTCAGGTGCATCTATTCAATTATTTATGACACATGATGTCTTCAGTTGTGGAAGTTACCAAATGAGCATTACTTTCAGCTCCCACTCACAGTCTTTTCTTTAGTCGTTGACATTTTCTTTTCATTCACACAAGTGCTTTATAAATCTATGTTGTTAGGAAGAAATTTTTCCAGATGCAGAATAGAATTTAAGAAAATCTGAGAGTAAAATACATTTCATGAGTAGATCTAGAAATAATGTTCACCTTCAGTCAGAATGTGATTGTTCTCAGTAAGAGAAACAACGTAATCTTGTAGATATGATACCTTTTAATGGCTAACAAAAATACATGATGTAATAATAGCGAGCTTCCGAACCAACGCAGGGTTCTTCTTCAGGCTTACACGATTGAACACAGAAAAAGAGAATTACCTGTGGCCGAGCACTTCTCTAACCACGGACATAACATAGGAGATATGAGAGTTTTGATATTGAAGGGTGGTTTCAAGTCACAAAACCACAGAAGAATTTGGGAATATAAATTGATAACAACCTTTGACACGCTGAATACTGGGTTAAATTATTCCCCCAGGATTTATGCGTGAATGGGAAGTGTGAGACTTGATTGCACAGATAAGACCCCCATCAACAGTAATTCAGGGACCATAAACTTTCACTCCCTTATCAGTGTTTAGCTAAAAATGTCTGTGTATCTCTTGTAGCAATTCAAGCCTGCTGACTTTCCCCCCTCCAACAGTAATTTAGGGACCATAAAACTTTCACTCCGCTATCAGTGCCTAGACAAAAAAAGTTTGTTTGCTGTTGCAGAATTCCTTTTAAAGGGGTTGTCCCGCGCTGAAACGGGTTTTTTTTTTTTCCAATAGCTCCCCCGTTCGGCGCGAGACAAACCCGATGCAGGGGTTTAAAAAAAAAAAGCGGATAGTACTTACCCGAATCCCCGCGCTCCGGTGACTTCTTACTTACCTTGCGAAGATGGCCGCCGGGATCTTTACCCTCGGTGGACCGCAGGTCTTCTGTGCGGTCCATTGCCGATTCCAGCCTCCTGATTGGCTGGAATCAGCACACGTGACGGGGCGGAGCTACGAGGAGCAGCTCTCTGGCACGAGCGGCCCCATTCAGAAGGGAGAAGACCGGACTGCGCAAGCGCGTCTAATAGGGCGATTAGATACTGAAAATTAGACGGCACCATGGAGACGAGGACGCTAGCAACGGAACAGGTAAGTGAATAACTTCTGTATGGCTCATAATTAATGCACAATGTACATTACAAAGTGCATTAATATGGCCATACAGAAGTGTATACCCCAACTTTGTTTCGCGGGACAACCCCTTTAAGTGCGAACCAATCACAACCATATCTGTGACTTGTCATAAGTATGTATATTATAAGTATGTATAAATATGCATGCCTCTTCAGATCCAATCCATAAGCCTGAAGAAGAACCCTGCGTTGGTTCGGAAGCTCGCTATTATTACATCATGTATTTTTGTTAGCCATTAAAAGGTATCATATCTACAAGATTACGTCGTTTCTCTTGCTGAGAACAATCACATTTTGCTCTACTGGCTAACACGGTACCAGATCTTTGTTTTCATTATACCTTCAGTCAGAAACATATACAAAGAAATCACAGGAGCCACACCTAGATGGAGTTCTGTCAGATGTAATAGAGTAACATATTGGTAAGACTGATGGATACATAGGTCCTTCAAGTTCAACCTATAATGCTACATTACTGATCCAGAGGAAAGCAAATAACCTTATTGCCATTATGGCAACAATAAATCCCTGGATCAATGTTGCATCTCAATAATGTACATATAACTTGTGATATATGTTTCATCAAAGACATCCAGGCCCTTCTTAAACTCCTTTAGCAAATTAACCATTACAACATCCTGTGACAGAGCATTCCATAGTGACGCTGCTTTGCGGTAAAGTATCTTGTTAATGCAGAAACCTTGTTTCCTCTAGACATAGACAAATCTCTGTACCATCAATTCACATATTTGTACATAGTTATTAGATTGCCTGTAAGCCACCTGAATAACCCCAAATTACCCTAATTATTTTGGTCATCCTCCTCTGTATCCGCTCTAGTTCAGCAATGTCCATCTTACACGCAGGTACCCAAAATTGTATAATGGAACAAGCAGAAATGATCCAGCTTCATGGGATGAAGGTAAATTCCTTATTTGTAAACAGATAAAATCCAATGGAAGATTCACTGACTCCCCGACAGAAAATGTTTGGGATGCTATATGCATCCTTATTCGAAGTGTTTAACACATATATTCCATCACCAATTTAAAATACAGGATGTTCAATCAGGTTTTCAACAGCGGATCACATGAACAAAAAAGTCAATTAACATTCATGAGAAGACCTGTATATACATGATACGCCAAAAGAATGAATGTCCATGAGAACCCCAGTAATATGCACTCTATTGATGTAAGGTCTGTGACTGAATGTTTAGCTGATATTGACATCAAATACACAATATTTAGCAGATGTACACATAAAATGTTATTGGATTAGCAAAAAGCAGAACTAAAGCAGCTTTCACATCTGCACTGGAACCTCCAGATCTGAGCGAAAATCAAATGGACCCCATTATAGTCAATGGGTCTGTTCGGTACTATTCGGTTCTGTCACAAGATGGATCCATTTGGCCAGGGGGATTCCCCTTTCCTGCTCCCACAATAGAACAGAAAAATGGAACCCCCAATGCAGATGTGAAAGCAGCCTAAGCGAACACATAGTAATAGTATCAAACTGACTAATATGTGAAATGCAGAAAGGAAAACTGGCCACAGAATAAAAGCAACTCTCCGAGCCTGGACAATCACATATGGCTGCACCAGCTTCTCTTACTACCTGATGCACACTGTGTATAAGTATGCATCATTAGTGCACACCTTCTTTGATTAACCTGTGCTCACGTAGGCGACACTGGCCAATGAAAGCAGATGATGTGTCTTAGATGACTTAGGTATACTAATACACAGTGTGCATCAAATAGTCAGAGAAGTGGTGCAGCCATGTTTGTTTGTCTAGGACTGGAGGGTCATTTTTACAATAGTATTTTACATAATTTCTCTTTCTAAGTTAAAGGGGTTATCCAGGCAGCACCCTCTGGGAAACACCAAGGACAGAGCAGAAGGACTGCTCCGACCCCTGTATAGTGGGTGGCGCTTGTAATTGCAAGTGCAGATCTCATTGAAATTTTTTTTTAAAGTGTTAATTATGCAGGATAAATGATACACTGGATGGTATGGTTACAACAATACCAAAATTCTTATATTTTTTTTTAGGTTTTTTTACTTAAATTATTATTTTTTTCTAAACTCACTGCATTCAAAGTACAATATTTTTTTATTTTTCCTTGGACAGAGCTCTCTGAGGGCTTATTTTTTGCGAGACGAGCTGTAGTTTCCATTGGTACCGTTTTGGGGTACATTTGGTTTTTTTTATCACTTTTAGGGCTTAGTCAGACGGACGTTTTTTCGCGCGATTTGCGGATCGCATGACAGATGCGCATCCGCAAATCGCGTGACCGGTGCCCGAAAATCGCCCGAAAATCTGCTCCTAGCCGCGTTTCATTAGATACGGGCCGGAGCTGTCCAGCGCATTGCATTCAATGGAGCCGGCAATACAGCTGGCTCCATTGAAAGCAATGTGCTGCGGGCGAGTGTGGGATGAATTGTCGGGAAGGGCTTAAATATATAAGCCCTTCCCTGCAATTCATCCAGAAAAGTGTTAAAATAAAAAAAATATACATACTCACTAGAGATGAGCGAACGTACTCATCCGAGCTTGATATTCGTGCGAATATTACGGTGTTCGGGATGCTCGTTACTCGTAACGAGTACCACGCGGCGTTCCGGTTACTTTCAGTTTCCTCTCTGAGACGTTAGCGCGCTTTTCTGGCCAATTGAAAGACAGGGAAGGCATTACAACTTCCCCCTGTGACGTTCAAGCCCTATACCACCCCCCTGCTGTGAGTGGCTGGGGTGATCAGATGTCACCTGAGTATAAAAGTCGGCCCCTCCCGCGGCTCGGCTCAGATGCCGTGTGAGTTAGTGAGGGAAAGTGCTGTTCTATTGGAGTTGCTGTAGGGAGAGTGTTCGTAGTGAGTGTAGGCTTCAAGAACCCCAACGGTCCCTCTTAGGGCCACATCTACGTGTGTGCAGGCTGCTGTTATCAGTGGAAATTTTTTTTTTTCTTCTCAAAATCGGCAGTGCAGAGCATTGCACCCGGTATTAGGGACAGAAGTGGTGCTTAGGCAGGGAGAGTGTTAGGAGTGAGTGTAGCCTTCAAGAACCTCAACGGTCCTTTCTAGGGCCAAATTTAACCGTGTGCAGTACTGTGCTGGCTGCTGTTAGCAGTGTTGCATTTTTTTTTCTTCTAAAAATCGTCTGTGCAGAGCATTGCACCCTCCATTGATACTACAGGGACAGAATTGTGTAGGCAGGGCCACAACACAGTTATTGTTCATTGAATATACGCAGTGGGGCCTTCCCTTTGCAAAAAAGCGAAAAAATTATATTTGGCCTGCCTGTGTCAGTCCTAAGGTCTCCGTGTATGTGTGTGCTGCGTGGAGAACGTACAAAAATCAGATGCAAACAGCTACGGTTTACTGCAGGCTTGCGCCATTGTCTTTCCTGACTGGCAAATACCTGCTCTGCCAGAGTTAATAACTCTGCTACACTAAAGTTGTGTGACACTTTTTCAGGGCCACACCACAGTTATTAAACGTATTGTTCATTGAATATATGCAGTGGGGCCTTCCCTTTGCAAAAAAGTGAAAAAATTATATTTGGCCTGCCTGTGTCAGTCCTAAGGTCTCCGTGTACGTGTGTGCTGCGTGGAGAACGTACAAAAATCAGACGCAACCAGCTACGGTTTACTGCAGGCTTGCGCCATTGTCTTTCCTGACTGGCAAATACCTGCTCTGCCAGAGTTAATAACTCTGCTACACTAAAGTTGTGTGACACTTTTTCAGGGCCACACCACAGTTATTAAACGTATTGTTCATTGAATATACGCAGTGGGGCCTTCCCTTTGCAAAAAAGCGAAAAAATTATATTTGACCTGCAGGCTTGCGCCAATTTATTTCCTGTCTGGGAAATCAAATCACTGGTAATACAGCATGCTGAGGGGTAGGGGTAGGCCTAGAGGACGTGGACGCGGCCGAGGACGCGGAGGGCCAAGTGAGGGTGTGGGCACAGGCCGAGCTCCTGATCCAGGTGTGTCGCAGCCGACTGCTGCGCGATTAGGAGAGAGGCACGTTTCTGGCGTCCCCACATTCATCGCCCAATTAATGGGTCCACGCGGGAGACCTTTATTAGAAAATGAGCAGTGTGAGCAGGTCCTGTCCTGGATGGCAGAAAGTGCTTCGAGCAACCTATCGTCCAGCCACAGTTCTGCGCCGTCCACTGCTGCAAATCCAAATCCTCTGTCTGCTGCTCCTCCTTCCTCCCAGCCTCCTCACTCCACTACAATGACACATGCTCAGGAGCGGGAACACTCCCAGGAACTTTTCTCGGGCCCCTGCTCAGATTGGGCAGCAGTGGTTCCTCTACCACCAGAGGAGTTTATCGTCACTGATGCCCAACCATTGGAAAGTTCCTGGGGTCCGGGGGATGAGGCTGGGGACTTCCGGCAACTGTCTCAAGACCTTTCAGTGGGTGAGGAGGACGATGACAATGAGACACAGTTGTTTTGCAGTGAGGTAGTAGTAAGGGCAGTAAGTCCGAGGGAGCAGGGCACAGAGGATTTGGAGGAAGAGCAGCAGGACGATGAGGTGACTGACCCCACCTGGTGTGCAACGCCTACACAGGACAGGTCTTCAGAGGGGGAGGCACGGGCAGCAGCAGGGCAGGTTGCAAGAGGCAGTGCGGTGGCCAGGGGTAGAGGCAGGGCCAGACCGAATAATCCACCAAGTGTTTCCCAAAGTGCCCCCTCGCGCCATGCCACCCTGCAGAGGCCGAGGTGTTCTAAGGTCTGGCAGTTTTTCACAGAGACGCCTGACGACCGACGAACAGTCTTGTGCAACCTTTGTCGCGCCAAGATCAGCCGGGGAGCCACCACCAACAGCCTGACCACCACCAGCATGCGCAGACATATGATGGCCAAGCACCCCACAAGGTGGGATGAAGGCCGTTCACCGCCTCCGGTTTGCACCGCTGCCTCTCCCCCTGTGCCCTAACCTGCCACTGAGATCCAACCACCCTCTCAGGACACAGGCACTACCGTCTCATGGCCTGCACCCACACCCTCACCTCCGCTGTCCTCGGCCCCATCCAGCAATGTCTCGCATCGCACCGTCCAGCCGTCGCTAGCGCAACTGTTGGAGCGCAAGCGCAAGTACGCCGCCACGCACCCGCACGCTCAATCGTTAACCGTCCACATAGCCAAATTTATCAGCCTTGAGATGCTGCCGTATAGGGTTGTGGAAACGGAGTCCTTCAAAGCTATGATGGCGGCGGCGGCCCCGCGCTACTCAGTTCCCAGTCGCCACTACTTTTCCCGATGTGCCGTCCCAGCCCTGCACGACCACGTCTCCCGCAACATTGTACGCGCCCTCACCAATGCGGTTAGTGGCAAGGTCCACGGACACGTGGACAAGCACAGGCGGGCAGGGCCACTACATCTCCCTGACGGCACATTGGGTGAATTTAGTGGAGGCTGGGACAGAGTCAGAGCCTGGGACCGCTCACGTCCTACCCACCCCCAGAATTGCGGGCCCCAGCTCGGTGGTGGTATGTTCGGCGGTGTATGCTTCTTCCACTAAAGCACCCTCCTCCTCCTCCTCCTCCTCAACCTCTGTCTCGCAATCTAGATGTGTCAGCAGCAGCAGGACGTCGCCAGCAGTCGGTGTCGCGCGGCGTGGCAGCACAGCGGTGGGCAAGCGTCAGCAGGCCGTGCTGAAACTACTCAGCTTAGGAGATAGGAGGCACACGGCCCACGAACTGCTGCAGGGTCTGACAGAGCAGACCGACCGTTGGCTTGCGCCGCTGAGCCTCCAACCGGGCATGGTCGTGTGTGACAACGGCCGTAACCTGGTGGCGGCTCTGCAGCTCGGCAGCCTCATGCACGTGCCATGCCTGGCCCACGTCTTTAATTTGGTGGTTCAGCGCTTTCTGAAAAGCTACCCACGCTTGTCAGACCTGCTCGTAAAGGTGCGCCGGCTCTGCGCACATTTCCACAAGTCCCACACGGACGCTGCCACCCTGCGCACCCTGCAACATCACTTTAATCTGCCAGTGCACCGACTGCTGTGCGACGTGCCCACACGGTGGAACTCTACGCTCCACATGTTGGCTAGGCTCTATGAGCAGCGTAGAGCTATAGTGGAATACCAACTCCAACATGGGCGGCGCAGTGGGAGTCAGCCTCCTCAATTCTTTTCAGAAGAGTGGGCCTGGTTGGCAGACATCTGCCAGGTCCTTCGAAACTTTGAGCAGTCTACCCAGGTGGTGAGCGGCGATGCTGCAATCATTAGCGTCACCATTCCTCTGCTATGCATCTTGAGAACTTCCCTGCAAACCATAAAGGCAGCCGCTTTGCGCTAGGAAACAGAGTCGGGGGAAGACAGTATGTCGCTGGATAGTCAGAGCACCCTCCTGTCTATATCTCAGCGCGTTCAGGAGGAGGAGGAGGAGCATGAGGAGGATGAGGAGGAGGGGGAAGAGACAGCTTGGCCCACTGCTGACGGTACCCATGCTGCTTCCCTGTCATCATTTCAGCGTGTATGGCCTGAGGAGGAGGAGGAGGAGGAGGATCCTGAAAGTGATCTTCCTAGTGCGGACAGCCATGTGTGGCGTACAGGTACCCTGGCACACATGGCTGACTTCATGTTAGGATGCCTTTCTCGTGACCCTCGCATTCAACGCATTCTGGCCACTACGGATTACTGGGTGTACACACTGCTCGACCCACGCTATAAGGAGAACCTTCCCAGTCTCATTCCCGAAGAGGAAACGGGTTCGAGAGTGTTGCTATACCACAGGACCCTGGCGGACAAGCTGATGGTAAAATTCCCATCCGACAGCGGTAGTGGCAGAAGGCGCAGTTCCGAGGGCCAGGTAGCAGGGGAGGTGCGTAGATCGAGCAGCATGTACAGCCCAGGCAGTGCAACAGTCTTTAAGGGCCTGGCCAGCTTTATGGCTCCCCAGCAAGACTGTGTCACCGCTCCCCAGTCAAGGCTGAGTCGGCGGGAGCACTGTAAAAGGATGGTGAGGGAGTACGTAGCCGATCGCACAACCATCCTCGGTGACGCCTCTGCCCCCTACAACTACTGGGTGTCGAAGCTGGACACGTGGCCTGAACTAGCGCTGTATGCCCTGGAGGTGCTTGCTTGTCCTGCGGCTAGCGTCTTGTCGGAAAGGGTGTTTAGTGCGGCTGGGGGAATCATCACAGATAAGCGTACCCGCCTGTCAACCGACAGTGCCGACAGGCTAACACTCATCAAGATGAACAAAGCCTGGATTTCCCCAGACTTCTCTTCTCCACCAGCGGACAGCAGCGATACGTAAGCAATACGTAGGCTGCACCCGCGGTTGGAAGCTACGTTCTCTCTCACCATCCAAAACGGGGACATTTCTGCTTCATCAATCTGTGTATAATATTCATCCTCCTCCTCCTGCTCCTCCTCCTGAAACCTCACGTTATCACGCTGAACGGGCAATTTTTCTTTGGGCCACAAGGCTCACTCATAATTTTTCTAAACAATTTTTATATGTTTCAATGCTCTTAAAAGCGTTGAAACTTTAACTTGAACCAATTTTTAGTTAAACTGGGCTACCTCCAGGCCTAGTTACCAATTAAGCCACATTAACCAAAGCGATTAATGGGTTTCACCTGCCCTCTTGGTTGGCCATGGCCAATTTTTGTGATGTACATTAGTACTGTTGATTCAGCAATTTTTGTGGGCCCTCGCCTACAGTGTAATCAAATGAATTTTTAGCCCACCTGCATTACAGCTGACGTTACATCCGCTGTGTTGGGCAATGCAATGTGATATTTCTGTGTACCGCCGGTGGCTTCCTGGCACCCACCCATGCTGTGGGTCCACAGGGAATTATAAATGCATCTGATTCCACTTGTAAAGAACCCCAGTCAGACTGGGGCATGCAGTGTGGGCCAAAGCCCACCTGCATTAAGCACGACATTACTACCTCAGCTGTGTTGGGCAATGCAATGGGATATTTTTATGTACCGCCGGTGGGTTCCAGGGAGCCACCCATGCTGTAGATGCACACAGAGTTTAACCTACATCTGTCCACTTGTAAAGAACCCCAGTCTGACTGGGGCATGCAGTGTGGGCCGAAGCCCACCTGTATTAAGCACAACATTACTACCTCAGCTGTGTTGGGCAATGCAATGGGATATTTCTATGTACCGCCGGTGGCTTCCTGGCACCCACCCATGCTGTGGGTCCACAGGGAATTATAAATGCATCTGTTTCCACTTGTAAAGAACCCCAGTCTGACTGGGGCATGCAGTGTGGGCCGAAGCCCACCTGCATTACACACGACATTACTACCTCAGCTGTGTTGGGCAATGCAATGGGATATTTTTGTGTATCGCCGGTGGGTTCCAGGGAGCCACCCATGCTGTCGGTCGACAGGGACTTCACAATAGGGAGTTGTACCGGCCTGTGTCTATGAATTAAAAAGCCCGGTCTGACTGGGGCATGCAGAGACACCTTGACAGAATGAATAGTGTGTGGCACATAGGTTCCCCATTGCTATGCCCACGTGTGCAGCTCCTGATGGCGGTGGCACAGGATTCTATTTCTCATTGCTTCTGTACAGCATTGTGGGCTATCGCCCCGCCCCTTTTAAAGAGGGTCGCTGCCTAGCCGTGCCAACCCTCTGCAGTGTGTGCCTGCGGTTCCTCGTCATGGCAGACGCACTTCTAAATAGACATGAGGGTGGTGTGGCATGAGAGCAGCTGAAGGCTGCGCAGGGATACTTTGGTGTGCGCTGTGGGGGGGAGGGGGGGGGGGTTGGGCAGCATGTAACCCAGGAGAAGTGGCAGTGGAGTGTCATGCAGGCAGTGATTGTGCTTTGTTGGAGGTAGTGTGGTGCTTAGCAAAGGTATGCCATGCTAATGAGGGCTTTTCAGAAGTAAAAGTTTTTGGGAGGCGGGGGGGCACTCTTGCCACTATTGTGGCTTAATAGTGGGACCTGTGAACTTGAGATGCAGCCCAACATGTAGCCCCTCTCCTGCCCTATTCGTTGCTGTGCCGTTCCCATCACTTTCTTGAATTGCCCAGATTTTCACACAAGGAAACCTTAGCGAGCATCGGCGAAATACAAAAATGCTCGGGTCGCCCATTGACTTCAATGGGGTTCGTTACTCGAAACGAACCCTCGAGCATCGCGATAATTTCGTCCCGAGTAACGAGCACCCGAGCATTTTGGTGCTCGCTCATCTCTAATACTCACCTGCTCCCGGCAGCCGGAGTTCCCCGCGATCGGCCTGCAGTGGGTGTGAAGGGGGTGTGAGTCAGACCTGCCCCCTGATTGGCTCAGCGCTGAGCCAATCAGAGGCAGGTCTGACTCACACCCATTCATGAATTCATGAATGGAGCCAATCAGAGGCAGGTCTGACTCACACCCATTCATGAATTCAGGCCGGCCGCGCGGAACTCCGGCTGCCGGGAGCAGGTGAGTATGTATATTTTTTTTATTTTAACACTTTTCTGGATGAATTGCAGGGAAGGGCTTATATATTTAAGCCTTTCCCGACAATTCATCCCGCGCACGCCGGCAGCCCTTTGCTTTCAATGGAGCCGGCTGTATTGCCGGCTCCATTGAATTCAATGGGCAAACATCGTTCTTCTCTGCCACAGCTGTTACAGAGAGAAGAATGATTTGTCTTCTATATGTTCTCAATGGGGTCGGCGCTGCTTCCGCCGGCCCCATTGAGCGCATATAGAGAAGAGAACAGGAATCGCAGATCGCAGATAGGTGCGATCTGCGATTTCTGTTCTATAATTTATCGGACGAGCGCATAAAAAGCGCTCATGTGTCCGATACCATTGCAAAGCAATGGTTTTAAAAAATCGTCGGACACATGCGCATGCGCAAATTGCGCGAAAAAACGCCCGTCTGACTGAGGCCTTACAGCGATCTTAGGCGATGGTAATACAGGGCGTCGGTATCTGGCATCCTGTTGCCATAGCAACCAGCCAGGCTCTTGTGATGTTAGATCACAGTAGGGAAGGGGTTTACAGCGCGGGAGCGCAACTCCGATGCCCCCCGCTGTCGCAGCAGGAGGCCACCTACTAGTGACAGCCAGCTCCTGCCACGGGATAGCGCGAGATTTGCTATGATCTCGCGCTAACCCTATGACGTAAGGGTACGTGATTTTGCGGGAAGTACCCTGCTCCCATGACGTACCCTTACGTCATGGGGAGGGAAGAGGTTAAATATGAACAACAATGACTTTATACCAGAAGACTTTTGATTAATAGGTGACTATTTTTTGGTGAGCTTAAACAAAACAACTAGTGAATTATCATTCGGCACCGTGTTCGTGGCCATGTTTACAAAGAATGACTCCTTTGAATCTGCTCTTTTGAGCAATTATAGAGATGATAGGCAAGTGTGTAGGTGCTTTAGGGCTCACTCACACAAGCATATTTTGGCTGAATATTATACACATATTTTTTTATATGCATAATACGCAGTATGGAGCAAATATGCATGTAACATGCATGTTTACTGCGTATTTTAGCACCTATAGATTATAATGGTGCGTAATACATGTCAAAATAGGACATGCTGTATTTTTTTAAATGTGCAGGTCCAAATGGCCCAATGTAAATCAATGGGGTTTAATCATTGCTTATTATGCTCGTTGCACGCGAACAATATATGCCCATGTGAGTAAGCCCTAATATTGATGTCACTGTCCAGAAATATCTCAATGTTCTTTCAGTAGCAGTTTTAACATATTTTACTATTTAATACATCATTATAAAATTAGTTTTCTCAACCCAAATGCCTCACCTTTAGAGTTGAGCGAACGTACTCTGCCGAGCTTGATGCTCGTTCGAGTATTAGCGCATCAAGCCGTGTTCGACCCCGCCCCAGTTTTTGGCTCCTCCCCGCTGTGACATGCCTGTTTTGCCCGCCCCCCCCCCCCCCCTTCTTCCCCGCCACGACGCAGTGCACGCGTCATTGGCAAATTTTTTGTCTGGCAGGAGAGTGAGAGAGAGAGAGACGAACCTAGAAAAAAAAAAAGCTCGGCACCCGGCATCCCACGTACAAAAATGCTCGAGTCACCCATTGTAGTCAATGGGGTTCATTACTCGAGTAGAGCTCTTGAATTTCATGAAAAGCTCGACTCGAATAACGCAGACCCGAACACTTGGGTGCTCGTTCATCTCTACTCACCTTACATTTATCTACATTTCTCTTGCTAAGCCTTTATTAAAGGGGTTGTCTCGCGGCAGCAAGTGGGGTTATACACTTCTGTATGGCCATATTAATGCACTTTTTAATGTACATCGTGCATTAAATATTGGCCATACAGAAGTTATTCACTTACCTGCTCCGTTGCTAGCGTCCACGTCTCCATGGTTCAGTCTAATTTCGCTGGCGGCTTGCTTTTTTAGACGCGCTTGCGCAGTCCGTTCTTCTGCTCTGAGCATGAGCCGCTTCAGCGTGCTCGCCGCTACAGCTCTTCTGCGCATGCGCAGATGAGCTGTAACTTCTCGGGAGCGTGCTGGAGCGGCCATTCTGCTACCATCCTCTCTTAGATGAAGGTGCAGAAACTCGAGCCGCCCAGCAGTGCCTAGAAGCCGCCCAGCAGTGCCTAGAAGCCGCCCAACCGTGCCTAGAAGCCGCCCAGCCATGCCGAGAAGCCGCCCAGCCGCCCAGGTAAGTGATGGGTCGGGGGTGATGTGTGACTAACTGGCCTGGGCCCCGGAGCCTAGCGCTGGGCCCCGGAGGCTACATCTGTAGTGAGGGGACTGCTGCTGGGCCCCGGGGCCTATCGCTGTGGCCCGGGGCCTACATCTGTAGTGAGGGGACTGCCGCTGGGCCCCGGGGCCTACCGCTGTAGCTCTGGAGCCTTCGTCTGTTGTCAGGGGACTGCCGCGGGGGAGCCGGGGCTTAGCGCGGGGGAGCCGGGGCCTAGCGCGGGGGAGCCGGGGCATAGCGCGGGGGAGCCGGGGCCTAGCGCAGGGGAGCCGGGGCCTAGCGCCGGTTACCTGCTGCCTGGCAGTGGGTGACTGTGGCCCAAGAGCGTGTGCCGTGGTCGGCCGCGTTCAATCCCTAGGCCCGGTCGGTGGCTGTGGGGTCCGGTCGGCGGCCGCGGTGGATCTGGTCGGCGGCTGTGGGGCATCTGGTTGTCAGGGAGACACAGCTAGTAGCGTCTCGGGAGCACGCACGTCGGGCTACAGCAAGCGCGGTGCACCATGGGAGAAACCCGCGGTGCACCTTGGGAAAAGAACCGCCGGCCATCTTTGGGAAACGTTTTATAAGTTGCTGATACACAAGAACTGTGAGTAGAAACCTGCTTTAAAACCCATTTACACGTGTGCATAGTAATGTATGCTTAAGATGGGGGACTGGGCAATAAAAAAATTCCACCCTTGCCTCGAGACAACCCCTTTAAAGTTAACCCGCATTTATTTTGTTATTAAGGTCCAATCTTCTCTACTTCTGTTTTTATGACTTAATAAAATTATTTATATTGTAATTCTGGCTGCCATACGCCACCATTAGGGAAGCTAACTGCATATGTATCATAAAAGATATAAAAAAAGAAGAAACAAAAGTTCTCAAATAACAAAACAACCTGTATGCATCTCTTCTCCTCTCACCAATCGGCCTTGGCTATGTTCTGGTCTCCTGCTCAATAGTGATGTCAGAAAATACAGCACATCATCACTAAGACCAGTAATTGGCTGCTGTGGTCAGGTAGCTGGCAACCTGTAAATAAAGACTGGCAGGGACTATTGGAGCATTTAAGGGATTAGTGGTGAAGATGTAATGTTCGCTTTGTTACTGTGTTTTAGAATACTAGTTGTTTCTCTTTTTGTTCAAAAACTCTTCGCCAGTTTCTCTAGCTTAGTGGGAGCTATATAAATATGTATGCAGTAAGCTTCCATAGTGGTGGCTGCAGGTAATCAATATAATTGTATCATGCCAAGTAAGGGAAGAGTTCAGTGCCAAACTTGCTCTTACTATAAACCTTTTCACAGTCACATGCCCTATTTCAATAGTAGGTGCATAATTACTTTCTATAAGGGCTCAAGCTTGTGTGAGAAGTCAATTTGTATGCAGTGCACAGGGGCATTAGAGATCCATCGTATGGAGCCACACAGCCTCAATGCACTTCAGTACAAACGTCATCAAGTGTTGTATGAATGTAGATATACTCCCATTACAAATCTTTATCCCTTCAAGCAATAGGTCTCCCCTGGTGTCCATAGCTACAGCCTCCAGCTGTACCAGGCTATTGAGCAACCTGACTCACCTCTCCCTCTTTTCACAATGCCTCTGCATATGCCATCATATGCCTCTGCATATGTCATTGGCTGTGTTGGAAGCCACGGCCATCCATAGGCACTGATAACTTTAAGGCTGGTGGCCTATTTATAGGAGAGGTTGCAGTGGATCCTTGCTTCCAGATTAATATACATTCATTGCTTGGCTTTTGTTCCCAGTTATTGTCTGACTCTTACTCTGATCCTTTCTCTGACACTAGCGCCCATGTTGGGGCAATCGCCCCACTTTAGGGAGGGGTTTTCCCACTTCTGGCTATCAGGGCTAGATTTTTCCCTTGTTTGGAGGTAACAATGGGGCTACAGTAGAAGCTCTCTGTAACAATGACAACCCTATTACTGCTCAATAAAAAACTAAGCCATAATACAGTCAGGTACATAAGCCATATTAGAAATTGTTTTAAATGTTTTGTTCTATAATTAAAAAAGATTGGTATCCATTCCTCACACAATGAAATAACAAGGACATATTTACTGAGAAATACAATTTGTCAGATAAGCAGTGATTTTTACCTTGTCACAAAACAACATTAATGATCCTATCAAAAATTTTTTCTTGAAATTTTTGTTGATGCCTACAATGTGTATGCTGAATATTTTCTCTTTATCTTGTTCACAGTGCCCACATAACGAAACACATTTGGAGAAAAAAACTTTAAAGTATATGTTTACCTTTGAAAACCATTTTACATATAGATAAACTGAACAAAATAAATTGACTTTAGTGCAATTCATTACTTATCTTATATACTAGTCTTCTTGAGTTACAGCAGGGAAAGTCCAGAGCTGTACTCCCAATTTTGCTGGCTGCTATAGAAAACCATCAATTTGATAGAACTGAGGTTTCTTCCTGCACCAGATTTCTAGGTGTAAATACTACTTTTCTAAAACTGCAATGTATGACCAGTGCAGCCTTATGTCATCCACCAGAATTACGTCCCACTACTCTCTAGAGAGTTTAATGCAACCACGAGTAATGCGAGACCAAGATTAAGATTACAGTTCAGACTACCTAATAAAAAGCAAAAAACAAACTCCATCAGCACTTTCTGCAAGTAGATTAAATGCAAAGGTGCACATAAGCCATGGCTGCAACAACATAGTAGCAAGAAACCTGTGCTTCAGTACTCTTATACATCTAATGCATGAATAAAACTACACAACTGTTAGGTCTTAGTCACACGGGCGTTTTTTCACGCGATTTGCGGATCGCATGACGGATGCGCATCCGCAAATCGCGTGACCGGGGCCAAAAAAAAAAAAAGTAAAATACAAGACAAATGAACGCAGTTATGAAAACTCTGTAGTACAGCAGTATGAAGAAGTGTATTCTAAAACACAGCAGGCACCTGTTGGAGTATACACTGCAGCTGCTATACATGGCATTGCTCACATCAAAGTAGAAGAGAGGGGCTTCATACATATATTGCAATACATCAAAAAGCCTCTCTTCTCCATATTATGCATAATATCTGTATTATGTAATTACATTGTGTCTAAAAGCAAACAACATATGATACAAATTAAAATACATCTACTCTAGATGAGTTCATAAAAACAAGAAGCAAAAAAACCATGTTGACTTAACTAATGATTACAGCGATATATTCGTTTTGATATATTTAATGGAACGTTTCTCATGGTAAACCATATTCTCCAAGCACTTTACCAAGTGTTACTTTTCAAGATCTAATGCACCTTGGAAATATCATTTGCTTACAGGCAGCTTTAAAAGCATCTAATTAAAACCCAGGTGGATTAGAACAAGAGCAGTTGGAGGAACGGTTACTTTTATTACTTGTGAATTTTGGATGTAATCTAATTTCATATAAATTGGTTACAACTATATTAGTGCAGTGACTTGCCCTTTTATGGAACAGAAGCACATGTTAATTTAAAAAGTCTTATTATAAAGGCATCCAGTATTTTAATGACTATCTGGGAAGAGAGGAAAAATCAAAGCAAGTTTAATCTGAATATGTTGCCTTTTACTTCCCAGCAGGATTTCTAAATTGCTCTGATTGTCTCTCACAGACACAGAAATTAAATGGAAATGATATCGTTCTCACTAATACAAGGCAAGGACTCTGCTTCCCATCCACTTACATGACATTTTCATTACCCTAACAACATTTCACTGAATGCAGTCATCATTAGATTGCCCTGGCTCTCAGATTGGATAAGATAACAGCTCCAATTTAAAATGGATACATTTGAGAACATCATTTAAACATTCATTGAATCTTGTATATTGATTTTGAGTAGGATCTAGGGAGTATTGTACATTTTGTGGCTATATAATAATTTAGTAAATGAAAAAAATTACATTCATCCAATTAAATTAAACTGGAAATTTTGGATGAAATTTACCCCGTCTAGTAATAACTTTATCATTGTAAGCAGATATGATATTGCCTGATAACATGCTCCCTGACCTACTGACTGCAAGCCTTGCCAGCCACCATCAACTGCCATTGCAGTCATACCGATTCTGCCGTCACACGACTTAATGTCTGACCATTGTCTATTTGTATAGCATCCCTCACTCTCCACCTCGCCATATAGTGCACATTTCCAGCCCCTTTACCTTCTGTATTACCACATTACTTGTAGTATGTAAGCTCGTTGGAGCAGGACCCTCACCCCTATTCTTTCCATTAACTGATAACTATGTAACCATGGTTCTGTAATTTTTGTACTTTTGTCTTTCTGTATTCCCCCTGTCTTGTAAGCGCTGCGGAATATGTTGGCGCTGTACAAATAAAGATTATTATTATTATTAGATTATTATATAATATTCCTACTAGAGATGAGCGAACGTACTCGTAACGAGTACTTACGCACCCGAGTACCGCCGTTTTCGAGTACTTCAGTACTCGGGCGTAAAGATTCGGGGGGCGCCGGGGGGCTGGGAGAGGTGCGGCGGTGCGGGGGGGGGAGCAGCGGGGAACAGGGGGGAGCCCTCTCTCTCTCCCTCTCCCCCCCACTCCCCACTGCTACCCCCCGTGCCGCCACGGCGCCCCCCCGAATCTTTACGCGCGAGTACTGCTGTACTCGAAAATGGCGGTGCTCGGGTGCGTAAGTACTCGTAACGAGTACGTTCGCTCATCTCTAATTCCTACACAAGCTGACTTTGGGCGAGTTATACAGGTGAAACATTGTGTTATATTAATAATAAAAATTAAAAAGTTTAAAGAACTGGAACATCTTCCAATTCAATTGTGTTTAATGTAAACTAGATCTAGTAATTTTTTTAAGTATACTATGAAAAAAAGTTTTTTTGAAAGAACACTATACACAGAACCAATACATTGTATTATACTTTGTGCAAATCCTGAGAGGCTGCTACATGAAAAAAGGATTCAAGTAACACCAAGCAGAGAATTCCTGAGTCACGTACCGCATACTAAGAGTCTGCAATAAGCATAATACAGTGTATCTGTTTTACCCAGAGCGTTGCTTTAAAACAGATGTCCTATAAATAAATGTGTTTGTGCTCCTTAGTTGATTCATGCTGTTTTCCACAAGAGGGTGCCTAGGTCCCTTATCATTGATGAAGTTGGAATGTATAAGAAGTACAATTATGAAGTTGAACAGATTAACCAGTTTGTGTAGCATAATGCAGATTTTTATGTAGTACTATTGAAGTTGTGCTTGGACACTGTGAAATTACTCAGAATTTCAAAGCTATAAGGTTTAATGTTAACATCTTTCTATGGCTATAATTATTAGACTATGAGTTATACATTTTGAACCTTATACTGTAAGTCTTGTAAGAACTAACAAATGGTTGAATTTAATACATTCCTCTATATAGTATCAGGGGACTACCTCAACTAGAAACTATAACAATGAACTTTGAAATCAGTTGGAATCTTGCAGTTCATAGAAAGTTAATGCTTTTGTAAAATATATGACTAGTGTTGAGCGAACTGAACCATTCAAATCTTATTTCGGGTAGAACTTCACCTGCCAGAAATGCAAGCATGTGTCTCTATTGGAGGAAAAGGTGAAAAGTCTTCAGGAAAGAATAACTACATTGAAACTCTTTAAGGAAAATGAGGATTTCCTTGACAGAGCAGAAAAGATTCTTCAGAATATATAAGAAAAATAAATTTTCAGTGTAGCTGCAGAAGCAGATTAACCCCTTAGAGACCACCCCATAGACTTTTTACGTCCTGTTTGCTGGGCTTTAATCCCCTGGGCCGTAAAAACACGCTTCCTCTTGCGATTAAAGGCCTGCAATCTGTGGACGTGACAACTCCATGCTGACGGTTACCAGAGGTAACCAACAACCTGGAACTGTCATGGGGAACCGTGGGTCACATGATATACATTAAAACGAATGCAAAGTAAAAAAAAGTTAAAGTTTCAGCTCCTCTCCGATCTGTGAGGTTAGCTGAGAATACTTACCCCATCCTCCGCTATGTCCTGCGTTGTTCTGGTCCTCCAGAACCTAACACCGGTTATCTGCGCATTTGCGCCAGGCATCGTTACATCATGCCCACACGCAGAAGTCCAGGAGGCCTGGGAAATTTTAAAACTCTCTGTTCCTGGCTAGTATGAGTAGCTGAGAGCAGGGAGCTGTCACCGGGAACTGCTGTATGCAGTTTCTGGTCACATGATTGCTGTTATCCAATGGATAACAGCGATCATGTAAAAGAAAGAAAAAACTGTAAAAAAAAAAAAAGAAAAAAAGCTTGTTTCATCTTCCCTTATGTATAATATCCATGAGGGGAGATGAAATTAGGTACCTAAGGCCCCCGGATTTATCCGCCTTCTGCACACACGCGTGTCGCCAAAATGGTGGACGCATGTGCAAAATGCCGTGGATTGCCAGGATAATTTAAAATCTCTCTGCTTCTGGCTACTAAGCATAGCTGAGAGCCTGGAGATTTCACAGGGGCTACGGTATGTGGTCCTTGGTCATGTGATTGCCGCTACCCAATGGATAATGCCGATAACGTAAAAGTAAAAAAAAAATAAATAAATGTCACCTCCCGTCACAGATCCGATCTGTGAGGGGAGGTGAAATTACCTACCTGAGGGATCCTTATCCGTGGACCTTTCCCCAGCTTCAGCACATGCGTCCGTCGCCAGAAATAGCAGGCGCAAGCGCAGAAGCTGGGGTGGGCCCGGGAAATTTTAAATCTCCTTGCTCCTGGCTACTAAAGGTAGCCAAGAGCTTGGAGCAGTGACTGAGGGCTGCAATGGATAATGGCAAACACATAAAAGTTAAAAGATAGTTAAAGTTTGATCCTCCATTCGGTTTGGGCCCCATTTTGCTTACAGACATAAGATTAGGGCCACAATAAGTATGAACACGGGACAAACAGGGGCTGAAAGTCTTCATTCATATGTCTGCTGTGCAAAAAAAAATGTCTTTAAAATGACACAATTGCAAAAAAAACGAAAATCATAATTTTTTCCCCTTCTGCTTTGCTTAGATTTATTCAAAAACTGTGGGGTTAGAATACGCAGTACACAACTAGATGAATTTGTTAAGGGGTCTAGTTTTCTAAATTTGTGGAGGTTCTCTGTCATTTTGGCAGTACAAGGGCTCTACACGTGTACAATGGGGCTTAAAACACCTTCAAGCAAAATTTCTGTTCTGAAAGCCACCGGCTGCTCCTTTCAGTTTGGGCCTCCTTGTGTATACAAGCATAAGTATAGGGCCACAATGGATATGTTTCTGAACACAGGACAAACAGGGGTATCCACTTAGGGTTGTAAATCCTCATTTTCATGTGCACCATAGAAAAAAAAACTGTCTTTAAAATGACATATTTGCAAAAATTTCATTTTTTTCTCCTCTAAATTGCATTAACTTCTGGGGGAAAAAACGTGGGTCAAAATACTCACAACACTCCTCAATGAATAAGGTATGTAGTTTTTAAATTGTGTTCATTTGTGGGGGTATTTATCATTCTGACACCTATGAGCCTTTGCGATCTTGGTTTGGTGCAGGAAACAAAGTGTTCCTCAAAATTTTGATAACTAATGTTAAATTTGTACGTTTCCTAAATGGTTAAAAAAACTAAAGTTTTTCAATGTTCTTCCAGAATAAAGTAAACAGATGGAAATATATATTTTATCAAAAATTTCTACAGTATATTTGCACATATTTGAGATATTGCAGTTGAAAATGTGAAAAAAATAACAATTTTTTTCAAGATTTTCCCAAGTTTGGCACTTTTCAATAAAGTGGACTGTACTCATGACACTGAGATAGGACCGCCGAACAGACATTTGACTCAGTGTGCCACAAACATGTACTCAGTTGAACAGCATGTGCTTATTGTTTGTGAATATTGTCAACAAGGTTCATTTAAGCAATGTCAAAGAGCAATTCAGAATAAGTATGGCAAAGAAAGTGAACCAACAAAACCCTGTATTCACAAATTGGTTGAAAAATAAATTTTAGCCTATAACAAGATGGCGCAACATGCCATACATCTAATACAAGCATAATGGAAACTAAAAATCATCTTATTGACCAATTAATTTCCAAAAATCTGTGGCCTCCAAGATCAGACCTGATGCCATCTTCTTTACTAAAGGGCTGTGTTTACAACAATAAGCTACAAATAACTGATGCCCTCAAAGAAACAATACTGCTGGAGGTTGCTGAAATTACCAATGTCACTTTAGCAGAGGTTTTTGCCAATATACAGACTCATATACTGTTGGGATTTGAATAAAGTGGTTCCAGCACACAAAGTGAAGCATGTTAGGGAATCATAGGCCATTGGCCATGAGGAATGGACTTTGATTCATCAGGAATGTTTTCAGAAGCTGACGCCTGGCTATGCATCATGTTTGCAGGAGGTCATGACAACAAAAGAGTGCCCTACTATGTAATGAACGAATGGAGAAACAATAATGGTAGCCCAACGCTGTTCTCCAATGAATTACAACAGGCATTGGGATGAGATTTATCCAACTTCTCTTTTTATTGTGTCAATTTAAACCAGCAGATATGCGTTTCGGGGTAGGCCCCTTCATCAGCCAGGGCTTAGTCACACGGGCGCATCAGCGCCCGTGTACAGGTGCCGATGCGCCCGTGTGACTAAGCCCTTAAACTGGGTAAGACATAACTCTTGGGGCTGGAAAATAAACCCAATAGTGCTGGTCTTCCCTGGTAGGCTCACAGCGCCTCCTGGTAACACCAGTACTTTTGGGTTTATTTTCCAGCCCCAAGAGTTATGTCTAACGTGTATCTGCTGGTTTTAATTGACACAATAAAAAGAGAAGTAAGATAAATCTTATCTCACTGCTTGTTGAAATTCATTGAAGAGTGGCGCTGGGCTACCGGTATTGTTTCATCATTCACTCCATTTTGTCCACCGGATGGTGGCTTTATCTTGTCAGCAGTACCTCCCAGTAAAATTAATTTTCACACAAATCTACACTTTTTTTTCAGCTCCTTGAGGCTTCTGGTCCCCGGACATCCTACCGGGCTCTGGACCCTCATACACATCCAGGTATGCTCAACCCCTTTTCTATCTATGTACTGAAGGCACCTGTCATGAAACTGTTTAATAACTCAAATAGTCCACTAGCCACTAAAAGTGGCATTTTGTGTCGAACTTTCAGAAACCACTTGCTATATTAGTTGTATTGAACTACACTTAAATTTTTCTTTGTGTTTTTTTTTGCAAACAGAAAGTTAGTAAATTTGGCAAATAAACCTGCTTTTCAATGGGGGTTGAATAATTTTGATTGCATGCAACTATGCATGCAAAAAAGTATAATAAGGGGGCATAAAAATGCATATTGGTTATATTAAATACATGTAAAAGATCAAAAAAGAGAAATTTAAATAGCTTAACATAACTAATGTAACAATTGTTTTTTTCAAAATTCGTAAGGTCGAGGCAATAAGAGGAACAGGTAAGTTATCTATCTACATGGAATACAGTATTATGAGAGACATAGATGAATATCAATTTGAGAAATGTGGCTTTTTAGTAACTGTTTGAACATACAAATTAAGAAGGCTTTGATCCTGAAGGAAGAGAATTCCATTGTGCATAGGGAAATTCTATACCCGCACTGTGTGCTGATCACCATTAGTCAAAAATGCTAGGGTAGAAGCGCATCTATGGCCAGATAAACCATATAAATTATAGAAGATCGTAGAGGTCCCACATCACCCAAGGAAAATATATTCTGAAATTAAACTGCTTCTGTGAAGTGTGATAGTAAGACATTTTGAGAAGGCTTAGACAAGGTGTCACATACCTTCCAAATTGCAACCTAATCTTTTTACACATTTGTCTAATTATCATTAAGAGTGGCAATGTTAATCTGTCATATATTTTGCTAAGCATCCTGAATTACTTAGATACATTAGGAGTAACATATTCGCTGTGTGGATAATATATTGTAGACGTTCACGGAGACGGAATTCAGCATTCTGATTTGTTATAAACTCTTACCTTGAACTTATAATTTGGATAATATAACATCATATAAGATTGAAAAGAATGATTGAGCAGAAGCTTTATAAAGCAGGTTGTTGCTTAAGCCATTTTTCTAAAAATGATTTCGGCTAGCTTTCCTAAGCCTTATTAATAATCAGTCCCGTGGGCAGGAGATTGTATGGGAATTAGAAGCAGCTGGAAGAAATTACTCAGTTTTATTAGCAATTTTCGTGCTTTTATCAGCTAAATATGAGGAATAGAAGTAGTGATTCCAGCATGGTCTATCTGGGACCCTCGCTGAGTGAGCAAGCAATCATTTGTAAGCTGTTCGTGGTAATTGAAAGTTGGATGTGTCCCCTGTGTGTCCTTCATTAGGCTCTTATGTAACTTGCATCATTTAGACTGTATAATAAATGACTTCAATGCTAAGGATAAATCTGCAGAGTCTCAGTGATCTTGAGCATGGTTCAGTCTACTGAGTTGTGGTCAGAAGGTGAAGGGGATGGTATAAATATCACATCAACATATTAAATGGTGCTGTGACTTATACTGCAATTGGAAAGAGCAACAGCTTACGTCAAAAGAAATAGAACTTCAAATAACGTTGCCAAGGTCAGAAAAGTGTTTTTACATTCCATCATGCTAAAAATATAGTACAATTTCACTACATTACCGAGCCTACAGAAATGACTCTGAGATAGTATAGCACTTTAAATGTTATCCTTTATTTTTCCCATAAGACTAAGGAAACTCTTAAAGCTTTTGTATGAGCAGATGCCTTGGAGTATAGTTGATCATTGGAGCATCTTCTGCTGTTATTGCTCTCTATATAATGTACAGACATTCTAGTATCTCCAAAATAAGATTAGTTCATCTATAAAGAAATTATATGAAATAGCTGTGGTGTCAAATTCTCACCCCTAGATAAATTCTTTAAGGGTTCTAGTTTTCAAAATGGTGACACTGTTTGGGATTTTTATGTACTGGTACCTCTGTGGCTCATCAAATGATGCAAGGTACCTGGAAATTCTTTCAGCAAAATCATATTTTTGTGCTAAACAATCCACCGAAGTATTTTTTTTGACTATTCAAACTCTGCACTATTGCGTGTGAGTTTGAAAAAAAAAGCGAGTAGACAGGTCCTGCCCTATCCTTCTCGCATGTAGAAAAACTATGTCCGAGAAAGATCAGGCAAGTCTTATCTTTTCTTTTGCGTAGCAGTAACGCAAGAGAATCTCGATAGTGAAAACAAAAATCAATGGTTTTGTTTTGTCCTATTTTGCTGCCGTGATTTTCACAGCCACAAAACAGGACTAAGACTCACCCATGTGTTAAAGCCATCAGACTGTGGAGTGCAATCAGGTCACTCTTTTGCTAAGATTTTTCAGTCTCTGACACGCTGGACTTTTTTGAATTGGTATTCTAAACTTATTATTACTGACAGTTGTTTTTCTTTGCCTGTGCAATAATGCGGTGTGGATTTTGGTGTGGAAAAGCTGTAATTTTAGTTAAGCAAAAAGTAAACTCACATAATTGTGCATGTTCTTACTTCAGATAAAGTAGTCAGCAGCATTCACTAGAACAGTCAGAAAGCATTTAAATGAAGAACAGGAGAATTTAGGCCAGTACAGTAAATGTACTTGCGGAGTTAGAGTCCATTTTGGACTATTTGAGTCCCTTCTAAACTATAAACTTAGTAAATTATTTCTACAATGGGCAGGCAGACAACTGGTACAGGATGATGCCAAAACTACTTATGAGGTACCTTCACACATGACGTAAATGCTGAGGGATATCTACAGCAGATTTTTCTGCAGAAATTCCACAGCATTTACATTAAAAGCCATGTGGATGAGATTTTATAAAATCTCGTCCACATGGAGCAACACATTGCACAGCGCATTTGAAATACAGTCACAGCACACCACCACAGCTGCCATCATGGCTCACCTGCTGAGTTTCGTCGCCATTCATATTTCTGTGGCAGACAACACAGCCTTCCCAGTGCATAATCCCTTGCTTCTGCTCATAGGGCACAGGTGTGCTTCCCCTTCCATACTTAAGGGGTCAGTGTGTATTCTGCTAAATTACCTCCAAAATATCCCCATTCATCCCTACCTCTTATCAGGCATCACCTTCTCCCCACAAGGAGGATGCATAAGCAATTTGGTTTCACCTGTTGTTGTTGTAGTTTGTGTGCTCTCCTGGTTTTCTGGCCCCTGCTTAGTCCTGACTATTCTGACTTCTCCTTCCCTGACCTTAGCTACATTTATTGGACTACTCTCTCTGCTAACTGCCTGCCATGATTTGCACTGTCTATGGTATTGCACCTGCTCTACCAGCCCTGACCTCTTACCTGACTCCCGTACTAATGTTTATACTGCCTAAATTGAGCTCGGTTAAGTCTTCTTCAATACATAGTAACATATGTAAGGCTGTAAAAAGACAATGTCCATCCAGTTCAGCCTATTAATCCCCAATGTTGATCCAGAGGAAGGCAAAAAAAACCCCAATAAGGTAGAAGCCAAATTTCCCCACTTAAGGGGAAAAAATCTTCCTGACTCCATAATGGCAATCTGAATAATCCCTGGATCAACAAGCCTTTCAAAGTTCTTTTGAAGATCATAAAAGAATATTGTATCGCTTAAGAAAGGCGTCCAGGCCCCTCTTGAACTCTTATCGCATTTGTTCATACCCTCAGGTATTGTGCCTTGGTCTCATGTGGCATCACCTACTACATAATTGAGAATACTTCTGTGAGTAATGGGCTAGGGATCCCATAGTGAAGCCCAGATCCCAATTGGTGGGATGAAAGGGTGAAAACCGTGATACCCTAGGTGATATGTTCAGATTTAGCGCAAAGTCAAATCAGTGTGTGGCAAAGCAGATCCATATCCATTCATTGATAAATATGCAAAAGAGTCTAAATCTGCAGCATGTCGATTAATACTGCGGAATTTCATTACGGATTTCAACCTTTAAAATGCAAGGGCTGAAACCTGCATCAAACCCGCTGCAAAATCTGCACCGTTTAGGTGTGGATTTGGCCACTGTGGATTTGCTGAGTTTTCAGTGTAGATTTTCAGCTGTGGATAGTCTGCAGCGTATACGCATTTTGTGAAACTACTTCTAGGGCACCAGTCTCCATTACATATCAGGTCAAGGTAGTTGAATATCCTTGAGCAGCTTGTACAGGCAGCTGATTCACTACTTGCAGCCGACAAAGTCTCAGCAAATGAATTGATGAAGGTTAACATGGTCCCAAGTGGGCTGCAGTATACATAGACTTACTACTGCACTGACTTTTGCTTTTTTCATTGCGTTAAAGGCTTTGTAATCCCTAGTTTTTAGATACAGTAGACATTGCACAGAGCTGCACAATGATAGAGAACTCACTCAGCATGCACCATGTGCTATCACATTTCTTTTGCAATGGCTGCTCCAGAACATCTGTATTTGCCCAATAGAACATAATACAAATCTAGAAGCAAATACGTAAAAAATAGATCATGTTGCATTTTCAAAAAACATTCGTAAAAAATATGGTCATGTAATTAGCCCTATAAATAAACATTAGCTCCCTATTACAGTCGCCTCAACACGGACCTCATACAAAGTAACAAATATGCTTGTCTGAAAGAGAGTGGCTTAACAGAGACTGGTGAAAACTTATATTCAATCATCCATTCTATAACAAATTATATTATACAAGCCGACTTAAAGAGAATGAGTAATATTAAAACTGTAGAAAACAAAATGTATTCATATGTAACTATTTTATTTTTCCTTCTTAGTGCTGTTGAAAGGCGTATCAGTGGCTCAGTATTTAGTCTTATCTGTTTCCATAGAGAATTGTGATTCTGTCTAATGTAAATTGTGTAGAAAGCTGAAATCTCAGGGGTTGTGCTGAATGGATACATTTGTGCTTGTTTACACCAAGAACATAGTAGTATTTTGTACAGAAAAAAAGAAACAAATGCGATACTAAAAACTACTAAAAGGCACCAAAATGTTTATCGTATAAATATTCAAGTAGAATAAGAGTATATTCGCACGGGAAATTTTGGCGTGGAAACAGCAGCAAATCTGTGTCCCATTCATTCGAATTGGAATCTGTACTAAGGATAAAAAGAAGTGATGTCACTTCTTTATTCGGATCTATGCATAATCCGCATCAGAAATTCCACAAGTGGATTTTGCCCATTCAGAAACAAGCGGCAAAAATCCACAGCTTAGCTAAGGATTTCTGGTATGGTCTTTAGAGGCAGAATCTGCAAGGAAAAACTCTAAAGATAAGCAACATTAAGCTGAAAACAGGGAATACAAGTTCATAGCAATAGCATGTATCCATATCATTGCTTTTAAATATCTAACTTCTGTAGGAATCTTAGGCTATGCTGACAAGGTGATCCACGTTGGATTTCTCTAATATGGATTTTGAGTGGAAATGTTAGACAGAAATCCACACATTTAATGTAGATTTTTGCCATGGGTTTGCATTTGTAGCAGTAACGGATCTTGTGGCCCACTTCAATGACACGGAATCTAGTGCAGATTTCCCAACATAGATACCATGTGCAACCCATGTCAAAATGTGACATGTCATTTTTACATAGAAGATCAAAAATAGTGGCAGCATCCAATGGTGAATTTAAACTAAAAACAACTTTTATTACTCCATAGTATAAAATACAGGCAATGTTTCGACTGTAGGAAGTCTTTCTCAAGCATGTATAAACTATAGTGCAGATTTCCATTTGCATGAATCCAATGGTAAAGCTCATAGGAAACAAAAAGGAGCTCCACATAGGTTGATTATAGATCAAAGGTCACAAAGCACAGTAATTGGAGGGTCACCTGTCAGTATAGAGAACCAAAGGCGGGCAACTAAAGTAATAAATGGAATGGGTTACTTATAATGCCCAGTGAGGTTCTCAAAATTGGGGTTATTTACTTTAGAAAAAAGTCAGCTGAAGGATGACATAATAACTATGTATAAATATATCAGGGGACAATACGGAGATCTCTGCCATCATCTAGTTATACTCAGGACTGTGACTGTAACAAGGGGGCACCCTCTACATCTAGAGGAAAGAAGGCTTCTACACCAACATAGAAGGGGGTTCTTCACTGTAAGAGCAGTGAGACTATGGAACTCTTTGCCTGAGGACGCGGTGATGGTGAATTTGCTGATGGTGAATTCGATAAAAGAGTACAAGAGGGGCTTGAACGCCTTTCTTGAGCGTTACAATATGATGTGTTTTAATCATTAATTACTTCAGATGGGTCGGTGATCTGGGAATTATTCCGATTGCCAGATTGGAGTCAGGATGGATTTTTTTCCCTTAAATGGGAAAAATTGGCTTCTACTGCATTGTTTTTTTTTGCCTACCTCTGGATCAGCATTTGGGGGTGTGGCAAGTTAGGGTCACTCGCCTGTGGATCGCCAACATCTCAGACAGGAAAATAGCACACCACACATGTAGAAATGCTTCATGAGACGTGGATTCTCTTTAAGACTGGTGCCTGCCAGCGTGTATTTGTACAGTACAGCAAACATATTTCAGCATACCATAAACACAGTCTATAAGTTCAGGGTTCACAAACCCACATAGTCCCGTCACTTACCCTGCCCAGGGTGTCTAGAGGGTGTCTTCTTCTATCAGATGTGTGACTGTCCCAAACTAGTCCGCATGGATTAGGCTCCTTGTTCCAGCGTCTCCACCGATTCCACTGCTCCACACTGAACCTCGGGCTTTCAGCCCTTCCAGCTCACCTGAGCTGTAACTTTCCTCCTTAGGCCTCATGTCCACGGGCAAAAGAAGAATTAAAATCCGCAGCGGATTTTAACTCTTCTCCCGCGCGCGGATCCACACCCCATAGGGATGCATTGACCACCCGCGGGTAGATAAATACCCACGGATGGTCAATAAAAGGGACTTTAAAAAAAATGGAGCATGAAAAAATCTGGACCATGCTCCATTTTCGTGCGGGTCTCCCGCGGGGATGGCTCCCGCAGGCTTCTATTGAAGCCTATGGAAGCCGTCCGGATCCGCGGGAGACCTAAAATAGGAATTTAAAAGAATTTACTCATCCGGAGCGGGCGGGGAAGGTCTTCTCTTCCTCACGGCCGGATCTTTCTTGCTTCGGCCCGGCGGATGTGCCCGGCGCATGCGCGCGGCACGACGACGACGTCCCGGCGACGTGCCGCCGGCGTGACGAGTTCATCTGCCGGCCGAAAAAGAAGATCCGGCCGTGAGGAAGAGAAGACCTTCCCCGCCCGCTCCGGATTAGTAAATTCTTTTAAATTCCTATTTTCAGCGCTCATGTCCGCGGGGCAGGAGGGACCCGCTGCAGATTCTCCATGTAGAATCCGTAGCGTGCCTGATTTTCCCCGTGGACATGAGGCCTAAGTGTGATAGGTGCAAACTTTTATTGCTTCCTGACACACCCAGCAGGATTTAACCCTTTTTTGTGCTAGAAGTCCTGTCTGCAGCCATCTACAGGCCCTCCTATGTACTGCACTGCCGCAGGGGTAATAGCTGGATGCAGAGGCGTAACTTGAAGCTTTTGGGCCCCGGTGCAAAATCTGTAACAGGGCCCCCAACTATAACGCTTTTCATAGTACTGGGCTCCCAATATGTAGAATTGAGGCCTTATGGGCCCCCTAAGGCTCCTGGGCCGGGGTGCAACCGCATCCCCTACACCCCCTATAGTTACGCCCCTGGCTGGATGGACATGTGTCTTTATTCAGCCTTACATATTATGTGGAGTATAGAAACAAAGGATGACTCAGATCCCCATCAAATAGATGATGCTGCCAATATAATTGCCAGGAAAGCATGCCAAAGCCTTTCAGCAAGCAAATACCACAATAGATGAGTTTACAAAGGGCAGTTAGTCTGCTACTTTGCTAATGATTTTAATAACCTTTCACACATAAACAGCAATGTGTTTCAGGAAACTAAGGTCCTCTTTTTCAACCTGTATAAAAGCCAATACAAAATAAACATCTTTATAGCTTTAGAATTATTGCTGCCTTCTTATGAACGTCCGTTGTAGTTCTTATTGCAATAAAGAATCACATGTCACCTTTTAGAACAATGAATCAAAGATTCATACTAAGTACAGAAGCATCGGTCCTAAATTATTCATATAATTCCTGTGTCTCTAAAATCAAAAGACAATACATGGAAATACAGTGGAACGCAATCCGCACCAGAAGATGACGTGGATGTGTTCCAAAACGTGATGACACAAGGTGCTTTGTCACAGAGGTCTCAAATACCAGAATGTACATTGAAAGACCATAAAAGACTCAATATTTATAGAGAAGAGAAAAAAATGAACTCTTCTCTGTTCAATGATTATATAATAATATGTTGGGGTGGGGAAATGAGTTAATGATTAATGTATGAATGATGATGCTTTTTCCAAAGAGATACATTATCTAAGTGAGGCTGGAAAATCTGACAAATGTTAACAAAGGAGAGATTCGGTATATTGCTGAATATACTCCAGAATTCTACCTTAAAGGGATATTCCAGTTGAGGACCGAATTTTCAAAAATTCCAGATATGAAAGGAGTTTGCACCATGTTTATGCGCAGCTGGTTATGGGTACAAATCGAGCAGCCATTACCTTCCTATTCTGTGCTTTATTTCTGATGTTTCCCTTCCTTACTATTTTCCAGGATGACCATTGCATCTCTGATGTCAAGCAGCATTAAACTACATTTCTCACAATTCCTTGCTCTGTACTTCCTTCTCGTGTGTCCTCACTAAGTGCTGCCCTGCTGTTGGTCAACAATCCTTTTCCAAGAACTGAATTTTAAAAAAAGCCATCTCTGGTTGTTCTTACTGACAAGCTCGACCTGTAATGCTTGAATGCCTACAGGCCCCATCCAGGTTAATAAACCCTTTTGAAGAAGGAGAAGGTAATGGTTTCAGAACAACAGACACAAACTCTAAAGCAGAACCACATTGCAAAGTTGAATAGAATTTGATTAGCATTCATCTGACAGCAACTTTGCTTAATCGGAGTACCCCTTTACATTTTTGCAGCACAAAGTAGCTGTCTGACTAATACCACTTAAAACCATATTAGTTGCCAAGAAGTTTTCAGTCAGCTTTCTTGGGCAGCCAATCACAATTGGAGAACCTTGTTAAGCCCCATTTAGACACACCGATCGTCGCTCAAAATTCGCTCAAAAGCAGTCTTTTGAGTGAGAATCGTTGCATCTAACGTGCGGCATTGTACAGATTTCATTAACGATTCGCTCATCGTTGTCAACGATGAGCCTTATCAGTGCCACGTGCTGAGTTCTTAGTGGAATACCGCTGATACTAGTGTTTCAACTGGTATCTTGCTCAAAGAACACAGCAGGAGTATGAAGGAGACAGCGCTCCAGCTGTCTTCTGTTTACCCCACTCGAAGCATTCAGCTGTATACCAGCTGAGTACTCCGTGAACACAGCAGGAGTATACAGAAGACAGCGCTCCAGCTGTGTTCTGTATACCCCGCTCGGAGCGCTTAGCAGGATACCAGCTGGGTGCTCCGTGAACACAGCAGGAGTATGCAGAAGACAGCACTCCAGCTGTGTTCAGCATACCCCGCTCGGAGTGCTCAGCTGTATGCAGAAGACCACAGCTGTATGCAGAAGATAGTGGTCCTACTTGTCTTCTGCATATAGCGTGAACCTTCATTTACACACTTATGCAAAGTAAACGCTCAAAACTGCCACTCAAACTGCCATTTGAGCTAATTTTGAGTGATCATCTTGCCGTGTAAATGCACACAATTATTGCTCAAAAGATGTCTTTTGAGCAAATTTTAAGCGATAATCGTTGTGTCTAAATGGGCCCTTACTCTCATCAACCAGAAAACAGAAAGAGATGATTGTAATAGCTTAGCATGTAAAGTGTGATCTTATATCCATGACCAAAGGTTTATCTGTCCATCAAGAGTAGATCAAACAAACCTTCACATTAATTTAGAACCTATAAAATGTTCCAGTATTTTTTTCATATTATTCTTAGTAATTTAATTGAACACCCTGACACTCATATCCCTAAAGGTTTTGTTAAAACCTCTGAAAATATACTAAAGCGCTCATGCACAGAATAATGTAAGTACAAAGCATCCCTATAAGTTTGCATTATACGTCTTAGGTAGTCCACTTTGCACAATATAGTAACCTTGTAAGAATACCTTTAAGGGCTTTAAAAGGCAACCATGTTTGCGGAACGTTTCCTTTTCACGAGCGTTTCTCATGCGATATTCCTACACACAAGAAAAAATAGACCTTGCCATATCTTTTTTTGCACACAGTTTTTATATGTGCTAGAAAAGATAGGTCCTGCCCTATGTTTCTCATTTTTACTTTTTTCGCGAGCAATAGCGCAAAGTTTGAACCCTACAAAAAATGAAGACTTTTGACTGGTTGATGTGCAAATATGCTCTGTAGTGGCAAGCATATTTGTGCATGCGCTCGTCTGTTTAACCCCTAATATTTCATGTAATACAGCATGATATGTTGTCTTGAGTCCATACAAAAACTTCCATATGCCTCTACGAAAAATCAGTCACACAGAGTCAGTGTGGGCTCACAGAATTCTAAAAACACTGTTCTATAGATCCATACTTTCAGATCCATAAGAAGTGCATGTACATCAGGAGGTAGGACAGGATGAGAGCTAGTGCACTGAGCTCCCACTCCCTCTGCCCCTCGCCACTGTTTGCAATTGGAGGGCCGGGACTGGTGCAGAGCTAAGTTCTGCCCCTCCCATTGCAAACAGTTGTGAGGAGCGGAGAGGGGGCAGGAGCTCAATGCACTTGCTCCCGGCCCGTCCCACCTCCTCCCCTTGCAGAGAGGAGCAGCGCATATTGGCCTGGCGCGAACACCCGACCGATATACGCATATCTAAATAAGCCCTTAAGGGGAATGGAGAAAGGCAAATGATATAAAGTATTCATTATTTAACTTTTGTATCTGAAAATGAAAGCTTTAAAAGGAGATTGTACAATGTAATGTAGTTATCTGGTGTCATTTGAAATTGTATATAAGAATGCTGGTGCTCTAGAACAAGATTATTACTGTTGTTTTAACTATTTTCATTATTAAAAGAATGTTCTAAATGTTACAATGTTACTTTCTTTTTTTCAACTATTATTATAGAAGCCAGAAGCCAATGAACATATAAGGCATGCCTAACGTAGGTGCTGAAAAAAATATTCATATATAGCATTATTATACTTTCATTTTTATACTGTTTTACTGTATTATAATTTGCATGGCTTGTGCTGCCATAGAGCTGAATACAAGTGCAAAACATGTGGGTGTACTTAGCAGTTTCCCAAACTACTTTTCTATGGACGAATAACATTCTGAGGTCCTTGTCGGATATACTTATTTCGAAAGGTAATTAAATTTCCTAGCATCAGCTTGCAAAGTATTCAGCTTATATTTTTATCTCCTCAAGCAGAAAAAAACATGACAAAGTGATAATCGTATTTTTAATTGAGCACCCTGGAAAGGAACTCTAACAGTAACTAATTACTTTTCAACTTGAGTAGCTAACTTGTAACATGACAGCCACTAGTAACTGTGGCTAATTATTTTTTATTAGAACAGTTACAACAGGGTGATTTCAACGGAGTACAAATTCAGAAGGAGTGGGGGGTATGGTTGGATATGTGATATGCTACGCTGCGCTGATTACAATCTATAAGCTCCGCATATGTATAAAAGCTACATGTAAAAAACCACAAATGCTGTTTTGTAGATATGATTAAGCATATTGCGCAATAATGTATGATTATATTAGGTAATCATGGCTGGTCCCAGGTGTATGTGGTCCTTTGTGCAACAGAGTCACAGCTAACCCCCCGATACACCCAACCATTGACATGATTAGAGCATGTTTTACCAGATCCTAATAAGCCCTCCTAGTCCCAGTGGGTCCTGGAATCTGCGTAGGATTGCTTTTCGTAGATGCTGGCTCCATAAACCCCTATTATGCTAAATTTTACATAATATTCTCCTGTGGGCTGAAGTGCGTATTATCTTCATTATGAGATGCAAATGCACTTTTTTTTCCTGTATTCCTGTAGAATAAGATAGAATTACAACTGAATGTAAAAAGATTATTTTTTTCAAGTGCTGAACTGTGGAAAATGCCCAATTGAAAGACATAGTGTGAGTAATTTTAGGCCCTATTTACATGGACAATTGGGATATCGGTCCGAGAAGCTTGGACCGATATCACACTCTTAAATTTGAGATTCCTATGCAAGTGTAATGCAGTTTTGTGAGAAACTGCATTGAATCGCTCCTGTGCAAGATGTAATGAGACTGAAGAAAATTTCCATGCCTCTACATCAAAACCAGGAGGTGTGTGAAAATGCCTTTGAGTGACTGATTGAGTACCTTTAGGGCTTCAAATCTCACTGTTCTCCAAAAATCTGATTCCCCACATTTGTACATCAGGCAGAAAAGCTTCAAATAAAGGTGCCATTGCATCTACAAGTACATTGTTTAGCGCTAGTGCATTGTCTGGATCACTATTACTACAACATTAGTTTAGATTGCATTATGGAAACCTGATGACTGGTTCCCATTAAAGGAACGATAATCGTAAACATTATGAAACATCTCCATTTGTCACTCATGCAAATAAGGAAGATGGAACAATACCTCTGCAGCGCCACCTATTGGATGGCAACATTTCTTCAAATTAAAGTAACACTTTATAACCACTCTGTAAAATAATGATTGGGAATAGGACCCATTTGTCACTCTGCATGACTTACTGCAGGCATCTCACACTGTCTTGTAGAAATCGGACATGCGTCCACCATTGAAGACTGACAAAGGCCAGGGATATTTGGTGTACATAATGACTGCATCCATGCAGTTTTATGGACCAGGTATACGCTATGCCAATAGACTATCCAACTGACTTGGAAAGTGTTGTTGACTATACTTTTCAATGCAAAGGCACATCGTTAAATATGTTAGGCCTATATGTCCAACATACACGTTGGGAGAATTTCCTGTGACATACAGTGAAAATGTACAGTACATAGAGATAGAATAGGCCACTCTCACACAGATAATTTCTTACAGCGTTTAGCCCGGCGTTTGAAACGCCATAGTAAATGCTATAATATGCCTCCATTGATTTCAATGGGACTTTTCAGGTGGTCATTCGAAAACTCTGTAAAATGCAGACAGTGTGAGAGTTCCCTAAAAGAGCAGGCTTCATTTAACCCTTTCCAATCCACTGTTTGATGTCTTCCTACATTCTGATTGAAGCTTGTACAGCTCTAATGTCAGAAGACGTCCGACAGGGTATTCTTACCGTCTATTGGCAGCCACTCTGTTGTTGGAGCCTTTCTGGCACACACACACTGGCTATAGCCAGCATATGGCACTGTTGTATGAGGGGCTGCTGATAAGTCTTTGGCTTTGTGTTCTTTTTTTGTTTCTATGGTAATGAATGTTACAGCACATGAAAGCCTTATGTGTTTAACATATGTTTTCAAAATTTTGTGTTTGTAGCTTATGGCAACAATGATCTTGGCACGCGGGGGAAAAAATGTCGGAGTCTAAGGCGATATTCACAACAAATGAGAGCCGAGGAGTGATAAAATTCTTGTTTCTGCAAGGAAAGTCCGCGAAGGGTATTCATGGTGATATCTCGCAGACATTGGGGGGATTAATGCACTTCATATTCTACAGTTAAAAACTGGGTTGCTAAATTTAAAATGGGCCAATTCAGCACCAATGATGAGGAACGTCCTGGACAACCGAGAGAGGTTGTTGTTCCGGAGATCGTCGATGCTGTGCACAACCTCATACTGTAGAATCGGCGAATTTCAGCTAAAGGAATAACAGACATCATGGGGATTTCTAGTTAACGTGTTTGTGTCATTATCCATGAACATTTGAACATGAAGAAGCTATCTGCAAAGTGGGTCCCCAAATGTTTGACAACAGATCAGAAAAGCATGTGAGTGAAAACTTCCCGGTCCATTTGTCAGCGTTTCCAGACTGATAAGAACTTCCTGCATCGACTGGTCACTATGGATGAGACCTGGATTTATTTGTATGACCCTGAAACCAATGAGCAGTCAAAAGAGTGGAGGCACACTGGTTCTCCTTGCCCAAAGAAGTTCAGGGTGCAAAAATCAGCCACTAAGGTGATGGCGTCTGTGTTCTGGGATAAGGAGGGCGTCCTGCTAGTGGACTACCTTCAAAATGGTTCCACCATTAATGCAAGGTATTACATTGAACTTTTGGACCTATTGAAGGCAGCTCTGAAGGCCAAAAGGCACGGCAAGCTGTCCAAAGAAATCTTGTTCCTACAAGACAACACCTCTGTTCACACTGCACAAGCAACCACGGCAAAATTGGTGGAGCTAGGCTTCCAGCTGGTTGACCACCCACCTTATTCACCAGATCTAGCTCCCCCCGACTATCATGTGTTTCCAAACCTGAAGAAACACCTCAAGGGTACCACATTGCACACCATTTCTGATGCCATGGCTACTACGGATGACTGTTTGAGTCACAACCGAATTCCTTCTTTTTGCAAGGCTTTCAGAACTCGGAATACCGATGTAAGAAATGGGTTGACATCAGTGGAGAGTATGTGGAATTAATGTAAAGTTTCATCTTCCTATCTCGTTTCTTTCTGGGTAAAGCCAAAGACTTATCAGCAGCCCCTCATATAACAGCAAAAAGAGAAAGCCTTTTAGGAAACCCTGAATCCAAAATTGGATTGGAAAAGGTTAAATCTCACTCTTACACAATTACTTGAGACAAAGTAACATAAGCTCCACCCCACCCTTTTCTCTAAACTTAATGATTCAGATACTCTAGCATTGGAGGGGCGCTTTGGTGGCCAAATGTCATGGGACCCTTTTCTGTTACTTTTTTCTTTTTAATTTACAGGATGAAGGAGAACCTTATGCTAAGTGTTGTTAGCATTCTTTTATTTTGCTGTTATGTTTAAAACTAAGTATTACTTAAAATATTAGTATGCTGTATCTACAAACAACTACTATCTAAATTGATCTGTAAAACAGAAGGCTGTTATCAATGAAATTCCACTAATACTTTTGTCTTTGCCTTGTATTATCATGCTGCATTGCTACTTTAACACATACTGGGTTTTGCTACTTAAGTTGATAAAACAAGAAAAGACTAAATGGCAGCTACTAAATTAAATACTTTTCCTGTGATTAAAAAGTACAGGACATATGATATCTGCAAGTTTGTTTTAAAACCACAGGCTCTTGATAGCAGAAAACGAAATTTGGCATATGTGTGCTAACTACTGAGTACTGCTGAGAAAATACCTGTTATTACAAGGGTACTGGGGCCATTGCTGTGTCACAAAGCAATTTAATACAGATCACTGCATGCACATTCCGCTCCGGGAAAACGTGAAAACACAGAGATAATTAGGATATATAAATATAAAGTACATCAAACCAGAGTAATGTACCTAGATAAACTTTTACAACCCAGTCAGTGGTTTATTTCTGTTTTAATTAGCTTTGCCCTCATTCAAAAATCACCAATTAGCTCTAATTAGGCGTTATAATTTCAATCCATTGCATTTTTGTTAACATTTCAAAGTTTAGCAGTTAAATACGGTAGCAAAAACAAATATAAAATGATATTTTATTAAAAGACGTTATAACAGGTTATAGCTTGTATTTATGGAATGTTGTAACTACTGTGTATCGATATACCTGTCAAAAATATGCTGAATTAAAATGAGCGTTGTTCTTAGGTCAGGCCATTTACAGATGAGCTCGTATTTGCCTATTTACTTACTAAACATTGCTGATCAAGTTGTGTTATGGAAATCTGCTGTAGGGTGCACAGTTCGTACAAATCATACACTCCAAATATCACTAAGTGCCTCAGGAAGTCAGGAGCTCAGAGTATATAACAGACAGTTGTTTATTAGGTGAAGGGCCAAAAGAATCCCCTAGAGTCAGGTTCAACATAGATTCCTGATACCTTGGACCCATTGAGTTTTATTTACTCGGGTTATGGTTGGGGTGAGAGGTAGGCAACTGCCTAGGGCACCACCTCATCACAGGTGGGAGGAGGACAAAAGTTTAGTAGTAAAACTTTTTTAAAGCACTTAACATTCTGTACAATGAGCAAATCCATAAGACTCTGCAGTCTTTGAGAAAAATTACCCGGACAGTCAAGACTGAATGGAGAAGAAAAGTAAAGTGAGTTACCAAATTATAAATTTGATCTGCCTGCATTTGTTTCTTTAAAATGGGTTTAAATGCCTTTCATTAGAGAGCAAGGGCATTGGTGGAGGGTGTTGCAATTTCCCTAAACTGCCTAGGGAGTGAAATTGCCTTGTCCCAGCCCAGCTACATTTATAAGAAAGAAACGGACATAGACCACAACTTTCAAACAAGGGACACATTCATTTCACAAAAGTGAAGCACTAATTGTTTATAGCTGCCTTCAATAGCCTTGGGTTGGATTAGAGCACAGTCCCACTGATCTGGATTAAGGTTTTCTCCAGCAGGTTTCGGGGTATTTTGTAGCTTCCAAATTGTATAGTGTGCACACATCATCGAGCAGATCAGACACAAACTATCAATCTCATATCCAAAATGGCTCTCTGGTCAGAAACACCCAGACAGCCCCCTTTTATTTGGAAAGCATACAATGGGCGTGCAACAGGTTACATCAGTAACATATAGGATTCTCATTTGTCGGATCATATAGAATCCCCCCTCCTTCCTGCCCACCTTCTCTCAAGTCCAATGTATAAGCAAGTCTTTGTCTTACGTACTTTCAGTTTTGAGCACATGTTTGTATCTCTTTGTTGTGAGCTGGATTATGGAGAAGTTTCTGTGTGGAGGATGGGAAAGGACTGGGGAAACACTCAGTATTGAATACAAGCAATAACATAACACTGATTTAACTCTTTCCTTATGCAGCAGAGTTCCACATTAGGCTGAAGTCACAAAACACACATAATACGTCTAATTTAGTACAAATCGATAGACATTTTATACTAACTAATCATCATGTCTATCACAATCCCCCCTTAAAATGTCTATCCTCTAACTCTCTATCTGATTTTCACAGTTCTCTGCGCATGAGCCTATAACTGGAGCGCGTTGAAGGTTTGTTTTAGGGTCTTCAAGGGGGTGTAGGACTTGTCCACTCCTTCTGGGGATGCATCCAGCGAACTCATTGTGGGAGCGGCTTTTCCAGCATCAGTTTCACATTTCTCTCTGACACGGGATAACACAGCGGACTAGAACAGAAAATGTAATCATCAGTTCACATACAACAGCGACGCCCGTCTGTGCCAGGATCCTTTACCACCCGCTCATCCATGGCGAGTGCTGGTCCCAAAAGTTAGCTCTTTTTAGTTAGTGCGGTCAGCTCCTTAATGGCAACTGCGTCTTTACCCGCGGGTCACGTGTCGTCTAGGATGTAGGTACAACAAGTCTCCCCTATCATCTTACAGACACTCCCCTTTTTAGCTAAAGTCATATCTAAGGCCATTCTATTTTGAAAAGTCATAGTCGAGGTAGGTCCTATTGGTCGACTAGTCCCTATAAGGCGTCTCTAGTATAATTTATAAACCGCTGCTAATTATAATAAACATAATTAATCCAGTCAACGTTTACTTACCATAATGATCAGGAAAATGGACTCGAATCTAGTTTTAACTTGGTCTCTATTTTTTTAAAACTCGTCAGGTACCCCCCTTGGCTATCCTATGACGTCAATGTACACGTGTAGATCAAAACTACCACCAGGGGTCTCTCTTCTCGCTCTAGTATAATGTAACAATACTAGTAGTGTGCACAGGTACGCACAGCCTGGGACTCCCTAATCTTCACCCACACCAATGTCCCTCCTGGAGATAGTCCGGATGGTAGACACGTCTAGGCCGCCTGCACTGACCCTACACTACCTAGTGACAAGACTGGAAGGAACCGCCATACCTATGCAGAAAACAAGGATAGACCAACATGACAGGATAACCACAAAACACAGACTGAGTTGGATCGAGATAAGGTAACTATTGGGGGTAACCTCATTATCCTCAATGTTGTCTGACAGGATGTGGAGGAGCATAAGGGCTTTACTAAGGCCCACTCCCCTGTCCAATTACCCTCCAGGCGGGTCCTCTACCTCATGTCTCCACAAAGCCAGTAAACGTCTCCTAAGGACTGAACCTGATTCTGGATCCATTCCCCTCCTATCGTACCGTAGGAGGAGCAATACCCATTGGTGAGTTCCCCAAAAATCTCCCTCCACCCTGCCTATTTGCCTAGCAGGTGTAGTTTCCAGGGTAGTCAGTAATACTCTCTCCGGTGCAAAACACTTAAGTAGTTATAGAGTATTGCTTCTTCCACTTCTCACGGACAGTGTAATTAGCGGAAATGTTCGTGAAGAGACTGATAAACCACTCTTCAGCATCTACAGGGAGATTCAGAGGGACCGTCCCCAAGTGTAGTTGGGCACTACCGCACACGCAACAGTTAGACTTGTTGCTCCTGTTAGCATTGTACCTCATCAACTCCAACCAGAGATTCTGGTCAGAGTAGCCAGTCGCTACTGTCAAGGTGTCCTCAAAAGGTAGGGTCGGCTATGATCATCATGTTCGTCAAGGTCTTTATCTTACGGCAGAGGGGGTTAATTATGGGCACGGGACTAAGTGAAGGCTTCCATTCGGGTGCATCTACCATATCCCTTATTTTAAACTTCCCTAAGGGATCTGTCCTCCCGTACCGGTATGTCCCCAGACTGTAAGTCCCCCCCCCCCCCCCCCCCCCGGGCTTGGATCTCCCATGGTTAGTGTAAAAACCGCATTAAAACCAAGCAACATACTAAGTTCAGCCTTCCAATACCTGCTGTCCTTATTATTCTCAAGGAGGGTTATACGACTGATTAGGGATTTCCCGCTCTTATCTTTCTTATTTAAGGCACTTCGCGGTTTATAGGACCAGTCTATTCCTGTGTTCCATCCCACTAATCCCCAATAACGGCAGTCTTCTCCCCAGACGTTATCAGTGGCGCAAACATATTGTATTCCCCGGGTATGTAAGTCATATAACCAGCTGGACTGAGCTAAATCTGGCCTGTGGTGGGATCTTGCGCCTAGACACGGGACCACAGTACAATAGTCGAAGGAATATGCGGCTACTTGAGCATTGGACGAGTTATACCAGAAGGTAACCATACCCTCATATTCTTCCGACTAAGAATTCCAGTTGCCACCCTCCTCTCTCACTAGCCCTAACCAGAGTAATGTCTTTGGCACAACTAAGACTGGTCTCCCGGATCTGAAGCTTTCTTACAGTATGAAGCATGGATCCATGTAAGTCTTTCGGCTAGTTTCACAGCTGTGGCAGTAGTCAGAAGCACCTGGTAGGGGCCATCAAATCGGGGCTCAGGAGGGTGCTTCCTGGGGAACTTCTTGACGCATACCCAATCCCCAGGCTGCAAGATATGTGTCCCAGTGTCTGCCTCTGAGTCTGGAAGAGAACACCTGTGCATAGGCTTTGGTTAGTTCTTTAACAACGGAAATCACATACTTAGTCAACACATCAGATTGTAATTGTAACTACTGAGGATAGTAACGACCTAGCCTTGGGGCTAGCCCAAACAATCTCGTAGGGAGATAATGTATGATCCCCCCTGGGTTCATATCTAACACTGTATAAGGCTATTGGATGACAGTCTTTCCAAAGTGGCGTCATTCTTAAGTATCTTACTTTTTAGCGTGCCACTACGTGTCTCCACCTTTCCACTACTCTAAAAATGGTAGAGTATGTAAAAGGCCTGGGATACATCCGGAGCAGACATGACATGTTACATTCACCTGCGAAGTTTGTACCTCTGTCTGACTCTGAATCACTTCTGGTACCCCATATTCACAGTTTACCTCGTTCATGAGCTTCTTTGCGGTTACCTACTTGTTTGCCTTGGTAACAAGGTTGGCCTCCAACCTGCAAAGACATCAACAACAACAAGCACGTATTCATACTTCCCAACAAGTGGGAGCTGAACGTAGTCAATTTGCAATCCCTGAAATGGGTAGAGTGGTCCCGGCAAGTGTGGTGTGGCAAATTTACTTCTGCCCTGACTCACCTATGGCATGGATCATGCTAAACTGGACAAATGATGCAGCAGCTACAGAGAACCTAGAAGTCGCCCATCCTCTTTCAAGCGTCGTTGTCATTGCTGCTTTACTAGGTGGGTCTTTCCGTCCATCAGCTGGGCCATCATGGGATACAGGAACTGTGGTGGGCAAGTGCTGTTGACTGTTCACCACACGCTGTCCTGTTTCTGCTGCTCCCATATTAGTCCATTTATCCTTTCCTTCCTTGCTGGCTTGTAACTGTAAAAGTCTTTAGCATATCAAAGTCCAAGTTTTTGTCAATGTCCAAAGTTTCTACCACTGACTCATGCTGTCAGTATCTTTTCTTCTTTCTTCCACGGCTTGAGGGCCGCTGCCTTTGCTATGCTGTCGGCGAGGGTGTCGTCTCTCGCTTCTCCAGTGTAGGAATCGGTGCGAACTCTCAACTTTGTCAGGTAGAAGTAGGGCCTCCATGCGACTCTGTACCGCTGCACCATTCTCAATTGGTTGTCCTGCTAAGGTAAAAAACTGTCTGGCCTTCCATATTGGGCCGTAATCATGAGCTATGCCAAATGCATACCAGGAGTCAGTGTAAATGGTTGCCGGTCTTACCTCTCGCCACTCTACTCGCCTCAGTGAGGGCCTTCCATTCCGCGTCTTGTGCTGAGACATGCGGATGCAGAGTTTCTGCTTCTAGGACATCTTGTTGTGTGACCACTGCATATCCGATGTGGAGTCATCAATCCTCACCCTGGTATCATCTGCAAAAAGCTCAACATATGCATTATCAACAGGGGTTCTGGTAACTGTTTGCATACCTGCAGTTTCTTACTGTATTAGTACTAAATAATCGTGCTGATGTTCTATTTCACATGGCTCGGAATCTTGTAGCACAAAATCATTTATTTCCTTTTTATCTTATTTCATTTATTTATTTTTTTTTTAAACCCAATAGCTGATCTACAACACCTAGATCATCTATGACCCAGATCACCTATGCCTCCCCCCTTTTGAACCGGAATACTCAATGGAAAAAAGAGTAATTGCGTTCAAACTAGTAAACCAAGAGGCACAAAAACAAGCACTTTGTAGGTCAAGGTGACATTGTATGCAGCGAAGTCTGAGCGAAAATATCCTTTTTTTTTCTCTTCAGGTCGCAGTTAGCATTTTTTAACACAAGGGGGCGCAGCACAAGTAAAATTTTACGTCACCCAGTGTAATAGTATTTCAGGGAACGTCCAGCATTTAACTTTCACTCTCCTGTCGGAATATAATTATAGCTTCAGTGTAGACTGACACTAGAATATACAAAAGACTTAGGGAAAAAACTAAAGAATACGGATGACTTAACATCCTACTCTGGGCAATTTAGTCCCTCTTTCTTCACATAAAAAGTAAAATTACTTCATCAAATTGCGTGAAAAAGTTTGCTGGGTGACTATAGGGAAATTATTTCATCTGTAGGAGCCTTCCATAACATCATCTGTCTGAGCATCCATTGGAGAAGCGGGCAGTGGAAAACAGAGCCCCTGGGAACATGAGAGAGCATCCCCTGTCATGTATTCCCGGCCTCTGTCCCCCATGCATCAACTCCAATCTTCCATACACTATAAACCAGCTTAGTCATCTACTATGTCCCAAGCTGCATCTTCACAAAGGTTTGTTTCCCTGAACTTATCACACATCCAAAGTGGCCACATCTTGGAGTGTAACAAAGTCCGGTCAAACAAGACCTTGCTTCAGACAATCATGAGGTTAGCACTGGATACAGTGGCATTGGGGAATATAGGCCTCCCAAGTGCAGCAAAATGGCCGCTAGAGGCAGAAAGGGGCGGGGCTACAAATCTCCCAGGTGAGGCAAAATGGCTGCTGGAGGAGGAAGGGGCGGGGCAAGGTCCTGTCCCTGATGGGGACGGACGGAAGTAACATCACACACCCTGAAAGTGAGCACATGGGGGGGAAGTAACTTCAGGGTGGGGGCAGGGCTCACCACATTTGCTGCAAAATCACACTATGTGGGGTTGTAAACATTGCAAGCGCGGCCGCCATTACAGGGAGGGGCTGTAGTCAACACAAAGGCATTACATTGTCCATTAGCAATACACATCTCCCACTATACTTTCTCATCTTGAATCTCTTTCTTACGTTATACCACCTCCTAGCAAAAACTAGCACCTAACTCCTTTCTTTCTGCAACTTTTCCTGATCCTTTTCTTTGTAAAACGTTTCTACATGTTTTGCATATTCCAAAACATCCTGTACTGATCCCTCATTCTATTCTACAAAATACAAGACAAAGGGAACGGAAGGGTTAATTGAGAAATGCTTTCAGTGGCTTAACTTCAGTCCACTCTCTTATCAGCAACCCTCCACCAATAATAAACACTGCACATTCTTTAAACTGTCTGAAACACACACAAAGACTGATGATTATTTTCAATGACCAAGAGCTTCTGGACACGTCAGCCGTCACAAAGCAAGGCTATACTTCCCGCGTATATACCTTTTCACATATGAGAACATAACACGCTCAATCATAAAGGTAAATATGCGTATCATAAATCTTCCTAACCTCACACTAGTTGCCTAGGAGTAAGTGTCTCTCTCCGGCGCGCTCCCTCAGACTTAAACAGCCGAGTCCGCCCTTCTGACACATTAACCCTCACAGAATTTATCTCTTGGTCTTGTATACACAATTTTTAACCGTCTCAGACATAGCAGCCACAGCATACAAAATACCCCTTAGGCAGGTTAAAACGGTGGTCTTTTCCGAGTAGAAAGAACTATATTACCTGCCTTTCATTGATTTATCACTCTGGATCAGAAACAGGCAGAATAGCAGTCAGAATTTAGCTCACATCGGTAGATTTTCATAAAGCAATCTTACCGTGTTCTGTAGATTTTCGGGCCCCTGAGTTCTGCGTGCTATCTGCCGATCTCTGTATTTTTCCAGAATGAAAGAAATCAAAATCTCTAACTCGGTCCACGCAGAAGGACGCCACTGATCTGGATTAAGGTTTTCTCCAGCAGGTTTCGGGGTATTTTGTAGCTTCCAAATTGTATAGTGTGCACACATCATCAAGCAGATCAGACACAAGCTATCAATCTCATATCCAAAATGGCTCTCTGGTCAGAAACACCCAGACAGCCCCCTTTTATTTGGAAAGCATACAATGGGCGTGCAACAGGTTACATCAGTAACATATAGGATTCTCATTTGTCGGATCATATAGAATCCCCCCTCCTTCCTGCCCACCTTCTCTCAAGTCCAATGTATAAGCAAGTCTTTGTCTTACGTACTTTCAGTTTTGAGCACATGTTTGTATCTCTTTGTTGTGAGCTGGATTATGGAGAAGTTTCTGTGTGGAGGATGGGAAAGGACTGGGGAAACACTCAGTATTGAATACAAGCAATAATATAACACTGATTTAACTCTTTCCTTATGCAGCAGAGTTCCACATTAGGCTGAAGTCACAAAACACACATAATACGTCTAATTTAGTACAAATCGATAGACATTTTATACTAACTAATCATCATGTCTATCACACCACCATCTATGCTGGCATGCCACTAAACAACAGCTTGTCACATTGTGGAGGAGGAATTGAAAAAAAGGACAGGAGAGTAAGAGTTTTCTGCTTACAACAGCAATCAATATTGCTGTATCCCATGGCTTCATAAAGCCCTGGGTTTATGATAGATTTTACCCAGTCCCCAATGGAGCCCTTGAATTTTTGCAGTTTATGTCCACTCACCACAGATTCCTTGGCCCATGGAACAATATGCCTGAACAGAGATCAATTCTTAGTAGATATTGCCCCTTTTAGGGGAAAATTACTAATTAACTTCTGCGGCAGAGTGTTGTGGGCATTCTCTGTGACATGTGCAGCAATGACTGTGCAGTTGGGGGGGGGGGGGAGAAGCAGAGCTGCCCCATCATTTATAGTCTATGCTGTGATTATGTTATCTGCTTCATGATTTGTGATAAAGATGTTACCTTTCATTGCAATCCTGTCCTCTGATAATAATGTTATAATCATTGTCCTTTTCCCCAGCAAGTATTAGCCTATTCTGTATTCTTAGTGATTAGAGTGAAAAGTGCAGGATGTAATAACTTTCTTTTGGTTTATTTTACTTAGATGGAAAAGGTAAATACCCCACCAAACTAAAATAAATACCAAAGCAATATACCATTTTGTGCTGATAGATTCCTTTTAAGCTGTATCAGGCTTGGGGGGAATTTAATATTAGAGGTAGTAGCTACCTAGACTCTATAGAGGTGTTTGGTGGTACCGAGTGCCAAATAAATAAATAGATGCTAATGGTAATCCACACATTTACTGAGGGCTTTCCTCAGCACTCTAATTCTCACTGAGCTCAATCAGGTCCTTTCTGGGTGCCAGTCCACCTGTTTGTCTCCAGCTGGTCTTTGGTTCACCTGCTCCCTGCAGGACATGAACAATACTTCTTGATGCCTGTCCTCTTGGGACAGGTCATCTGTCTGTCTCCAGCTGGTTCTTTGGTTCACCTGCTCCCTTCGGGACATGAACAGCAGTCTTTGCTGTGACCTCTTCTTCTGCAGTTGGCTAGCAAACGGTGTTGTCAGGGATCATTTCAACTTGGTTTAAAGAGCTTGAACCACAATTTCAAGTGTTCCCCTATCCACAGGATCAGGAATAATTTGCTATACTTGAGAACAAAACTCCTGTGTCTCGCTCTTCTGTCAATGCAGGGGTTGCTTCTTCCTCCGCAGTGACTTCACTTGGAATAGAGCACCAGCTGCATATGTGCGGTCAGTGCTCCATTCATTTCAATGGGGCTGACAGAAATCATCCTTATTTGCATATATTTCCCAGAGGAGCATGAATGGCCTTATAAGTCTCCTCATTCACCTTCTAAGGTGCTCTGCTTAAGAAGTGATGATACCCTCCAGACTCACACCACAGGCCTCTCACTAGCCAATAGAGATGAGCGAGCTTACTCGTTCAGGGCGTTTTTGCACTCGAGCACCGCTTTTTCCGAGTAACTGACTAGTCGGACGAAAAGATTCGGGGGGCGCCGGGGGGTGGCGTGGTGGAGCGGGAGGTAGTGGTGGGGAACAGGGGGGAGCTCTCTCTCTCTCCCCCCCCCCACTCCCCTCTGCAATCCCCCGCTTACCCCGGCACCTCCCGAATCTTTTCGCCCGAGTAGTCGGTTACTCGGAAAAAGTGGTGCTCGAGTGCAAAAACGCCCTAAACAAGTAAGTTCGCTTATCTCTACTAGCCAAGCCAGGATCCTACTGCAAACACTGATTAGGGGCAAACCCCCCGAAACAGCTGCCTGTGTATGGAATCTGACTTGGCTTTCAATTCCAAATCATTGCTCTACAGACCTACATAAAGGGTCAAGCATTGATTTGCAGAAATGCTGACATCCAATAGGTGGCGCTGCAGAGGTGTTGCTCCATCTTCCGTATTAGCACCGTTACAGCTGGCATACACATATTACAGCTACAGCACATCCTCTGTCCTGTCTATAAATATGCATACTTCACTAAGTCTAGTTGACTATGTGTGAGAGGGTGAGACAGCCTCCAATATGTGTACATTGTTCTTGTTACTGTAAATAGTCCACTACTGTGTGTTTATTATTTGTCCACAAGAGGTCACTGTTCTGCAGAAAAGATTTTGGTCAAGCTGTGAGGTGACAGGACCATGGTAGCCTATGATTGGAGCACCCATTGCCTGGTTACAGCGTGCGCACGGGAAGAGAGAAAATAAAAAGCGTGCGTACACTGCGAGGTGTCAGTTGGTCAAAAGAGCGATCTGAGTGGCGCTACGAAAGAGGGAAGGAGGTCGTTTCCTGAAGGGACCGGAGCTGCAGCGGATCCAGATTTTGACCAGATGCCCGCTGGATGGGAGAAGACTTGCTGCCGGGGATGTTGCTGAACAACCGGAGCGAGACTGGCTATTGTGTGGACAATACTGGATGCCGCTGAGGAAGTGAGTAACGGCTCTCTGCGGTACCGCACACTTTTCTGGAGGGGCCCTCATCCATCTAGACGTTTTGGCTGATCAAACAGCAGACCGGTCTACGTGCATGCAAGACACCAAATTTTGGCGCCAAGTTACTTGGGACTGCATCTTGGCCTGTAGTTAGATTAGGTAGGGTTATGTACCGTGTCAGGCCACACTTCAGCCGTCAGTAAGAAGCTTCTGGAGGACATTCACCTGGCTATATAGCCGCTGTTCTTTATACGTGTCCCTTATTGTATTGGGCTGGGGGGATAGAGTCAGTGTGGGTAAGTTTGTAAGCTGTTGTGCTGCACCGGTACTCAGATCACTCTCCCTTTCCTTTGTTCTTTAGTAGCGGTATTAATAGGTAACAAGGGTCTGGTTTATTGAGGCCTGCTCGTTAGGTAAAAGCATAGTCTATTATAGTAGCGCCCTTTGGGGAGTACAGCGCGGTACAGCACAAGGGCCTCAGCCATCTGGCTGAGTGTATGTGAGTTTTGTCGGGTTACCTATTGTTTGTGGTCACATGGGCCACAGGGCTTTAGTAAAATTCGGTTTGCACCTGAACTGGTGTCAGAGACGTTTTCCTTGTCTGTGACTTCGCTGTATCCTGGGGAGCCCACCCCGGTACACGGCTTACATATGGAAGAGAGAAAAAAGCCACTACCAGACAATTCAGCAGCTTATATACTGGCAGAATAAAGAATCAACCTAATTTGAATGCTGCTATGGAGATTACTGTATATTGTCAGTCAGTCATGCTGAAATAATCAGAATGTGGCAACATTTATGTAATGCGTGTATGAGCAGTTCTAGAAAAAGTCTTATACTAACGTGTTCTCCCCAGCTTCCCGAGACACATTGCTGCAAGCCATACTGTGTGCAGTTGAATAAAATGCAAAAAAATTTCAACAAACACTAAAAATATAAAAGTTTAAAAGTTTTAATATATGGTGGGGTGGAAAGGGTGATTATGTAGCCTTTATTAATATTTATTACTAGAGGTCTGAGTTGAATCTTCCAGTTTATACTACTAATTATAAGTAATCTGATGATGTGTGTATTGCTAGAGGGAGAAGTGGATAAGCAACTACCAGATACTTCTGATAACACTTATCTCCTTGTTGAACAAAGGACTGGGTATGTTGAAATGGAACAAGTTCAATCTTGTTTTCTGTAAAGGCTCGTTTACACGTAACAATCGTCGTTCAAATTCGCTCAAATGAATGAAAGTGCGTGATTATCGTGACATCTAAACATGAGCCATCGTGCACTTTTTAGTTTCAGAGACAACCATCGCCGGCTTGCTCACTTCTTGTTACGTCTAAACACTCCTACTCAGTGTTTCACATAGGAATGTGAAGCGCTGAATGAGAAGTGAACAATTTTTAACAATCATCTGCCGAACCAAACATTCTGCACGAGTGCGAACAACTAGCGGTGACGTCACTCGTTGAAATGAAAATTGTCCTTTGAAAAAGGGGCATAACAGCAGATACTGTGGGGCAATGTAGCTGATGGATTAAATTGTCTCTAGATGCTGTTTCTATTAGATATTATATATTACTTATGTCTAGTATAGGTTATCCTTACATTATATGAGCCTCATGTGGTGCAGAGTGTAAGCTCTCGCTCATGACCTGAAGGTTGCAAGTTCAATCCCCAATTGGTTCAGGTAGCCAGCTCAAGGTTGACTCATCCTTCCGAGGTTGGTAATAAATAAATAAAAAATACCTGCAAGCACTGCTTAATAAGTTGGCACTATACAAATAACAAGATTTATTTATATATCACTAGGAACAGTCCCCATCAACCTTGATCTAACATTGTAACTTAATTTAACTTTTTTTAATATTACATTGCAGCGGTACATTAGTGGTTCAGTGTATAATATACCGCAATCTGGTAGTATTATAAGGAACACAGGTTTTTTTAAGTTAGTCTAGAGTTTATACAATACATTGATATGAAACAATGATATAATAAGAATTTTTCATATAAATTGTATTTTCTGTCTAAGTCTCCTTGCCCAGATATCCGTGTTTTTTAATCTCCTACCTAATTTGCACACATTGTTTTCAACCACAATGAAATTGAAAACCCTCAGGATAGAGAAAAACTGCTTTCATAGATTTCCCCAGATGTGTAAGAGAAAGTGCATATTTTAACCTTTGCCCCTCTCTTCAACAACACATTCTTACTAATTTTACAGTATATACATTAATTACAGTGTTTTAGATTGACATACTGTGTATGGCCACTTTAACACTGTTATTTACTGATCTGTATGTGTATTTGTAAACCAAAACCAGGAAAAGGTCGAAATCACAGAATATGTACTTTTTCTCTGCTTATGATCCACTCCTGTTTTGGCTTAGACTCTGTTCATACTCCATTATTCTTTCTCTTGGAGATAGGATTCCTTGACATACAGTATGCCCCCAGCACACTGGCATATGCCCCCAACACGCTGCCATAGTAAAAGAAAATGTATACTGCATCATATATAGTAAGCTGATCCTCCACCAACGGGTCAGCCGTGAAACAGTTGCATAGCAATTGCCTGAACAATAAACTCGAAAGCATGAAATAATGATGTAGCAAGAGATCTTCTGCTGATCATAATACTGACCAAAATATGCCCATGCAAAAGTGGCCTAAGGCATAAAATTTCTGGGCTGTACGCAGGTATACATTTTTAGGCATGCATTTGAATTATTTAGGATTACATATAGTGGGTCCATCATTGCGATGTTGTTATGCTCATGAACTGTAATGCATAGTATTAGATACTGGCAGGCTATGTCCATCCAAAAAAAGATATGCAGGTCTAAATCTGTCATGATATACCAATTGGACACATTTGTTGGCCCCATAAAACAAATATTAAAGTTACTGTCGCGGCTTGTCAGTCGCGACAGCGTCGTGGCATGGTGGCCTCGACACAGGCCAAGACCTGTCACCTTGTTATGCAGAACAAGGGTTAATGCATCGTGTGCAGAGACTGCTGGTGCTGTCTTTCTTTGCTGCATGGATGCGTACTGGATTAGTCATGCCTGGGAGTAGGGTGGAGGTGTGTTTTTTTTATTCACTCTGCCAGTCCCCAGGTGTGGAGTGGCTTTATATTCTCACCCCTCCCTTTGCTCAGTGCTGCTTATTCTATTTAATGGTGGAGTACTTGGAGTTTGGAGGTCTTCTGTGTTGGGTGTATTGCTACTTGCAGATAAGTTGCTGCGGGTTCCTTTTCAGTTGTATTTCTGCTTTTCACTTCTGTTTTGCTTTGTTGTTAGGTTCATCTCTCCAGCGGTCCCTTAAGGGTCAATCAGGGCCCAGAATGCAGACGGTGGGGCTGTCTTTATTGAGACGATTACTCCGCTTCTAGCCAGGGATCCTTCACCTCCCCTGCTAGGTTAGGGCCAGGCTTCCTTCTCCCTGGAGTGGCGCTACCGTTCAGCATAGCGTGGTGTGCGGCAATTTCCAATGGTGTATATGTTCCCTGTTGCCATGCTGAGTGTAGTACTATTGTGTCGCATGGGCTTTACATCTGGGTTACATATTTCAGTTGTGGTGCGCACTGTTCTTCGGTGCATACATCTATGAACATCACCCTGCGTCCGTGCCGAGCGTGGTACTTGTGAGCCGCATGGATGTGACACTTACATTATAATTTGTACACTATTCGACCCCCAGATGTCAGGGGGATGTTGGGGGCTATGTTGAATTACAACATGTCAATCCTTTGCTTGTCTCTTTTCCCTATTAAAATAAACATGGATAGTCAGGTGAGCATACATGTTTCTGGTGGAGTCAGGAAAGAGGCCATAGTTGTCAGCTGAAGGACTGTTTGGCCAAAAACTATCTATTGTATGATTGGCTTTACTGTAGATGACATGTGTGAATTGCTAACTAGCATTTTTTTTAGTTTTAGAGGTCTAAGGACTTAGTCACATGTCAGTATTTTTCATCAGTATTGTGTAAGCCAAAACACGGAAGAAATGCTAATTTTTCCATTATACTTTCTCTCTGTGCAACCCACTCCTGATGAAAAATACTGACTTTTGAATAACCCCTAAAGGTACTCAGTCATTCAAAGGCACATGACTCCACATCGGAAATCAGCTGAACACATGTGAATTTCATTTACTTTCACTGCTCATCAGATCAGTAAACATTCATGTAGATCATGGCAATATGACGGACAATCAATACTCTGAATTGTATGGTATAATAACACCGTGTATAGTATATCCTAACACATAGAGCCGTGTTTCACAGTGTTTTTGCATTACTGCCAATCTGCAGCATTAAACTGGTTACAACTCATCTCCTTGAGTCTAGGTCATGCAATGAGAAACTGCCTTAACTGTGGATGATACTCTCTCATCTTCTTGGTTAAAAGAAGGGCTGAACTCTCCCTAAGGAATGCATTGACTGAAGCTTGGGGATAACATCACCGTTGTTTTTTTTTTTTCTCCAGCCCTTCTTGACCCCGGCATTTCTCTAAGGATCTGAAGTTTGACTGTAAAAACCCACTTTCTGAGTAACTTTCTGACATCTCTTTTCAAAGGAAGCGAATTCTTAATCACATTCTTTGTAATTGAGCCATGGGATCTCAGGAACTTGCAGCAGAAGATGTGAAGTGGTTGCTCAGTCTCATTGTGGAATATTTGTCAAAATAATACTTTTGGAAAGAATGAGAATGAATCATTGCTCAGAGAATTTTATCAGCAAAATTATAAACTTGTCTATTTTAGAAGCACAATATTAACTAATGTTCTCCATTCTAATGATATGTGTGCTTTAAAATATACACGCAAAAGTAAAGAAACTTGTATAGAACTTCTGGGAATAATAGAGGTGGTGTCCCCAAATCACCAAAACACAGGATAAGGACTTATTTACACGAGCGTATATCGGCTGGCATTTTCATGGCCGGCCGATATACGTTTCCATCTGAGCAGTTCCCCCCTTCCCTCCCCCTCACTGGCTATCTGTCTCTCTCCTCCACTCAGGAGTTTGCAATGTGAGGGGGTGGAGCTAAGCTCAGCTCAGTCCCGCCCACCCACATTGCTGGCTATGGACAAAGGGTGGGGAGGGGGCGGGAGCTTTGCAAACCTCTTGGAGGGGAGGAGAGAAGCAGAGAGGCGGTGAGTGGGAGGGAAGGAGGGAACTGCTTAGATAGAAGCGTGTATTGTATAAGCCCTAAGTGATATATGTCTGATGCTGAGACATCCAATGATGAACAGGGATCCCTAGTTTGAATGGACTGGTGGTCAAGTACCTGCTACTGATCTATTTGAAACCCATGTGACTCATAGAGATGGTCAAGTACAGCACTGGTTATTGTTGGTTATAAGATCTCATATACTATTACTTGAAACCAATAACTAGTGCAATAATTCTGTGATAATTATGGTGCAAGAGAGATTGAGTAAACAGAGAATATAAATCTTTTTAATGCACAGGCGAGAAAATCGCACGGTTTTTGCATGATGTGAGAGTCAGTAAAAAGCAGATTATAAAAACAATGATCTACATGATGCAATGTTGAGAGAGCAAAAAATCGCGGCATGCTCTATCTTTCTGCGATGTGCGATTTTTTAAATCTCCTATGTTTCCTTATGGAGCCTCCTTTTTATCGCATCGCAATGCAACAAACCTGCATTACAATGTAATTTTAACATTAGAAAGTTCTATTGACTTTTGCAATTAAAAATTGTGTGTTTTTACCATGCAGTTTTATCATGGGCTGCAGCAATGCGATGTGAGATTATTCTTAAAAAAAAGCATTGCTGACACCCAAAAATTGCAGAAACAAAGATGCGATTTTGCTGCGATTTTCTCACAGCAATATCACGATCGCACGTGTGAAACTACCCTAGAGGTACATTCACATGAAGTGGGTCTGCTGTGGATCTTAGGCAGCAGAATATCCACAGTGGATCTGCTAAAAATCTACAGTGGCAAAAAAATCACACCAAATGAAGCATTTTTGCTGTTGATTTTGTTGTGGAAATATTGTGGATTTGCTGCAGATTTCAATGTTTGCATTGCAGCCAATGAAATCCACAGCAATTTCATACCAATTCTGTGGCAAATGTGCACCCAAATTTGCATCAAAATCCTCTTGTAAGATATGCAGGTTCTGATGTAGATTTGTTTGAACCCATCGTATTTGCTGCAGATTTTCTGCGTGAACCACCTTAGGCCTCATGTCCACGGGCAAATTCTGATTTAATATCCGCAGCGTTTTTCCCAGCACAACTAATATAACTAGTGGTTTCTCCAAATTCAACACAAAATGCCACTTTTAATTACTACTGTAGTCTCAGGATTATTCAATCCCTGTATGATGAGCAGCCTTAGTATAAAGTGTTCTACTTTTGCATATATGATCTACTGCAAATGTGGTGCACAGCCAGACACCAGCTACTGACAGTGTTCCTGAGGAATCTGATCCCATTCCTCATGGGCAATGGCCTTCAGTTCATGAATATTCTTAGATATGCATGCTGCAATGGCTTTCCTCAAATTCCACCAAACTCTATGGAGTTCAAGTCAGACAACTGTGAGGGTTACTCCAGAATTTTCCACAACTTCAGTTTTTTTTTTATGTGGTTTTGAGTATATTGGAGCTGACCTTTCTTGTGCCTGGAGTTCGAGCATGGCTATGTGCCTTTCTGTGCAAATGAAACTCTTGTTGCAGGTCCCTTGCAGTCACTTTACTGTTCCTGACTACCAGCCTCCACAGGAATCTGGTGGTAGCCTGTGACAGCTTCCTCTTTCTGCCACATCCATGTACTGCAGCCAGTGTTCCTTTACTTTGAACTTGTGAACAATAATTCCAACTGTATCTTTAGGTACATTCAGTGCATTTGCTGTCTTTTCATGTATTTTTCCTTGTTTCTGCAAGGCAATGATCTTTTATCTTAAATTTATAAACCACTGGCTTGATTTAGTCATATTTCTAACATGCTATCAAACATGACAGACAGTTAGTAAATGCCTAGCCAGTCCAGGTATTTGATGTATTCTCAAGAACACCTGATGCAACTAATAATGCTCCCAATTATTTGCACCAGGTGTGCTTAAGACAACACCTGATTTGCAAATGTATGTTCTTATGAGGGACTCTATTCAGTGGATTGAATAATTCTGAGACTGCAGTAGTCATTAAAAGTGGCATTTTTTGTTGAATTTGGAATTTTGATTGCAACTGTATCCTTGTAGGTATCCTGGAAATGCTCTGTGGTGGCAGTAAATAATTGTTGAACTTCTTTGTTAAGTCTTGCATATGCATTTGTCTAAATTCAAATGCATAGCATGAACATTAATCTCTTTTTTCATCTTCCACATTTACTGCATTGTCATTTTATTTAGTAACGCTGTGGAATAAGTTGGCGCTATACAAATAAAGATTATAATTATTAGTAGGGTGGTCTGAACAGCACCAAAGAATGCCACAAGGTGTCTAAGGCATGAATTTCTTGTATAGCTTGCAGTGTGATATTCTTGTAGAGTTTATTCAGGATACTTGGAAACATACAATTACAAATGTGTCACATAGGATTTTTCAATAGATAATATTTTTAAGAATATTTCAGACATTATTGTTAAGGTCCTTAGGGTGGTGATTGAGCTTATGCATGGGTCACAATATTTTCTTTACTACGGTATGCACTGAATTCTGTTGTAGTCCAGCTATAGTAAACATTGTATATATCTGAGTTACATAAGTTACATAAATAATTGAAGGATCGGATAACCGATGTTTGACATAAAATAGCATGTAATGCAAACTTTAAAAAAAATTACATACTCTCTCTAGCATGGACTGCTCTTCCATTCATGTTAGGAAAGATCCTCACTGTTACTTGAGCGAAGGGAAATGACTACTAATATACAAAAAGAATATTCATGGAGAACTGCAATTACAGGCTTCAAAATCTATCCCGTGGATGAAATAACATATCTCTACCACTTCACAGCTGGCAGAGGATTAAAGACCTTTAGACAGGTTAAAAGTTTATGCCATTCTTGAAAGTGAAAAAGTTGTAATTTTTTTTCAACCTTATTTGTCTACACTACACTTAGCAAATGCTTTCAACTAACCATATGTATCCTTCTGTGATAAGCAATGCTGTGCAGCTGTAGCAGCATGTGTTTTTAGTGTGCCCACACATTCTCGGAGAGACCTGTCTTTGTCTTGCTCCCGATAGGAGACACTAGCACAGTTCTCAGATGACACCTTAATCCTGCATCGAAACTTGTCCACTGAAGCTGGTAGGGTATTGCAGAGTGTCTTTTGTTCTCACATATCGTGTTGCTGAGGGTTTGCGGCTTATTTAGTTGGTGGTGGTAAATTATGTTAATATAAAAACAAAAATAAATCCAAACAGGGAAACAGCAAATACGCACAGTACTTGTCAGCGGCCTCAGACATCGTAAAAAAGTTTACAGTCCAGCCACTACAAATTATTTGCAGTCCTAACACAGCTAGCAGTGGGGTGAGGAGAATTCAATTACGCTGCACCAAACAGGAATAGCTCATAAAGATACAAGCTGTACTCTGTAGCCTTTTGTTCTCACATATTGTTCCTTCCAAAGATTACAGCCTATTTAGTTGGCAATAGTTTTTTTGTTAATATAAAATGAGAAGAAACCTAAACAGGGAAACAACAAAACACAATGTGTGTGTTAGCGACTTCACACGTTGCTTAAAGTTACCAGTCTGGCCACTATGAATTATTTGTAGGTCTTACGCAGCTAGCAGTAGTTTTCTGAAAAATACAAAGTTAGCTGATAAGTTACATAAAACTACACTAAAAAGTGAACAAAAATAAATAAATACATAAATAAATAAAAAGGAAACATAAAGAAAGCAAAGGATTGGGGACATGCTGCTAGTAGTGGCGGTGGTAGTGGATGGGCCAATTTGGCACTTCAAGTGGCTCCCACTGAAGCAACGGTCCCACATTCTACAGGAGGTGGTGCAAGCTAGCTGCCATTCCTTAGAAGTTGTTCTGTCAGTGAGTTACATCCGCAGCATGCAGAAAGGTTGTACAGTGGATGACACAGCATTAGAGATGAGCGAGCATACTCGTCCGAGCTTGATGCTCATTCGAGCATTAGGGTGCTCTAGATGCTCGTTACTCGAGACGAGCATCACGCGGTGCTCGTCTCGATTAAACGAGCACTGACCATTGAATTCAATGGAGCCGGCAATACAGCGATTGCACAACGAATTTTCGGGAAGGGCTTAAATATATAAGCCCTTCCCTGCAATTCATCCAGAAATGTTTAAAAATAAAAAAAATATATATATTCACCTGGTCCCGGCAGACGGAGTTTAGCGGCGGCCAGCGGCAGTTCTCCAGAACTGCTCTGAACAGCTGTGAGTAGTATTCAGCAGCCGGGGATTTAAAATCCCCACCTGCTGAATGAGCTGCCTCTGATTGGTCACAGCCTGACCAATCAGAGGCAGATCTCACTCACACCCATTCATGAATGGGTGAGTGAATGCTGCCTCTGATTGGCTCAGCGCAGCTCTCAGCTGAATGACAGCAGTTCAGCACAACAGTGCAGGGGACAGCAGGAGAAGACGCGGCTGTGCCCCGGCAGCTAAAGGGAGGTGAGTATCTATTTTTTTTTTTTTTTTTTAAATCACTTTTAATTCATTTCCAGGGAATGGCTTATATGTAAAGCCCTTCCTTGGAAAAGAATTCAGATGTGCCAGAGGACCATTGTCTATTTTTAAGCCCTTCCCGAAAATTCATCCCGCGCTCGCTGGCAGCCCATTGCTTTCAATGGAGCCAGCTGTATTGCCGGCTCCATTGAATTCAATGGGCTAACATCGTTCTTCTCTGCCACAGCTGTTACAGCTGTGGCAGAGGAGAACGATCTTAATGCTGACATAATTTTTTATTTTTTTTTTACACATTTTAGGATCTTTTTCAGGTAAGGGCTTATATTTTTAAGCCCTTCCCGAAAATTCATCCCGCGCTCGCTGGCAGCCCATTGCTTTCAATGGAGCCGGCTGTATTGCCGGCTCCATTGAATTCAATGAGCTAAAATCGTTCTTCTCTGCCACAGCTGTTACAGCTGTGGCAGAGGAGAATGATCGTTATGCTGACAGTGGGGGGGGGGGGGGGTCTCACTCTTGCCACTATTGTGGCTTAATAGTGAGACCTTGGAGCCCGAAATGCAGCCCTGCATGTTGCTCCTCGCCTGCCTTATCCATTTCTGTGTTTTTTACATGACTTTGGTGATTTGCTAAGATTTTCACAAATGAAAACCTTAGCGAAGCACCAGTCATATACAAAAATGCTCGAGTCGCCCATTGACTTCAATGGGGTTCGTTACTCGAAACTAACTCTCAAGCATCACTGAAAGTTCGACTCAAGTAACGAGCACTCGAGCATTTTGGTGCTCGCTCATCTCTACACAGCATGCATCAAATATTACCACTTCATCTTCCTCTCAGTCACAGGCACAAAGCAGTCAGTCTGCACCTGCTGACCATAAGCATCCCTCCCTCTACTTCACTCAATGTCAAATTCCATGCGCCCTCCAAAGCTGTCCACATGGATCATTCTGAGGAGCTGCTTGATCATTTATTGTCATGGATGTCAACTGCGCAGTCCATACAGTGGGAGAGGACCAAAATATTGAATGTACCAATACTCAACCATTGCTTTCCTCCAATGAGGAATATGAGGATGGGACAGTTCATGTGCTCATCCCTCCAAAGGTAATGTGTACTCAGAGGCATGTGGAAACAGAGGTGCCAGCTCCTGATGCTCACTGTGACAAAGAGTCCACCCAGGAGGAGGTGGAAGATGATGAAGTTCTTGACCCAACATGGACAGGCAGGGAGAGTCATGATAGCAGCTCACAGGGGGAGGAGGAAGAGCTGGACATTATGGGGCAGCACCATGCTAAGACAGGGAGTAGGATATTGCAGACAAATATAAAGGCTGTACTGTAATCATCATCTACTACTAGTCGCAGCAACACCAACATCAAGCCCACAGCTAGGTCTGTGCAGCCTAAGCATTTTTGAAACCACAGGTGATGACAAAGCAGTGGTTATCTATAAGATCTGCAGCAAGCATTTAAAACATGGCAAGAATGTAGACAACCTCAACACAATGTGTATGAACAGTCAAATGTACTCCCACCACCTGCTGCCTTGGAGAACCCACTTGGGCCAGAGAGCAAAGAGCCAGCCTCATCATGCTGTGACTGCCTCTTCCTCCATTTTCCTCCTTGTTCATGGAGTAGCCTCTGAACACAAATAGGCATTCCTGTGTAGGGGCAGTAACACGCCTGCTTTAAGCCTCTCCTATGCAATTGACGATCAAGCTGCAGGCCTCAGAGCCAGGAGTGAGAAACAAAGAGCAGAAGTTGAGCCGCCACCATCACTCACCACCACCTTCACAAGCTGAACACAGGCATTGCACGGTTGCTTGCAATGGAAATGTTGCCCTATAGGCTAGTGAACCCACAGTACCTGATCCCAGCCACCATTTCTTTGCCCAAAAAGCTGTCCCTGCCCTGCAATGCCATGTGAGTGCACGCATGTCCCTTGTCTTGAAGAACGCTGTCAGTGGCAGGGTGCATCTGACCACGGACATATGGTCCAGCAAGCATGGCTGGGGTGTTACATATCCTGAACATGAAACTGGGTCAATATCCTGCAGGTGGGGTATGAAGCTGAAAGTGGTGGTCCATGCTTCATGGTACCCCCAAGAGCTGTAGGACATTCATCCTTGTCTCCCCCCCCCCCTTCTACTTCCAAAATGAAAATTTTCTAAAGCACAAGAAACAGCTGTACTAGAGCTTTTCCAGAAGGCCCATGCTTGGCTGCTCTGTTCACCAGGTAGAATTTGTCCTTTGCAAACTTTATGACTTTGCTTCTAAAACAAGCAGCACACCTGCTATCTCTTTTGGTATAATTTTTGGTAACTCTTCTGTCTTTCCTTGGAGGAGGAGGACACCCATGCTTGAATGTTTTGTTCACCTTGCAGAATTTGTCCAAAATTTATGACATTGCTTTTAAAACAGGCGGCACACCTGCTGTCTTGTGTAGCAACATTTTGGTAGCTCTACAGCTGTTCCTTGGAGCAGACCCATATTTGAGTGTTGTGTTCATCTTGCAGACTTTGTCCTTGGAAAATTTATGACATAAAACAGGCAGCACATTTGCTTGCTTCTTTGGCACAATTTTTGATCTAGGAAATCTGGGCTTTCTTTTGCTTTCAGTGACATCTGTATGCTACAATTGACCCTCAATACCACTGTACACTATTTTGACCAATTTTTGGAAGGAGCACAGTATTTTCCAAATGTGTGGCTATATTCCCATACAATTTTGTGGGCTTCAGCTGCATTAGAGACCTTCCAGAGGGCAAATTAGTGAACTCAATTTTTACTCCCTCTGACATTAATGGCAGTCGGAATTGACCGCCCCGATTATTTCCGTGAAATCGGCTTTATCCCGACATAAACAAATTATTCTACTAATCGCTTATCACAATTCATTAATAATAATAGCTGAGTCTAAATATACCTATCGATTGAATGGCAAATGATAAAATGCTCACCTGTGGTTCATTGCATCTTTTATACAGGTAAAGAAATGTTTGCTGTTGGCAGCACATCCCGTTGTGTAAACTGCAATGGAGAATCCACACGCCCCTCTAGTCATGTTTGCATCATAAATATTTTAATTAGCTGGTTCCTTCTCTTCCCTTTGCTAAAAAATTACAAAGTTATGGGTCTTTAAAGATGAGGATGAAAAAAGTGATAAACACAAAAATATAATGTCTTTAAGGGGTTAAAAAAAAGTCGTACACAATAATTAAAGGAAACCATATACAAACGAATTCAAAATTAAAACCGTGGAATATTCTAATGTAACATTAAAATCTAAGTTTTCCTGTTAGTTAGGTATAGCTGCCCCCCTTTATAGGTTTAATGTACATAACAATGCCCCCTTGTATTACCCTATCCCATTTGCCGCGTTCATGATATGCAGATTTAACAATGCTATAGTCATCTAATTAAAATTAAATTTTGTTTTCTTGTCATATGTTTATTCTATAACAACACTTTGCCTGTGATATAAAAAGTTTACTAAAATTTACATTATAGCTTTGAGGATTGGTATCTTAAAACTTACCAATCCCATAACAGTTCCTCTGTCCCAGTAATTGGTATTTGAAGATAAAAAAAAGGCTACTGACAAACTTTTTACATAAATTTGCATTCATAAATAACTTTAAACTCAACTTCAAAGAAAAACAGAGTTTAACAAGAGGTAATAGGGGCACCCTATGTATGACACATCATCGTACTGGTAGAGATGATATGGGAATTAGCTGCAATATGCATGCAAGATATACCAGGGGTCATTTGTTCAAAATGCTCCAAGCTATTCACTGCTACAATCAATACAGCATTCAATTATTTATTCTATGTACATTGTTCAAGCTCTGTATGCTAAAATGCCTTTAGTATTGACAATCTGAAGCAATGGAGTGGCAATATCTAAATTAAAAATATTAACTGAAAGGGCTAAAAGGGCAATAGTACATTATATATATATACACTACCGTTCAAAAGTTTGGGGTCACATTGAAATGTCCTTATTTTTGAAGGAAAAGCACTGTACTTTTCAATGAAGATAACTTTAAACTAGTCCTAACTTTAAACAAATGCACTCTATACATTGCTAATGTGGTAAATGACTATTCTAGCTGCAAATGCCTGGTTTTTTGTGCAATATCTACAAAGGTGAATAGAGGCCCATTTCCAGCAACTATCACTCCAGTGTTCTAATGGTACAATGTGTTTGCTCATTGGCTCAGAAGGCTAATTGATGATTAGAAAACCCTTGTGCAATCATGTTCACACATCTGAAAACAGTCTAGCTCGTTACAGAAGCTACAAAACTGACCTTCCTGTGAGCAGATTGAGTTTCTGGAGCATCACATTTGTGGGGTCAATTAAACGCTCAAAATGGCCAGAAAAAGAGAACTTTCATCTGAAACTCGACAGTCTATTCTTGTTCATAGAAATGAAGGCTATTCCATGCGAGAAATTGCTAAGAAATTGAAGATTTCCTACAACGGTGTGTACTACTCCCTTCAGAGGACAGCACAAACAGGCTCTAACCAGAGTAGAAAAAGAAGTGGGAGGCCGGGTTGCACAACTAAGCAAGAAGATAAGCACATTAGAGTCTCTAGTTTGAGAAACAGACGCCTCACAGGTACCCAACTGGCATCTTCATTAAATAGTACCCGCAAAACACCAGTGTCAACATCTACAGTGAAGAGGCGGCTGCGGGATTTTGGGCTTCAGGGCAGAGTGGCAAAGAAAAAGCCATATCTGAGACTGGCCAATAAAAGAAAAAGATTAAGATGGGCAAAAGAACACAGACATTGGACAGAGGAAGACTGGAAAAAAGTGTTGTGGACGGATGAATCCAAGTTTGAGGTGTTTGGATCACAAAGAAGAACGTTTGTGAGACGCAGAACAAATGAAAAGATGCTGGAAGAATGCCTGACGCCATCTGTTAAGCATGGTGGAGGTAATGTGATGGTCTGGGGTTACTTTGGTGCTGGTAAGGTGGGAGATTTGTACAGGGTAAAAGGGATTCTGAATAAGGAAGGCTATCACTCCATTTTGCAACGCCATGCCATACCCAGTGGACAGCGCTTGATTGGAACCAATTTCATCCTACAACAGGACAATGACCCTAAACACACCTCCAAATTGTGCAAGAACTATTTACAGCAGAAGCAGGCAGCTGGTATTCTATCGGTAATGGAGTGGCCAGCGCAGTCACCAGATCTGAACCCCATTGAGCTGTTGTGGGAGCAGCTTGACCGTATGGTACGCCAGAAGTGCCCATCCAACCAATCCAACTTGTGGGAGATGCTTCTAGAAGCGTGGGGTGCAATTTCACAAGCTTACCTCAACAAATTAACAGCTAGAATGTCAAAGGTGTGCAATGCTGTAATTGCTGCAAAAGGAGGATTCTTTGACGAAAGCAAAGTTTGATGTAAAAACAATGTTATTTCAAATACAAATCATTATTTTTAACCTTGTCAATGTCTTGACTCTATTTTCTATTCATTTCACAACGCATGGTGGTGAATAAGTGTGACTTTTCATGGAAAACACAAAATTGTTTGGGTGACCCCAAACTTTTGAACGGTAGTGTATATATATATATATATATATATATATATATATATATATACATACACACACACACACTGTTTTTTCCTGAAAACAAGACACTGTACTATATTAATTTCCCCCCAAAATAAGCAAAGTGTCTTATTTTCGGGGTTGTCTTATACTCACCTAGCCAACAGTGTCCCGAGGCCTTGTGCTGGTCTCCGGCTCTGCAGCAGGCTGCAGTGTCCTCTGCTCACAGCATTGTCTTTCTGGTAACTAAAGAGGCTTTAAATACCCCGCCTCCAGCAAGTGAGTGCTGTGATTGGATCACAAGCGCCGCTGGCTTAGTCAATCAGAGCCAGCGTTTGATGAACCAATCTCAACCATTCAGTGATGTCATTCTGATCATGCCAGATCTGATTGGCTGAGCCAGCGGCACTCATGATCCCATCACAGCACTTGCTTGCTGGAGGCGGGGTGTTTAAAGCCCTGTTATGAGGAAGAGAATGCTGTCATTGCGGAGGATTACACTGCAGCCTGCCACAGTGCCAGAGGCCAGCGCGAGGGACCCAGTCACCGCCTGCTTGGTGAATATTGCTGTTTCTTTTTATCTTGTGCAGCTTATTTCCAGGGGATGGCTTATATTTTAATGTGGCATAGATTCCACTAGGTGTTGATATTGTTCAGCAGGAATATTAGATTATGCAGACAGGATGGCTTCATTCAATTGCCGGAAATTAGATGGAAGTATTGAATTGCAGTGCACAGATGTCAGGAGAAGTTCATTGATTCATGCAGCTTGAACCAAATTCTGACTCTCCCAACAGCATGGTGCAACAGAAATGTGGACTGATCTACCGGTGATGTTTTTCCACCACTCAGTGGTTCAGTTTTTGCATTCTTCTGACCACTTGGAGTCTTACCTTTCTGTTTCTCTTAAAAAGCAATGGCACTTGAACAGGTTGTCTGCTATTGCAGCCCATCTGTACTTAAAAATAATGAATTGTGTTCTTGGACACATTAGTTGGAGTATCAGCGTTATATTCAGGTACAATTTGCTTGACTGTGCACTGTCCGTTCATCAGAATAATTTTTACATCTTCCTCTAACCCAGTGTTTTCCAAACTCCAGTCCTCATGGACCCCTACAGGTCATGTCTTCAGGATATTCTATAGTAAGAACACCTGTGGCAATGTCTGAGGCACCGACAATAATTACATCACCTGTGCAATACAGAAAATATGACCTGTGCTCTGCTGTGAATAATCCAGTTCTGTAGCTCATTCCCTGCAGGCTGTGTAGACTAGGGATTGGAGCTCCAGGAAGATAATTTGCATATTCCCATGCATTCTGGGAGGAGTAAATTGCACGATCACTGGGTTTAGCTAGGTCTAACTGCTCAGAGGACATCGCCAGAAATGCAAGCTTGTGTCTCTATTGGAGCAAAAGGTACAAAGTCTTCAGGAGAGAATAGCTACATTGAGACTCATTAAAGGGGTGCTGTCATAAAAAAAAAAAAAAAAATCGATAGTTATTTCTCTCCAGGCAGTTTTCTTACCACATCTTCACCTCACCTATCTTCTCCTAGCTCCTCCAGTCTCCCGAGTTACCTCACCGCAAGCCGGCCAGATCTTCTTCCTGTGACGAAGCATACCTTGCCGGCATTCTCCTTCCTGCGGGTCAGTGTACGCTACATCAGTGTTCACTGGCTTGCGGGGAATGCCGATCTTTGGCAGCCTGCTTTAGTGTGCAGGTGCAGGGTCTCGCCGCTATACATACTATATGAACACTAATGGCGAGATCCAGCACATGCGCACTAAAGCAGGCTGGGGAGGATTTCCTTGATATAGCAGAAGTAACTCTTCAGAATTTTATACATTTTCAGTGTTTCTGCAGAAGCAGAGGAATGGAAGCATGTGACCCAAAGAAGCAGGAGAATCAGGCCTTAGTCAGACGGGCGTTTTTCCGCGCTATTTGCGGATCGCATGACGGATGCGCATCCGCAAATTGCGTGACCGGTGCCCGAAAATCGCCCGAAAATCTGCTCCTAGCCGCGTTTCATTAGAAACGGGCCGGAGCTGTCCAGCGCATTGCATTCAATGGAGCTGGCAATACAGCCGACTCCATTGAAAGCAATGCGCTGCGGGCGAGTGTGGGATGAATTGTCGGGAAGGGCTTAAATATATAAGCCCTTCCCTGCAATTCAACCAGAAAAGTGTTAAAATAAAAAATATATATATACTTACCTGCTCCCGGCAGCCGGAGTTCCGCGCGGCCGGCCTGCAGTGGGTGTGAAGGGGGTGTGAGTCAGACCTGCCCCCTGATTGGCTCAGCGCTGAGCCAATCAGGGGGCAGGTCTGACTCACACCCCCTTCACACCCACTGCAGGCCGGCCGCACGGAACTCCGGCTGCAGGGAGCAGGTGAGTATATATATATATATATATTTTATTTTAACACATTTCTGGATGAATTGCAGGGAAGGGCTTATATATTTAAGCCCTTCCTGACAATTCATCCCACGCACGCCGGCAGCCCATTGCTTTCAATGGAGTCGGCTGTATTGCCGGCTCCATTGAATTCAATGGGCAAACATCGTTCTTCTCTGCCACAGCTGTTACAGCTGTGGCAGAGAAGAAGGATTTGTCTTCTATATGTTCTCAATGGGGTCGGCGCTGCTGCCGCCGGCCCCATTGAGCGCATATAGAGAAGAGAACAGGAATCGCAGATCGTAGATAGGTGCGATCTGCGATTTCTGTTCTATAATTTATCAGACGAGCGCATAAAAAGTGCTCATGTGTCCGATACCATTGCAAAGCAATGGTTTTATAAAATCGTCGGACGCATGCGCATGCGCAAATCGCGGCTAAAAACGCCCGTCTGACTAAGGCCTCAGGAGTCAGACAGCTCCCATACTACTCAGGAACCAGGCTCTCATGCAGGAGAACAATAAAGAGGTGCATCAAGATACGACTGCCCACAAAGAGCAGCCTAATAATCCTCAGAATCCTCCTGGTTCTGGGCCCAGTGTTGTTCAACATTTTTATAAAAGATCTAGATAAGGGAATTGAGGGTAAACTAATCTAAATTGCTGTCAACACAAAGCTAGAAGAGTTAGCTAACACTAGAGAAGAGAAAGTGGATTCAAAAGATCTGAACAAGCTTGAATAGTGTGAGGCATCTAACAAAATCGTATTTAACAGGGAGAAAGACAAAGTCCTACATCTGGGCGACAAAAATAAAAAAAGCACATATAGAAGGGGAGGAATTGAGCTACGCCACAGCACATGTTAAAAAGACTTGGGTATACTAATTGATCACAAACTAAACATGAGTCAACAATGTGATGTAGTAGCAAAAAAAAGGCAAATACAATTCTGGGATGTATTAAAAGAAGCATAAAGTCTAGATCACGTGAGGTAATTACCCCCTCTACTTTTCCTTGGTCAGACCTCATCTGGAATACTGTGTCCAGTTCTGAGCACTCAAATTTAAAAAAGACATGGACAAACTGGAGCAAGTTCAGAGAAGAGCTACCAAGATGGTGAGCTGTCTGCAAACCATGTCCTATGAAGAACAGTTAAGTCTGGGAATATTTAGATTGCAAAAAAGAAGGCAGAGAGAAGACTTAATAGCTCTCTACAAATATCTAAAGGGGTGTCACTGTGCAGTGGGATCAGCTCTATTACTATTTGTACAAGTAAAGACTAGAAGCAGTGGGATGAAACTGAATGTGTCGAGACTCAGATTAGATTTTAGAAAAAGAAAATTCACAGTGAGGGTGATCTATGAGTGGAACGGGTTACCATGGGAAGTCGTGAGTTCTCCTTTAATGGAAGTCTTCAAACAGAGTGTTGCAGCTTGTTGGTCATGGTGTTATGGTATGTTAACCATGAAGTGGAAGCAGACTAGTTGCTCCTATACAGGTTACTGGTTAACACATTTTGTGTGGGGGTTGCCTGCTACTATCTGTATCCATATAGTTCCCTGTTGGCATTTCCCTCAGAGTCCCCCACCTCTGAGAGAGGTTTTATTAGGTGTGATTTCTTCTCTGGTTTACCTATCAGCAAGTAGGGTCGGCTTTATATTCCTAGCCCTAGATGCTAAGGTCAGCCTATACCACATTATCTATTTGGTTAAACCATTGAGATTCACAGCTCTTGTGTGCTGGGTTAAACCTGCTGCTCCATAAAAAGCCGTATGGGCAGGTTTGGAGTTTGGTAGTGACTATTGTAAAAACACAAATGGGTGACATGAAAAGAAAATCACTATTCTGGTGTTGTCCTTTCATATTTTTTTTACAGCGTTTATTGTTAATTTTATAGTATGGTTCATACAGATCCAGAGATAACAATTATGTGAAGTATTCTTTTTTTATTCATTCAATTTTTTTATTATTTTTCCAATAATAAAACATTGTGCAACAGAAAAATGTATTTTTTGGTAAAACCACTTAGGTGCTTTTTTCTGCCTCTATCTGAGGCTTTAATCCCTGAATCTTTTCTTTAAAATAAGATCATGGCTTTAGTCCCATTCTAACCAGAGCTAGAGAATTTAGAATACATGCCTTTTTTTGTCCAAAGTCTGAAACTATCAAAATTCGCTATTAAAGGGATTCTATCATTAGAAAAAAAAATTAATGCTTACCTATTCCTCCCCAGACAGTCTTCTTACTGCATCTTCTCCTCGCCGTAACCCGCGCTGGAACCTCAGTCTTGACTATCCCTCAAGGGTTAATACACAGAACCAGAACAGACTGGCACACAGAACAGAAATCACACAGCAACACACTAGGGTTAGCATGACAGACACACAACCACAAAGAACAGGACAGTTCACTCCTCATGCCTAGCCACCTGCACAGACATACAGAACATGACACTGTTCACATATATACAAAAGAGGGCCATCCACACCTAATGTCTGGCCACCTGCACAAACACTGGACTAGCCCCTGTTCAAACACATAACACATGTACAGGCATGCAAAACCAACAAACCCTAAAATGAAGGGAAATCAGCTTCCTCTTGCAGAAGAGACCGGTGGTGATTGGCTAGCAGGAAAACACCACACTCAGCCAGCTCAATCATACCCCACCTGTGGGTCTGTGCTGCTAGAAACCTATGTGGTACAACAGATCTCAGCAGCACAGCCCTTACAGAGTGCCTGGGGAGGAATAGGTAAGTATTGATTTTTTTCTTCTAATGACAGAACCCCTCTAAGGATTTTACATGAGGAAATATAGTTTTATTCATGACATCTATGTAGTAATTGAGCATATGTAGTAATGGACCACCAGGGCCAGAGTTGCTAGTTAGTGTATCAGTATTTTAGTTTATGAAATAGGGTCCTGAATTGGGGGATTTGATCTGTAATGGCCACATTGCACTAGCAGCGCATATGGAAAACTGCTATCTTTATGAGACAACATCTTTAACCGAGCATTACTACACCTTCCCTGACAGATGTTAGGCCAGTTTCACATGAGTGAGTTGCATTTCGTAAGCTCTGAAGCCAGCCAGTGACCCCGCGTACCCGGATTCTCTGCATTATGGATGACCGTGGCATCTCACCGTCGGTCATGCACAGTACTGTTTTTTTAAAATATTTAGGCTTCGGTTAGACGGGCGTTTTTTCACGCGATTTGCGTGACGGATGCGTATCCGCAAATCGCGTGACCGGGGCCAACGATTCGCCAAAAAATCTGCAGCTAGCAGCGTTTTCGCCGAGACGGGCCTGATCAAAGGAACGCTGTTCGCCCATTGAATTCAATGGAGGCGGCAATACAGCTGGCTCCATTGAAAGCAATGGGCTGCCGGCGAGCGCTGGATGAATTTTTGGGAAGGGCTTAAAAATATAAGCCCTTCCCTGAAAAGCATCCTGAAATGTGTAAAAAAAAAATTATACTCACCTTTTCCCTGCAGCCGGAGTTCAGCCGCGGCCGGCCGGCAGTTCTCCTGAACTGCTCTGTGTAGTATTCAGCAGGCGGGGATTTAAAATCCCCGCCTGCTGAATGGGCTGCCTCTGATTGGTCACAGCCCTCTTTAGTATATGTTCTCAATGGGGTCGGCGCTGCTGCCGCCGGCCTCATTGAGTGCATATATAGAACACAGCGATGCGCAGAACGCACATAGGTGCGTTCTGCGAATCGTTGTGTCCTATAATTGATCGCATATCCGCATAAAAAGCGGACATGTGACCGATCCCATTGGGATGCATTTGGTCTATAGATCTGCAGATCGCATGCGCGTCTGCAGATCGGACCAAAAAACGGTCGTGTGACCGAGGCCTTATAGTGATGACACGGGTACCCCCCACCCCAGGCCCATTCACAATTTTACCACATTTGAATAATAATTTGATGTATGCGTGAGATATATATATATATATATATATATATATATATATAAAATTCAAATTTGGTAGCTTCCTTACTTTACATACCACTATGAATAATAAAATAAAACTAATATCTTGCAATTTTCAATATGGTCACTAAGCCTACTGATGGTCTGCATTACATGAAAACTAAAAACTACACCAAAAAAAGCAACATTTTGAAAAATTATATATGTTTGACGTAAAAACTTGATTTACGCAATAGGTCATTTTCTGATTATACATTTCCTTTAAACACTGTTTCATACAACGGGGGATTAAACCATTAAATTATTCTAGGTAATTTTATTAGAAATGTTTTTCTTCCTCATATAAATTCTTTTTCTTAGGATGTAGCACTGCACTACCTGCTCTTGAACTACGTATAAAAAAATGTTCAAGAGAAAAGGAGCTGGGGAACTTATTATGCCTTTTGGTGATTGCCTAAAAGCAGCAATCTTATAGAAGGCACATGCTCAGTAGGGACTATAAAGCAATTAGCATTTATCTTCAAGAGATGATTAGAGATTGCAACAGATAAGAATCAGCAGTCAGTAATTTGAGTTGTTACTGATATTTCCAAGTAAACATCTACATTACAAGAACTGTCTCATCTGAGTATATAATTTACAAAGCAAACCTTTAAATCAATGATTTACCCACTGGGTATTCATAGCATAAAACAAGCACTCTTTAGAAAGAATCCTACCTAGAAACTACAAAACTAATGGATTAAATTATTCATCTCATACTCCCAAATGAGTCAGTTCAAACAAATTAGCCATACAAAAAATGCATACTGTGTTCATTAATGTCTTAATGGCAGCCGTTGCTGCCATTTTAAGGAAGGAGCAAAGAGCATAGGCATAGCCTTTTTACAGTTACACATAGCTTTGCATAGTCAAAGATGCACAATTCAGAGTCCACTGACAGCTGCAGGTTCCTATACAGATTTAAAATATATATTCATTGTAAAAATAAAAATAAAAAAAATCAAGCACTTAGAGTTGTCAGAATTGAATGAAACTGTCAGAACTCGTACCTGGGACTTCCTGTGCTCTGGATGGTGTCTCTCCCCAGTGATCTATCCAGCTTGCTGGATGAGATTCCCTGCTAAACCTATCCTTGTACCAGGATCTTGTTTATCTAGTTACTGCCTCCCTGTCCTGGCTACGCCCTGTCACTATAAAAGCCTGACCCTGCCACTGTACCAGCACGTAATTATCGTGCCGCACTAGCCAATAATCAAGTGCCACTTCCACCTGCTCCTTTACTATTCAACTGACACCTTCTGACAATGCTATCCACCTCCTCCATTTGTACCGCGACATTGAAACCTTCTGATACCAACCTCTGACTTCCCTTCTGACAACACAACCCACTTCCTCCATTTGTACTGCAAATAAGATCTCCCGTTGCTGACTTCTAGCTCATCCCTGACTACTCTCTTTCCAGACCTGTGGCTTCTACACCTAAGGCTCCAACCCAGTGTCTGCAATCGCTACAAAATAATCACGCACAAACATGGATCCCACAGTGGCCACTCTGAGAAAACAGATTACGGAGCTCCAGGAATTTTGTGCCTCTACCAGGAAAAGGTTGCTAGCATGCAATGAGAAATCAAGGGGTTACAGAGACAACTCTTAGAGATGCGCAATTTAGTGGCAGATGTCCGCTTGCCGCTGCCAGCAAAATTGCAGGAGATCATCGGCAATACCAAAGTTTCCTAAATCAATGCCGGATTTATTCTCAGATTAGACCTATGATTGCCCAGTGGACTTGCTCCTGGGGCTGCTATTCCGTTTGGACTGATCTACAACTCTTCAGAACTGGAGTTGAAGGTACTTTAAGAATACCTGAACTAAAATTTGAAAAAGGGGTGCACATGACCTTCTTTCCCAGCAGGGTCACTCATATTTTTTGTGGAAAAAAGGGACTCAACCCTGTAACCATATATCAAATACAGGAAGTTAAATAAGATTACGGTCAAGAATCGCTACCCCCTTCCCTTGATTCAGAATTATTAGAGAGACTCCGCTCTGCCAAGATCTTCACTAAACTGGATCTTAGAGAGGCCTATAACCTTATACGGATTCGCCCAGGGGCTTTTAGGACAAGATACTTTCATTTCGAATACCTAGTGATGACGTTTGGCCTTTGCCACCACCTTCCAGCACTTTATCAATTACATATTTTGAGACCTCTTGGACCAATTCATAGTGGTGTATCTCAATGACATCCTTATCTTCTCTAATAACTTGGATGAACATCGCAGCCATGTTTGGGTGGTCTTAGAAGGACTCCAAAAGAATCATCTTTACATAAAACTGGAGAAGTGCGAGTTTGAACAGACCCAAATGCAATTCCTGGGATACATTATCTCCCCAGACAGCCTAAGCATGAACCCCAGCAAGATTAAAGCCTCCCTGGATTGGCCCATTCCCAAAACTTTGAAGGAAGTACAGCACCTGATCAGTATTGGAAACTTCTACAGAAGATCTATTAAGGACTTCTTAAAAGTCATCTCTTTCATCACCTCCCTCACAAAGAAAGTACACGTTTTCCTGGCCCCGAGAGGCACAAATAGCTTTTGAAAAACTAAAGACTCTGTTAACTTCAGCACCAGTACTGATCCACTCAAGACCGGAATCGCCTTTTGTTGTTGAGGTGGATGCCTCTGACTCCGCAGTAGGAACTACCCTGTCACAACAAGTCGGAGATAAGATGCAACGACATCTATGTGCATTTCTGTCCTACTCCTTATCACCCGCAGAGAAAAACTATGATGTTGGGAGCACAAAGCTTCTGGCTATCAAGGTGGCTTTCACCAAATGGAGGCATCTCTGGGAAGGAGCCCACCATCCTGTAATGGTTCTTACTGACTTAGGATTTCTCCTAAAGCCTGACCCTGCTACTGCAGCAGCATGTAGTTATTGTGCTCCACTAGCCATTGATCAAGCTCCACTTCCACCTGCTCTGCTGCTTGTCAACTGAGATCTTATGATACCAATCCCTGGCTTCCCTTCTGACAATGTTACCTGCCTCCTCCATTTATACCCTGACACTGAGAGCTTCTGATACCGACCTCTGGCTTTCTTTTTGACAATACAACCCATCTCCTTCATTTGTACTGTAAACTAGACCTCCAATTGCTAACTCCTAGCTCATCCCTAACTACTATCTCTAAACCTGCAGCTAGTACACCTAAGGTTCCAACCCAGTGCCTGAAATCGCTACAGAAACTTTGCATGTGGGATTGTAATGTTGATATATGTAAGTGATTACAATATCACAGCAAAAGGATAATTTATTATGGAAAACTGAACACTTGAAGGGAGGCTCTAGTACCCTGTTGTGTCACCTTTAGCTTGGATGCAAGATGTGATACGGAAAGGCAAGAAAGCATACAGGTTCCATATGGTACCCTGCAGCATATCGGTCCACATTTGCTGTAACTAAGCCTCCAGATTGTGTAAACTTGTAGGCTCTTGAAGTTGGCATCCCAGATGGTCTTATACATGTTCTATTGGTGATAAATCTGGCAACTGGGCAGGCCATAGAAGCATGGCAATGTTGTGGAGACATTCCTTTGACACCCTTGCTGTGTGCGGCTGAGCATTATCCTACTGAAAAATGCCTCTTTGAAGCCCTGCCATGAGTAGCAACACATGTGGCTGCAGGATGACATATTGCTGAGCTGTCATTGTCCCTCATACCACTATTAGGGGTGATCAAGTGTTCTATGCATTGGCTCCCCAGACCAACACAGCAGCAGTGGGGGCAGTGTGCCGCTCCACAGCAAAGGCAGGATTGTGCTCACTCCTAGGTCTCCAGACACGAACACAGCCATTGTCAGTGCCCAAACCATACGAGGATTTGTTGCTGAAGACAACTCGGTTCCATTCCATAGCAGTCCAATTTAGTCATTTATGACACCACTACAAATACAAGCGGTAGTGGATGGGTTTCAAAGGCAGTACATATAATAAGTACAACTAATAGGAGTGACTGACTGTCTTTTGTGATGGCCCCCCAGAACATCACACCAGCAGTGGAGGCAGTGTGCTGCTCCACAGCAAAGGCAGGATGAAGGCATTCACCCATTGTTCTCCAAACATGAACATAGCCATTGTCAAAGCCCAAACTAGCAGTCCAATTTCTTAGTTCACAACACCACTGCAAACAGAGATTGTTGGTGGATGGTGGTGGATGTCAAAGGCAGTACACATGATAGGTGCCGTGAAACTAAATTTCCTTAAGCCAAGTGCCTGACAATGGTCCTGACAGACACAGAGACCTATAATCATGGTGCCTCCTGTCTCTGGATCGAGGGCAACAAAACAGTTATGGGTCAATCAGATAATCCTCTTTACTGAAGGCCTGTCGAGGGCATCTTAACCCAGGTGCCTTGTTTGCGTGCCCTCACATATCCATTAGTCTCAACACCTCCTACCAGTCTGGTCAGAATGGCCCAGGTGATAGGAAATTCATTGATACAACCATCCAGATTCTCCCATTACAATAATGCAACCCTTTTAAACTCTGTTAACTGGGTGAAATCTCTATGATTGCGTTATAGAGGCATGTCTAGTGGTCAACAAGCTTTACACAAGCGAAAAAAAGTCCACTACATGCAAGTTGTCTCTGATAGACTTTTTATAGGCCAAGGATGGAACCAGTTTATTTGATGGTTAGAGCTTTTAACTGCTGTATGCCTTGTTTAGGTTCTAGTGTTTTTTTCTAGTTTAGTTTGTTCTTGTAAGTGTGGTCTTGTTCCTATGACTGCTGAGCCAAGTCTTGTTTCCTGGCCTCTAGCATTGCCTGCACATTATTTGTTTATAACTACCTTGCCTTGGTTCATTATTCAGATTGCTTGTTTGGCCTCTTGTTTTGGCACCTAGTGCCCTCTTATTCTAAGAGACTGTATTTTAGACAGGTTTACCAGTAGGAATAACTGACAATGGTGTCTGGTGTTAGGATCAGTGTCAGGGAGAGATGAGGGAAAGATGTTGGGAGATCAAGCATTGGGGATAGGATTTCTCTGGTTGCTATTTTTCTTCTATAACATCTGCTCTAGTCTCCAGTATCAGTTTCATCATCATCATCATCATCTTGATCCTCATCATCCAGTTACCTTCACCTTTTGCCTTTATCATCTGATGGTTAGTCCCAAGTTTTGTATCAGTCTTTTGTATTGCGTTCATAAGTGCTTCATATCTATTATTCTAGCTAAGGTCTGGTTGCTACAATGTTCAGCTCTTTTGTAAGTCTTGGGGACATCTGAATACTAGGAGACACTGCTAGTACTTATAAAAGATAACTGCTAAAGGTGATGTCAAATTCTACCATTTGGTGTATAACCAGTGTTATTACAAGATTAGTGAGATGATTTTGCGCTATTCCATTTGAGTAACTCATTGTCAGCAATAAATAAAATTTATTGTAAGTGGTGTATTCCTCATTTTAGAATATTGGATGGAACCCTGAAAATAATTGCTTGTGTATAGCCACATATCCAGTGTAAAAAGCATAAGCCTCATGATTTGTGCTGGAAATGTTATCAATATCTTACATTTAAAAGGGGCAATGATGTGCTTCACAGCTTTACTTAATAGCCATGGTCCTTATATCAGAAGATCAGCTCAACTATAGTTCTAGAATAGTTTACTAAGCCATGGTCTGGGACTATATTCATGGTGAGATAAACAGCATAGTCTATCAGCAAGTTTACTGTGTCTTTGTGCTACACTCTATGAGTCTTGTATCCATAGCTGACCAATGATATACATAGGAATATTCTGCAAGTCTCTCTATGTATTACCAGAAATTGAATAATAAACCCATTGTTTTGGGGATTTGTGATAAAAGTGAGAAAAGGGAAATACTTATTTTTTGAAGAACTAAAATTGCAAGAAAAAATAAGTGAAATCATTGTCTTGAATTACCTGGATTGTCTGATTACAAGCAAAATTGAACTAAACTAATAACACAAATAGTCATGCCATTAATTTCATTTATTGAGCACATTGTGGAAACTTCCACAGTGCTGAGAGAAAAAGGAAGGTAACTCTTGAATCTAATAACCTGTAGATCCCCTCTCAGCAGCACTCACTTCCATCAAATGGTTCTTGTAGCTGTAAAAACGTTTTGCAAAGTGTTGAGAAGGAATTTTGTATCAATCTTTGTTGTAAGTCTGTTTCGGTTCATCAACACTTCTAGGATGCCTTGTGTGTGCATCCCTCTTCAGGTATCTTGATAGGGTTAAAGTCTGGACTCCATGGAGAATCCGTACCGGGTCCCTCCTGCCCCGTGGACATGAGGGCTGGAAATAAGAATAAACTTACCCGCAGCAGACCGTGCAGGTCTTCTCCTCTTCGCAGACGGATCTTCTTTCTTCGGCCCGGCGGATGTGCTCGGCACGCCGGCAGTGTGCCGCGCGCATGCGCCGGGCACATCCGCCGGGCCAAAGAAAGAAGATCCTGCCGCGAAGGAAGGAAGATCTGCGTCGCCCGAAGCAGGTGAGTTTAATTCAGGCGCGGGTCTCCTGCGGATCTGGACGGCTTCCATAGGCTTCAATAGAAGCCTGCGGGAGCCGTCCCCTCGGGAGACCCGCACCTAAATGGAGCATGTCCATTTTTTTTCATGCTCCAGGATTTTTTTAATTCACTTTTATTGACCGTCCGCGGGTATTTATCTACCCGTGGGTGGTCAATGCATTCCTATGGGGTGCAGATCCGCGTGCGGGTAATCCGCTGTGGACTTAAAATCTTCTTTTTCCCGTGGACATGAGGCCTTAGGGCAAGCTTGCATGAGTGTATTTGTAAAATGCTGCCTGTATAACGCAGCGTTTTACCACAAAGTGAGCCAGTGGTGAGCAGGCATATTGCTGCATAGAGCAGATATTTTGCAGTACATGTGACAGTATATTTCACACACCCTGTCATGTGCAAAAAATTTCCCGCTCTGCTACTTAGCGATGTTGAGTATAAACGTCGTACATATGTAATATAATTGCGTATGTACAACATTTCTTAAACATCCATAGAGAACAATAGGGCTCTATCATGTGTAATATGCAGTAAAATAGAACATGCTGTGTTCTTATTTAGGCACGTATTATACTTATTAAAAAAAACGCTAGTGAGCGTGGGTCAATGAAAATCTATGTACTTTCATTGACTCCATTCACCGTGTAATGCAGAATAAAATGTGAGCCTGTCCTTAGCCATTCCAAAACACCTTTTATTTTTTTCAAAGGATCCATTATGGGGTACTGCTAGGAAAAAGTGATATGGAAAAAGACCTGGGGGTACTAGTGGACTGTAGATTTAACTGGAGCAATCAATGCCAGTCAGCTGCTGCGAAAGCAAATAAAGTCTTGGGGTGCATTAAAAGAGGTATAGGGGTAAGGGATGAGAACATTATTCTTCCACTAGATAAGGCACTTGTTAGGCCTCACATGGAATACTGTGTACAGTCCTAGACACCAGTGCTCAGGAAAGATGTTGCAGTACTTAAGGGGGTTCAAAGAAGGGCAACTAAATTAATAAATGGAATGAGAGGACTAGAATACCCAGAGAGGCTATCCATATTGGGATTATTCACCCTGGAAAAAAAGGCGGTTAAGGGGCGACCAAATAACTACGTATAAATACATTAGGGGACAATGTGTGCAAGTCGCACATTTGATAGCCCAAATCCTGGAACTAAATGAGCGACTTGCAACCCTGCGATCCATTGGCATCATGGAAAGGAGTTTGCTGCTAACTGAGCAGGCTTTCGCTGGGGTGGAGGCGGGGGAAGATAGTAGTACGGAAGAGCAGGGGGAGCAGGCAGTCAGCTAGCTGACAGATAGAAGGAGGGGTAGAGGGAAGAGAACCATGGAGGCAAGTCCTGAACTGGCACAACCCAACAGGTTTGCAAAGTTAGCAGATGCGAGTGATGCCATTACAGAGCCAGCACCGCTGCAGCACAACATTACCTCTGAAATGCCAGGGAGATGACTGCTCCAGTGAGATGGGGATGGGGAGCGCAGGGCAGGCTAGACAGGTCCTAGTAGTGGGGGACTCAATTATAAGAAGGACAGATAGGGCAATCTGCCATAAAGACTGGGATTGTCAAACGGTGTGTTGTCTTCCTGGCGCTCGAGTCCGACATATTGCGGATCAGATTGACAGATTACTGGGAGGGGCAGGTGAGGATCCTGCAGTCATGGCGCACATTGGCACCAATGAACAAATTAGAGGTCAATGGAGAGCCCTCAAAAAGGATTTCAGGGACTTAGGGGCCAAGCTTAGGGTGAGGACCTCCAGGGTAGTTTTCTCGGAAATACTGCCTGCACCTAAAGCCACACTAGAAAGGCAGCAGGATCTTACAGAAGTAAACAAGTGGCTCAGAGTTGGTGTAAGAAGGAGGGATTTGGGTTCCTGGAGAACTGGGCTGACTTTGCTGTTGGGTAAGGGCTCTACCATTGAGACAGGCTGTATCTTAATGTGGATCGTGCAGCTGTGCTGGGGTAGAAGATGGCTAGAAGGCTGGAGCAGTGTTTAAACTAGGGACTGGGGGGAGGGCAAAAAGAGAAACAAAGGGGTAGTCAGTGTAGCTAGCGACCTGGGTCTAAGTAATGGGAATGGGGGTCGGGCAGGGGGTAGTACAGTTAGAACTGTCAGATCAGCCAATATTACCATTAGTAGCAAAATGAATTTAAAGAACAAAAACAACCGTATAAATTGTATGACCATGAATGCAAGAAGTCAGATCGGTAAACTGGGTGAGCTTGAATCGAGAATGACCAACGAAAACTATAATATAGTTGGAATAACGGAAACATGGCTTGATGATAAGTGCGATTGGGTGGTGAATTTACAGGGTTAATCTCTTCAGAAGAGACCGTGGAAACCAGAAAGGGGAAGGGGTGTGTCTGTACTTTAAATCCTACTTAATGCCGAGGCTACGGGAGGATATAGTGGCAGGAGATAAATGTGTGGAATTTCTATGGGTAGAAATACAGGGAGAAAAAAAAATAAGAAAATACTGATAGGGGTTTTCTATAGCCCACCAAAAGCAACAGAAGAAACTGAAACCTTACTATTAAGCAGATAGAAGAGGTGTCAATCCACAATGAAGTAATTATCATGGGGGACTTTAATTATGTGGATATAATATGGGATAGTGAGCCCTGCAAATTTCATAGGGGTGAAAAATTCTTGAGAACAATTAAAGATAATTACCTTATCCAACTTGTGCGGCAGCCAACTAGAGGGAGGGCCACTCTGGACTTAGTATTAACTAACAAACCAGTCCGAATAATGGGGGTGCAGGTTGAAGGGCACTTAGGGAACAGTGACCACAATATAATTAACTTCCAGCTGTCATTCAATAAGAAGCCTTATCAGGGAGCGACAAATAAACTAAACTTTAATAAGGCAAAATTTGATCAGCTCAGAACTACTATCGGTAACATTAATTGGGACAACATCTTCAAAAATATCAGTACAGACAACAAATGGGATAAGTTTAAAAAGATCCTAATCACCTCATGTGAGCAGTTCATACCCTTTAAAAATAAAAGAACTTCAAGTAAAAGAAAACCAATGTGGCTCGACAAAACGGTAAGGGAGGCAATAAACAAAAAAAAAGAAAGCGTTTAAACTACTAAAGCAAGAAGGCAGCGAAGAAGCGCTAAAATCGTACAGGGAAAAAAACTAAATATGCAAAGGAAAAATCTGAATTGCTAAGGAGGAGGCAGAAAGACTGAACGCCAAAGAGAGAAAAAACAACCCTAAACTATTCTTTAATTATATTAGCAGTAAAAGGATTTGCACTGAGAGCACTGGCCCTTTAACAAATAATGCAGGAGAAATCATAGAAGACGATGGGGGGAAGGCAAACCTATTAAATAGTTTCTTGTGAACCCCTCACAAATTATTTTTATACCTAACGCAGGAGGAAGTGTTGAACCTGTTAAAGAAGATTAATCGATAAATTGCCAGGCCTAGATGGATTACATACAAGGGTTCTAAGGGAACTAAGTGATGTAATAGCTAGGCCGCTATTTCTAATATTTATGGATACTATTAAGACCGGGGTTGTACCACTGGATTGGTGCCTTGCCAATGTAGTTCCAATATACAAAAAGGGGTCCAAAAGAGAGCCTGGTAAATACAGGCCGGTAGGTCTCACTTCAGTAGCTGGAAAAATATTCGAGGGGTTTCTGAGAGACGCCATCCTAGAATACCTCAAGGAGAACAACAGAATAACGCCTCACCAGCATGGGTTCATGAAGGTTCGATCATGTCAGACCAATCTGATCAGCTTCCACGATTAAGTAAGTTCTAGGCTGGACCTGGGAGAGTCTATTGATCTCGTATATCTAGACTTCTCTAAAGCATTTGACACTGTGCTGCATAATAGGCTGATATATAAAATGAGACAGCTCGGATTGGGTGAAAACGTATGTATCTGGGTAAAGAATTGGCTCAGAGATAGAAAGCAGAGAGTGGTTAAAAATGGTTTGTACTCTGATGGGGCCACCGTCGCTAGTGGGGTGCCACAGGGTTCAGTATTGGGCCCCATTCTGTTCAATATATTTATCAATGACCTGATAGATGGTCTGCACAGTAAAATATCAATATTTGCAGATGACACAAAATTATACAAGATAATCAATGCACCTGAGGACAATGTGTGGCTACAAACAGACCTAGACAAGCTAGGGGCTTGGGCAGAAAAATGGCAAATGAAGTTCAATGTTAATAAATGTAAGGTTATGCACATGGGCAGGAGAAATGGATGTCACCAATATACACTAAATGGGGTTCTGCTGGGGAAAAGTGATATGGAAAAAGACCTGGGGGTACTAGTGGATTGTAAATTAAACTGGAGTAACCAATGCCAGTCAGCTGCTGCAAAAGCTAATAAAGTCTTGGGGTGCATTAGAAGAGGTATAGGGGCGAAGGATGAGAACATTATTCTCCCACTATATACAGTTCTGGTCACCAGTGCTCAGGAAAGATGTTACAGTGCTTGAGGGGGTTCAAAGAAGGGCAACTAAACTAATACATGGAATAAAGTGACTGGAATACCCAGAGAGGCTATCCAAGTTGGGATTATTTACCCTGGAAAAAAGATGGTTAAGGGGTGATCAAATAACTATGTATATGAATCTCTCCCACGATCTGTTCATACCCAGGACTGTGACGGTAGCAAGATGGCATCCGCTACGTCTAGAAGAAAACAGGTTTCATCACCAACACAGAAAAGGGTTCTTTACTGTAAGAGCAGTGAGACTGTGGAACTCTCTGCCTGAGGATGTGATGATGGCAAAATCCATAGAGGAGTTTAAGAAGGGACTAGATGTCTTTCTAGAGTGGAAGATTATTACAGGATATAAAATTTTGGTGACCAGCAGGTTGCTGATCCGGGTATACAGACAGGTAGGAACTATTAGAGGTTGATCCAGGGACTAGTCTGACTGCCATTAGGGAGTCGGGAAGGAATTTTTCCCCCAAAAGGGCTAATTGGCTTCTGCCTCTTGGGGTTTTTTGCCTTCCTATGGATCAACAAGGAGGTTAAACAGGCTGAACCAGATAGACATTGTCTTCATTCGGCCTTACATACTATGTTACTATGTTAATAAAAGGATCTCTCCCATGATCTGCTTACACCCAGGACTGTGATGGTAACAAGAGGGCATACTCTATGTCTAGAAGAAAGCAGGTTTCATCACCAACACATAAGGGTGTACTTTACTGTAAGAGCAGTGAGACTGTGGGACTCTCTGCCTGAGGACATGGTGATGGCAAAATCCCTTTGACGAGTTTAAGAGGGGACTAGACGTCTTTTTGGAGCGCTACGACATTGCAGGATATAGACATTAAGTTACCAGGGAGTTGTTGATTTAGGTCTTGGAGTTAGGTAGGAACTTTCAAATGTTGATCCAGGGATTATTCTGACTGCCATTATAGAGTCGGGTTAGATTTTTTCCACTAAATAGGGTAAACTGGCATCTGCCTCACTGTTTTTTTTCCCTTCTTCTGGATCAACAGGGAGGGAGGTTGTGCACTTTGGGTCATTGTCTGGTAGCATCAACCAATGTCTCTTCAGCTTGAGTTCAGGGACCGCTGCCCTTCAATCTCCTTTAAAGTTTGATGTACCCCAGTTTTGATAACCTTATAATTCATTGTTACTTCAATAATCACAAGGCGCCCAGACCCTGAGGCATCGAAGCAGCACCAAACTATGATGCTTTCTCCACCATGCTTCGCAGTTGAAATAAGGGATTGGTGTTAGTGTGAAGAGTTCCATTTTTTTTCCTTTTATCTCATCTGTCCATAGAACTTTGTGAAATATCCAGATCATCTTGGGCTAACTTGAGATGGGCTGCAATTTTTTTTCCTAATAGCAGCGACTTTCTTAGTGGTCTACTTCCATGTACATTATTTTGTTCAGTGTTTTTATAATAATCAGCACATGGACAGAGGTTTTTGCAGTGCAGTTCATTGAGTCTTTAGTTGGTCTTTTACTGTTACCTTTGGGTTCTGTCTCACCTCTTTCAGGACTGTCTGTTGTGCTCTTGGAGTGATATTAACAGGATGACCACTAATAGGGTGAGTAAGAACAGTAATGAATTATAGATAATTTGCCTAACTGTGGATTCATGTAAAATCCAGGTTTTTTAGCAATGCTTTTGTAGCCTTTTTCAGTTACATACATCTTCAAAACTTGTCTTCTGAGGTTTTCTGAAAGTTTTTTGCATTGAGGCATGGTTCATGGTAGTCAATCTTTTTAAGAACAGGTTTGTCAGTAGCCAGGCTGTTGTTGCAGGTTTTGATTTTGGTTCATGGAGGTCTGGTTTATGCGAGTGTTGTTTTGGATTTTCCTCTCAGCTTTCTCTATCACTGGTGGGAATATCTATTGAAATGTGTTCTGCTACCTGTTGCACCTGTTTAACAATTAGTGAGAACTTTTATTTCTGTCTTGGCTGTGGATCTGTACTGATTATTCTCAGTCTTCATCTTATGATTGGTGAAATCAGAGCTGAATCTTGGACCCCTGTTTTTCCCTGCTCATCTCAAACTTAGTACTGTGGTTACTGGTGGTAGTTCTAAGCTTGCTTAGTTGTTTACTTCTGTCCCAGGCAGGGACAGTGAGTGGCTAAGGAACGTGGGTCAGGTGTGTTCTTATCAGGACAGGACATCCGCTATAGGCAGGTATGGTCTCTTATTCTGAGTCATATAGGGAAAGTTCCCCTCACTGTTTGTTATCCAACACATTACCTGTGGTGATTTATGTTCTTTGTTTCACTGTGCAAACATAGCCCAGGAACTATTTGGGGAACTGGTTTCAGTACATCCTCGTAAGACTTGACACAGGCTATGTGTGCTCCTGTGAAACATAATTTTCCAGTCCCATCTCCCTAAGTGAAACACCTTTTGCCAATTAGTTCTTTGAGAAGTCATTAACACATTGAATTGTTTATCTTTTCTCCCTGCTCTATGAGTGTTTAACCCATGTGTTCAATAAAATATATAAATTGTGCAAATATTTGTGTATTGGTTTAGCTACATTAGTTTGGTTAGCCTGTTTTTGTCTATATGTGGGACTTAGATACCAATCAGACTACATTTATTGGTGATTAATGTAGAAATCAAGAGTTTACTTACTTTTTTTGCATCTTAATCTAGAACATAAACATGTTTACTATTATAGGTGTGTACATCTTATGCTATATATGCTAGTAGCAATATATGAAATGGAGGTAATTAGATTGCTTTGGTATTCTATATAATGTCTAAAACCTGAGGGCAATGTATAAAATAAATTAATTTTTACACATTTCCAGGGTATTTCATAGATTGCTAAATTTGTTTTAGGCAAAGTATGAAACGACTCAACTGCAGTAAACAGCATGGTGTGAAACTAAAGTATTGTATAGAATGCTTACATCTTATTCAGAATTAGCTGTTTGTTGCCAAGCATCTATTAAAAGGAATCTGTCCCCTACATTTAACCCTATAGATTAAGCTTGTGGGCTGAAAGTAGGTGACTAATGGAGTTTGGGGATGTAAGTTTTATACTTACCTCCCCTGTGATTCTCTTGGTATTAGTGCTGAAAGCTACTGCTCATTGCATTGAGCGGTGTGTTAAGTAGTCTGCATGTTCTAATTTCATAATGGGTGGACTACTTGGCAGGACTGCTCAATGTTTTGAGCCACGGCCCTCAGCATTCACACCTGGTGAACGACAGAGGAGGTAAGTTTAACACTTCCCGGACTCTAAAGCTTACCTACTTTTAACCCCTTAAGTTTAATTTATAGGGCTAAAAATAGATGACACACTTTTATTATGGTTAATCCTAATCCTATTATTATTAAAGCTAATCCTAAACCTAACCCTAAATCTACATTTTCTAACCATAACCCTAATAAATATGATTAAAATGCCATATTAGCTTTCAGATAACCCCTAGCACTAACCCAAATCCTAACGACCAAACTGCAGTTTAAAGATTGAAATTAGTGTGGAAAATAATTTCATCTGCACACGTTTACTAACCCTAAATCTGGCTTTAAATGGCTTGAAATGAGCTGGATAATATTTAAACGGTCAATACTATCTGTATGGGGGAGAAACAATTGTTCATAAGGTTAATCCTTAATACACTTTTGTTGTTGCCGGTAACACATTCCCTGAGATGTGCCACCAACAAAAATTATTTATCCAGTAGCATAAACAAGCCAATCAGCCAACAAACATTTGTTTGTTTGATCAGTGTTTCATCAGCATTTGCTTGTTTGTTGGCTCCTCGTTGCCCTATTTACATGAGTCAATGATTCTGGCGAACCTTTGTTCAAGATCTTTGTAAAGTATAAAGCCAGATTCACACCGACGTATTTACATGCAAAATATCCAGAAAATAGAACCCATTGGTTTCAATGGGTTTGTTCAAATGCGTGTATTTGGCGCACGCAACTCTGTTACACAAAATAATAAAAAATGCAGAATGCTTTTTTTTCCTGCACATTTGTATAGGTAAGGAACACATCTTTAATTCATTAAACTAATTGGCCATTTCAGTTGCTGAGAGCATGAGTGCAAGTTTTTTTGTGCGCTCAAATGCGCACGTCTTGATGGCGCAAATGTACAGTAAAAAACGCTTTTGCACCTGTGCAAAAACACAGCTTAAATGAGCGCGGAAATACAAATATGCTTCTGTGAATCCAGCCTAAAAAGGGCTTTAGTCCCAAAAATAGAAAGACTAAAATGATGCAGTGTGTTAATATTTTTTTCTTATCTCTGTTTTCTATTATAAATAATTCCTTTGTGACTCACAGATTTCGGCTGGTTAATAAAGTCTACTCCTTGTTGTACTAGGACATTGATTAACACTATAGGAGTAAGTATCCAGCAAATTTGGGAAACCCACTCAAGTATCAACATTAAAATGTTTGTCTATTTTAGGCAAAGGGTCCTGCAAAAATAGACTAATTAAAAGATATCTGACTATTGCAAATCACAGAAAGTGTTGAGTTTCCATGCAGAACCCCAACTAAGATCGGAAAAGGGCAAATGTTGTCCCTATCTTCAAAAAAAGGAAGAAGGTGGATCAAGGAAACTACAGGCCTGTGAGCCTGACTTCTATACTGGGAAAGATCTTTGAACAAATTATTAAATAGCATGTATGCAAGTACTTGGATAAAAATGGAGTAATTAACCAGAGCCATCATGGGTTTGTAACAAACAAGTCATGCCAGACAAATCTAATTTCCTTCTATGATAGTATCACTGGCTGCGTTGATCAAGGAAATGCAATGGATATAGTTTTTCTTGACCTTAGTAAAGCATTTGACAAAGTATCTCATACTATACTTATTGAAAAAATGACCAAATATGGGATTGACAAGGCAGCTGTTAGGTGGATTAAGAACTGGCTGAATGATCATACTCAAATAGTGGTCATAAATGGCTGCACATCCAAGTGGAAGAATGTATCAAGTGGGGTGCCACAAGGCTCTGTTCTAGGCCTGGGGAAGAGAGAAAGAGTGAGTATTTAAAAAGATTTAGAAAAGCTTGCACAGTGGGCAGCGACTAACAGAATGGTATTTAACAAGGAGAAATGCAAAGTCCTACATCTGGGCAAGAATAATGAAAAAAGCACATACAGAACGGGAGGAATTGAGCTAAGCAGCAGCACATGTGAAAAAGACTTGGGGATACTAATAGATCATAGACTGAACATGAGTCAACAATGTGATGCAGCAGCCAAAAAGGCAAACTAATTCTAGGATGTATTAAGAGAAGCATAGAGTCTAGATCACATGAGTTCATTATCCCCCTCTACTCTTCATTAGTCAGACCTCATCTGGAATACTGTGTCCAGTTCTGGGAACGCCACAAAAAAAAACACAGACAAACTGGAGCAAGTTCAGAAAAGTTACCATGATGGTGAGTGGTCTGTAAATCGTGTCCTATGAGGAATGGTTAAAGGATCTGGGAATGTTCAGCTTGCAAAAAATAAGGCTGAGAGGAGATGTAATAGCTGTCTACAAATATCTGAAGAGTTGTCACACTGCAGAGGGATCAGCCCTATTCTCATTAGCACAAGGAAAGACTATAAGCAATGGGATGAAACTGAAAGGGAGGAGACACAAATTAGATATTAGAAAAAACTTTTTTGATGGTGAGGGTGATCAATGAGTGGAACAGGTTACCATGGGAGGTGGTGAGTTCTCCTTCAATGGAAGTGTTCAAACAAAGGCTGGACAATTATCTGTCTGGAATGATTTAGTAAATCCTGCACTGAGCAGGGGGGTGGACCCGATGACCCTGGAGGTCCCTTCCAACGCTACCATTCTATGATTCTATGATAAGGAAATTAGGCTTTGCATGCGACCTATTGAACCAATAAGTGTCCATGTAGTGTGCAGATGTTTTTGGTTCTGTAAAATAATAAAAAAATATATAATTTCTCTTATCGATGTGGAAAGAATAACGGAATCCTCCATTAGCCGTTAATGCCTTAATATTTGAAAAATGTCTTTCTACACTAGAAGCCCCTTTAATCAACACATTCCAACAGTAAAATGTACTCTTCCTTTATTTTGTATAATATCTTAGCACGGAGCATAGGCAATATATTAATATTATTTTATAACGTGAGAATCCATGAGCATTCCTTCACATAGATATTAAGAAGATCAGCAATGAATAAAGGTTAGAGAACAATCACAGACATCCAATTCAGTAAAACTGTTGAAAGGATAAAATGATACAAGTGAATACTCACCTTCTGCGAAAATCGACAATTTGCTACTGAAGCAAAGAATTTGCACTTTCGAAAATAGCTTTGAAAAATTCCAAATGAAAAGCAGTGATTGCTATGTAGCGGAAAGTCTCTTCATGAGTCACTACAAATGTATACCACAGCTATATTATTCTCTGTCAGTTGATCTTCAATGAGAGCATATTATTTTGATTGAAAGAGGTACAGTCGAAGTCAAATGTCTAAATCATCGACAATTTGATCAACAACCAAAATATCTAATATAACATCCCTGACATAATGTTTTTAAAACACAGAAATATATTGTATCCTACAGGGCTGCATGATGTGACTTGTAAAGCTTGTAATGTATTGCTTAACTGTATTACTAGACTGAATGGTCATTGGAACTGTCATGATTGTAATTCACAGATATAGCATGTAGCAATATAATATTTGATATACTCTGTAGTCAATTTCACCATGCAGTTTCTGGTCATTTCAATCACAGTAGAACCATGCCAGTATAACTTCCACCTGCATAATAAGGCAATATAGACACATGCCTAGATGATAAAAGAGGACCCACTACATCTATATGTCACTTTTGTGTTTGAGGTTTTAGCACTAGAATATGTATATATTTGCCAGCATGCAGATGAAAAAAATGTTTCAAATATTTAATGTATAGGAATGGATTTGGACACTGCAATGTTCTAAGATGAAACAGGATTAAAGACCCGTCAGAGTTGAGAATAGATACAAGTAATTATTTGTTGCTTTCACGGACCAATCTAACACCTAACAGGATGGCTTCAACAGAAAAGAATGTCTGTAAATCATGAATGTAAGGGTACATTTCTTTTTTATCACTCTAATCACCCCCACACTCTTGGATCAAGGACTTTACTCATGTCTCCTTTTTTCTTTAGAATTCTCCTTCTCATGAAATATTACACATTATAGCCATCCAAACTTCAGAGAAATAGAAATTTTTTTGTACCATAGAGGTAACCCATATAACTATTATGAAGCCTCAAAAAAAAAGGTCCATTCCAGTTTGGTCTTTTTACCATTTTAAGGGCTGAGGAGAACCTACAAAGGGGTGTGATCTCTACAAGAGTGATTGTTCTCAGTAAGAGAAACCAAGTAATCCTGTAGATATGATACCTTTTAATGGCTAACAAAAATTCATGATCTTATTGCAAGCTTTCGGTTCCTCTCAGAATCCTTCCTCAGGCATAATGAAACAGATTTGGATGGCATGTTTTATAATCTCGAGAAGAAGAAGAGAAAACTGTCTATGCAGAAAAAAAGCCTCTGCGCCTCCAACATCTTATTGGTACAAGGGATTTATTACCCCAACCAGGGGGAAAAGGGTAAAAAACAACAATACACAGTAACTAAAACAAACGCCGGTATTTGTGTAAAGGGAACTTTCAGCCACTCACCGGCTATAGATAACGGTGCAGCATGTTTCTGCGTTCAACATGGCGCCTTTTTCAAGCATGGGTGAACATAACACACAAATACACTTATATACAAAAAGATTTGCAGGTTAGCTGGAAGTCGTTAAATCTTCCAGCCTGTGACCAAGCAGCATGACCGCAGTGAGACACCATGTGCAAGGGATAGACATCACATAATGGAGTCTCAGTGAGGGGCTGTCATGCACGTCAAGTGGAACGCTATGTGCTTTCCATCATGAGCGCATGGATCAGGTGGATACCTTGCGGCATCAATCCATGGATTGATAAAGTTATTACACTTTGAACAGATCTGAAGCATGCGCAGTGACCAGAATGCACGAGGCATTCCAAGTCAGTCCGTGACTATCCACCTGACGCATGCGCTCGTGGTGGAATGCATGTAGTGTTCCACTTGATGTGCATGACCGCCCTCACTGAGACGCCATCATGTGACATCTATCCCTTGCACCCAGTGTCCCGCTGTGGTAATGCTGCTTGGTCACAGGCTGGAAGAGTTAACGACTTCCAGGTAACCTGCAAATCTTTTTGTATGTAAGTGTATTTCTGTGTTATGTTCACACATTTTTGAGAAAGGCGCAGTTTTAAGCACAGAAATGTGTTGCAACGTTATCTATAGCCGGTGAGTGGGTGAGAGTTCTCTTTACCCATGTCCCCAGCATTTCTTTTAGTTATTGTGCTTTTTTGTTTTTTACCCTTTATCCCCAGTTGGGGTAATAAATCCTTGTACTAATAAGAGGTTAGAGGCGTGGAGGCTTTTTTCTGCATAGGAGAGTTTTCTCTTCTTCTTCTCTGGATCAATACCCCTCCACCTACCAATGTTGGGGTTTCCTCTGCTGCCGCCTGAATCCTAGAGATGTTGGCAGACCAGGAGGAACTTCTATTGATTTTCAAGTGGACCCGGACTACAGGTGCTGAGCGGGTATCTCCCTATTTATAGGGGTCCTCGCTCGGTGCCAGGTGAGTCAACACCTTTGTACAGCGTATTTCCGTACACACGGCTATTTATGTGAGGATCTACCTGGTTCTTTCCTGTTTAACCTATACACTTTAGTTTTATGATCTCTACATTGGTGCTAGGGGGTCGCGGGTCTGTGTGTCATTTCTCCTTCAGACCTGCAAATATGGAACATGAGAAAATACCTCTGCAGCACCACCTATTGGATGGCAGAATTCCTTCAAATCAATGTATACATTTTTCCAAGTCTTTAAAACAATGATCGGGAAAAGGACCCCTTCTAGGTGCCCTCACCTTGGGGAAAGACAATGCCATCCCAGGCATTCCTACCCCACCCCGAGGGTGCCCTTTACTAGAACACCCTTCCCGACCTCCTTCAGACCTTTGATATTCTCTACTGATGCAAGAACCTCACTCCAAGATTCGTTCCATTCTTGAGGGTATCAAAAATGGTCATAAATTTATAATCTCAAATTCTTCTGCGATGCTGTGACTTGAAGTTGCCCTTCAGTATAACTTTCATCTGTTCCATGTTGTGTTCGTGACTAAAAAAATGTTTTGCCAAAGGTAATTCCGTCTTTTCCTCTCTAATTGTGTGGTGATGAGATCTCATCCTGGCTTTCAGTTTTTGTCCTATTTCCCTGATATAAAGCTCCCAACAGGATATTCACTGCACCGGATCAGGTACACAACATTGGACGTGGAACATGTGAATGTCCCAGGGATCTTATAGTTCTGCTATTTGTTGGGGATCCTGTCCTTGGTCAGTACATGTCAGCAGGTCTTGCAGCTCCTTACCTTACAGGGATAAGTTCCTTTTTGTGCGTCAGAGGGCAATGCACTCCTGATTATAAAGTTCCTTAAATTTGGAGGTTGCCTGTAACATAGAAGGGGAGGGTCCGGGAATATGATTTTCAGATGGTCATCCTTGTGTAGGGTATGATGGAGTTTCTTTGCAGTCTTCCTTAGTGCCTCTAGCTGTGACTAGTAGGTCACTACTATAAGCACACGTCCATTTTTTTCTTTCTCCATGTATTGAAGTAGTCGATTCCCCGGTATCCTAGTGACTCTAGTGATTTGGTTATCAATGTAAAAATATCTTTTTGAGATTGTGTAAATGTTCCTCTCTGTCTGTTGGGTGGGAGCAGATCCGCTTGTATCTGATGGCCTGGTTGTAGACGATGAACGTTTTGATGTGCTTTGGATTGAAACTGTCCCATCTGAGGTATGTGGGATGATCAATTGGTTTCCGGTATAGAGATGTCTGCAGATGTCAGCAGGTGTATTGCTAGCATTTAAAGCAATGTCATAAATTTTACAAGGACAAATTCTGTCAGATGAAGACAATTCGCAAGCACGGGCCTGCTCCAAGGAACAGTTGTAGAGCCATCAAAAAATGTGTTACACACAACAGCAGGTGTGCTTCTTGTTTTTAAAAGCAATGTCATGAATTTTATGGGGCAACTTCTGCCAGGTGACCACAACACTCAAGCATGCAGATTCACCAAGTAACAACTGTGGAGCTGCCAAAAATTACTCTATGTAAGAAAGAAGATGTGCTGCTTGTTTTAAAAGCAATGTCATAAAGTTTCAAAGGACAAGTTCTACCAGGTGAATAGAATACCCAAGCAAAGGCCTCCTACTCCTCCTCCAAGGAAAACCAGTGGAGTTATCAAAAATGAGGTCGGCTACACATGAACAAGTTGGACTCCACATGCGGGATGGTTGCTGACCTGGGTCATGCTGGAATATGGTGTAGAAGTCAATGTTGATGAAGGTAGTGGTGATTGTGCCAGCTCAGCACTTGCTCTCCGTTTTCTACTCCTGGTTTAGAAGCCTGCAGCCCAATCATCAATTGTGGAGGAGAGGCCTGAAGTATACATGCTATTTGCCTCTGCACAAAACTGCCTCTCTGTGCTCAGAGGCTACTGCATGAATAGGGAGGGAAATGGAGGAAGAGGCAGTTACTGCCACATAAGTAGGATGGGGCTGTAACTCTACTGCTTTGCCCTCTGGCCCAGTTCACTCTTCAAGGCAGGTGGTGGGAGTTCATTTTGCTGTTTATACAGGGTGTGTTGAGGTTGTTTACATTCTTGCCACATTTTAAATGCTTCCACAGATCTTACAGATGACCACTCTTCTGTCATCATGTGTAGTTTCAAAGAATGCCAAGGCTCCACAAGTCATATGATCAGACTTAGCTGTGGACCCGATGTTGTTACTGCTGTGACTTTTGTTTTTTCTGTGACACTCCACTTACAGTCTTTGCAGGGTACCCTTGGTCTTCTCTCTCTGGTTGTTTGGATTGCCCCTTTGACATCCCTGACACTGAATAATCAAACACCTCCTCAGACTGACCCATGTAGACTACTTCAGAGGGTGTGGGGGATTTGGCATGGGGTGAAGTAGAGGGGGGGGGGTGCTCAATGGCCGACTGGTGCAGATTAACAGCTATGTGGCTGAAGTGTGAAGAAGAGGAGGCGGTGGTACTTGAGGCATGCTGTGTAGTCCATTCTACAACCTGTTCTGCGTGCTGCAGAGGAAACACTCAATCAGAACCACTTTGAAGGAATGGCAGTGGGCTGCCTCCTGCAGAACATGGAGATGTTGCTTCAATAGGAGCTGCTTGAAGTGTCACCTTGGCTCATCAGTACCACCTCTACCCCTAATACTACTGACATGTCCTCTACCCCTTGCTTTTTTATATTTCCTTTTTGTTTATTTTTTATTTAGTTTTTTTGCTGACTTTTTAGTGTTGTTTTATGTACATTTTCAGCTAACTTTGTAGTTTGCAGAAAACCACTGCTTGCTGCGTAAAGCCTGCAAATTTGTAGTGGTGGGAGAAGTGACTGATCAATGTCTGAGGCCGCTGACACGCACTGTCTGTATTTGTGATTTCCCTGATTTGGTGTCTTTTCATGTTATAAAAAAACACCACCAATTAAATGAGATGCAATTCCTGGGTGGTACAATATGTGAGAGCAGTAGGCTACATAATACAGCTTGTATCTTTGTGAGCTGTCCATGTTTGGCACAGTGTAATTGAATTCCCCTTAACTTACTGCTAGTTCTGTAAGGCCTGTCAATAATTCGTAGCTACCAGACTTGGTGAATTTGAAGGACATCTGAGTCCACTGATATGCACTGTATGTATTTGATGTTTCCCTGTTTGTTTGTTTTTCTTTTCATTTTATATTAACAAAAGCATCACCCACTAGATAAGCCCATTTATTTCAAATAGGTGTAGAGTTTTGGGACTCTGCATTTGGATGCTAAACAATGCCTGTGGTGGGACGCATGAGCTGCGCAGTTTGACCACGGACGGATTTCTGCCGTGTGAACCTAATTGAACCTATTGAACCTAATAGCTCAATGTAAATGCTGCAGAATTCTACCGCAGAATTCCGCAGCCTGAAAGAAACTGGGGCATGTTCTAATTGCCGCGGAAAAACGCACGGACGGCTTCCATTGTAGTCAATGGAAGCTGGCTCGCAGGACATGATTCAAGCTGTGGACCTGGAGAGGTGGTCGGGCTAGGTGTGATTTGGTATGCTATTAAGGGATCAGTTTTACATCAACAGTGGATTCCACAGTTTTGTGATACTGAGTTATTAGTGTTACGCCTATACCATAACAACATCAGGTGAGCCTCTACTATATATTGAATGGTCATCCTTTTGATTGCTCTTGGATATACTTACCCTATGTGGCACCTTTCTCTCTCTTCCACATAATCTTCGATGCCCTATGACTTGTATGCTATACAAATATGATAATCATATGTCTATAAAGGGTTAGTTATATCAATACAATAGTTGATACCAAAGATGATACTTAGTTGAAGAGTGCATACACATAAATCCAATATGTACTGATTCTAGCACTCAGGCATCTGGTTAGTAGCCGGTCATTTTTATGTTTTTCACAAGATGTATCAGGCTATCAGGCTTGCACAATCCATGGGTTAGATAAGAATAACACTCCACCAAAAATGGAGGAATTATCTTTTTAAAGGTATCATTGCCAATAAAAAAAGCAGAATATCAGAATCCAATTTAACAATATATACCACAGATCTCCTAAAAGAAATGAAAAAAAAAGTTAATAACTTAAGGAAAAAAAAAGGAAAAGAAGAGAAGGAAATAGGAACCCCATTTGGCAATAAAGAAAAATGACATTGCCTTTAAGAACTTGCAGTGTGTACTGAATATTCTTTTACAATCTTCAAATTTGTTTTAGATATGTTTATAATTCTTGGTCAATTATTTTTTCCTTACACTTCAAAGGTCCTTGTTTAATCAGTAAAGATTTTAATAAGCCTGATGCATCTTCCTCCATTTGGAACTAATGATGTTCTCATACAGTTTGTTATGAAAATGTTATCTGATTTGCTTTGTGATGAGTTTGACAGGGTTCTAATGTTTAATAAGCTCTTATTCTTGGATAAAATGAAGTACAAATACAATGTTCCTACCGTATTAATAGATTCCGAGATGATCGCTGGAATTTAGAAACATGTGATATACATGCATAGTTCCACTTGATTCATCAATCATTTCCCAACTACCGCTGATAGGAAACATTTATAACATTTCCAAGGACCAGAAACTATTTTTAAAGGAATCTATTGATAAAAATGACCTGCTATTGAAATCATGTTTAATGTTACATATATTTAGTTTTTTCAAAACCGGTGTTTTTTTTAATTTTTCATGGCACCATTTACAGTGGGTCCAGAAAGTCTTCAGACCCTTTCACTTTTGTTTTTATATTTTGTAATGCTGTAGTCTTGTGCAAATTTTAAAAAATCAAGTTTTCCCCATCATTCTACACTCAATACCACAAAGTGACAAAGTCAAAACAGAATGTTAGCAATCTTTGTAAAATGTTTAAAAATGAAAGCTGACATTTTGCATTGACATGAGTATTCAGACTCTGCACTCAGTACTTAGTTGAAGCACCTTTGGCAGCAATTTCAGCCCCCAGTCTTCTTGGGTATGATGCCACAAGGTTTTCACATCTGGATTTGGGGATTTTCTGCCATTCTTCTCTGCATATTCTCTCAAGCTCTGTCAGCTTGGATGTGAACTGTTTGTGAACAGCCAAATTCATTGTTCATTTCATCAGACCAGAGGATCTTGTTTCTCACAGTCAAAGAGTCCTTTAGGTGCTTTATGGCAAACTCCAGGCAAGCTTTTACTGAGCGAAGGCTTTTTTCTTGTGACTGTCATAAAGCCCAGATTGGTGGAGTACTGCAGTGATGGTTGACCTTTTGGGAGTTTCTCCCATCTGCACACAACCATTGGTTTCTTGGTAACCTCTCTTATTAAGGCCCTTCTACTCAATTACTTTGCTTGATGGGGTGGCCAGCTCTAGGAAGAGTCCTGCATGTTTCAAACTTCTTCCATTTAACAATTAGAGTGGCCACTGTGCTCTTGGGAACTTTCAGTGCAGCAGAATTTTTTTTGTAGCCTCCACACAATTCTGTCTCCTCATGCCTTGGTTTTGTCTCTAATATGCATTGTAAGCTGTAAGACTTTTTATATAAAAGGGTATCGTCTTCAAAAAATGATGTCCAATCAACTGAATTTACCACAGCTAGACTCCAATCAAGGCACAGAGATGATCAAGATAAAAGATGGGGGGTGGGGAAATGGAGGGGGCCCAAAAGCTAAATTTCAGCTGTCACACCAAAGGGCTTGAATACTTATGTCAATACAAAATGTTAGCTTTCCATTTTTAAAAAAATGTACAAAGATGTCTAACATTTTGTTTTCATTTTGTCATTATGGGGTATTAAGTGCACAATGATGGGAAAAAGCTTCCTTTTTTTCCTTTAAATTGTACAAGGCAAAAACATAACAAAATGTAAAAAAGGGAAAGTGCCTGAAGACTTTCCAGACCCACCATATAAGTGAAAAAAAATCCTGAAATATTGCAGTTTTCACACTAGCCTTGATCCTCATAATACACTAAAATCTCCAGTTCGGCACAGGTCACTTCTTATCAGGCATCTTATTATCATCATGGGGCAGAATAAAAATAAAAAGTAACACCTCTACTATAGAATCATAAAATGACACAAGCATGCTCACTACATTCTATCATATTGATGTACAGACGAGCTTGAAGATATTAGCTCGGAACGTTGTCGCACGTAGTTTCTGGAGCTTACAGTAATGTATGCAATTATAGCTGGCCATGTACTTCCTTTACTGCAGTGAGAAATGCTCGGCAGAGATACAAGTTTGCATTCACATGTAGCTCTGCAGGACTGTGTGGAGTGCTAAGAGAGTTACCTGAATGACAGGACACGGAACTATAGTACTATAAGGGCCTTGAACAGTACAGGAATGGGATGAGTGCTGTGTGGTACAGACTCCTGGGATGTCAGAGGGGCTGGTCTCTGCCCTCATGCTTTGGAATATGTCTACAATGAAGTGTAAACTGAAGTAGAGTATGGCAATGGTGGAGGGTTGGCTGGAGGAATGATGGAGTGCATGGATGAGCTTGTTTAGGAGGAGGAGGTACTCCCAGCATATACCAGAACCGATGGGAGAGGCACAGAGTATAGAGATCATTGCTAGATCACTTCTAGAAGACCTGGTTTGGGGAATTTGGAGCAATATGCAGTGCATATGCCTCCATTACTTAGATAGACAGAGACCACTGGTTGTTTACTCTCTCTTTCGCAACCATATTTGGCAGTGCTATTTTAGTTTTTTTGCTTCCATTTTCCAAGAGTAATGCCTTTTTTTCTGTTGACATTCAGTAGCCATATGAGAGCTTATTTTTGAAAAGACTAGTTGTAGCTTTAAATGTCACAATTTAAAATACCATCTAAAAGTCTGAGAAACTTTGAAACAATATTTTGTGAAATTAAATGTGAAAAAAGCACACTTTTTGGAACAATTTTTTCTTGTGTCGTTTTCAGGACATTCACAACATTCACTATGCAGTAAAAATGATGTACGACCTTTTTTTTGTGGGTCAGTATATTTATGGTAATACCAAATCTGTATAGTTTTTGTTTTACTGCTTTATATAAAAAAAAACGTTTATTAAAGAAAAAACTGCTTTGTGTCGCCATACTTGAGAGCAATAACTTTTTATTTTTCTGTCAATAGATCTGTCAAGGGAGCTGTTTGTTGGCTTGTTTCTTGGAGGTGATCTGTGCTTCTTATTGGTTTTATTTTGGGATAAATAGGCTAGGTGAAAATATATGGTCACGAGTAGTCCCTGCCTCTGGGACCTTAGAAATCACGAGAATGCCACACCCCAAGTGGATGAAGTAATGATGTATTCGTGACCATTACTGTATTCACTGGGTTGGAAGACAACAGAGCAAGATGCTTAGCTATTACTCTCTATAATCTAAAAAAGATTTTTGAACAGTGGTGAAACAAGTACACCGCCGCTCCATTCACTTGGTGGATTGGAGTGTGCTGTTCTCATGATCCCTGGAGACACCCGGGAACAAAACATTTATCAGCTGTCCTATGGATAGGTGATTCATGTTTTTTGGTGGCACAAATCCTTTAACTTGCCTCTCGACCAGACGTAACCTGAGAGATGTGGCATGAGTTATTAAGCAAAGATGTAAAAAACAAAAATGTATATGTCCAACAGATGCCATCCTAAGTATAAGTTTAACGACCATATTTTTTTTAACTGGATACCTTTGATAGATACAATTTGTTGCATATGTGTTAACTACAGGCCTGCATGTTAAAAAAAACTGTGCACATTAACTTTTACAACTCTTTTTTGCAGGATTGTATTGAATTGCTATCATGAGAAGTTTTGTAGCTTATATAATAAGGTACATAAGTATTAAATGTATGTACAGATTAAAGTTCAATAAAACAAGTAATGAACACGGAGCAATATGTCACAGATAATCTACCTTAATTTAGATTTCAAATGCAAAAGCAAATTTTTCAGCATTTATTAACAGGATTGAATTGTGTTGTAATAAATATTTTTGGACTTAAAGCTTTCTGTTCTGTAACAACAGTTGTTGTAGCTTTTTCTATTTTGAAAAAGTCAGCGGAGACAAGGGGCATTTGGGTTAGGGAAGTAAACAAGGGAGTGACAGCTGAGCAAGTCTAATTGCTACAAACAAGTACTTTCCTCTAATGCTTTTAAGGAGAAGAAAAGGCGGATGGCTGAAGGTTGTGAGTGACTGGAACACGGAATGCATCACTATAGTTTTCTACACTCGAAAAAAAGCATTATCTAAGCAGCAGGTGATACGAGCCATGTTGCATAGCGCTAGATAAAAGCTTGTTATTACATGGATACACAGTGACCATTAAAAATAGTTTTAGAACAGACATGATCTCGGGTCACAAAATGTGGCTTTAAAGAAGAAGGACATAACAATACTGGGAAGGTATGGACACATTACTTACATTGCTTAAAATAGAAATTGTGCAAGTTCACAGTACTGTGGGACTCAAGGACTGCCTTTTTATTTATTCAATTTCCAATTACAATGACTATTTAAAGGAATACTCCACTTATGCATTGGGTAATGCCTAGTACGGGACCAGAAGAGAGTAACATGATATAGGGATTCAAAGAACAGCAAAGAAAGAATTCACTGCTCACTGTTGTATGCCCTACTACCAATTTAACCCCTTCCCCCTTTCAGCTTGTTAAAAACCAATGAGTTAGATGCTAACTCTAAAAGTTAGGGTTTATTCAGACGGACGTAAAAACCTGACCGATATACGGTGTCCCTCTCTGAAAGGGGAGTAGATGGGCTTGGCCAGGAGCTAGTGCACTGAGCTCCCGACTCCTCTCCGCCCTCTCTGCTTGCAATGGGAGAGTGGGATGGGGGCGGAGCTAAGTTGCACCCCGTTCCATCCCCTCCCATTGCAAACAGTGGCGAGGGGCAGAGAGGGGGCAGGAGCTCAGTGCAGTAGCTCCCAGCCAGGCCTGCCTCCTCCCCTTGAAGAGAGGGACATCGTATATCAGCCGAGCGTGAAAACCCGACCGATATGCGTCTGTCTGAATAAGCCAATAAAGTGGGTTTAAAAAATGAGAAATAAAATATACTTAAATACTTTCCCTCTCTTTGTGATTTACTTTCCAAAAACTGCACCAAAATAGCACATGAGAAAGCACCATTAAAACCATTAATCACTGCAACTCGAATCTAAGATAGTCAAAGAACTGGGCCACATAACTTTCTAATATGCATAGTAGCTGCTTATCTTTCCTCTGACAGATGATGTCAAGAAAAAGAAGGATCAGAAAGACAGAATTTCAACACCTGATCTTTTTGTTCCCCCGGAGATAAGCTGGTGCAAGAACTATCACATTTAGGGCTCCTTCACACTGGTGATAAAAACGCACAATTTTTGTACAATGCGAGAGTGAATGAAAACGTAGAATTATGAAACCAATGATTTTCAATGGTTTCTTTCACATTTGCAATGTTTTCCCTCATCCGGTGTTTCGAGAAAAAACATCACGGCATGTCCTCTTTTTCTGCGTTTTGTTTTTTTTTAATCTCCCATGTTTCCCCTACGGAGCCTCCTTTTACTTGCATTGCAAAGCACGACCATGCGATTTTCGTGCAATGTGTTTTTAACATTAGAAACTCTATTGTCTTTCGTGCTAAAAAATCATGCAAGAAAATCGCAAGTGACAGTGATGTTTAACCCCTTCCCGCTCGAGGGCGTAAGTTTACGTCCTGGCAGCGGGGTACTTCCCGCAACAGGGCGTAAACTTACTTCCTGGGGATAGCACGAGATCACTTATGATCTCGCGCTATCCCGCAGCGGGAGCCGTCTGTCAGTGATAGCCGGCCTCCCGTTACAACAGCGGGGGTGCATCGGAGATGTGCGCCCCCCCCCCCGTTAACCCCTTCCCTGCCGTGATCTATGTAGATCGCGACATGGGAGGGGTTCACAGAGGGAGCGCGCTCCCTCTGTGATGTCACTGGGCTCTCGTGATATAATCACAGAGAGCCCGGCTGGTTGCCATGGCAACAGGATGCCATACACTGGTTGGATACATGTCCTGTATTGCCATAGCCTCCGCAATATAAGAGATAAGGCAGGGCAGTAGCCCTGCCATGCCTTATCACAGCGATCATCAGTGCTGTGCTGTAAGGCCCCCAGAGAGACACAAATTGTGTAAAAAAAAGAGAAGAAAAATGAATAAAAAAGAAAAATGTAAAAAAAAAAGTAATAAAACCCTTTTTTATGCTTTTTCTCATATTAGCATAAGAAAAGGTAAACAAAAATTAAAACCCCACATATTTGGTATTATCGCATCCGTAACGACGCATACAACAAGTTGCACATGCTTTTGACTATGCACAGAAAAAAAGCGTTAAAAAAATGCTAAAAACTGAGGCAAAATGCTAATTTTTAGCATTTTGTCTCCCTAAAAACGCAATAAAGGTGATCAAAAAAGCCGTATGTACCTGAAAATGGTACCAATAACAACTACAGCTCGTCTCGCAAAAAATAAGCCCTTGCAGAGCTCCGTACATAAAAAAATAAAAAAGTTACAGGACTTTGAATGCAGCGATTTAGAGAAAAAAAAAGATTTCCCAAAAAAGGGTTTTTATTGCAGAAAAGTGGAAAAACCTAAAAAAAATGTAAGAATTTTAGTATCGTTGTAACTGTACCGACCCGCTGAAAAAATGGATTGTGTCAGTTATGCTACATGATTAACGCTGTAAAAAAAAAAAAATCTATGGCAGAATTGATGCGTTTTCTCTCCCTGCTATCATAAAAAAAATAATAAAAGTTTTACAATAAAGTCTATGTACCCAAAAATGGCGCTGAAAAAAACTACAGCACGCAAAAAAGAAGCCCTTATACGGCCGCGTCGACGGAAAAATAAAAAATTTAAAAAGTTATGACTTTTGAAAAATGGAGAAGAAAATCTGCCAAAAATCATTGCGTCCTTAAAGGGGTTGTCCCGCGAAAGCAAGTGGGGGTATACACTTCTGTATGGCCATATTAATGCACTTTGTAATATACATCGTGCATTAAATATGAGCCAAACAGAAGTTATTCACTTACCTGCTCCATTGCTAGCGTCCTCGTCTCCATGGAGCCGTCTAATTTCAGCGTCTCCCGATTAGACGCGCTTGCGCAGTCCGGTCTTCTCTCTTCTGAATGGGGCCGCTCGTGCCGGAGAGCTGCTCCTCGTAGCTCCGCCCCGTCATGTGTGCCGATTCCAGCCAATCAGGAGGCTGGAATCGGCAATGGAACGCACAGAGCCCACGGTGCACCATGGGAGAAGACCTGCGGTCCACCGTGGGTGAAGATCCCGGCGGCCATCTTCGCAAGGTAAGTAAGAAGTCGCCGCAGCACGAGGATTCGGGTAAGTACTATCCGTTTTTTTTTTTTTTACCCCTGCATCGGGTTTGTCTCGCGCCGAACGGGGGGGCTATTGAAAAAAAAAAAAAACGTTTCGGCGCGGGACAACCCCTTTAAGCCCAAAATAGGCCATGTCCTTAAGGGGTTAAAAAGTGGCAGCGATATGAGAAAAAGCAGCATTGACACAAGGAAACTGTTTGGATTTTTCCATGATTTTCTTGTGGCGATGTCGTGATCGCCAGTATGAAAGATCGCCCCTAGTCTAGTTTCACATGGGCGATCGCGATTTTGCCAGGAAAAAAACGTATCTTTATTCCTGTGATTTTTGAGCGTCAGCAATGCTTTTTTTTAGGAATAATCTTGCATCACATTGCAAGATTTTTTTCTCGCAATGGTCAATAGGACTCTCTAATGTTGAAATCGCATCGCAATGCATGTTTTGTGCATTGTGATGTGATAAAAGGAGGTTCCATAGGGAAACATAGGAGATTAAAAAAAATCGCACATCGCAGAAAGATAAAGCATGCCGCGATTTTTTGTTATTTCAATACCGCATCAGTGAAAACATCACTTATGGGAAGGAAACCATTGAAAATCATTAGTTTCATATCCTTTTTTTACTGACTCTCGCACCTCGATTTTCCCACTAGTGTTAAACCACCGTAACTAAACATAATTATAAGACCTAAAAGCCGATAAACATACATGAACAGTAAACCAACATTATTGTCGCCATCCGATAAATAATGCTAAAGGGTATGCTAGTCATATATTACTGACCTCCTACTCTATCTGCAGAGTGTCTACTGGACTTAACTCAAAACATGTTCACAATATTCTCCGAAAAAAGTCAACAAGTTGTTTTTTTATTTCCAATACGTTTTTTGAAGTCCTCGTGGCACTCAGTTTTGCGACTATTATTGCATAAGAAACAGAATAGAAGTAGTACATTCAGTGATATTTCTCCTCTATTTGAATATACAGTATGCAGTCGCAAAAGTCTAGGAGCTCCATAAATCCATTTACTTCCACATGCATGATCCCTAAGGCCTTGTACCTACACCTAAATATGGTGCACATCAATGAGGATTAAGATTCTCCTTCCATTTTAGTACATCTTTTAAATTGTGTTGTGTATGCAATTTCTTTCAGCAACACCAGGATAAAACTTAAAGATCTCATTTAAACTTCCCTCATTAGATCCGCTTATTGTTTAGACTCTTGTTTCATTACCTGGTATATTTAGCTTTCTTTGTCAAGTAGTGACAAACAGAAGCCTATCAGATAATTGATTCCTTTGTGTAGGAGTAATCCACTGTATGTAGTACTAATAATGTATCCAAAGTAATTATTCTTGTCTGTGTCACTTTATTAGCGGTTTTATATTCCCCAGTTTAATGGCTGCTATCAAACTATCATTAAAAAAAGCCATAATGAAGAATCATGTGTTTTTTTTTTCTCCTGTTAAAGGTGTGTGCTACTTTAGAACCATTTTTTCTGTTCTCCAATATATTTAAAATGATAAACAAAGCAACTTTGCAAATGATTTTAATTAAAAATATGCCTCCATGCGGTGTATAATGTTTCAATGCAGACCTTTGTAAATCAGATTGATGTTACAGACTGCAAGCAATTCCAATGTGTAATGTGATTGTGTAATTATGTAGTACTTATTTCCGTCTGCCTCTTTCTGCTTCCTAACCTTTTCCTGGACACTGAAAAGGCATCCATGGTCATCCTTCTGAGTTACATCTCCTGACAGAAATGATAGCCAAGTAACAGTAAGAAGAGGAGGAGATATAAGCATACAGCCTAATTCCTCTCACCGAGATGACTGAAAGAAGGGAGCAGGAAGAGCATATTTCTTGGAGAATGCCGACTGCATTCAGAGCTTGAATCCCCACAAGTAGGAAAGCAGGTCTTCAAGACAAGTCATATAGAAATGTCTTGTTTCAAGGTTAGTGAGGATCAGTGGGACTTGATTCTACTGGCCTCCTAGACACTTTCTTTTCCTTTTTTTCCCCCATGAAGCTACATTAGATCAGCTCGAGAGGGGCTGGCAGTGCCAGTCTCCTGTTATAGGCTGAGTGGACAGTATTGGAACCTGGAGAAGTGAGTAACCCACCAGATAAGAAACAAACATCCTTTCACCAACCTAGACCACCCTTAACTATTCTAGGCAGTAATTATTATTAATAGTATTCTCTTTCTTAGGCCTCATGTCTACGAATGGGTTGGATTCCGCATGCGGGAGCCTGCAGGATTATTCGACCATGCCTGCGGCCGTGGAAGTCATCAATGGAAGCCACCCGTGTAGGAACTGCAGCAAAATGGAGCATGCTGTGATTTGTTTTCTAGACCAGAAGGTCGGCAAAACAAATCTGCTAGCTTTAATTAAGCTGCGTACACCCATGTCTCCCTATGGGTTGCTTAAATTGCGGATCATCCGCGCCGGTGCCCTGTTCGGATTCCGCAGTTCAAATTTGCCCGTGGACACTGGGCCTAACCGTAGGTCACAGACTTATTGCTATTAACCCTGAACCCACCCTAGACCACTAGGGATACTATCAGTAACCTCTTAAACTTATAAACCAGAATAAATCATCATAATACTTTCACTAACCCTTAAACTACCCTAAACCACCTTAACTGTTTTATCACTCTAAATGACACTAGTTTGGGGGGATAATATACACTGAAGGGCCACTTTAGACACCATCTAGTAGGTTTCTGATGGTCTTTGGCCTTGAAAACCACAAAAATGTGTCATGGCATTGATTCCACTAGATATTCAAATTGTTTTGCAAGAATATTGGAGCCAGGGTATGCCTCGAAAACATTCCCCCCTCCATTACTGTACCACCACCAGCCTGAAATATTGACGGTTGATATGAAGAGTTAATTAATTTCATTTTGCTTGCATAAAATTTGGGTCCTTTTATCAGCATTCTGGCACAGAAATCTGGATTAATTTGACCAGGTGATGTTTTTCCACAACTCAGTGATTTGATTTTTGCGTGCTTTTGCCCATTGGGGTCTTGCATTTTTGTTTCTCTTAGACATCACTGGTACTGGAACTGGTCATCTGCTGTTATAGTTCATCCATGCTAAGAAAAAGGGGGCTGTACATTTAGACTTGTTAGATGAAGCACTGGTTATCGAATTCAGTTGCAATTTGCTTGATTGTGCACTGCCTGTTCATCAAAATGATTCTTGACATCCTCATTAGAGCCCTTTCATTGACCAGTTGTTTAAGTCCCCAGAATCACCTTGCATTGGATATTTTACCCTGAGCATAATATTCTTGGTACACTCCCAACACTGGTTGCATGCGATACCCCACAAGGTTAGCAGTTTTTGAAATATTGCCCTGTCTATTCTAGCACTGATGACCACACCTTGTTCAATGAGGTTCACAATGCTAGATTTTTCAATTCTAATGTGGATTCAAAATGAAAATGATCCACAGAAAATTGTCTTGATTTTATGCTGCACTTCGGGATCACAACTAATTTCCATACAAGGAAGCTCCAATCATGTAAGGGCAATAACTACCCCTGTAATATCTCTTATTTCTGTCCATTTCCATTTGGTGCCTCAGAGTTTTTGATTATTGAACTATTAAGATATCACATATCCCAGATGGTGAATGCTGTAAAAAAATAAGATACAATGTCAGAATGGCACTTTGTGGTCACACCACCTCAAAAAAGTGATCAAAACTTTTCAGCATGTGTTTCTAACAAAATGACCATCCAGTGTACATTAAACCCTAAATAACCCTAGGTGTAATTGTTTTTTCACCAGTAAATATATTATGCATCTGGAGTGTCCTTCTAGCAAGTAATTTCTGAGACACCAATCTAGCAATTCAGTAATCTTTCTACATATACCGAAGGTTGGAATTTCTGTGAAACATAATTCAACAATATTGGACCATGTTGAGAGAATGTTCCTAATATCCTAAATCAGCTTTCACCTAGATAAAAAGCAAGCTTTTATACCGTTAACAAATGGGGCCGATTTTAAACAATGACATTTATTGGGCTGCCCATAATGAATAATTTGCTTGTAAACCAAGTTTAGGTGGCGGAAGAATTACTTGCAATATATTTAAGCTTTTTTCTAACTGAGCATTGAAGATTTTATTCACAAAGTTGTTTGTATACTCAATAAATCTTGTATCATATTGAACTATGGACATTGGCTCATACAAAGTGCCTATAGTACAAGATAGAATAAAACAAGTACATACTATCAGGCTATTGAAATGCAACATCTAACACACCATCTGTTGTACTGGCTGTGAATGTATCAGAAGAACACCATTAGTAGGGAACTGAAAAGAGTACTTTATTGTCAATTTAGCTAAATTTAAGAGGACTAACGAATGTTACCATATTCATTACACTTCAATAAAAAGGTAATGGTGTGAATATGTTGGAGATTTGCATCGTATATTTTCATTACTGTGTTTTAAAATGTGTTTCGCTGAGAAAATCTGCCACTGCTGAATGGAGTAGTAAAGCTTCAGTCATCTGATTGAAAAGGATATAACAGAAGTTCAATAGAAATTTCAGGGCCAGTGGTCAATGAAGAAAGAAGTCATCTGTACATCGACAGAAGAGAATTTCGCTTAGACACTTCAAACAACGTACTATGACAATTACATTGGCATTGTTCTAGGTATTTTACTTGAATATTATTGGGGTTTTATGAATGGGGTTGTCCACTTAAAGACTAATGGATTTATAGTGAAAAGTTATGCAACTTTATATTTTGTTGTTTAGAAAAAGGTTGGATTTCATAGCAAACCTTTGAATAGGGCCCACATATAGAAGCCACTGTTGCTTTTGACCATAGCATCTTAGGGGTTAAATGGCTAGTGTAAGGGCCTAATTTGTGCAGAGTAGCCAGGCTTAGCAGAGAAAATGCTAACATTGGGAAAATAGTTTGCTCAAACATCTGCCATACATTTCAATATTGTTCCTTGAAAAAAAAAAAAGATTGATAAATATATATAAAAGGGGTTAATGGAAAATTACTTTTATATAACCTATTCACGTAAGTCATAAAAGCCTGAATGGTGGGTTCTGACTGCTGAGGGGCCACTGATCTTTAGGACAGGGAAACTCTATAGAGAAGAGAATGCTGTTGCTAGGCAGGTTCACAGACCCTTATTCTGAGGACCAGTAGGGAAACAGCAGTCAGATACCATGATTCAGGATGTTTTTGCATATGCAGTGGATATGGGTTGGGGGTATTACCAAGGGACACAATGTACATAAGTTTGGGGTCACGATTCATATGTCTCTATTGGGGAAGAGGGACTCAATCTACTAGGGTCCAAGGGCTCTGTAAGAAAGGAGCACAGGCTGGACTGTTTTTGCTTTCCACGTAGTGACAGGTTGGGAAAGAATGTGCGCTATGTATATCATGACATAACTGGATATCACAACATGATAGATGGTGAGACTGAAGAGACAGATCTGAAAGGTTGAGCTTGATGACTTTGATAAAACGTATACAAATAAACTAGGGGATCAGTGGCAGTCCAGGAAGTGCTGACGCGCCCAGCCTCTGGCAGTATGCGGTATTACTGAATCATTTCGAGTGCGATTTGGAGACCAAGAAATGTCCGCGGGTGCACGGTTATCAGCAGCTCACTGATCAAACCTTTCCAGAAACATTGAAGTGCTACATCAGTGGGAATACTGGAAATTTTCCTTTGCTGCGCCATCAAACTGGAAAGATAAAAATATATTACATGCTGAACACCTCTTCCTTGCTCCCAGGATTAACATGAGATGTCCAGCATGGAGAGACAGTGTTGGATGTGTGCGCTGCCCCTGGTGGCAAGTTTGTAGCACTGCTGCAGTGTGCATCACCAGGGCATCTTCATTGTTACAAACCAGATCCTCATAGATCATGGTGGCTGAAGGAAACATTGGAGTCTTTTGTGCCACTGCCCTACATGATTACCATCTTTATTTCTGAACTAGACTGGAGGCTTATAGAAAGGCTGCATTCCAAGTTGTATGACAAGGTCTTAGTAGATGCCCCTTGTTCCAATAAGAGAAGTTGGTTGTTCTCATCTGATGCTCGACAGGTGGCAGAACAAATATCTGAGAGGAGAACGCTTCCTGTGATACAGACGGAGCTCCTCAGGTCTGTGATCCATGCCCTTCGTCCCGGAGGATTACTGATGTATTCTACATGCACGTTATCAGAAAGCAGTGCCATGGCAGAAAGCAGTGCCATGGTTTCCCATATCTTGAACTCTTGTAAAGATGTCTTCGCCATAGATTTAAGTGACATGGACAATACTTTATCTTATGAGTTCGCATTTGCAGCCCTTGTAACTCATGGACTTTTAGTTCTCTCACATAAAAATCAAGCCTGGGGGCCTATGTTTGTATCCAAATTAATAAGACTATAGTTCAAGTTCTTGCAGTTGACTTAAAAGTTGTAATCATTTTTTTTTCCCTTTTTTGAACTTCTGTAATCAGTCCATAAAATTGAGTCATATTTTTATGGGGGAAAGAAAAGGAAGGGGGCACATTCTACCACAATCAATGTCTCTGTGGAGTGAAGGGGGCCCAATCTATGAGGGGTCAGGGGCTATGTCAAGAGAGGGAGCCTACTTTATGAGGGGCCAGGGGTTCTGTAGGGGGCACAGTCTAGGAATGGCTACGATCTAACTCTCGGGTAGAAAAGCAAACTGTATATGCTTGGACATATGTATATCACACTAATGTTGCTACTGGAACATTTTCTTACAAACATGCATCTGCAGCACCTCCAGCCCTCTCATCCTTCCCTCTGGCCTATCTTCTGGTGTGCCTTCAGTCTGAACTCCGGTCCTCTTTTCCTTCCCGTCATCAGAAGAGCAGCAGAAGCTCTGTGTGTTACCAAGCTTTTTTAAAGAATCTTGCACAGGCCCTTGATGGCACTGCCAGATATATTGCTAAGGCCGTCCGAAACCATAGGCCCCATAGTATGTGCTATGATGGTAGTTTCACCATTGTTTGTTGTGCAATTCTCCATCATATTCAAGATCTTTTTTGCGATCATTGATTAAAAGCATTTCCCCACCTCTAGTACTGTCTATGGAGTTGCTATGCATGTTTCAATGTATCAGTGAAGGTAAGTGCTATCAGTTAAAAGTTCTGAATTAAGGAGAGAGCTATGACTTGTGTTTAGCTCAAAGAAGATTGCATGGACTGAATGGACACATTATAACAACCAGCAGCTGTTCGGACAGCATTCACTAGCACAGTTGCATTTTGCACATTCTTTCTAACTTCCAAACCAACTGTTTCTATGCATCTCTACTGGTTGTGAAGATGTAGCATACTGAAGGAAAATAGTTTCGGGGTTGCATTCCGGTAGGTTTACTTATGAGAGTATGTGCAGGTGAGTATTTGGAAGCTTTTCTGTACAATAGTACACAGCTTTTATAACACTATCAAGGATTGAAATAAAAAGAAGTTAATTCCTAGAAATAATGTGACAAAATGTAGTAATAATTCATGAAAAATTTCTTGGTCTTCAGAGGGCGATACTGCAAGCAGGAATTAGCTTGCAAAATATAAAGAATACTCAAATGAATTTTTAATACAGATCAACAGCAGGGAGTTCATGGGCTGCCAAATGTAATTAATTTACACTTAGAAAGCCAAATGAGTCAGATGATAGAATTACATTGGAATGGGAGCAATGACCATATTGGGTCCAGATTGAACATGTTCAGTCTCTTTTATGACCTCATGGCTTCCTGATACACAATGGGTTGAATATACGGAATATTTTGAAATATGTGAAACAAAAAATTCTTTTGCACTATAACAAAAATTAGATAACATTATGAAATATGAGGTATATTTGAGAAAATGCTCTCAAATTTTCCTAAAAAAACTGAAATGAACTAAACTGGAGGATCTGTGGTAACTTCTTTAATTGTTATTTTCCTCTTCCTAAAACTTTTCTCCAATGCAATCTCAAATCACTATCATATAAAACTATCGAAATTGGCATGGATATGATATGAAGATGCTTAGCTACGTCAGGATCTAGATTACCTGAAGTTTGGAAGGTACAATGTGCTCTGCAATAGAAAATGCTATAATAATATCCCAAAATCTGCCCACAAACTGAAACTAAAGTATAACTTTTCGAGAACATTGATGTAGTTTAATTAAGAGATACTTGATTGAAAAATATAATCTTCTTGGTTCTGCTGTTGATGCTGCCTCTAAAAATGGTATTCTGTGTGTAATTCTCATCTCCTGTTTTGTCATGCTATGATTTGATCCAGTGATTTCCACTCTTGTACAGATGTATTCATCTAAGCCTTTCCTTGAATTTAATTAAAGTCTCCAATTTCTCACAATACAAATTCAATACAAAATTACAACATGCAAGCAAAGCCCTGCATAGGCTGCACCTGACAACACAACCACTGCATGAGGGCACACAGAGAAATATAATATTTCTCTGTGTGCCCTGAGATGAGCGAGCACCAAAATGCTCGGGTGCTCGTTACTCGGGACGAAATTATCGCGATGCTCGAGGGTTCGTTTCGAGTAACGAACCCCATTGAAGTCAATGGGCGACCCGAGCATTTTTGTATATCGCCGATGCTCGCTAAGGTTTTCATTTGTGAAAATCGGGGCAATTCAAGAAAGTGATGGGAACGACACAGCAACGGATAGGGCAGGCGAGGGGCTACATGTTGGGCTGCATCTCAAGTTCCCAGGTCCCACTATTAAGCCACAATAGCGGCAAGAGTCCCCCCCCCTCCCAACAACTTTTACTTCTGAAAAGCCCTCATTAGCATGGCATACCTTTGCTAAGCACCACACTACCTCCAACAAAGCACAATCACTGCCTGCATGACACTCCACTGACACTTCTCCTGGGTTACATGCTGCCCAACCGCACCCCCTCCCCCCCACAGCGCACACCAAAGTGTCCCTGGGCAGCCTTCAGCTGCCCTCATGCCACACCACGCTCATGTCTATTTAGAATTGCGTCTGCCATGACGAGGGACCGCAGGCACACACTGCAGAGGTTGGCACGGCTAGGCAGCGACCCTCTTTAAAAGTGGCGGAGCGATAGCCCACAATGCTGTACAGAAGCAATGAGAAATAGAATCCTGTGCCACCGCCATCAGGAGCTGCACACGTGGGCATAGCAATGGGGAACCTATGTGCCACACACTATTCATTCTGTCAAGGTGTCTGCATGCCCCAGTCAGACCGGGCTTTTTAATTCATAGACACAGGCAGGTACAACTCCCTATTGTGAAGTCCCTGTCGACCCACAGCATGGGTGGCTCCCTGGAACCCACCGGCGGTACACAGAAATATCCCATTGCATTGCCCAACACAGCTGAGGTAGTAATGTCGTGCTTAATGCAGGTGGGCTTCGGCCCACACTGCATGCCCCAGTCTGACTGGGGTTCTTCATAAGTGTACAGATGTAGTAAAAACTCCGTGTGCACCTACAGCATGGGTGGGTGCCAGGAAGCCACCGGCGGTACATAGAAATATCCCATTGCATTGCCCAACACAGCTGAGGTAGTAATGTTGTGCTTAACCCTTTCCAATCCAATTTGTATATGGTTTTCCTAGGGGGCTTACTCTTTTTCTGCCGTTATGCAACGGCGCTATATGCTGGCTAAAGCCAGTACTGCATGAGCTGACACGTAGGATAGGCTCCGACAGCAGAGAGGCTGGCAATATACAGTAAGAGAACCCCGACGGACGTCTACCAACAACGGAGCTGTACAGCCTTAAACCCTAATGTCTTCACAGGTCACACAGTGGACTGGAAAGGGTTAATGCAGGTGGGTTTCGGCCCACACTGCATGCCCCAGTCAGACTGGGTTTCTTTATAAGTGGAAACAGATGCATTTATAATTCCCTGTGGACCCACAGCATGGGTGGGTGCCAGGAAGCCACCGGCGGTACATAGAAATATCCCATTGCATTGCCCAACACAGCTGAGGTAGTAATGTCGTGCGTAATACAGGTGGGCTTCGGCCCACACTGCATGCCCCAGTCTGACCGGGGTTCTTTACAAGTGGACACATGTAGGTTAAACTCCCTGTGGACCCACTGCCTGGGTGGGTGCCAGGAAGCCACCGGCGGTACATAGAAATATCCCATTGCATTGCCCAACACAGCTGAGGTAGTAATGTCGTGCGTAATACAGGTGGGCTTCGGCCCACACTGCATGCCCCAGTCAGACTGGGGTTCTTTAGAAGTGGACACATGTATTAAAAACTCCGTGTGCACCTACAGCATGGGTGGCTCCCTGGAACCCATCGGCGGTACATAAACATATCCCATTGCATTGCCCAACACAGCTGAGGTAACGTCAGCTGTAATGCAGGTGGGCTAAAAATTAATTTGATTACACTGTAGGCGAGGGCCCACAAAAATTGCTGTATCAACAGTACTAATGTACATCCCAAAAATTGGCCATGGCCAGCCAAGAGGGCAGGTGAAACCCATTAACCGCTTTGGTTAATGTGGCTTAAGTGGTAACTAGGCCTGGAGGCAGCCCAGTGTAACGAAAAATTGGTTCAAGTTAAAGTTCCAACGCTTTTAAGCGCATTGAAACTTATAAAAATTGTTCAGAAAAATTATTTGAGTGAGCCTTGTGGCCCTAAGAAAAATTGCCCGTTCAGCGTGATTACGTGAGGTTTCAGGAGGAGGAGCAGGAGGAGGAGGAGGAATATTAGACACAGATTGATGAAGCAGAAATGTCCCCGTTTTGGATGGTGAGAGAGAACGTAGCTTCCATCCGCGGGTGCAGCCTACGTATTGCTTACGTATCGCTGCTGTCCGCTGGTGGAGAACAGAAGTCTGGCGAAATCCAGCCTTTGTTCATCTTGATGAGTGTTAGCCTGTCGGCACTGTCGGTTGACAAGCGGCTACGCTTATCTGTGATGATTCCCCCAGCCGCACTAAACACCCTCTCCGACAAGACGCTAGCCGCAGGACAAGCAAGCACCTCCAGGGCATACAGCGCTAGTTCAGGCCACGTGTCCAGCTTCGACACCCAGTAGTTGTAGGGGGCAGAGGCGTCACCAAGGATGGTCGTGCGATCCGCTACGTACTCCCTCACCATCCTTTTACAGTGCTCCCGCCGACTCAGCCGTGACTGGGGAGCGGTGACACAGTCTTGGTGGGGAGCCATAAAGCTGGCCAGGCCCTTAAAGACTGTTGCACTGCCTGGGATGTACATGCTGCTCGATCTACGCACATCCCCTGCTACCTTGCCCTCGGTACTGCGCCTTCTGCCACTAGCGCTGTCGGCTGGGAATTTTACCATCAGCTTGTCCGCAAGGGTCCTGTGGTATAGCAACACTCTCGAACCCCTTTCCTCTTCGGGAATCAGAGTGGGCAGGTTCTCCTTATACCGTGGATCGAGCAGTGTGTACACCCAGTAATCCGTCGTGGCCAGAATGCGTGCAACGCGAGGGTCACGAGAAAGGCATCCTAACATGAAGTCAGCCATGTGTGCCAGGGTACCTGTACGCAACACATGGCTGTCGTCACTAGGAAGATCACTTTCAGGATCCTCCTCCTCCTCCTCCTCCTCCTCCTTAGGCCATACACGCTGAAAGGATGACAGGCAATCAGCCGGTGTACCGTCAGCAGCGGCCCAAGCTGTCTCTTCCCCCTCCTCCTCATCCTCCTCATGCTCCTCCTCCTCCTGTACGCGCTGAGAAATAGACAGGAGGGTGCCCTGACTATCCAGCGGCATACTGTCTTCCCCCGCCCCCGTTTCCGAGCGCAAAGCAGCTGCCTTTATGGTTTGCAGGGAATTTCTCAAGATGCATAGCAGAGGAATGGTGACGCTAATGATTGTAGCATCACCGCTCACCACCTGGGTAGACTCCTCAAAATTACCAAGGACATGGCAGATGTCTGCCAACCAGGCCCACTCTTCTGAAAGGAATTGAGGAGGCTGACTCCCACTGCGCCGCCCATGTTGGAGTTGGTATTCGACTATAGCTCTACGTTGTTCATAGAGCCTGGCCAACATGTGGAGCGTAGAGTTCCACCGTGTGGGCACGTCGCACAGCAGTCGGTGCACTGGCAGCTTAAAGTGATGTTGCAGGGTGCGCAGGGTGGCAGCGTCCGTGTGGGACTTGCGGAAATGTGCGCAGAGCCGGCGCGCCTTTACGAGCAGGTCTGACAAGCGTGGGTAGCTTTTCAGAAAGCGCTGAACCACCAAATTAAAGACGTGGGCCAGGCATGGCACGTGCGTGAGGCTGCCGAGCTGCAGAGCCGCCACCAGGTTACGGCCGTTGTCACACACGACCATGCCCGGTTGGAGGCTCAGCGGCGCAAGCCAGCGGTCGGTCTGCTGTGTCAGACCCTGCAGCAGTTCGTGGGCCGTGTGCCTCTTATCGCCTAAGCTGAGTAGTTTCAGCACGGCCTGCTGACGCTTGCCCACCGCTGTGCTGCCACACCGCGCGACACCGACTGCTGGCGACATGCTGCTGCTAACACATCTTGATTGCGAGACAGAGGAGGAGGAGGAGGAGGAGGAGGGTGCTTTAGTGGAGGAAGCATACACCTCCGCAGATACCACCACCGAGCTGGGGCCCGCAATTCTGGGGGTGGGTAGGACGTGAGCGGTCCCAGGCTCTGACTCTGTCCCAGCCTCCACTAAATTCACCCAATGTGCCGTCAGGGAGATGTAGTGGCCCTGCCCTCCTGTGCTTGTCCACGTGTCCGTAGTTAAGTGGACCGTGGCAGTAACCGCGTTGGTGAGGGCGTGTACAATGTTGCGGGAGACGTGGTCGTGCAGGGCTGGGACGGCACATCGGGAAAAGTAGTGGCGACTGGGAACTGAGTAGCGCGGGGCCGCCGCCTCCATGATACTTTTGAAGGACTCCGTTTCCACAACCCTATACGGCAGCATCTCAAGGCTGATGAATTTTGCTATGCGGACGGTTAACGTTTGAGCGTGTGGGTGCGTGGCGGCGTACTTGCGCTTGCGCTCCAACAGTTGCGCAAGCGACGGCTGGACGGTGCGCTGAACTACACTGCTGGATGGGGCCGAGGACAGCGGAGGTGAGGGTGTGGGTGCAGGCCAGGAGACGGTAGTGCCTGTGTCCTGAGAGGGGGGTTGCATCTCAGTGGCAGGTTGGGGCACAGGGGGAGAGGCAGGGGTGCAAACCGGAGGCGCTGAACGGCCTTCGTCCCACCTTGCGGGGTGCTTGGCCATCATATGTCTGCGCATGGTGGTGGTGGTGAGGCTGTTGGTGTTGGCTCCCCGGCTGAGCTTTGCGCGACAAAGGTTGCACACCACTGTTCGTCGGTCGTCAGGCGTCTCTGTGAAAAACTGCCAGACCTTAGAGCACCTCGGCCTCTGCAGGGTGGCATGGCGCGAGGGGGCGCTTTGGGAAACACTTGGTGGATTATTCGGTCTGGCCCTGCCTCTACCCCTGGCCACCGCACTGCCTCTTGCAACCTGCCCTGCTGATGCCCTTGACTCCCCCTCTGAAGACCTGTCCTCCTGAGTAAGCGTTGCACACCAGGTGGGGTCAGTCACCTCATCGTCCTGCTGCTCTTCCTCCGAATCCTCTGTGCGCTGCTCCCTCGGACTTACTGCCCTTACTACTACCTCACTGCAAGACAACTGTGTCTGATCGTCATCGTCCTCCTCACCCACAGAAAGTTGTTGAGACAGTTGGCGGAAGTCCCCAGCCTCTTCCCCCGGACCCCGGGAACTTTCGAATGGTTGGGCATCAGTGACGATAAACTCCTCTGGTGGGAGAGGAACCGCTGCTGCCCAATCTAAGCAGGGGCCCGAGAACAGTTCCTGGGAGTGCTCCCGCTCCTGAGCAGGTGTTATTGTAGTGGAGTGAGGAGGCTGGGAGGAAGGAGGAGCAGCAGACAGAGGATTCGGATTGGCAGCAGTGGACGGCGCAGAACTGCGGGTAGACGATAGGTTGCTCGAAGCACTTTCTGCCATCCAGGACAGGACCTGCTCACACTGCTCATTTTCTAATAACCGTCTCCCGCGTGGACCCATTAATTGGGCGATGAATGTGGGGACGCCAGAAACGTGCCTCTCTCCTAATTGCGCAGCAGTCGGCTGCGACACACCTGGATCAGGAGCTTGGCCTGTGCCCACACCCTGACTTGGCCCTCCGCGTCCTCGGCCGCGTCCACGTCCTCTAGGCCTACCCCTACCCCTCAGCATGCTGTATTACCAGTGATTTGATTTCACAGGCAGGAAATAAATTGGCGCAAGACTGCAGGCCAAATATAATTTTTTCCCTTTTTTGAAAACGAAAGGCCCCACTGCCTCTAGTGAATGAATAATCTAAGTTTAATAACTGTGCTGTTTTCCTGCTAATGTGTCACAGAACGTGAGGGTAGCAGAGTTATTAACTGTGGCAGAGCAGGTATTTTTTTTCCCAATTAAGGAAAGCAAATGGCGAAGCCAGGAGTAAAACGTAGCTGGGTGCGTATGATTTTTAAAGGTGTCACACGCAGCCGACACGTGTCCACCGCCCTTAGGACGGACAGAGGCCGGACAAATAGAATTATTTTCCGTTTTTTGGCACCAAAAGGCAGCACTGCGTATATTCTATGAACATGAGAAGTTTAATAACTATGCTGTGTCCCTGCTAATGTGTCACAGAACGTGAGGGTAGCAGAGTTATTAACTGTGGCAGAGCAGGTATTTTTTTTCCCAATTAAGGAAAGCAAATGGCGAAGCCAGGAGTAAAACGTAGCTGGGTGCGTATGATTTTTAAAGGTGTCACACGCAGCCGACACGTGTCCACCGCCCTTAGGACGGACAGAGGCAGGACAAATAGAATTATTTTCCGTTTTTTGGCACCAAAAGGCAGCACTGCGTATATTCTATGAACATGAGAAGTTTAATAACTGTGCTGTGTCCCTGCTAATGTGTCACAGAACGTGAGGGTAGCAGAGTTATTAACTGTGGCAGAGCAGGTATTTTTTTTCCCAATTAAGGAAAGCAAATGGCGAAGCCAGGAGTAAAACGTAGCTGGGTGCGTATGATTTTTAAAGGTGTCACACGCAGCCGACACGTGTCCACCGCCCTTAGGACGGACAGAGGCTGGACAAATAGAATTATTTTCACTTGTTTTACAAGCAAAAGGCAGCACTGCATATATTCAATGAATAATAACTGTGTTGTGGCCCTGCCTATACAATTCTTTCCCTGCAGTATCAATGGAGGGTGCAATGCTCTGCAGAAGCGATTTTGAGAAGCAAAAAAAAATGCAGCACAGCTAACAGCAGCCTGGACAGTACTGCACACGGTTAAATATGGCCCTAGAAAGGACCGTTGAGGTTCTTGAAGGCTACACTCACTCCTAACACTCTCCCTGCCTATGCAGCACTTCTGTCCCTAATGCCAGGTGCAACGGTCTGCAGAGGCGATTTTGAGAAAAAAAAAATTGCCACTGCTAACAGCAGCCAACACACAGCTATCAGTGGCCCTAATAAGGACCTTTGGGGGGTCTTGAAGCCTACACTAACTACCAATTCTTTCCCTACAGCAGCTCCGGTACAAACAGCACTGTCCCTCATCTAAATCACACGGCATCTGAGGCGAACCGCGGGAGGGGCCGGCTTTTATGTTCGGGTGACACCTGATCTTCCCAGCCACTCACAGCAGGGGGGTGGTATAGGGCTTGAACGTCACAGGGGGAAGTTGTAATGCCTTCCCTGTCTTTCAATTGGCCAGAAAAGCGCGCTAACGTCTCAGGGAAGGAAGTGAAAGTAACCAGAACACCGCATGGTGTTCGTTACGAATAACGAACATCCCGAACACCCTAATATTCGCACGAATATCAAGCTCGGAAGAACACGTTCGCTCATCTCTAGTTATTACGTATTAGGTTATTCTAGTACAAGTATATTTACAATATATAGCGGTATACTTATTATCTAAATTGGAAGCCAGAGCATAGAGCTCTCGATTTGTCAAAAGAATGATTGCCTATACATCAGATATTGGATAGAACATAGCACCTTGCTCTCTTTGCCCTCAAAAGAAAGATGTGATATTATAAAGAACAGATCATGCTTCTTAACAAAGAAAATACTTAGCAAGATGGATGCCATTTCTCCAGAGAATATGGGAGAATAAAAATTCTCCCTGAAGATTGCAAGATTGTATAGAATAGTTGCTTGGGGAATACGAAAGATTGAACCAAATATGTAATTTATTACATTTTTATTTAGTAATTAGAAATATGGTACAATGATAAAAATAAGCTGACATGCTTTTTCATGGCAAAATAGCAGTAGTTTGCGGAACAAATATTATAAACTCCAACTGTCAATGTAAAGCTGTAAAGGTCAGCACTAGAAATGAGCGAGCAAACTCGCTAAGGGCAATTGCTCGATCGAACATTGGTTGGTATTATTAAAGGGGCAGCTAGATGGAGGTTGTTAAATGGTGTAGGGATGTGGTGTGTGGTGTGAAAAAATCAGATACCTGTGTTACAAATTCCACAGAGATTAGTGGTGGCTGGAAAAAGTAGTAATGTTTGTCTGGGTCAGGTAGAGGTGAAAACCAAAAGTGAATGATAACAATCAGATACAACACCCCATATGATCACTGGAGGTAACTGAACTGTAATTGCTATCACCGTGTAGAACCAGTATCTAACCATTATATGTTGAGTTCACTATTAGAGGTACAGTAGATCTGAGCTGCTGTATCTGAGCTTAACATGTTATAAAGTTATCTTATATTATATTATCTCCCATGTGTATATGCAGTATACATTTTTTCATTTTGTGTGGGGAACAAAACATGTACTACTTAAAAGACTAGCAATGCTGCTAATAAAAGTGATGAACAAGACAGCCATGAAGTAAAGTTGTTGGGGGCACCAAGGCGAACTTTTGCACCAGGACACACAAGCCTTTAACTATGTCCCTGGATGCAACAGTCAGTGAACTGTAGTCTATTCATATGATATTCAACAAGACTGCTTTCTATGAATTTGAAAACTATTCTTTGAGACAGTTTTAGCGTTATAAAACTGGAGTAAAATACCGGGTTTTTTTATAAGCTTTTGAATCTAATATTTCTACACATATTCAGGGCATACAGAACTAGCAGGCTGCTAGAAGAGCATTACAGACTATAGTAAACTGAACTAAATGTAAATGAGTAGGATTATTTAATATATCATATTGTGATTACTTTAAAATTATTTATGTCTTCTAGAAGAGTCTCTTAGTGACGGCCAATGCACTCTTTTACATATCTCACAAATGAGTTTTTAACAGAGATGAGCGAGCACCAAAATGCTCGGGTGCTCGTTACTCGGGACGAAATTTTTGCGATGCTCGAGGGTTCGTTTCGAGTAACGAACCCCATTGAAGTCAATGGGCGACTCAAGAATTTTTGTATATCGCCGATGCTCGCTAAGGTTTCCATTTGTGAAAATCGGGGCAATTCAAGAAAGTGATGGGAACGACACAGCAACGGATAGGGCAGGCGAGGGGCTACATGCTGGGCTGCATCTCAAGTTCCTAGGTCCCACTATTAAGCCACAATAGTGGCAAGAGTGCCCCCCCCCAACAACTTTTACTTCTGAAAAGCCCTCATTAGCAATGCATACCTTAGCTAAGCACCACACTACATCCAACAAAGCACAATCACTGCCTGCATGACACTCCGCTGCCACTTCTCCTGGGTTACATGCTGCCCAACCCCCCCCCTGCACGACCCAGTGTCCACAGCGCACACCAAATTGTCCCTGGGCAGCCTTCAGCTGCACTCATGCCACGCCACACTCATGTCTATTTATAAGTGCGTCTGCCATGAGGAGGAACCGCAGGCACACACTGCAGAGGGTTGGCACGGCTAAGCAGCGACCCTCTTTAAAAGGGGCGGGGCGATAGCCCACAATGCTGTACAGAAGCAATGAGAAATATAATCCTGTGCAACCGCCATCAGGAGCTGCACACGTGGGCATAGCAATGGGGAACCTATGTGCCACACACTATTCATTCTGTCAAGGTGTCTGCATGCCCCAGTCAGACTGCGTTTTTTTATAAATAGTCACAGGCAGGTACAACTCCGCAATGGGAATTCCGTGTGCACCCACAGCATGGGTGGCTCCCTGGAACCCACCAGCTGTACATTAATGTATCCCATTGCATTGCCCATCACAGCTGAGGTAATGTCATGTTTAATGCAAGTGGGCTTTGGCCCACACTGCATGCCCCAGTCAGACTGGGGTTCTTTAGAAGTGGACACATGCAGTTACAACTCCGTGTGGACCCACGGCATGGGTGGCTCCCTGGAACCCACCGGCGGTACATAAATATATCCCATTGCAGTGCCCAACACAGCTGATGTAACGTCAGCTGTAATGCAGGTGGGCTAAAAATTAATTGGATTACACTGTAGGCGAGGGCCCCCAAAAATTGGTGTACCAACAGTACTAATGTACCTCAGAAAAATTGCCCATGCCCAACCAAGAGGGCAGGTGAAACCCATTAATCGCTTTGGTTAATGTGGCTTAATTGGTAACTATGCCAGGAGGCAGCCCAGTTAAAATAAAAATTGGTTGAGGTGAAAGTTTCAACGCTTTAATGAGCATTGAAACGTATAAAAATTGCTTACAAAAATTATATGACTGAGCCTTGTGGGCCTAAGAAAAATTGCCCGTTCGGCGTGATTATGTGAGGTTTCAGGAGGAGGAGCAAGAGGAGGAGGAGGAATATTATACACAGATTGATGAAACAAAAATGTCACCGTTTTTGATGGTGATAGAGAACGATGCTTCCATCCGCGGGTGCAGCCTACGTATTGCTTACGTATTGCTGCTGTCCGCTGGTAAAGAAGAGAAGTCTGGGGAAATCCAGGCTTTGTTCATCTTGATGAGTGTAAGCCTGTCGGCACTGCCGGTTGATATGCGGGTACGCTTATCCGTGATGATTCCCCCAGCCGCACTAAACACCCTCTCTGACAAGACGCTAGCCGCAGGACAAGCAAGCACCTCCAGGGCATACAGCGCGAGTTCAGGCCACGTGTCCAGCTTTGACACCCAGTAGTTGTAGGGGGCAGAGGCGTCACCGAGGATGGTCGTGTGATCGGCTTCGTACTCCCTCACCATCCTTTTACAATGCTTCCGCCGACTCAGCCTTGACTGGGGAGCGGTGACACAGTCTTGCTGGGGAGCCAGAAAGTTGTCAAAGGCCTTAGAGAGTGTTCCCCTGCCTGTGCTGTACATGCTGCCTGATCTCCGCGCCTCCCCTGCTACCTGGCCCTCGGAACTGCGCCTTTTGCCACTAGCACTGTCGGATGGGAATTTTACCATCAGCTTGTCCGCCAGGGTCCTGTGGTATAGCATCACTCTCGAACCCCTTTCCTCTTCGGGTATGAGAGTGGAAAGGTTCTCCTTATACCGTGGGTCGAGCAGTGTGTACACCCAGTAATCCGTAGTGGCCAGAATGCGTGTAACGCGAGGGTCACGAGAAAGGCATCCTAACATGAAGTCAGCCATGTGTGCCAGGGTACCTGTACGCAACACATGGCTGTCCTCACTAGGAAGATCACTTTCAGGATCCTCCTCCTCCTCCTCCTCTGGCCATACACGCTGAAAGGATGACAGGCAAACAGCATGTGTACCCTCAGCAGTGGGCCAAGCTGTCTCTTCCCCCTCCTCCTCATGCTCCTCCCCCTCCTCCTCCTCCTCAACGCGCTGAGATATAGACATGAGGGTGCTCTGATTATCCAGCGACATACTGTCTTCCCCCATCTCCGTTTCCGAGTGCAAAGCGTCTGCCTTTATGCTTTGCAGGGAACTTCTCAAGAGGCATAGCAGAGGAATGGTGACGCTAATGATTGCAGCATCCCCGCTCACCATAAGGGTAGACTCCTCAAAGTTTCCAAGGACCTGGCAGATGTCTGCCAACCAGGCCCATTCTTCTGTAAAGAATTGAGGAGGCTGACTCCCACTACGCCGCCCATGTTGGAGTTGGTATTCCACAATAGCTCTACGCTGCTCATAGAGCCTGGCCAACATGTGGAGCATAGAGTTCCACCATGTGGGCACGTCGCACAGCAATCGGTGCACTGGCAGATTAAACCGATGTTGCAGGGTCCGCAGGGTGGCAGCGTCCGTCTTGGAGCTGCGGAAATGTGCGCTGACCCGGCGCACCTTTCCGAGCAGGTATGACAAGTGTGGGTAGCTTTTCAGAAAGCGCTGAACCACCAAATTAAAGACATGGGCCAGGAATGGCACGTGTGTGAGGCTGCCGAGCTGCAGAGCCGCCACCAGGTTACGGCCGTTGTCACACACGACCATGCCTGGTTGGAGGCTCAGCGGCGAAAGCCAGCGGTCGGTCTGCTCTGTCAGACCCTGCAGCAGTTCGTGGGCCGTGTGCCTCTTCTCTCCTAAGCTGAGTAGTTTCAGCACGGCCTGCTGACGCTTGCCCACCGCTGTGCTGCTGTGCCGCGCGACACCGACTGCTGGCGACGTGTTGCTGCTGACACATCTTGATTGCGAGACAGAGGTTGCGTAGGAGGAGGAGGAGGGTGGTTTAGTGGAGGAAGCATACACCCCCGCAGATACCGCCACCGAGCTGGGGCCCGCAATTCTGGGGGTGGGTAGGACGAGAGCGGTCCTAGGCTCTGACTTTGTCCCAGCCTCCACTAAATTCACCCAATGTGCCGTCAGGGAGATATAGTGACCCTGCCCACCTGTGCTTGTCCACGTGTCTGTTGTTAGGTGGACCTTGGCAGTAACCGCGTTGGTGAGGGCGCGTACAATGTTGCGGGAGACGTGGTCGTGCAGGGCTGGGACGGCACATCGGGAAAAGTAGTGGCAACTGGGAACCGAGTAGCGCGTGGCCGCCGCCGCCATCATGCTTTTGAAAGCCTCCGTTTCCACAAGCCTATACGGCAGCATCTCCAGGCTGATCAATTTGGCAATGTGCACGTTTAACGCTTGAGCGTGCAGGTGCGTGGCAGCGTACTTGCGCTTGCGCTCAAACAGTGGCGCTAGCGACGTCTGGACGCTGCGCTGAGAGACATTGCTGGATGGGGCCGAGGACAGTGGAGGTGAGGGTGTGGGTGCAGGCGATGAGACGGTAGTGCCTGTGTCCTCAGAGGGGGGTAGGATCTCAGTGGCAGGTTGGGGCACAGGGGGAGAGGCAGTGGTGCAAACCGGAGGCGGTGAACGGCCTTCGTCCAACCTTGTGGGGTGCTTGGCCATCATATGCCTGCGCATGCTGGTGGTGGTGGCTCCCCGGCTTATCTTGGCGCGACAAAGGTTGCACACCACTGTTCGTCGGTCGTCAGGCGTCTCTGTGAAAAACTGCCACACCGTAGAGCACCTTGACCTCTGCAGGGTGGCATGGCGCAAGCGGGCGCTTTGGGAAACAGTTGGTGGATTATTCGGTCTGGCCCTGCCTCTACCCCTGGCCACCGCACTGGCTCGGCCTGTGGCCACACCCTGACTTGGGCCTCCGCGTCCTCGCCCGCGTCCACATCCTCTAGGCCTACCCCTACCCCTCAGCATGGTGTATTACCAGTAGTGCAGAAACAGAACGCTGTAATTAAATGTGCCGCTTATTGGCCTGTGGTTGGAGGCTGACTTCGCTTACGGATTGTCAGGAAATAATTTTGCGCAAGCCTGCTGTAACACTGGCTGCGTATGAATTAGGAGGACAACTACACCCAGCACAGACCCAGTACACTGAGGACAGTCACAGGCAGCCCAAATAGATTTTTTTCCCCAAATGTTTTTGCAAAGGCCCACTGCCTATATACACTGTATATGTCTTCTGTCCCTGCGTCACCACTACTGGCCCTGGAGTATGTAAAATAACTGCAGACTGTTGCACTGTGGACTGGAATGTGATGTAACAGCCAACACAGAGCCAGGAAATTATTTTGCGCAAGCCTGCTGTAACACTTAGCTGGCTGCGTTTGAATTAGGAGGACAACTACACCCAGCACAGACCCAGAACACTGAGGACAGTCACAGGCAGCCCAAATAGATTTTTTTCCCCAAATGTTTTTGCAAAGGCCCACTGCCTATATACACTGTATATGTCTTCTGTCCCTGCGTCACCACTACTGGCCCTGGAGTATGTAAAATAACTGCAGACTGTTGCACTGTGGACTGGAATGTGATGTAACAGCCAACACAGAGCCAGGAAATAATTTTGCGCAAGCCTGCTGTAACACTTTAACAGACCCAGAACACTGAGGACAGTCACAGGCAGCCCAAATAGATTTTTTTCCCCAAATGTTTTTGGAAAGGCCCACTACCTATATTCAATAAATATATGTCTTCTGTCCCTGCCTCACAATATATGTCTTCTGTCCCTGCCTCACAATATATGTCTTCTGTCCCTGCCTCACCACTACTGGCCCTGCACTATGTATAATTACTGCAGGGCGCAATGCTCTGCACGGCCGATATACAAAAAAAAAAAAAAAGTGCAACACTGCAAAAAGCAGCATCCACAGTACTGCACACGGTTAGATGTGGCCCTAAGAAGGACCGTTGGGGTTCTTGAAGCCAAAAATACTCCTAACACTCTCCCTATAGCAGCTCCGGCACCAACAGCACTTTCCCTCCTCTATGTCAGAACAAATCTGTGGCGAGCCGCGGGAGGGGCCGATTTTTATACTCGGGTGACACCTGATCTCGCCAGCCACTCACTGAAGGGGGGTGGTATAGGGCTTGAACGTCACAGGGGGAAGTTGTAATGCCTTCCCTGTCTTTCTATTGGCCAGAAAAGCGCGCTAACGTCTCAGAGATGAAAGTGAAAGTAACTCAAACATCGCGTGGTACTCGTCACGAGTAACGAGCATCTCGAACACGCTAATACTCGAACGAGTATCAAGCTCGGACGAGTACGTTCGCTCATCTCTAGTTTTTAATCTACACATACATCATTTTAAGGTGGTGGCTTAACTGACTACAGATAGCCAGGCTCCTGCTCTAACAACCAGAAGCTGAGAAACCTCAGAGCCTGGCAGTTTATTTCCTTATATGACATATCAAGAGCAATTGCAGTATTTAAGCAGAATATAGGGGGAGGTATCACCCATCGGACCCGCAGTGTGATTACACGGTATCAATGGATTCCAATAGGAACTGGGAGCTTGAAAGCCTCCATGTCTGTCATGTAACTCAGCCTATTGGACCACACCTCCAGCAGAGTGTGAAAGGCTGCTGTCATAGGCTTAGTAGAATGTACTACATAAGTAATGCAGTGTACTATCCTTGCGATTGTACTATCACATCTTCAAGTCTACTTGAGGGACTAAACAACAATGTAAGAAAAAATTCAAGACAATTTAATTTAAAGAAAAAACTCCAGTTTAGAAAAATATGCATTTTCCCCCAGAAAAACCCCTTTTAAATAGATAAAATATCAAAGAAAATGAAAATATTTTGTTGCTTATCGCACATGAGGAATACTGTAAAAATAATTTTTAAAACTAATGCTAGGATTTCTATTTTTCTTTTGTTTGCATAGCAAAAAACACAAGAAAGAAACCAATCCAAAAGTCACATTTACCTCAAAATGGTACCTATAAAAACGACTACTTTTACTGCAAAAAACAAGATTTAGAGAGCTCCATTGCTGGAAAAAATAAAAATGGTATCAATCTTAGAATGTGGCAATGCAAGTTCAGTTATTTTTCTTTAAAAAAAATGTTTAAGCCTCGGTCACCAGCGCATTTTTTTTGTGCACAAATAGGCGCGCAAAGAAAATTGTTACTTGCATGTGTTAAAATCGTGTGCACGAGCAATGTTTCATGTGCAGAAAACCCGAGCTACATGAACATGAAAATCACCTACTGACTGGAGCAGCTGTGCTTGAAAAAGTGCAGCTGCTCCAGGAAGAGAGAGAGAAGAAGCACTGCAGGGTTTTGGGATTTCCCCATAGCAGGGAGAGAGCGGGGCTACAGGGGATTAACTCATAGCCCCGCTCTATCTGTCCCTGCTATGGGTTAATCCTCCATAGCTCCACTCTCACTCTACTACAAGAAATTAACCTCATAGCACAGAGAGGGTTGGTGGGGCTAGAGAGAGGGGCAGGGTGATATGGGTTTGACAGAGATCCCCCAAACCAAAGATAGAGGGCGCATGGTTAGAGGGTAGATCCCTCTAGCCACGTCCCCTCCTCCCACACTACAGAGAAAGCACTGTAACCCCACCCCCTCCCTCTCCCCACTACAAGGAAATCCCTTGGGAAGAGAGACAGAGGGAGTCCCCTACTGCCCCCTGGGGAATTCCCCAGCAGAGGGCAGGAGGAATACCCCAGGCTTACATCAGGACATTTAAAACATGCTGCTCAGAAGCACCTTTTAAATGCTTTGTTCTAAATTCCTGTTAGTCCCCACGGGGATTAAAGGGGTTGTCCCGAGGCAGCAAGTGGGTCTATACACTTCTGCATGGCCATAATAATGCACTTTGTAATGTACATTGTGCATTAATTATGAGCCATACAGAAGTTATAAAAAGTTTTATACTTACCTGCTCCGTTGCTGGCGTCCTCGTCTCCATGGTGCCGACTAATTTTCGCCCTCCGATGGCCAAATTAGCCGCGCTTGCGCAGTCCGGGTCTTCTCCTCTTCTCTATGGGGCTCCGTGTAGCTCCGTGTAGCTCCGCCCCGTCACGTGCCGATTCCAGCCAATCAGGAGGCTGGAATCGGCAATGGACCGCACAGAAGCCCTGCGGTCCATGAAGACAGAGGATCCCGGCGGCCATCTTCAGCAGGTGAGTATGAAGACGCCGGACCGCCGGGATTCAGGTAAGCGCTGTGCGGGTGGTTTTTTTAACCCCTGCATCGGGGTTGTCTCGCGCCGAACGGGGGGGGGGGGGGTTTAAAAAAAAAAAAACCCCGTTTCGGCGCGGGACATCTCCTTTAAAGGGAGCCCCTGGGTCCTCTCATCCCTGCGGGGAATAACAGGAATTTGCAATTTGCAGCAGGACATTTAAAAGGTGCTTCTGGACAGGTCCTATCTTTGATGTGCACTGTAATATAAAAAGATGAATAAAGTGTTACCCCAGCTGTTCAGTATCTATCAGCTGCCATTCAGGACACTAGTAAAGTTGCGTTGACATCCTCTTCCTATACTAGGTAGATATTAGACAGATTAATACCTGATATATACATATACATATGAGATTGATAGATATATCAATAGATAAAACCGTTAAATGCTTCTGAGTGCTGAAATATATTTGAAGTGGATACTCTGAAGTAGACCACCAGGGGGCCTCTGATGTCCCACAGCCCTTCTGAAGCCAGAGCCAAAAAATGTTTATATTAGGAGATAAGGAGAGGAAACAGGCTTCACACCCCAGTAGCTCCTTCCCCCCCCCCCCCCCCATCCCCCCACTGGTCCAAATGGTCGTAACCAGACCTAATAACTTTTGGAGGCAAAGTTAACAAAGGACGTGCCACCAAGACAAAGAAAAATGTAATTAAGAAATTATGAAAGATCTGTATGTCCCAGCCCGCTGACAAGGATATTTTGTGACATGTCACATCACCACGAATAAGATTCAGAGACTCCCATATTTGCACCTGCTCAGGAACTGAAAAATCGCATATCTCGGTCAGGGTACCCTCGAAGCTGCTCAGGTGTGGGCTCAAAATGCACGTAAAATCCTGAGAGGATACATTGTCATCATGTTTTCATGGTGGGTCACACCCATACAGAGTTATGAGAAATTATGCATTCCAAGGTAAGCCAGCCCCCCCCATGGGGGCTGAAAGGAACTAAATGGGAGTTACTCCAGTGAGAGTTTTAAAAAATTGCACACGAACGTATGCTTGGGGTCAGACATTTGGAGGTCACTATACATGATGACTGCCCCATCGTGTCCCACAAGACTCCATGCATAAGAATGGTAACACTCTTCTTTTAATCCTTGTTATTTTATTGTCTGGCATATCATATGTAAGTCTCTAGCCATTTATCTTGTAACATCATTTTGTATTTTTCTGTATATAAGCACTGCTTTTTTCTTTGGGAATTAAACTTTAAATTAATTAGCGAGTCTCGTCCGTGTTAACACGAAACCATATTCTCCGAAGATTATATTAATAAGTTATAAAATGACTTTACCGTTATGAAATTAGTGGTGGCAGCATTTTTGTATGCATATTGTAGAGCTCTGGAGTGCGTTAGAATGGATCAGATGGGTGATTTGAGCTTTCGCTTTGTATACTTGCAGAAGCCTGAGAAAGCTGGGTACAAATCAGCCTGCATTCTAACACCTGCCAGCTGGCAGTACTGTAGAGTGTTTGAGGACAGAGGCAGGATTGATAGGTATCGTCCCTTCCCCTCTCTCCTTTTGTCCAGTATGGGACAAGTTGGCGTACAGTGCAGGACCAGGCGGATTGCTCTAGAAATGTGGCTGTGGCTCATGGTCGCTTGTCCGGTGTTATTCCACAATCTAAGAGCCTTCCTTTCCCCCGCCTTAGCTTGCTACGTGACACGCACTGCAAATCTACATATGAATTGCAGCATGTTCTATGTTTGGTAGCTGCATGCTGTTTCGCGCACCTACATTCTCTCATGTGAGCACATCTATAGAAACCCACTGGTTCTGTTAGAAGCACTCTTTTTGCACGCTCAAAAAAAAAAACGCTCGTCTGACCAAGCCCTTATTGTACAAAAGTAGTAAAAAATAAAAAATATTCATAGTAACTTGCTTTCACAGTAATTGTGCTGATGCAGATAATAAAGTTATCATGTAATTTTTACCTAATAGTAAATTTCATAAAAAACAAAACCCAATAACAGTGGCAGAATTTCTGAGGGGCTTTTCCATCTGCTCCCTAAAAAAAATCTAATAAAAGTTCTGCAACACATTTGATGTACCCTAGAGCGGTGCCATTAAGAAAAACATTTAAAGTTTTTTAAGCTTTTCAATGCATTATGTAGTACTTCATTTGGTATCATTAAAAAATACAACTCGTTCCGCAAAAAACAAGCCCTCATATGGATATGTTGACAGAAAAATTTTAAAAAGTTATGGCTTTTAAAAGGTGAGAATGGGAAAAAGAAAAATCTGAAAATGTAAAGGGTTAAAAGGAACGTGTCATGTATTTGCTTCTAGTCCTATTCATTAATTGCAAATTTGTAAGACAGAATAACTTTTCCTAATTTTCAATACTGTTGTACTTTGTGCCAGTGAACTTTCCGACCTGTTCTCTATCTTTGCACCAAATTCTTCATTTTGGTGCATGGTGCATCATAATTCTGGTGCACTTTATGGCATACCATGATGTGCAAAAATTAAAGCTTTATGGAAATCATGCAGTTTTCAGTCAAACTTGGGGAGATTGACTATCAGTAGATAAAAATGTTCATGCAAGGAAATAGCTTTGGAAATAAGCCGGGAGATACATTTGCATTGTTTGATTATTTTTTAAGAACCAGGTTCCCACAGGGATCATGGTGAGGTTGTCGTGGAACCTTCCTTTGTGGAACCACGCCTTACTCAATTAGGAATGATCACACCCTTCCAGATTGATTGATCAAAGGTATCGGACAGTGCGCACTGTCTCCTAGAAATCACTTAGTCTGACACAAGTTCAAAGAAAAAGTAACTTCCTGTTTATTCTTGGTGCGTAACAGGGTTTTATAAGGCACATCAAAACAGCCCTTTTGGGGCAGGCAAGAATTACATAAACACAACGTGTTGATTGATTATTGGATAAGCGTCTTCCTTCATCCAGTCATCTGGTATTGCCTGTCACGTGGTAGCACTCTGGAGAGTAGAATGGGCTGTCTCGCCCCACGTGTGTCAAAACCGATATGATTGGAGGCTATATCATGAATTAGTAATTGCATAGACCGCCCATGTTATTTGCGTCTGGTTCCAGTAAAATCGCTGGGGGATTTTCGCGGTCATCTAAAAACGGTAGTCCGTCTCAGATGCGGTTGGTTGTCTAATTCCTACTTCCGTATTAATCTATGCAGCTGGGCAGTCAAATATATTTATACATGTTGGTTACGTGCTAAATTCCATCTTTGTCAGCAGAGTTATGAAAAACAGATATTTCATTGCCTAATACTATTGCATAATTGTACGTACACTTCTATAGTTGAATCAAACTAGATTTAAAGCATTTGAATTAACAAGGCCCACCAAATCCCAATACACAAAGATTTATATATTGGGATTGCCACCACAGACCCCCCTTGAAACTATCTGTTTCACCAAACTCGCCCTGCTCCATCCCACCCCCACCGCTGACTCTAGACTTGTAATGTGTTGTAGACTGGAGCCATTGCTCTCATGGGGGTATAGGATGGGTCAACATCATCGTATTCTGGATCTGTGATGACGGCATTGGCATTGACAGTGGGCCTACTGCTGGACATCATAGAGAAACAGGTGGACCAGGTAGACACCAGGGCCGGGATACACTGTATGCAACAACAAACAGAAATTAGAACCATTACAGTGGCAACAAAAACAGTTAGTATTTTCTTCATCAGAGTAAGCCCAAACCAGGACCCTGTCAACCAGTCAAACCACCCTTGATCCGTTCCTTGTTTGATACTGGTGGCTAGATCTCTCAGGCAGTTGATCTGTTGATGGATTGACGCAGAGTTGTCAGAGAGGTTAAAACAACACATCCCTTCAAACTCTTCGCACCCGTGGTTCATGGTCATAAGGATGTAATCAATGGTGGCTCTGTTCTGTAGGGCGGCTCTTCGTATGTTTTGTACATCTAAGAGTAGTAGGTCCAGTGCCTGGGATGGGGCATTTAGGCCCTTTACCATGTCACAAGCTAAGCCGTTAATTACTCTTGTGTTATGCTGGGCCAATGCGGAGGTGCCTAGAATGCTGAGAGCTAGTGCAGTGTGCTCTGAGAAACTCAGTAGAGTAGGTGGTCCTACACAGTTATCGGCCAGGCCGTGGATGTCCCTGCGATCCCTAAGTGAGGGTGTGGGTGCCGGGGGGTCTGGCTTCTGATACATAAGGATACTTAGACGGGACAATGCACACGGTCCTCCTGTAATGTTGGCGGGGATATATGTGTATGTTAAATTGCCACAGGACAGGACCCATCCTATTGGTAGTTTGACATGTCTGGTGTGGCTGGGACTCCGAACTACTTTTCCACAAGACATGGTAGTCACTATCTTTTGACATTGTTCTTCAGTACGGGAGCAAAGTATTCGGGAATCACTAGTGACCACTTGGCCCCTCTCACATTTCCCAATGTACCGTGGATTACATGTAAAGTTGTAACATACCTCAGCCTGTGAGACATTTCTGACCTGGAACTCAGTCATATTGGACCAGTCAGCATGTTCTACAGCCTCACAGTAGGGACAATACTCATATATGTTAATGAAGGTGTTATCTTGTATCACATCGCCTTCCCCCACATCATCATCATCATGTACCATTGCATAAATTGATGTCAATACATTTACTGGAGTGGGAATGGCCAGTAAGCAAGCTCGTAGAATATCTTCCCCGCTCCTTAATTTAGGCATGCACATGTTAGTTATATTGATAACATCTCTGGCTAAATACTCCCACATATTGATATGGCTTTCCCTCACCTAGCCTGCTGCTTCTGGTTCTTCACTGAGGTACCCTTCTCGTCCCACATTACCAGAACCCCACATAGGAGAAGTATTATGATAACTTGACCTAAATATTTCATGATGAGTCGTCTTTCTGAGATGGAGCTTTCTTGCAGTGGCTTGCGTGGATCCAGGTAGGCTTCCCCTCTAGTTTCACCGAGGTGGCAGTGGTCAACAACACCTGGAATGGACCGTCGAATCTGGGCTCAAGAGAGTTTTTCCTCAGAAACTTCTTTACGTACACCCAATCTCCGGGCTGTATGGAATGGGTGCCTGTGTCCTGGTCTGGGTCTGGAATGGAAGAGAAAACTCGTGCATGGACTTTAGTTATTTCTCTGGCGAGTGATATAACATACTTAGTCAAAACATCTGAGTGCAATTGCAACTGCTGAGGAAAATAACACCCTAGTCTGGGGACGGTCCCGAAAAGAATTTCATAAGGTGATAACTTATGTTTTCCCCTTGGTGTGTACCTCACGCTATACAGTGCTATGGGGAGGATTTCTGGCCAGGGCATACCAGTTTCTCGTGACATCTTAAGTATTTTTGTTTTCAAGGTACCGTTTAGTCTCTCTACCTTACCACTACTCTGGGGGTGATAGGGTGTGTGAAACAAAAGACTACTGCCCAACGCCTGCCATATCTCCTTGGTGACGTTGGCGGTAAATGCTGGACCTTGATCACTTTCGATGACTTCAGGTATTCTGAAACAGCAAATTAACTCAGTCATGAGTTTCTTAGCGGTACTTTTGGCAGTCATATTCGTACTTGCATATCCCTCTGCCCACCCAGAGAAAACATCCATCACTATTAGGGCGTATTCAAAGCGTCCTGATTTCGGCATTTGGATGTGGTCAATTTGGATCCGTTGGAATGGATACAGTGGCCTGGCCAGGTGTTTTCTAGGTGTCTCTTCCATTTTTCCCGCATTACATTGGGCGCAAATGGTGCAAGATTTGCAGTACTTGTCTACCAACGTTGTGATGCCAGGCGCCAGGTAATATTTCTGGATCAATGAGTTCATGAGCATTTTGGACAAATGGGTTGGGCCATGCGCCCACTGTACCGCTGCTGGGTAGAAGCTTCTAGGCAAACATGGGCGGCCTGCCAGCGCAAACAGTCCCTGTTCGTCCTTTTTCGCTCCCTTTTTCGTCCATTCTTCTTTTTCTTCCTTGCTTGCTCTCTTTTGTGCTTCTGTAAGGTAGTCCGGTCGTATCTTCTCATCCACACTGACCATCATGGACGGGTCTGGTTCCTCCGTTGATTCCACCCCTACCGGTAGAGCTTCCACCTGAATTCCAATTCTTCCAAACTCCTCCCTTGCAGCTCTTTTTGCTGCTTGATCCGCTGTATGATTACCAACGGCCTCTTCAGTGTTCTTCTTGCTGTGGGCTTTCACTTTCAGTACGGCCACCTTCCGTGGCAGTTGGAGGGCATCCAGCAGGTGCCTGATGGCTTGATGATGCTTGACTGGGGTGCCTGCAGCTGTGAGGAATCCTCTAACTTTCCAGATCATCCCGAAGTCGTGTGCCACTCCATGAGCGTACCGTGAATCTGTGTAGATGTTGGCTGTATGATCCTGGGCCACCTCACACGCCCGTGTGAGGGCCTGTAGTTCGGCTTCTTGTGCTGATACGGTAGGAGGGAGTTGTTGGGCTTGGATTATTTTCGTGGTGGTGGTAACTGCGTAACCGGTATGGTACCGACCCATCTCATCGGCGAATCTGGAGCCGTCCACGAAGAGTGTGTAGTCTACGGGTTCCAGTGGTTTGTCATAGACTGATGGTAGATGAGAGATTTCCTGTTGCATCATCTTGACGCAGTCATGTGAAGGACGTGGAATGTCGTAGTAGGAGACGGAACCATTCGGTTTTTCCTCACCATCGTTTCCATTCTCCTTTTCGTCTTCCCCCTGAAGAATCGGAAGGAGGGTGGAAGGGTTGAGGACATTACAACGCTGTAAGGTGACATTCTCCGGAATCAACAGTGAGCATTGCAAGCGTAGATGCCTTGCTGCTGATAGATGCTTCGGCTGTGTTTGGTTGAGTACGGCGGCAATGTCATGTGGAGCCAGGACAGTCAGAGGGTAACCCAACACGAGATCTGAGGTCTTGTCCAGCAAGACATGGGCTGCAAAGACTGCCCGCAGGCAGGAAGGTCCTGCTCTTGCCACCGGGTCGAGTCTGGCTGAGAAGTAGCCGATGGGTCGCGATTTTCCAGCATGTTTCTGAGTAAGGACACCTGATGCGTGTCCTTGATTCTCGGACACAAACAGAGCAAATGGTTTGTCGTAGTCTGGTAGTCCCAATGCAGGTGCTTTAGAGATCAGGTCCTTAAGTGTGCTGAAATTTCTTGTCGAGTCTTCAGAGAGTGTACACGGGGCCTTGGCCTTTCCTCCTTCTTCACCGATCCTTCTGACATCTTCGTACAGGGGTTGCATCAGCAAAGAGGCCTCTGGAATCCAGGCTCTGCAGTACGAGATCAGTCCCAGGAAAGCTTGAAGAGCCTTTTCAGATCGGGGAAGAGGCACTCGTTGAATGGCGGCGATCCGGTCTTCTGTCAAGTGTCGTACTCCTTGGGAAATGCAGTGGCCAAGGAAGATGACGGTTGTGCAGCACCACTGTAACTTGGATTCTGACACTTTACATCCCTGATATGCCAGATAGCACAGAAGATTTTCAGAGGAGGAGGAGGCCGTGTCCAGATCGTCTGCGCAAAGTAACAGGTCGTCCACATATTGGAGTAAGACCACTGTGGGGTGTCTTTCCAACCATGGGTTTAGAATCAGAGACATTGCTTTGGCAAATTGGCTGGGTGAATTCTGTGCACCCTGAGGCATTACAGTCCATGTAAGTTGTCCTCCGTTGTGCGTGAAGGCGAATAGATACTGGCATGATGCGTCTAACGGGACGCCAAAAAAAGCGTTTGTCATGTCTATCACTGTGAAATACTTCGCTGTTGGCGGAATTCCAGACAGTAGCGTGTGTGGATTCGGCACCAAAGGAGTTTCCAATATGGTAGCCTGGTTTACTGCCCGTAGATCTTGAACCATACGGTATTTGGTTGGTTCGCCCTTCGGTGTCTTCTTCTTTACGGGAAACAACGGGGTGTTGCATGGCGACTCACATGGCACAAGGGCTCCCTTCTGGATCAGCATCTTAATCTGTTCGTCGATGGCTAGCGACACTGAGTGCTTCAGTGGGTATTGTGGTCTTCTTGGGAATGGCATTCCAGGCTTCATCCTCACCATCACTGGTGGAACTCTCAGACGACCAATGTCCTCAGGTCCTTTTGACCACAGTGTATCAGGGATTCTTGCTTTCACTTCATCTGGTATTGTCTTTCGAACTTCCTGACAGGTCATGAGGAATGGTTCTGAGGCCAGTGTCATCTGGTCATCTTCAGATAGAGGGGAGGTAACCATTATGCCACCGTCTTCAGTGTAGGCAATTGTAGCTTGAAGTCTTGATAGAAGGTCGGCTCCCAGTAGGTTGAGTGGTGAGGTCTTGTGGACCACAAATCTAGCCAGGATGTTCTGTATGCCGACAGGAAGTGGCTTGCTTAGTGGGTTTTCAGACGGCCTTCCTCCTACTCCTACGGTCAGTATGGTCTTGTCATCCAGCAGGTGCTTGAAGGGGAAATCGTCAGCACGAATGATGCTCCTGGCTGCACCAGTGTCCAGTAGGAAGGTAATTGGATTCCCTGCAATAGAGAGAGTCACTTGGGCTTGGGGTCCGGTATTATCTACTGCAGGGTTCTGCTGGAAAGAGGCCATACTGGAGACTGGCTTGCCTGCGTCCTATTGGGACGGGCCATGGTAGGATACCGGTGGCAAGGGGGGTGGTGGAGGCGGAAGGTCATCAGAAGATGTTGGTCCAGCCTGTCTTCTGGCCTGATTCGTTTGTCCATGTTGTCCTGGTGGTACGCGGCAGTCTCTCCTGAAATGCCCTGCTTTGCCACATCTATAACATCTTCTTTGCCCATCCTGACTACGATTGTGTGGAGCTCCCATCGCCACCATCACAGGGGTAGGTCCATTTCCTGCTACTCCCTTTGCGACTGGTAGTAGGACATCGATAGCCAGGATCTTGTATTCCGGTTTTGCTGCCATCAGTCCTTTCCTAATTGGGTCCCGTAAGCCAGAAACAAAAGCAGCGGAAAGCATCAATTGGTGCGTTCTGATTTGTGATGAGAATCCGAGATCGTCAAAGAGTTGAATGAGGCGACCATAAAACTTGTCCACAGATTCCCCTTTATCTTGGGTCACGTCCTGCAGTGTGATCGCTTGATCCGCCAACCTGTCTTGCGCCCAGGCCTTCACTTGCTTGCAGAATTCCCTTCCGGAAACATATGTTGTCTCTGGAGTAGCATTCTCACTTGTCGGATCAAGGGATTTCTGGATGACCGGCCAATACGTATCTCCGGCCTTTACCTCCGTCAAGGCCTGTAGATCCTTCCAGGTGGCTGAATAATTACGTTGGTACTGGACCAACTTCCTGAAGAAAGGCATGGGTTGCTTTTCTGGATCTGGTAATCCCGCCTGGAGGGTAGTGGCCTGGCTTGGAGTGAAGCTGACGTATAGGAGCGGGGCGTCTGCCAGTACGAAGGGCATCCTGTGTGGTGCCAGCTGAGGCGTGATCTGTGGTGCCAGTGATTGATGCTCATCTTGTGTGAGGGAGTCTTGCGATCCATAAGGGTCATCTCCTTGTGGAGACATGAAATGGACCTTAGGAGTAGATGTATTGGGGGGTGCAAAGTTAAGTTGCTCTTGTATACTTGTGCGAGCTGCTGGGCTTTTCCGTAAGCTGGGCTTTGTTAGCGAGAATTGTTCCTCTGCTCCCCCTGAAGTCGTCGTCGCTGAGCGCTGTTTTGGCCTTGCACCATATCCCTTGTTTGCCAATATGCCGTCCCGGCGGCGCACCATTTTCACAGGAGGGGGTCGGCCTCGGAACTTCTCTCCAGACCTGGTGACTCCTGTTTCCCCATCCTCCTCACTGTCTGTCCATTGATCTCCATCTCCCTCCCTGGGTGGGGGTAGATCAAAGCCTCCCTGAGCTCCACCTTCACCTGCAACAGGTCCTGCGCTCAGCTGATCCTCTGTGCTTGCTTGGTCCTCTGTAATTGGCTGGTCTGGGAACAGAGGGACAGCTTGTCTTTGTGCTTGTAATGCTTGAGGATCTATCACTGGATATAGTGGAGACATGGTAGGTGTTTTGCGTCTCTGAGGTGTAGCAATATGGCTGCCTTCATGGGTGGACAGCTGGGTACTAGGCCTCTGGGGTGTACCAAGATGGCCACCGTATGGAGTGGGTGGCTGAGTACTAGGCCTCTGAGGTGTCTTAAGATGGCTGCCAGAGGAAGTGGTCATTGAGGAAGTGGCTGTGGAACGCATATTGGAATGCCTAGTGTTTCCTGCGACATCATCACAGGAAACTGCAGTGTTGAAACGCACGGCAGCTCCGGATACAGGGACTGCCTGCTCAGCGTTGAATACAGGAAGTGTGGGCTCAGTTACACTTCCGTCTGGGCGCGGAGCGCCACATCCCAGACAGGTTTCTCGCTGCCTCGGGTTCTGCATTCTACATACTAGGCACATCCAATATGGTAAGTTACCTGAATGCATGGGAGGTGCTGACGGATGTGTAAGAAGTGGGTTCACAGCATTTGCATGATACACATAACGTTTGTATTTCCCCCCCCCTTCCTGCTCTGTCTCACTCCACCCGTCTCTATTCAGTGTTTTTGCGACTCGATACCACGTTTCTGCAGCTGTGAGTAAATTTTTATCCTGCAACATGCCACTCCTATCTCTTATCAAGACTCGCCAGGGCTCCGGCTGAAGTCGTCCATTTGGATCTGGATCCCAGCTCGCAATTTTCCTTATCTGTGGCCACTTATCTGAGCAGTGTTTGCCTTCTCTCTCGGCCACCAAATCACGTGCCCGCCGCCCGTTATTACTGCTTGATTTATTCCCCATTCTTAAGTCCGTAATTTTAGGCGTCTGGCTGGAACCTGTAGTACTAATAGATTCTAAACTAACACTTCCTCTTTTTTCGGCCTCTGCAGGGTTCCCCCCCCCCCCCCTCTCTAGCAGGAGGATATCTTCTCTTTCAGTGACAATACAACTAACCTGCTCCCCCCGTCCATTAACCTCCGTCGCCCACAATACCCTACAACAAGGAGGTGAAATCCCTACCTATCTCAGGAGGGGGGCATGGGCCTCCCGTGTGTTTTTTCTGAGAAATCCACACCCCTCACCTGTACAGGGTGGCACTTCGTAAAGTGTCCCCCCGCTGGTTCCTATGGCCGCCTACACTGTCCCTGGGCGCACTGGAGGTTAATGGACGGGGGGAGCAAGAAAAACATTTAAAGTTTTTTAAGCTTTTCAATGCATTATGTAGTACTTCATTTGGTATCATTAAAAAATACAACTCGTTCCGCAAAAAACAAGCCCTCATATGGATATGTTGACAGAAAAATTTTAAAAAGTTATGGCTTTTAAAAGGTGAGAATGGGAAAAAGAAAAATCTGAAAATGTAAAGGGTTAAAAGGAACGTGTCATGTATTTGCTTCTAGTCCTATTCATTAATTGCAAATTTGTAAGACAGAATAACTTTTCCTAATTTTCAATACTGTTGTACTTTGTGCCAGTGAACTTTCCGACCTGTTCTCTATCTTTGCACCAAATTCTTCATTTTGGTGCATGGTGCATCATAATTCTGGTGCACTTTATGGCATACCATGATGTGCAAAAATTAAAGCTTTATGGAAATCATGCAGTTTTCAGTCAAACTTGGGGAGATTGACTATCAGTAGATAAAAATGTTCATGCAAGGAAATAGCTTTGGAAATAAGCCGGGAGATACATTTGCATTGTTTGATTATTTTTTAAGAACCAGGTTCCCACAGGGATCATGGTGAGGTAACCTGGAAAAGTCAAACATATCATCAAAATCATTCATAAGTGACAATGTGAACAAAGATAGGGGGACCCCAAAAGTGTTTCCCCCAAATCCTGCAAATTCTGAGGAGTATTTAATCACTTGTATTAAAGAGTCCAAAGAGAATAAAAATAAAATTTAAAAAGAAAACATTTGGATACTTAAAAATATTCTTATGGAGGAGGTATGTTACATTGAATAAAATTAAATGTCCTGTTTTATTATCACCCTTTTTAATAAGTACATAATTTCTAATAATAAGATGGATGATCAAAACCACTGTTTTTGATTTCCAAGCATTAAATGTGGAGAAGCAAATGTCCAGCTCCAATATGCAAATATAACTTGCCTAGAGTAAAGATGTATGTAATCATAGTAGGTGTGTTTAAAGTCTAAAATAAGTCCTGTCACATTATGTCACCATACATTTTGAGAGCTTAAGTTAATTTTAAACCAACTATTTACTTTGGTCTAATTTGTGGCAGTTTTTTGCATCACTTTCTTACTTTTTGCTTTCATATAGGTATCCTAAACTTTGCCCTAAATCATCATCAGCGCCCACTTTTGTAGAAGCCTGTCACATTTTCTAATTCTTTTTAGTGCAAATATATACTAAATATTACAGACTTAAAATGCACCTAAATGATGGTGCCCTTCACGCCATGAATCCGATGCATCGGTGATGATAAATGAAAGTCAATGTGTTTGTTCTTTTTTAAATGTTGCTATTGATTTTTCATTCTTAAACTCCTTGGTGAAACATCTATTTTGAAGATACACCCTTCCTTCCAATATTGTTGGTAGAGACTGAGCATCAGGGGTGCATGCGCTTTTTGACAGCTGAAATCAATGGGGATCAATTAACAGCAAAATGCCTCTAAGAAGCCATGTATGGTCCCTTCTCCAGTGACCAAGGAATGAAACAGAAGAGCACCACCTGTATCTATAGTGTTGCTATCCTGCCTTAGCTAGGCCTCCATTAGTAAAATACAGCTGCCATTAACTTGACCACAACCTACTGATAATGAGATGACTTTACTCATACTTTCCCAGCCTGTACAGCAAAGTTGAAAAGTTATTAGAGATGAGCGAGTATACTCGCTAAGGCACATTACTCGTCTCTAAAGATTCGGGGGGCGGGGAGCGGCGGGGGAGAGCGGGGAGGAACAGAGGGGAGATCTCTCTCTCCCTCTCTCCCCCCTGCTTCCTGCCGCAACACACCTGTCACCGGCACCGGCCCCGAATCTTTAGAGATGAGCGGGGAGATACTCGACTAAGGCACTACTCGCTCGAGTAATGTGCCTTAGCGATACTCACTCATCTCTAAAAGTTATCTACAGAAACACAAAGTATCAGCCTATAGTATCTAAACGTGAGTACATAGTGTGTTTTTGGCCTCCATTCAACATATACACCAGAATATGTATACGCTCTGTTGCAGCCTCTTCTTACTGAGGATCATGAGGGTTTCGGCAGTTAGTCTTCCACCAATTAGGAAGTGATGGTATATTTTAGTGACAAGACATCCCCTTTCTAGTCAGGGCAGTGTTAAGGACACCGCACAAAAATGCATAATTTAAACAGAAAGCTATTTTTTCTATTCATGAAAGGACCAATGCACATATAGCATCTGTAGTTTTAATTTCTTGAAAATAGTGTTTAATTCATGCCTGTTATACCTGTACGGCAATGTTCTAAATTCCCTGGAGTCCAGTACTAACGTGCAGATTTATTAATTATAGGCATACGCTGGTAAATCTTGTCCCCAGAGAAAGTACAATTAATACAATCTGACATCTTTATAAGCCAACACTGAACTGCCCAAACTCAACAGCCGTCTGTGGTTCAGGAGGAAAGCAGAGTAAGCAGGTGGTGAAGGCCTGGTAGTTTTCTTAAGTAGATTATAAAAGGGTTGCCTTTACAATACCTAAAGGAACAAAGCTATAAAATACAGGGATGTAAAATAAACAGATTTGAACATTAAATCAGGCAGCCTATGAATCTTCAAGCACAGAATGGAAATAAGAAGAATATTTTCTTTAGAATGACACACAGTTATAGTGTTGCTTGTATTTTCATCCTATGAATTGAAAGTTTCGCTTGAATATTAATCCAGCAGAAATCTATAACTAAAGTATACAGTATATACCACATGTATCACACAGTCAGAAAGAACAGGTGCATTCATTTGTTATCACTAGAGATGAGCGAACGTACTCGTCCGAGCTTGATACTCGTTCGAGTATTAGCGTGTTCGAGATGCTCGTTACTCGTAACGAGTACCACGCGATGTTCGAGTTACTTTCACTTTCATCTCTGAGACGTTAGCGCGCTTTTCTGGCCAATTGAAAGACAGGGAAGGCATTACAACTTCCCCCTGTGACGTTCAAGCCCTATACCACCCCCCTGCAGTGAGTGGCTGGCGAGATCAGGTGTCACCCGAGTATAAAAATCGGCCCCTCCCGCGGCTCGTCACAGATGCATTCTGACATAGCTCAGGGAAAGTGCTATCGTGTTGGAGCTGCTATAGGGAGAGTGTTAGGAGTTATTGTAGGCTTCAAAAACCCCAACGGTCCTTCTTAGGGCCACATCTAACCGTGTGCAGTAGTGTGGAGGCTGCTTTTTGCAGTGTTGCACATTTTTTTTTTTTTTTGGTATATCGGCCGTGCAGAGCATTGCGCCCTGCAGTAATACTCCAGGGACAGAAGTGTGGAGGCAGGGACAGAAGACATATTATTGATTGAATATAGGCAGTGGGCCTTTTCTAAACAATATTGGGCAAAAAATCTATTTGGCCTGCCTGTCACTGTGCTCAGTGTTCTGGGTCTGTGTGTGCTGGGTGTAGTAGTTCTACAAAATCATACGCAGCCAGCTAAGTGTTACAGCAGGCTTGTGCCAAATTATTTCCTGGCTCTGTCTGGGCTCTGAAATCACCGCTGTGTTGCAGTTAACAGTGCAACACTCTGCAGTTCTGTGACACACTCCAGGGACAGAAGTGTGGAGGCAGGGACAGAAGACATATTATTGATTGAATATAGGCAGTGGGCCTTTTCTAAAAAATATTGGGCAAAAAATCTATTTGGCCTGCCTGTCACTGTGCTCAGTGTTCTGGGTCTGTGTGTGCTGGGTGTAGTAGTTCTACAAAATCATACGCAGCCAGCTAAGTGTTACAGCAGGCTTGCGCCAAATTATTTCCTGGCGTTCCGTAAGCGAACTCAGCCTCCAACCACAGGCCAATAAGCGGCACATTTAATTACTGCGTTCTGTTTCTGCATTACTGGTAATACAGCATGCTGAGGGGTAGGGGTAGGCCTAGAGGACGTAGGCGCGGCCGAGGACGCGGAGGCCCTAGTCCGGGTGTGGGCACAGGCCGAGCTCCTGATCCAGGTGTATCGCAGCCGACTGCTGCGGGATTAGGAGAGAGGCACGTTTCTGGCGTCCCCACATTCATCGAACATTTAATGGGTCCATGCGGTAGACCTTTATTAGAAAATGAGCAGTGTGAGCAGGTCCTGTCGTGGATGGCAGAAAGTGCTTCCAGCAACCTATCGTCCACCCAGAGTTCTGCGCCGTCCACTGCTGCAACTCAGAATCCTCTGGCTGCTGCTCCTCCTTCCTCCCAGCCTCCTCACTCCATGAAAATGAGACATTCTGAGGAGCGGGCAGACTCCCAGGAACTGTTCTCGGGCCCCTGCTCAGATTGGGCAGCAGTGGTTCCTCTCCCACCAGAGGAGTTTATCGTGACTGATGCCCAACCATTGGAAAGTTCCCGGGGTCCGGGGGATGAGGCTGGGGACGTCCGGCAACTGTCTCAAGACCTTTCAGTGGGTGAGGAGGCCAATGACAGTGAGACACAGTTGTCTATCAGTGAAGTAGTAGTAAGGGCAGTAAGTCCGAGGGAGGAGCGCACCGAGGATTCAGAGGAAGAGCAGCAGGACAATGAGGTGACTGACCCCACCTGGTTTGCTACGCCTACTGAGGACAGGTCTTCAGAGGGGGAGGCAAGGGCAGCAGCAGGGCAGGTTGCAAGAGGCAGTGCGGTGTCCAGGGGTAGAGGCAGGGCCAGACCGAATAATCCACCAACTGTTTCCCAAAGCGCCCCCTCGTGCCATGCCACCCTGCAGAGGCCGAGGTGCTCAAAGGTCTGGCAGTTTTTCACTGAGAGTGCAGACGACCGACGAACAGCGGTGTGCAACCTTTGTCTCGCCAAGATCAGCCGGGGAGCCACCACCACCAGCCTCACCACCACCAGCATGCGCAGACATATGATGGCCAAGCACCCCACAAGGTGGGACGAAGGCCGTTCACCGCCTCCTGTTTGCACCACTGCCTCTCCCCCTGTGCCCCAACCTGCCACTGAGATCCAACCCCGCTCTGAGGACACAGGCACTACCGTCTCCTGGCCTGCACCCACACCCTCACCTCCGCTGTCCTCGGCCCCATCCAGCAATGTCTGTCAGCGCAGCGTCCAGCCGTCGCTAGCGCAAGTGTTTGAGCGCAAGCGCAAGTACGCCGCCACGCACCCGCACGCTCAAGCGTTAAACGTGCACGTAGCCAAATTTATCAGCCTGGAGATGCTGCCGTATAGGGTTGTGGAAACGGAGTCCTTCAAAAGTATGATGGCGGCGGTGGCAGCCCCGTGCTACTCAGTTCCCAGTCGCCACTATTTTTCCCGATGTGCCGTCCCAGCCCTGCACGACCACGTCTCCCGCAACATTGTACGCGCCCCCACCAACGCTGTTAATGCAAAGGTCCACTTAACAACGGACACGTGGACAAGCACAGGCGGGCAGGGCCACTATATCTCCCTGACGGCACATTGGGTGAATTTAGTGGAGGCTGGGACAGAGTCAGAGCCTGGGACCGCTCACGTCCTACCCACCCCCAGAATTGCGGGCCACAGCTCGGTGGTGGTATCTGCGGCGGTGTATGCTTCCTCCACTAAAGCACCCTCCTCCTCCTCCAACGCAACCTCTGTCTCGCAATCAAGATGTGTCAGCAGCAGCACGTCGCCAGCAGTCGGTGTCGCACGGCGTGGCAGCACAGCGGTGGGCAAGCGTCAGCAGGCCGTGCTGAAACTACTCAGCTTAGGAGATAAGAGGCACACGGCCCACGAACTGCTGCAGGGTCTGACAGAGCAGACCGACCGCTGGCTTGCGCCGCTGAGCCTCCAACCGGGCATGGTCGTGTGTGACAACGGCCGTAACCTGGTGGCGGCTCTGCAGCTCGGCAGCCTCACGCACGTGCCATGCCTGGCCCACGTCTTTAATTTGGTGGTTCAGCGCTTTCTGAAAAGCTACCCACGCTTGTCAGACCTGCTCGGAAAGGTGCGCCGGCTCTGCGCACATTTCCGCAAGTCCCACACGGACACTGCCACCCTGCGCACCCTGCAACATCGGTTTAATCTGCCAGTGCACCGACTGCTGTGCGACGTGCCCACACGGTGGAACTCTACGCTCCACATGCTGGCCAGGCTCTATGAGCAGCGTAGAGCTATAGTGGAATACCAACTCCAACATGGGCGGCGCAGTGGGAGTCAGCCTCCTCAATTCTTTTCAGAAGAGTGGGCCTGGTTGGCAGACATCTGCCAGGTCCTTGGAAAGTTTGAGGAGTCTACCCAGGTGGAGAGCGGCGATGCTGCAATCATTAGCGTCACCATTCCTCTGCTATGCCTCTTGAGAAGTTCCCTGCAAAGCATAAAGGCAGACGCTTTGCGCTCAGAAACAGAGCCAGGGGAAGACAGTATGTCGCTGGATAGTCAGAGCACCCTCCTGTCTATATCTCAGCGCGGTGAGGAGGAGGAGGAGGAGGAAGATGAGGAGGAGGGGGAAGAGACAGCTTGGCCCACTGGTGAGGGTACACATGCTGCTGGCCTGTCATCCTTTCAGCGTGTATGGCCTGAGGAGGAGGAGGAGGATCCTGAAAGTGATCTTTCTAGTGAGGACAGCCATGTGTTGCGTACAGGTACCCTGGCACACATGGCTGACTTCATGTTAGGATGCCTTTCTCGTGACCCTCGCGTTACACGCATTCTGGCCACTACGGATTACTGGGTGTACACACTGCTTGACCCACGGTATAAGGAGAACCTTTCCACTTTCATACCCGAAGAGGAAAGGGGTTCGAGAGTGTTGCTATACCACAGGACCCTGGCGGACAAACTGATGGTAAAATTCCCACCCGACAGCGCTAGTGGCCGAAGGTGCGGAGATCAGGCAGCATGTACAGCACAGGAGGGCAACACTCTTTAAGGCCCTTGACAGCTTTATGGCTCCCCAGCAAGACTGTGTCACCGCTCCCCAGTCACGGCTGAGTCGGCGGGAGCACTGTAAAAGGATGGTGAGGGAGTACGTAGCCGATCGCACAACCGTCCTCCGTGACGCCTCTGCCCCCTACAACTACTGGGTGTCGAAGCTGGACACGTGGCCTGAACTCGCGCTGTATGCCCTGGAGGTGCTTGCTTGTCCTGCGGCTAGCGTCTTGTCAGAGAGGGTGTTTAGTGCGGCTGGGGGAATCATCACAGATAAGCGTACCCGCCTGTCAACCGACAGTGCCGACAGGCTAACACTCATCAAGATGAACAAAGCCTGGATTTCCCCAGACTTCTCTTCTCCACCAGCGGACAGCAGCGATACCTAAGCAATACGTAGGCTGCACCCGCGGATGGAAGCATCGTTCTGTATCCCCATCAAAAACGGGGACCTTTTCGCTTCATCAATCTGTGTATAATATTCCTCTTCCTCCTCCTGCTCCTCCTCCTGAAACCTCACATAATCACGCCGAACGGGCAATTTTTCTTAGGCCCACAAGGCTCAGTCATATAATTTTTCTAAACAATTTTTATACGTTTCAATGCTCATTAAAGCGTTGAAATTTTCACCTCAACCAATTTTTATTTTAACTGGGCTGCCTCCTGGCCTAGTTACCAATTAAGCCACATTAACCAAAGCGATTAATGGGTTTCACCTGCCCTCTTGGTTGGGCATGGGCAATTTTTCAGAGGTACATTAGTACTGTTGATACACCAATATTTGGGGGCCCTCGCCTACAGTGTAATCCAATTAATTTTTAGCCCACCTGCATTACAGCTGACGTTACATCAGCTGTGTTGGGCACTGCAATGGGATGTATTTATGTACCGCCAGTGGCTTCCTGGCACCCACCCATGCTGTGGGTCCACAGGGAGTTGTAACTGCATGTGTCCACTTCTAAAGAACCCCAGTCTGACTGCGGCATGCAGTGTGGGCCGAAGCCCACCTGCATTAAACATGAATTTATTACCTCAGCTGTGATGGGCAATGCAATGGGATATATTTATGTACCGCCGGTGGCTTCCTGGCACCCACCCATGCTGTCGGTCCACAGGGACTTCACAATAGGGAGTTGTACCTGCCTGTGTCTATGAATTAAAAACCCTGCTCCGGTTGGGGCATGCAGTGTGGGCTGAAGCCCACCTGCATTTAATCTGACGTTAGCTCTGCTGTCCAGGGCACTGCAATGGGATACATTTATGTACAGCCGGTGGGTTCCAGGGAGCCACCCATGCCGTGGGTGCACACGGAATTCCCATTGCGGAGTTGTACCTGCCTGTGACTATTTATAAAAAACCACGGTCTGACTGGGGCATGCAGACACCTTGACAGAATGAATAGTGTGTGGCACATAGGTTCCCCATTGCTATGCCCATGTGTGCAGCTCCAGATGGAGGTGGCACAGGATTGGATTTCTCATTGCTTATGTACAGCATTGTGGACTATCGCCCCGCCCCTTTTAAAGAGGGTCGCTGCCTAGCCGTGCCAACCCTCTGCAGTGTGTGCCTGCGGTTCCTCCTCATGGCAGACGCACTTATAAATAGACATGAGTGTGGCGTGGCATGAGGGCAGCTGAAGGATGGGCAGGAACAGTTTGGTGTGCGCTGTGGACACTGGGTAGTGCGGGGGGGGGAGGGGGGTTGGGCAGCATGTAACCCAGGAGAAGTGGCAGCGGAGTGTCATGCAGGCAGTGATTGTGCTTTGTTGGAGGTAGTGTGGTGCTTAGCAAAGTTATGCATTGCTAATGAGGGCTTTTCAGAAGTAAAAGTTGTTGGGAGGGGGGGGCCCACTCTTGCCGCTATTGTGGCTTAATAGTGGGACCTGGGAACTTGAGATGCAGCCCAACATGTAGCCCCTCGCCTGCCCTATCCGTTGCTGTGTCGTTCCCATCACTTTCTTGAATTGCCCAGATTTTCACAAACGAAAACCTTAGCGAGCATCGGCGATATACAAAAATGCTCGGGTCGCCCATTGACTTCAATGGAGTTCGTTATTCGAAACGAACCCTCGAGCATCGTGAAAAGTTCGTCTCGAGTAACGAGCACCCGAGCATTTTGGTGCTCGCTCATCTCTAGTTATCACTGTAATCCTGTGACATTTATTTTATAATGGCCAAAATGTTTTCCAAAATAAAGAGAACAAAGCCTATAGCATGTTTGGCACTCCACAGCAATTTTTGGCCACATCCCTTATATTCCAAGCCACACCCCAATATATCCTCTCATAGTCATAGTGCCTATTAGTGCCCCCTCACAATAATAGTGTCCCTCAGTGACCCCCATCACAGTACTATAATATTTCTAAAAAAGTCAGATATCTGCTCTACATATTACACTGCAGTTACCTCCACTGATCACAGGTGGCATTGTCTCTGATTGGCATCGTTCTCTTTCCCTTTTTTTTTAAAATCCGAGTCCAGACTGCCATGATGACTTCTCCCAGTCCACAACTTGTCTGTGTAGAAATCAATACAGAGATATCTTTGGCTCTTTACTTTTCCATCGCTTTCCCTGTGTTTTCCACACAATACATAGTATCCCAGATAGTAGTTAGGCCCCACACATTAAGTGCTGCTTTTAGTGCCCTCCACACAGGAAGTGCCCTGGTTTTTGCCCCATAAGTAATAATAATTCTCTGCCCGCATAAATAATGACCCTATAAGTAATAATCTCCTTTGGCTGCCCCATTAAGTAATAATTAACAATGCTTTTCTACCACAATAATAGATTACTCATTATCTGCCCAGTAGATAATAATGCTGCCTTTTCTGCTGCATAACTAGTGCAGTCTTTTCTGCCCCATAGGTAGAAATGCTACCTTCTATGCCCCGTTTATTGCTTTCATAAGTAATCATGCACCTTTTTTGTCCCCATAAATGATCATCATGACTAGAAATGAGCGAGCATACTCGCTAAGGGCAATTGCTCGATCGAGCATTGCCCTTAGCGAGTACCTGCCTGCTCGGGAGCAAAGATTCGGCTGTTGGCGGCGGGCGGGGAGCGGCGGGGGAGAGCGGGGAGGAACGGAGGGGAGATCTCTCTCTCCCTCTCTCCCCCCTGCTCCACCCTGCTCATGGCCGCAACTCACATGTCACCTGCGCCGGCAGCCGAACCTTTTCTACTAAGTGGGGAGATACTCACTAAGGACAATGCTTGATCGAGCATCATGAGCCTTTCTGCCCCAATAAACAATTAATAGGGGCTTTCTGGGCAAATACTATTAAGACCTATTCTCGGAATAGGTCGTCAATAGTTGATCACCAGGGATCCAGCACTATCATCTTATTCTCTTTAATTTCCTTTTTATCTTTATTTTCTTCCTTCTACACCTTTTCCTTCTTCTTCTTCTTATACTTTCTCTCCTACTTCCCCCTCCCTTTCTTCTGAAGGAAGGAAGAGGAAGAAGGAAAAGAAGGAAGAGGAGAAGAAGGCAGAACATACGAACATACATGGTGATTCAGTCATCAGCACCATTGCCTTACAGTACTGGGGTCCTTGATTAAAGTCTGTCCAAGGATGATATCTGCATGGAACTGGTATGTTTTCTTTGTGTTTCTCTGTCCAAGTATGGTGGAATACTTGTTAGCGCTGCTACCTTACTGTACTGGAATTCTAAGTTCAAACCAAGTACAACATCTGGATGGGTTTTTTTTCATGGTCTCCGTGTGTTTATTCTTCTGTTCTTCAGCTACTCTGGAGCAGAACAGGCAAGTGTGATGGCTCAGTTGTTAGAACTACTGCTTTGCAGTACTGGAGTTCTAGGTTCAAAACTGACCAAGGGTAGCATCTGGATGGGGTATTCCAAAATCCAGGCAGATGTTGTCTTTGATGAGATTTGAATCTAGGACCCCACATTACTTAAAAACATATGTGGTACTGAATTCAAATTTTATTCCCATTGACTTTAATTGAAGTCAGAATTGGGTTGTGCCGATTCACGATTATGTTTTGAAAATCAGGTCGGGCATTTCAATAATTGCTCAATGCCAAGTATAATACTGAGCATCCTCCCAATGCATGGTAGGCGTGGTAGTGATTGTTTTGTGAGTGCATTTTGTACCTGTGCTATTTCTCTCATATAGCATTTGCCTTTCTGCATTCTGTTGAGAACTGGTGCTTGTACCTGTCAGTTTTCAATGATTAGTTGAGAATAAGTATAAATCCACTATTTTGGTTCTTAGATTACTAAGAAAAAAAATGACAAAAATATCCTCAACAAATATCTGAGTATCTCAAATAGAGTAATATTTGAGTACAATATTCCTTCACATTTCCATTATCTATTTTATTTATATACTGTGAAAACTGAGCTGCAGAGTTGTCCACTTAAGTTTAGAATGACCAGATATAAATTGCCTACCCTTAGAGATGAGCGAGCGTACTCGGTAAGGACAGATACTCAAGCGAGTATCGTCCTTACCGAGTACCTGCCTGCTCGCCCGCAAAGATTCGGGTGCCGGCAGGGGTGAGCACTGTGTTGCGGGAGTGAGCAGGAGGTAGCGGGGGGCGGGAGAGAGATCTCCCTCCCGTTCCACCCCACTCTCCCCTGCCTCTCTCCGCTGGCACCTGCATCTGTGCGGGCGAGGAGGCAGGTGCTCGGTAAGGACGATACTCGCTCGAGTATCTGTCATTACCGAGTACGCTCGCTCATCTCTACCTACCATCAAAGTTTATTGCTTAAAACCTCTTTAGGTAGACATATCAACTTTAGAGATATACAACATACCATATCTACAACACGTGCCTTAAATCTTTGATGGGAAACTTCTACCCCCAGAATCCATCATTGAAAGACCCATAACCCTCATGAAAATAAGACTTTTTATTGACCAAACTTTCCATTTCACAACAATGAGAAGACAACTGAACTTGCTTCAGAATACACAGAAAACGGTGAAAAGTGAAAATCAATTGTGTGTTTTCAGTGGCAAGTTTGAAAGATTTTTTAAATGTGTTTAGCATAATATTTTTTTTTTGTAAATCAGATTTTATTAAGATATTTTAACAATACAGGGTTATTTCCCCTGACAAGGGATAGCAAATCACTAGACAATAACCACAATAATATGCACATATTTATAGATCTCTCCGACATTCAGAAAGTTGGTATGTTATAGCTAGGAGATCTTCCCTTAAGTCTAATCCTTATATATCAACTTTTGAATTAAACCAGTTAAGGAAGGGGAGGGAGGGTGAATCCGAGGGGGAAAGGGGAAGAGAGAGAAAAGATAGGGGGAGGGGGGGGGGATATGGAAATCGTCATCATCTGCTCACCTCACAGGTGTCCACCATGATAGACTCGTCAGAGCCGAGGTTGACGTTGCCATGTGCGATCGAGCCATTCCCAATGTCGAGATCTCAACCATCCGAAGATCCCACTCCACCACAGATGGGGAGAAGGGAGTGCATCTACCGTCTTAGCCTCCTCCAGGGGTCCCATGTGATAATAAAGTCCTCTTGTATGCCTCTATTCCAGCTGGAGAGTTCCTCCAGGTTGCAAATTGAATCTACCTTCATTTGCCACTGTTTTAGTGTAGGGGGTTCTCTCTGGAGCCATTTAGTGGGTATTAATGCTTTTGCTGCGTTGAGTAGAAAAGTGATTAATTTATCTTTTCTGGGGTGAAAATTCTGAGATGGCTTCCAGAGAAAGATCATTTCCGCTGAAATTGTCAGATCTTTTTTAAGGGAGCCTAGTATCTTTTCAATATCTTTCCAGAAGGGGGCTATCTTGGTGCATTCCCACCATATGTGCTTGAAAGATCCTTCCTCTGCATTGCATCTCCAGCACTTGTTATTTGGGGCAAGCTTGTACGCATGAAGCCATTGGGGGGCTTTGTACCAACGTACAAAAAGCTTATAATGGCTTTCCTGCAGGAGTATGCAGGGAGATAAGCCAAAGGAAGTTCGTAGAATCACTTTTATGTCTGCTGGGGATAGGGATATGTTTAATTCTTTTTCCCAAGAATTTAAGAAGTTTGGTTTGTAATCTATGGGGGCCGAGATAAAGTTTCTCCGTATGAAGGAGATTGTTTTGTTTCTGGAAGAGTTCCCAGTAACCGTTTTCTCAAAGAGAGTAACGGGTCTAGTAGATCTATATTTTTCCTTGAAGCCATCCAGGACCCTAACGATATGAATTCTTTGTAAGAAGGATAGGGACATTTGTGGAATTAATTCCTGTATGATTTCAGGGGTTTTCTTATGTGCCAGCGCTTGTAGGTCTGATATTTGGAGGTCCCTGAATTTTGCCCACAGGCTCCTAGTTGCTGAGTCCGTGGGTATGTTAAGCAATCTTTGGGCCAATCTCAGTGGGGTAATTGGTGAGGGTTCTGGGGCCAAAGAGGTTTTCAGTTTGTCCCACATTTCACAGGGTCCTCTAATGAGTGGGTTGAAGTTTTTAGATCTATAAGAGAGTCCACGGGGGAACCATAGATCCTCTATGAGAGAGCTTCCATGAGCGAATGTTGCTAGAGGTAGTAGCGTTTTGTCTTTTGCTGGATGTGTCAAGTCCATCCAGTATTGGATTTGAGTGGCTTGGTAGAAGTCGTGGACGCACGGCAGCCCAATCCCCCCCTCTTCATGTCTTTTGATCATAAGGCTATATGCCAGGCGTGGTCTTTTTTGCTTCCACACAAAGTTGGAAAAGGCCGCTCTTAATGTTTTAAAAAAGGTTTGGGGTAATGCAACTGGGAGCATTCGAATTTTATAAAGTATTATAGGAAGGATATATGATTTTATAATATTTTTTCGTCCAAACCATGACAGAAATGGATTCTTATATGTGTCAATAGAGGTTGGAAGTTGGCCTTATATAAGTCCTCTGATCTCTTTGTGACCTTGACCCCAAGGTATTCTATACAGGAGTCTGACCATTTGAAGGGTGAACTGGCTTTCAAAGAGTCACAGCTTGTTGAGGGGACTGAGATGTTGAGCATAGTTGACTTAGTAAAATTAATTTTAAAATTTGATAGTTCTCCAAAGAGATTCAAGACTGACACCAGGTTGGGTATTCCTTTTACTGGGTCCGAGATGATAAACAAAATATCATCTACAAATGCAGCTGTTGTTAGGGTGTCGGATCCCGTTTTAAGACCGCTTATATCTGGGTTCAGTCTTACCTCTTGCAATAAAGGTTCCAGGGCCAATACAAAAAGAGTGGGTGATAGCGTGCATCCCTGGCGTGTGCCATTGCGGATATTGAAGGGTGGGGATAGGATATTATTAATTTTTAACCTTGCGTGAGGTTCTTGATATAATGAAAATATTGCAGATATGTATGTGTGAGGGAAGTTAAATTGGGCTCGAACCCTCTCCATGTAAAGCCAGTCCACCCTATCAAAGGCCTTTTGGCGTCAGTTCCAACTAAGGTGATGGGAATACCGTGAGCTTGGGAGCCTCTAATTGCGTGTAGTATTCTGAGGCAGTTGTCCCTCCCCTCCCTTCCCTTTATGAAACATGCTTGTTCTCTATTTATTAAGAGGGGGACTAGGCCTTCCATTCTGCTGGCTAGGAGTTTTGCTCAGAGTTTCACATCAACATTGATAAGAGAAATGGATCTGTAACTGTCACACATCTCCGAATCCTTTCCCTCTTTGTGCAATAATGTGATGTGGGCCTCTTGAGCCTGTTTGGGAAGTTTATCACCCGCGAGGAGAGCATTGAATAGGTCTTTTAATTTTGGGACTAGGATTGCTTTAAAGGTTTTATAATAGTCAATCGATAGACCATCCAGGCCCGGGCTTTTTCCGGTGGGACTGGTTGTTATAATGTCTTCCACCTCCCATGTAGTTATTGGTTCTAATAGTGAGTGCATCGCATCTTCATTCAATTTTGGTAGTTTGGTATTTTTTAAGAATGCGTCTATTTTCTCTCTTTCGATACTATGTGATGTCTGGGGGTGTTGATCTTTCAGGTTGTAAGGTTCCGTGTAGAATTGTTGGAAGACCTCCGCTATCTCCTGGGACGATGTAAGCTTTTTGCCAGTTTGGTCTCTGATTGCTAGGATAGCATTTCTGGTACGTGATTTTTTAAGGATAGCTGACATGAGCTTACTGCCCTTATTGCCATGAGCATAGGCTGTATGCTTACGGTGAAGGAGCTTTTTATTGTATCTTGATTCCAACAAATTTTTTAGTGAGCGTCTCAGTTCTGCGAGTTCACCTAGTTTATTTGCTATAAGAGAGAGCTTTGTCTCTCGTTCTATTTTTACTATCTGCGATAGAAGCTTATCTATTTCGGCTTGTTGCTTTTTTTAAATTCTCGATCCCAGAGATATCAGAAGTCCCCGTACATAGGCCTTGTGTGTCTCCCACGTCATCGGGAGCTTTATAGTCACGACATTATTAATCTGGAAGAATTCTTCTATCATATTGGCAAGGTTGGTCCTCTCAATTTCCGATTCTAAGAGGAAAGGATTAAGCCGCCACCTCCATCCTCTAGTGCCGTCTCCTCTAATTAGGATATTGATGTGGATGGGAGCGTGGTCAGACACTGTAATTGGGTCTATTTTCGCCCTTCGGACCTTTGTCAGTAAGTCACCAGAGACGAAAATATAATCAATTCTTTGGAATGAAGAATGCACTTGGGAGTAGTATGAGTAATCTCTTGTTGAGGGGTTCAGGGAGCGCCATGCGTCCAAGACTCCCATCTCATGTAGGGCATTATTCAATCTCCTTATTTGTTTCTGTGGGATTCCGGATCTACTTGAGGAGGAGTCTAATTTGGGGTTCAATGTAATGTTCCAATCTCCTCCCAGAATGACAAGGCCCTCCGCAAACTCTCTCAAGATCTCTAGTTGGGTAATCAACCAATTCACTTGGTTTGTATTGGGGGCGTACAAATTTGCTATTGTTAAGGTAGAATTGTTAATAGAACCTTTAAAGAATAGGGCTCTTCCCATTTCGTCTGAATATTTAGCTTTGAGTGTGAATCAGAGAGAATTATGTATAAAGGTGGATACACCTTTTGAGGCAGAGGTTGGGTGTGAGTTATGAAAGTTTGACGTAAAATGTTTCCCCGGGAGGGACCAACACTTGTCTCCTTTGTAATGTGTCTCTTGCAGTAGAGCAATTTTGGTGTTATACCTTTTCAGGAGTTGTAGGACCGACGATCTCTTCTGTGGTAGGTTGAGACCCTGGACATTAAACGAGGTGACGCGCCTCCATTGTCGCCATTCTTCCCGGTCACCCACCCGGCAAGACACCTAGATGCAGAGAAGAGACGGTACAAGTATAGGTTAAACTTTATAGAAGGATGAAGCTTCAGTGGGAACTAGCCCTCAGGTGAACTATTATTTGTTCTCGTCAGATAAGGTATCTGGAGCTATGGGGTGGGGAAAGGGTAACTTAGGTGAGGAAAGATGCAGGTAAAAGGACAGGGGGAAAGGGTAAATAAGGTAGCCAAGAAATAAGAATAAGTACAAATGAGTAGATAAGTACAATGAAGATCGCAAGAAAATAACTTCCGTGAAACAATGTACTCTGATCCACCGAAAGATACAGCCAAGCTCTCGTAACAGTCGGAGCTCAGACGTATAACGGAGGCGACGTATGTGCCAAAGAACTGGTACTAACGAAGTTTCGCCTAACTGGAGAGGCACAAAATAGGCACTTTCTTAAAAAAGGAAGAAACTTGTTAAGAAGAAAAAAACAATTTTTTAAACTTGCGGAAATGAGTTCTGGAACTGTGTGAAGGTCCGTTGGGGAGACACCAGCCAGATGGACTCGAGATTACAACTTCGCTCAATGCTAAGTGTATCTTGTGATCCCGAGTGAGGGTTTTACAGAGTCCATACTTGGTCGATCAGGTGTCTCTTATTGATTCCTCTTCTCTATTTTTCTTTTTTTGTTTGCTTTTTGGAGATTTGGCATGGCTCACTGTGCGCGAATTTTCTGGAGTTGGGAGATGAGGCAGTGATTGGGTAACTCAATAGGGTCCAGACCCAGGTGGGGCCAGCACTCCTTTAAGTCTTCTGGTGATCGGATGTTTATTCTTTTTCCTTTATAATTTATGCCCAGACCAAAAGGATATAACCAAGCGTATTTGATGTTTTTAGATCTCAGTTCATCCAGAAGTGGTTTCAGAAGCCTGCGCTTGGCCAGGGTTACTGGAGCGAGGTCCTGGAAGATCTGTATGGGCGAGTTCTCGTATTGCATATTTTTGCGATTGCGAGCCGCTTCTAGAATGGCAGCTGTGTCAGAGAATGCAAGCGGTTTGCAAACTACATCTCTAGGAGGTTCTGCAGCAGCTGGCTGTGGTCTTAGGGCCCTATGTGCTCTTTCTATATTGATAGCGTCGGCTTTTTCACACCCAATCAACTCTGTAAAGATTTCTATCAACACCTTCTTAAGGGCGTCAGGTGCCCACGACTCAGGTAGACCCTTAATGCATAAGTTATTTCGCCGATTGCGGTTCTCCAGATCTTCCTGCATAAGAAGCATTTTGTTTAATTGTAGGTGCTGCTCCTTTAAGATGTCAGCCATTCCTAATGCATGTGATGTAACCATGGCTGCTGATCCCTCCAGCTCCTCTACCCTCCTCCCCATATGCCTCACCTCATCTTTTATCTCAGCAAGTTCTGCCAGGACTGGGCTCATTGTTTTGGTGAGTAGAGACTTCATGAAGCTCCTGAAAAGAGGTTCCTCTTCTTCTCCCTCCGTGTCAGGCACGTCTTCTCGCGCTGTGCACAGCGCGGCTGCAGCTGCCGGCGCCATCTTACTTGTAGCGCGGGGGGACCGGGTTGCCTTCTCCTTCAGGTATTTCTGGAGATCAGACTGTCCCCGAGCCAGGCGCGGTGTCAGGGAATGTTCCCCTCCTCTCTCCTTGTTGGGTCTTCCTAGTTTCGACATGTTGGCTGCTGATAAGTGCCTGTAATCAGTGCCGTAGTGAGGGAGCACACTCTCTATGCGGCCATCACTCTCGGTAGCTAGGCTCCGCCCCTAACATAATATTTTTAACAATAAGTTACTTTCTGACAACAGACACCATTTACGGTTTTGTCCTTACCTGTTCTTCTTTTCTCTTTTCTGGATAAAGGGGTTATCTGGGACTTTACCATTGATGACCTATCCTGAGTTGATCGTCGGGAGTTTGACGCTTGATATCCCTACCAATCAGCTGTTCTCTGGGACCACTTTTATTGTGCACAGAGCCAGGAGCGGACACTTTTATTCTTAGTGCTGTCACCTGGATTGGCATTGCATGTGAAGCTTACAGTGAATTTAGTGGGAGCTGTGCCTGCATTAACAAGCCAGACTTCTGCACTACAGAGAAAGCTGTTTACTTTCAGTTCAGTCCGCAATGACCACTGACCCTATATCAGCTAATTGGCAAGGATCCAGAAAAGCAGATCCCTGCTGATAAACTATTGATGACCTATCCTAAGGATAGGAGAGTATCAAAAGGACGTTTACATGTTTTTCAACGACTACAAGTCATTTGATTGTGTCAAACATGACAAGCTTTGGAAGTGTCTGAAGCAAATGGGTGTCCCAGAACCTATTGAAGAGCTTATAAGATTGCTTAAACCAAGAAGCAACAGCCAGGACAGCTATGGAAACACGGATTGGTTTGGAATCGAGAAAGGCATACGGCAAAGCTGTATTCTGTCACCAGTCCTTTTCAATCTGTAATCAGAAACAATCACGAGGCGATGCAATTTGGACGAATTTGAAATCGGAGTCAAAGTTGGTGGCAGAAATGTCAACAACCTCTGATATACAGATGACTCCACCCTGCTTGTGGAAAGTGAAAGAGACCTGGAATATCTTATCCAATGAGTGCAAAAGGAAAGCGAATGCATGGGACTGTACCTCAACAGCAAGAAAACGTAAGTCATGACCACGGTAAGCAATGGTACAGTGAACATAAAAATTAACAACAAAGAAGTCGAGTCGGTCCAAGTTCTCATCTTCCTTAGATCCAAAACCGATTGCAATGGGCAATCTGGATCTGAGATCAATAGACAGATTACACTCGGTAGGATTGCAATGCAAGGAATAGAAAAGAAATGGAAAAGCAAGGATATTAGCATTGCAATAAAAAAAAACAGACTGGCCAATGCAATCGTCTTTCCCATAACAATGTATGGTTGAGACAGTTGGACGCTCAGATAAACAGACAGAAGGAAAATTGATGCGTTTGAACTATGGTGCTGGAGGAGAATGCTACGAATACCTTGGACTGCCATGACAACGAACAAGGTATTGTTAGATGGCGTCAAACCAAAAATATCACTAGAGGCCAATATAATCAAACAGTGGCTCCTTTTTTAGCCATGTGATGCGTGCTAAGTCACTTTAAACAGTACTGATGCTTGGCAAGGTCAGTGGAAAGAGTAGATCAGGACAACAAAGAACAAGATGGTCAGATACAATCAAGGCCACCACCAAGATGTCAATCGCGAGAACTGAAAGAAGCCGTGAAAGACACGAATGCGGGGAGAACATTAATGCATAGAGTGACTGAAGGTCGGATGTGACTGAATGGATAATCATCATAATCCTAAGGATAAGGATAGGTCATGAATAGTAAAGTCCTGAACAACCTTTAAAGTACTACTTAGCATTAATTATAATTGAAAGAAAAAAGATCATTCATACATTAAAATCATTGTTATTATTTGTAGGTTAAATATAAATTATCAGCTTCTCCCTAGTATTAATATGTTGTGGCAATGAAATTTACATTAAAATTTGCTGCCTGTGTAATAAATCATTACATGTTTGTGTGTGTCAGGGATCATTCATGAGTGGCTTATCAATATATTACATTTAGGCCTCCTGCAGACGGGCGGAAATTCCATGGTGGGATTTCCCACAGAATTTCCACCCATGCCCGCTGCCATTATGTAATGCAATCCTATGCACACAGCCGCGATTTATCCTGCTATGAGAATTCTCGCAGTGGGATCAGATTCGGACGTCTGCAGTTGGTCTTATTCATGAAGTAAAAGAAAATACGTTTATTCTTGAAAGTTGTAGCAACAAGTAAAGAACTAGAACAGGACCAAATACGGGCTACAAAATTGCTGGAAGGTTTTATGTATAAAACTTATCAGGAATGACTGGAAGAATGTAATGTGTATTGCCTGTAGGAGAAAAGAGAAGGGAGCATGATCAAAACAATTAAATATGTTAGATTTGAAGCATTGTAATAAGAAGCTAAACACTAGAACAAGGGGGCACAATCTGCAATGCAATAGGGAAAAGATCAAAGGCAATTTCAGAAAATATTTTTTTACTGAAAGAATAGTAGACGCTTTGGTCAACCTTCCAGCAGATGTGGTGAAAAAATTAACATTATGTAAATGTAAGTATGACTGGGATAAGCATATAACTATTGTAAGAGAGAACCAAAAAGGAACTAATATAGGGATAGACTAGATTGGCCATGTACTATTTTTCTGCTGTCAGTCTTCTATGGTTCTGTATTTCTACCTACTTACTATATCTGGCTGTGTGTACCTGCAGTATACTACTTTTTACTGACTAGTTTCCAGACTATATCAGTTTCCTGTGACAGCGCGCTTTATCTTACATCTAAATTCTGTGCTTCAACTACATAGTACTAAAAAAGTAAAACAAATAGCTATTGGCTAATGCAATACCAGGGTTGAAGAATCTGTTTGGATTTATACAGACACAATGTATAACTTATCAACAGGATCTCTGAAAGCTTCCAGTAAGTACTTCGGCAACAATCTACAGCTGTCAGCCAGCAAGCAAGATAAAGGAACATGTCCTCATTTGGAGGGGTGCAAGGGAACTCATTTTGGGTGATTGTGTTCACATTTTACCACCTTTTGCTTTTTTTCTTAGCCATCCCAAGGAGTTACAATGTTAGCAAATGTTCACTGTCATTATGTATTAATCCCTCCATGAGTAATGCTTATTTAGAACTTGTCCTTACATCCTTCTCTCCGCAACAAACACTAATTTTTCAACTGCAAAGATGCACAGCCAAGAGGTACCTTGGCAGTTTTCTGTTATCATTTAAGAGATTTATTGAGTGGAACTTCTTTAATGTAGCTCTCAAAGCTCAGAGCTTAAGTGCCAAGCTGTATTGTATTTGCACAATCAGCCTATAATAAATGCTTGACTATTGTCTTGTGTTTTTGGCTCCTGCTGTGTTTTCTGATGAGAAAGGAAATCCTCCATTTATCTACACTTCATGTTCAGCTCTGACAGTTCTGGCTGAAATTTCCATGCACTGTCAGCGAAGAGACTGCAGAGAGCCACACAGGACCAAATAAAGGTAATTTTCTCTAGCCTTTCACCAATGTGACTTGAAATGTTTCTATATTCTCAGTTAATCATGCCTGCTCTTAACTCGAAGCTCACATGAAAACTCTAGTATGATGAATATGGACCGGGTCTGTCTTATGTTAGCTAGCGCCCTGTGAGGGACTTTCATTTTGAATTCTACACTATAATGTCTAAATAGTGCTATATACAGAGACATACCTAGCACTAGAGATCTGGGGCATAGCCGAATCCGAGTGCCGATATAGGTGATAACAATGGTAGAGCAAGGAGTCAGAGGCTCCCTATGCCAACATTCTTTGTGGCCAGAATCACATAGGAGATGCTTAAAACAAATATGATGATGTCATTGCGCTGGCACTATGACAGAGCATGAAGGAAGGGAGACGCCAAACTGATTGGACACTAGGTGAGTATAATGTTTGTTTTTTTAAGCATGCCCGATTTTGATTCTATCTAGAGAGAATGGTAGAACAGGGACTCTCTGACTCTCTGCTTTACCATTCTTATCAACTATACTGGGCATTCAAGTGGGGTAAGTAGAAGGTAACAGACACAGAATTTGGGGGAGCAGTAGAATGAAGAGATTATGTAGCTTGGTAAAAGTAACACTATGCATACTTGCGATTACTTGCACCCCTCTAGGTTAATTAGCCACTTAAATCATGGCAGGAAGATTCCCCCGCCCATGTGAATGTGTATGTGAAACATGCTCATCTGTCGAAGCCCTCACTGACACTTGTTGATAGTTTTGTCATTAGACTTACATTACTGACCAGCAACTCTGATAGGAAGAATTTATGCCATGCAAAAGTGCAGATAGGATCTCCGCTAATTAGTCTCCCTATTCAGTAGGACGATTTAGTTCACACATTAAGCCAGCAGACAGTCATGGTGCGGCCGATAACAGCACCAACATGCTGTTTCTTTTAGATTTCAAATTGATCATTAATGGCTGTCTACCAAAAAAAAACGACATTCCCTTTACCAATCAATGTGAATACCGTGCTAAGCAGCATGTTGGCACTGGATATGTTGTGTGTGACTCTAGCCTCGAAAAGATGCATCCAGTAACATTTTGGGTCCTTTCACACAGGATGGCATTGTCCACAGGATGCAGCGCAGATGCAGATTTTGTCAATTACTGCGATTATGTTGAGCGTTTAATTCCTACTGTTGAATTATTTTCGTTGAACGTCTTGTAGAATTTCTTGCAATTTTTCCCATAAACTTTAATTGTGGAATTACATCTCCTGTATGTTAGAAATCTGCAACAACAATTCAGCAATATGTACTTAATTCCGCAGCAGAATGGTTTCCATTATGGAATTTAATCTTGCAGTTTTAGGCTTTATTCCCACATGTGTATATTGGCCACGTTTTTATGCCCAACCGATATACGTGACCATCTGAGGTATTGGTCTCCAATGCATTCGTGTGAAAACGTTGCATCGTAAAAAATGGAACATACATGACCAAAATACTCACCGGCAAATATACGGTGGGTAAAAAAGATAGTTCTGGTTCTATCTTTTGCCCGATATATGGAGTTGGCTCCCATAGTCTCCTATGTGAGCTGGAAAAAAGGGAGGTGGAGGCAATTTAGCCACATCCAATGCTGCGAAAAGCTTACAGGTGATCTATGTAGGCATTGGAAGTCATTCCTCGGATTTATGCTAAGCAAGGGTTTTCCGGGATGCAACATATTTTTTTGCTAAAAATGTCGCACCCGGTCATGGTAATGGGCAAGAAAATGCTAATTAAGTGTGGGACATGATGGCAGAAAATCGTCCAATCATGAGAATTATGTATATGCGCGGTGCAATATGTTTTCCTTACGGAGCGGACGAGAGAAAGATGCATGGATTTTAACAGCTGTGGAATTCAAACCCATAGGGATAACATTGTGATGCAGAATTGTCCACGTGAAATAATTCTGTCCTATCTGTAAGGTTCCTTTCAGATTTGCTTTCCTTTGTATTGCAGTAAATGGGGAAAAAAATACATTTTTAAATAATGCAAGAAAAACATATTGCACCATGCATATAGATTTAGAATCCTCCATTAAATGAATAAGACTATGGATTTTTAGATGTTAAGCTATAAGCCCTGTCTGAACACACCCTGGCAGCCATTTATATACTTTAAATCCTGTTTTATTGCTATAGCCTCATCTTCTCCTAGTGTGGTATATTGCAGGCATATAATAGTAAGGTGATCATTTTCAATACACCAAGTATGCTATTATTTTTTCCAGCCCTAACTCATAGACACGCTTGGTCACTAGTGCTCCTACTGCAACCACTCACTTGATTTGTGTTTAGTTTTATAGCATGTGGCAGAATTAACTCAGCACAAATGCTCATTCAAGCTGCCCCAAATGTGTCTTGAATTGTTTTGGATGTTCCCCTACAAACAGCAGCTGCAGAAAGGTTATATTCTCCCTCCGGGGACCACTATTCTTAAACAAAGTACATAGCAGCAGTGGTTATTGTTACAGTTACAATGTTATCCTAGTGCTAGACACTTGTAACAATTGCAGAATTAGAATTAGTCCTCATTTCAGCTAATATAGTAGCCCAGAGCATCCCATTGTGGTTTGGACAAGTGAAATTGCTGCTACATAGAATTTAACTCATTCAGCTTTCAAGCTTCCCTTTGCAGATTTTCTTTTACTGATTTTATTTCTGCTTTCAGGAAATCAACTCATAACTGTTACAGTAATGCCACTCATTTGTGCAGCTCCAGAACTGCAGATGGCATTTTATCTCTACAGGTGCATCGTCTGCCTACACAGGCTGCAACTGAAACTTAGATACTGAAGTGAAAATAATGGAATGTATCATCCTCACTTTTGATCTTATATTATTAATTACCCTCTAATAATAATTTTATTAATTACATTAAATGCATATTGCATCCATAAAGGTGGCGTCTACAGATGTGATGATTCTTTTGTATCCGTTTACCAACTCTAAAAGAATGATATGATAATGGCCATATTCACTTTGATCATTCTCACATAGAATTTACTATCGGGTCAGAATGACTAATGCCATTTTCTGTCAATTATAACTGAATATATAATTATAGCTTAAGAGGCAGATGCATGGGTCCTTTTCATTTACCCATGTTACAATGCTATATGCTGGAGTTTAACATCTGACTGGGCACCCAAAGTAGACTGAGATTATATAATCTGCCGCATTAGAAAAAGATGGGGCTGCATTACTAAATGGGTAGTATATGGAAATGAGACAGCAGCTGGGTTTGATGGGTTTACGGAGTAGGAATCAGAAAAAGCATAACGCTGGTCAATGTAGAATATAATTGCCTAGTGCAGACCTTTGTATATCAAATGTAATGTTGTTTATTGGGCACTGTATGGCAAAATTATGTTGAAATTTCATTATTATGTAAACACTACATGATCACTTTGTTTGAACTCTACCCAGTCATTATTTGATCACCATAAGGGCTCCTTCACACAAGGGTATGCGTTTTTATGTTTGCTTGTCCGTGCCATTAAATCGCATGAAGGGATGATTTTCCGCAATCAAGTCCCAAGTTAATTAACATTTTCTCATCCATTCACACGGCTGGGCAAGATGTATTAGTGAAAAAATGCGTTGCAGACCGAAAATCCATTGCTCAATATTATTTATCAGAATGACTTCAAATGCCTAAATAAAAGCACCTGTAAGCTTTCCCCAGTGTTGGACATGTGGCTACACTGCCTCCCCCTCCCTTTTGTTTTTAGCTCCCATTTCAGCACATATGGGTTAAAAGAGAGAACCAGAACTATCTGTTTACCCACCATATAATAGCAAGTGCAGATTTTGGTCGCGTATGTTCTACTTTTTAGGGTGCGACATTTTTACATACCGCAAATTTACCCATGTGAACGAATGCATTGGAAACCAATGCCTCAAATGGTTGCGTATATCGACGGCTGTGAAAACGTGGCTAGATAACCGCATATACGCTTGTGTGAATAAAGCCTAAGGAATTATAATGTGGACACACCTGCTTTGAACTTAAAGGAATTTGTCATTAGAAAATGACTAAGGGCACCTTCAGATGCGCATATTTCAATTCTGTATTTGGTCTGTGTTTTGCAGACCGTAATATGGAGCTAATGTAAATCTATGCATCTATTCACATGACCATTTTACAAAAATGCATTATGAATAGAGATGAGTGAGCATGCTCGTCCAAACTTGATGCTCATTCGAGCATTAGCATACTCGAAAGTACTCGTTACTCGAGCGAGCACCACGCAGTGTTCGAGAAAATTTCACCCTCTCCTACCCACATGTTTAGCGGCTTTTTTAGCCAATGAACATGCAGGAAAGGCTTTGGCACCTCCTGCTATAATGTGCCAACCCTGTGCACATCTATAGCAGTGATTGCCTGGTCAAATCAGGTGACCTAGGATCATAAAAGCTCAGGTCACCTGATGCTCGCCTCACATGGGGGCTGGATTAACTGAGGGACAGAGCTGCTGTGAATGAGGGAGAGCGTTAGTGTAGTGTTAGAAGGAGCGTTTAGGCAGAGATCCATCTTCAAAGAAGCCAACAGTCCTTTTTAGGACTATAACTCCACTTTTGTGTACCATTAGTTTGGCTGCCTGGGACCAGTAGTGCGCACAAAGCATTCACAAGCATCCTGGCTGTATACTGTATACTTTTATTGGTTCTATACAGCATACTGCTACTGGTGTACACAGACTATATAAGAACTAACAAAACTACTCTCATTTTTTATTTTTTAATTTGTTTTTGGCTGAAAGCATTTGCATAATAGGCCCAAGTGTGTATCCTGTTCATCCGCACTATATAACAAGACTGTACTCATTTTACACTATTTTTGGCTTAAAGCGTACGTAAAATACCTTTAGTCTGTGTCCTGTCAACCCGCACTATATAACAAGACTGTACTCATTTTACACTGTTTATTTTTGGCTTAAAGCATACGCAAAATACCTCGCAGTTTGCGTAGCATTTTGACGCAGTGCATTATACAACATGATCAACACTAGGGATAAGAGTCGAGGACGAGGACAAGGGCGTCCGAATGAGGGTGGGGGCAGAGACCGAGGTCCTGAGCGTGGTGAAACAGTGCCTGCTGCTAAGGGAAAAGTAGAACGCCGCGTATCTACGCTCCCTAGCTTCATCTCACAGTTTGCAGGTCCGCGTGGTACACCATTATTAAAACTACAACAGTGCGATCAGGTGATGACGTGGATAGCGGATAACGCGTCCAGTAATTTATCCACCACCCAGTCTTCCACGCAGTCCATTCACGCTAGCCATGGGACTGGACCTGTGAATCCTCACACTGATCCTCCTTCCTCCCAGCCTGGTCACTCCAGGAAAAGGAGAGATTCAGAACAGACATACTCACAGGAACTGTTCTCAGGTCCTTTCCCTGAGTCGCAAACAATGGTTCATGAGCCACCTGAGGAGTTTGTTGTGACCAATGCCCAAAATTTGGACCTTTCACAGTCTAAGGGTGATAAGGGTGGGACTTCCAAATAGTGTCTCAAGAGGTATTTGTTGATGATGATGATGATGATGATGAGACACATTTGTCTGTCAGTGAAATTGTTGTTAGGGCAGTAAGTCTGAGGGAGGAGCAGACTGAGGATTCAGAGGAAGAGCTGGTGGATGATGTGGTGACTGACCCCACCTGGGTTGGTAAACCTACTAAAGACAGCGCTTCAGAGGGGAAGGCAAGTGCAGCACCAGAACAGGCTGGAAGAGGCAGTGGGATGACCAGAAGGAGAGGCAGGGCCAGAGCAAGTAATCCCCCAACTGTTCCGCACAGCACCTCCTCGCGGCAAGCTCCCGTGCAGAGGGCAGACCGTGCTGAAACTCCTGAGCTTAGGTGACAAGAGGCACACCGCCCAAGAGCTGTTACAGGGTTTGACGGAGCAGACAGATCTGTTGCTTTCACTGCTGAACCTCCAACCAGGCATGGTCGTGTGTGACAAAGGGGTGTAACCTGGTGGCTGCTCTGCAGCTTGGCAGACTAACACACATGCCATGCCTGGCCCACGTGTTTAATCTGGTGGTTCAGCGCTTTCTTAAAAACTATCCCAATTTGTCTGAGCTGCTTAGCAAGGTGCGTCACGTGTGTGCACATTGCAGAAAGTCCACCACAGATGCTGCCACCATCAGGACACTGCAACAGCGCTTCCAGCTGCCAGTTCACCGACTGCTGTCCGATGTGCCCACGTGCTGAAATTCAACTTTGCACATGTTGGCCTGGGTTTACAAGCAGCGCAGAGCCATTGTAGAATACCAGCTGCAATATGTTCGTTGTAGTTGTAGTCAGTATCTGCACTTCTTCACAGAGGAGTGGGCATGGATGTCTGACATCTGTCAGGTGTTAGGAAACTTTGAGAAGTCAACACAAATGGTGAGTGGCGATGCCGCCATAATCAGTGTAACCATCCTACTGCTTTGCCTGCTGAGAAGGTCGCTGCTAAGCATTAAGGCCAATGCTTTGCAGATAAAACAGGAGATGGGAGATGACAATATGTTGCTTGATAGCCAGACCATCCTCAGGTCTGTTTCTCAGCACATATTGGAGGAGGAGGAGGGGGAAGAGACTGCTGCCCACACTGCAGAGGATACCCATGCTAGCAAAAATTCCATGCAGGAAAAAGTGTAATCCACGCTTGTTTGTAGAGTAAAATTTGTAATCTTCTTTTATTTAGTCATATTTAAAATTGCCAGGTATACACATCTCTAACCAGACGCATATCGGCTGCACAGAGCCTTCGTCAGTGGTATGATCTGAATAGAGTGTGGGACCAGCTTGAATAGGTGTAACAGAAAAAATAATTACAATGACTGTCAGCTGTACAGGCTATAGGGCAAAGGGAAAATACACAGAAACATCAAACTATTACGGGTGAGATAATGCTTGTGATGAAACAAATATCAGTACCCATGGTACTTCCTTCACATCTGTTCAGCGTGTATGGGCTGAAGAGGAGGAGGAGACTGAGAGTCATCCTCCTAGTGAGAACAGCGATGTGTTGTGTACTGGGACTCTGGCACACATGGCTGACTTCATGTTAAGCTGCCTTTCCCGTGACCCTCGTGTTAGATGCATTCTGGCCAACCAGAATTACTGGATGTTCACCCTTCTCTATGTACGGTATAAGGAGAACCTTTCCACTCTCATTCCCGAAGAGGAAAGGAGTACGAGAGTGATGCAATACCACAGGGCCCTGGTGGAAAAGCTGATACTAAACTTCCCATCTGACAACGCTAGGGATAGAGGACGCAGTTCAGTGGGCCAACTAGCAGGGAAGATGAGGGGAACAGGCAGCATGTTTAGCACAGGCAGGGGAACACTCTTCAAGGCCTTTGCCAGTTTTATGGCACCCCAGCCAGACTGTGTCACCACTCCCCAGTCTAGGCTGAGTAGGAGGGGACAGTGTAAAAAGATGGTGAAGGAGTACATAGTCGACCGTACCAACGTCCTCCGTGATCCCTCTGCTCCATTCAACTATTGGGTGTCAAAGCTGGACACGTGGGGGGATTATCACGGATAAGCGTACCCGCCTGTCAACTGACAGCGCCGACAGGCTTACACTTATTAAGATAAACAAAGCCTGGATTTCCCCAGGCTTCTCTTCTCCACCGGTGGAAAGCAGCTTAACATAAAGTATCTTTAAGCTGGAACTGGAGAACCATGCACCCTCTATCACCCCAAAAAAACGGTTGAAGTAGCTTGGTCTATCCTTCTCTGATCTTCCTCCTCCTCCTAAACCAGCATGTCAGCACGCTGAACAGCGAATTCTTCAGAGGGCCAAAAGGCTCTGTAAAAACAATTTTCTTCAAAGGGCTGCCTCCAGGCTCTGTCAAAACAATTTTTCTGAGGGCCGCCTCCAGGTTCTCTCCCCCAATTTTGAAGAGGTTCACCACTAGAGTTCAGCAAGCATGCTGGTTCCAGCTTCATATGCCCACAGAGTTCACAAATGACACAGAGACAGAATGAAATATCCTGGTTTGGCCACTCTAATTTCTTCATAGTATATGCTGTCTTTCCCTGGCGCACTGGTTAAAAAGCCCCTCGTGGAGAGACAGGGGCTGGGACAGGCGGTAGCTTGCCTGTCGGTGGACCACCACCTGGATCCCATTAAGCAAGTACGATCTCTATGTTAAAACAATATTTCAGGGGTTCACCTGCACTCTGGGTAAGCAAATCTTTCAGGGGTACACCTGTACTCTTGGTACACAAATTTTTCAGGGGTTCGCCTGTACTCTTGGTAAACAAATGTTTCAGGGGTTTGCCTATACTCTTGGTGAACAAATCTTTCATGGGTGCACCTCTATTCTTGGTAAACAAATACCCTGCACTCTCGCTCAAAAAATCTTTCAGGTTCTCACCTGCAATCTTGGTTAAAAAAAATTCTCCTTTTTAAAATGGGTTGTTTTCTTCATTAAAAATGTAGAAGTACTGGCCTCTGAATCCCCCCTATGCTGGCGTTTGTGGCTAATGAAATGCTGCGATGGAGGTGGCATGGGATGGCACTTACAATCATACATTAATTTGTCTGCCATTTGTCAGCTATGAAGCACAATTTTAAAAGGGTCACACTGCGTATGGAAACGTATCCCAGTGCGGTGTCCATCTTTGGCCACTAATTTCTTTACAGTTTATGCTGTCTTTCCCTGGGGCACTGGTTAGCAAGCCCCTCGCGGAGAGGCAGGGGCTGAGACAGACGGTAGATTGCCTGTCGGTGGACCGCCACCTGAATACCATTAAGCAATAACGAGCTGTCACTCAAAAAATCTTTCAGCTTTTTACCTGCACTCTTGGTAAACAAATATTTCAAGGGTGCAACTATACTCTTGGTAAACAAATCCTTTAGGGGTTCACCTATGCTCTTGGTAAACAAATCTTTCAGGGGTTCAATTATAATCTTAAAAAAAAAAAAAATCTTTCAAGGGTTTACCTGCACTCTGGGTAAAAAAATCTTTTGTTTTAGAATGGGTTGTTGAATTGTGGAGATGTGTAGAAGCACTGGCATCTGAGTCCCCTTTATGCCCACGTTTGTGGCTCATGAAATTTTGTGACGAAGGTGGCAGGGGATTGGAATTATCATCATATGTTAATTTATCAGCATTTCTCATCAGCATTGTGGGCCATTGCCCACAATTTCAAACAGGGTCGCTGCTAGGCCCTGCTGAACCTCTGCAGTGTGTGTCTCCTGTTCCTCCTCATCCAATATGCACTTATAAATAGACATGAGGGTGGTGTGGCTATCAAGCGACCATGTGGCATGAGGACAGCTGAACGCTGCGCTGGGAAAAATTTCAGTACACTGTGGCCTACTGAGTAGGTGAAGGGGTGCGCCTTACCCCTTCTGGGATGGGGACAGCTGGACGCTGCGCTGGGCAAAATTTCAGTACGCTGTGGCCTACTGAGTAGGGGAAGGGGTGAGCCTTACCCTGTCTGGGATGGGGATAGCTGGACGCTCCGCTGGGCAAAATTTCAGTATGCTGTGGCCTACTAAATAGGTGAAGGGGTGCACCTTACCCCGTCTGGAATTGGGACAGCTGGACGCTGCGCTGGGAAAAATTTCAATACGCTGTGAACACAGGCTCGTTACTGCATCCTGGGGGGGAGTTTGGACAGCAATGCCAGCATGTAACACAGGAGAAGAGGCAGTGGTGTCACCTGCAGGCGGGGATTGACCTTTGTTCCACCTAGTGTGGTGCTTAGCTAAGATGTGCCAGCGCGTGTGCCTTGCAGATTATGGTCTGGCCCAACTAAATTGTTAGGGGGGGTGACCACCAGGCTGTTGCCCACAATTTGGCTTAATAGTGTGACCTGGGAGCCTGAGATGCATCCATGCATGCTGCCCCTGCTGTTCCCTATCCATTTTTGTGGTGTTTCCATAACTTTTTGATGTTTTCAGGTGAATCACACACCCTCCCCTATGCAGAGCATACATGTTCTATCGGTAATAATTCTGGAAAGCCGGCAGGCCATGGAAGTGTGCAAGTATTGTGGAGGAAGTCCTGTGACACCATTGCTGCACGCCTCAGAATTATCTTGGTAGAAAATGCCTTATCAAAGCCCTGCTATGAGAAGCAGAACAAGTGGCTGCAAGATGTTCTGAACATATTGCTGAGCAGCCATTGTCCCTCGTATCACTACTAGGAGTGACAGGCAGGATTGAAGTGATCAAGACAATTGCTCCAGATGCAGTGAAGGACAATGAAGAAAGCACAGGAACTGTCAGGAGTGCTCTGTTGCTTTCACCATGGCTGTCTCAAAATGTCTTTACACATGCCTTTTAGTTACCATCTCAGTAGCTGCACCACTATATACCCTCCCCCCTGACACTCACCGTAGGTCTTATGATGTTGATCCCACCTCCAGAGTCAAAGCTCTTATATTGGGGAACAACTATATTTTGAGCTATGGTTGAGGGTGCTTGACATCTTCACTAACTTTAGGGAGCCGGCTTTTCTCTTCAAAGACCACACCTTGAAGACCTGCATATGGAATACTTTTCCCTTTCACAGCAAAAGTTGCAGACTTTGGACCTTTCTGCCAATTTATCTGTCTTTCAGCAGAAGCATGAACAGCTCCAACTCTTTTCTATTTCATTAAGTTCTTCCAGCTCCAGCACTTCCTCTAGCAGAGACATCTCATGAGCTAGCACAGGTTCTTCCATTAGACCCTCTCTGGAAATTTTATTACTTGCCAACTGAACTTCACTCACTGTAGAAACACCTTTTTGAGGACTTTTGCCTTCCACAATCTTCATCTCAAGTATGGTAGCATCAAGTTGCTGTATCACTACCAATTCAATTAGATACTGAATATTTGCACTTGCACTTTCCAGACTCTGCACCATACTCACCTGAACAGCGCTCTTAACTTCACTGAAAACTCTTTTTATCACTGTAGGGCTCTGCCCCATCTGCACAGTCTCTGAACTTTCTTTTCAGTAACATCTTTGAACCTCACCAAGTCTTCCATTTCAGTGAGTAACTGCTTTTTGAGCCCTTCCAATTTAGCCTTCATTTTAAGGTGCTGTTTCATCTGCATCTTTACTTGAATAATTTTATCTTCCATCTATTTCTTTTGTTTCAGGAATTCATCCAGTATCTCCCTTAGATCAGCTTCGCCTAAGACTAATATTCTGGAGGCGCTCATGTTTATTTACCTTCTCTTTCAAGTATATCTCAGCCTCCGTGTTCAACTGTGTGGCTTCACTAACGGTGGTCAATTTTTCACTCAGCAACCTTCCTGCTTCAGCCCAATGTTGTGTGGCTTCTTTTTCTGCCAATAACCTTGCCTCTTGGCCTCTTCTGCAAGAGCATGGAGTCCAATAGCTTTTACAAAAAATTCTTATACCTTGCTGGTTTCTTATAGCATCCTCTACTTATATTCTCTCTTTGCAGAGCAACGCTCTTCTGCTTTGCCCTTGGTCTTCATTAGAATTTCTTTATTTCTTTTCAGCATGCACTTTTATAAACTCTTAGTCAAGCTCTCAGCTCCCCTGTTCTGCCTCACCAACTTCTCTGTTGAGGCAGGAAAGCTCCTCATACAGAACCATGAGCTGTTGCTCAGCATTATTCACCTCAGCCTTCAGTTCCCAATCGTGAACTCTGCCTGTCCAAATGCTCTGCACGAGCACTAACAACCTTAGCAGTGATGTCAGCACTTGTGCAGTCGTTTAGACAACTGTCGTCTCATCTAATTAGGACAATATTGTGAGTAAGAAATTACATTGACATTTTTAACTTCTGGCAGAGTTCCAAGATGTTGATAAGGGAGCACCTGTTTGAATGTATCACTCTCAGCCAATTAGCTGACTTACACATATTCTGTTTATTTAATTAAAAGTAGACAATTGGCAAAAATCCCAGGTATAGATAAGAATATACTTGACAACTCTGAGAATGGTGTATTCTCAAAAACACATAGAATACATAACAATTATTTTTGATAAGCAAGTTTACTATTGATATAATGGTATAACGCCTGTGAAAACAGATGTACTTATCAGATGTCTTGAAAGCTTTATGTGAAAGATGACAGGAGTCGACCATGAATGCTTACCTTTGACAAGTTCCTGTCTTTAAAATTTCTAATGAACTACTTATTCTTTATTTCTGACCTTTTGACCATTCCAATTAAAAGTTATAGATGTGAATTACATATTATGGGAAATTACAATGTTCTCACATTCTGTACACATGTGCAGTAAGTTCTTTAGCAATAAGGAGGGTTAAAAAAAATATATATATATACCCCTTTCACTATAAATCTGGAGCAGTCTGGACCGTATTATGTCTTTGTGTGTGACAGTATTTAGTTTCTCCCCATATAGCTCTTAACTGTATGTGAAATCACACTGGAGGGATGATCAAGTTGTAATGGATAGTAATTTGTCTACTTCAACAATCTACATCTTCAATGGAGCCTAGGGTCACAACACTCTTCACTGCTTTCTTTTTCCTATCTGCCCTCTGTCCTTTCAGGACAACTTTTTTCTCATTAGCCCACTCACTTTCCTTTGTATATCACAGCGCAGGGAAGGAAAATTAACATTCTCAGTATTCTTTGGTAACCAAAACATTTTCATTATACCACATTTGTTACACTTCAGTCCATTACACATTTGATTGCTACTAGCAATAACATTAGTTTCACAAGAAACTAAACTGGCCACACCACTCTTTGGTTTGCCAGTGACTACAGTAAACCCATTAACTGGGACTTCTGCATTAATTCACAATTGTTTATAATTTTTCACTTGCCTCTCCTGAGGAATTGCTACTTCAGCTACTATGACAGCAACTCAGGAGTTACCTATGTTGAAACAGGTGAACATGCTAGTCATCGGTCTCAATACCTTACTCAACAGCTTTACTTCCTTCATTTGGGTTACTTAAATTAACTACATATGTCTCAGCATCTACATGCCTAGTCTGGTCAGCTAACAACAATTTTTCATAACACTCTTCCGGCATTTCAATATTAACTTTGTCAGCCAAGGTTATGGTTATCTCACTCCAGCCTCAGCAACTACAGCAACAGAAACCATACTCTGCTCATTTGCCAGCTGATAGTGTTCAGTAGCAGTCATTGCACACATCTTTCTATGAGTTGTAGATGCTGGAGTCAGTTAGTTGCTAAAATCTATCACATCACTTTTACCCAAACCACTTACTGCACCCATGGGGTTAATCTTGCTAATAGCACAGTAATCACATAACACTCTCATTGCTGCTAGTTCACATGTCTTCTACTGGCACACTCAAGCCACTTTTCTCATTTAACTTGACTTAATTTTCTGTCCTCAAAGAAGAAGTCTATTTTTTCTTTTTCTTCGTCCTTTTGTTACCTGTAAGTACTACATATAGTTGGTTCACACTAGCAATCACCTTAACTTCACAGGAAACCATACCGGCAATGCTCCTTTCTAGTTTGCCTTCAATCTTAAAACTACATACAGACATCTCACTATTTTTACTCCCTAGCACTACGGGGGAACTTTAGCTAATTACCTCATGTGTTTTGGCTGTGACTTCTGTAGTAGCCTGTTCATACTTTGCATTCAGTTCTGCAGACTGAATAATATAATCACAGATTATAGGCATTTTATATACAGAACAAGTCATTGCATTAACCTTATCACATAAGAATTGTGTATCATTTTCATCAGACATAATTGCATGCAGCACATTTTTATAATTCAGTCTATGCTGCACAGTCTCAATAGACATTAAAAAGTCTCATCACTCTCAGGGCCATTATTGCAATGCAGTATCTCCAGAAGCACTTTTGACCCTTCTTTCAGACACCTGGACAGTGAGACTCCGCCCACCATCTCATGGACTTTTCTCTGACTATTCTCAATAGGTAGCAGAACAACAGAGTCTGTAGGAGGTTTTACACCATTATATTCCTCCCATAACTGTCAGCAGTAGGGAAAGTCTCTGCCCAATATGAACTCTACCTGCAGGTCTTCACATTTAATTAATTCATGTTGTACAGTTGAACAATCAGTCCCAAAACTAGTAAGAATAGTGTTACCCATCTCAGGGCATGACCTGCGAAACAGCAAAATCTCTAGCAGGATTCTTGAAGCCTCCTGTTTATGGTCCAAGCTCACCAGTACTTGGATTCCACCCACCGCCTCCTGGCCATCGGACACTCAGGTGCACTTCCATTTGCTCTGTTGCATATCAGCTCCCTCTGCTGCTCAGTAATGACAGCTGCCTACTATTGACATTAGTTACCATCGGCAACTGCACCTGTCCATTTCAGCCCACTTGGCTCTCTCGACTTCAGCACACTCCAGGAGGGAATACTTAGCTTCTTAGCCAGAGAATATTTCACAATACAAAAATCCCCTCCCTTGCATGGTCCTTACTCCTAGTAACAGCACTCCTGACTGGATTTTGAGGCCTGATGTTGATTATTTCTCCTGCAGCTTATAATGCAGGGTATGTAGATGAAAGTAAGCCTAGCTTTGTGAAGCCTCCACTTTTTTTTATCATCCGTTTCATCCCAGGACCTCTACAGCCACTCTTGCACAGCCTCATGGTGAACTTCAAACTGTGCCAGACCCTCTATTTGCTCTAGACCCTTTTCTTGGTAATTTCTTCTTGCTGCTTTATCTCTGCCATTTTTAAGACATATTCAGTAATGAAACCCATGGCAGCAGTCTCTTGTACTCAGCAAACACAGTCTCTGTAAATAGGTTTCTGTTATTAAAAATTCTGCAACTCCCAGCAGTAGACTTCTCTCCTCATGCAGTTTTACAGATTCATCCCTTCTGTCCCTTTAAACTGCAATACAGCAACTTTATCATGGAAGCCAGCATACTCCACACTTCCCATGCCTTTACGGTAACTTTGTACGGCATCCTATGCCAGCACATTTTCTACTATAAGTGACAATAAGAGAATAAGTCACTCACTGGGACAACCATCTTCCTTTATAAGATGGTTGGCACTCAAAGTACTTCACTTCCACACCAAAGTTTTTCTTGAAAGACTGGTTGCAACCAGCTGTATTGTGTATCACATAGCACAGCAAACAGCACTTCTCTCAATGCAGTGCAACAACAACAAAAAATCGTAGGCCGGTCTGGTCTCTAACCAATACAATCCAGCTTCCCTAGCTGTCTAATACTACAGGTCTACCACCTGCACCCTCAAAACCCTACACAGGTTTTCTACCACCTCCCTTGGTGTCTGGTTACCTGAGGCTGGTGTTGCCTCTTCTTCTCAAGATGGAGCCCAAGAGTTTCACCTTTCCTTTATAGAGCCCTATCAGGTGTCTCATAAATGAGCCAATTATCTGGCTCCAACACAGGAAAATACCTTTCCTGCTACACAGACTGCCCAAAATATCTGCCCTCACACTCCCTAGTAGCCAATCCAGCAACAATATTCATGTTTGGCTATTAGTGTATCTTGACACCACTGGAAGCTAGGGGTTTGACAGGAGAAACGCCCCTCTCACACCCATAGCTCCCGATTGGCTCAAGCCTGTGAGGTCCTATCTTTATAGTCTTGCCACTGGCCTCCAGCCTCCTGTCAGCCCCGCAGGTCCCCCACTCCCTGTGTGTCTGCGGCCACTGCACAGTGCAGGGAGGGCAACGGGGAAATGGCTCTGGTGCCGCCACTCAGTCTGTCTCCCCCACCGCTGCACAATGCAAGCAGGCGGCCGGGAAAACTCCTCACTGTCCGGATACGCAGCCCACTCCAAAGCTGGCTAAGGCGCTGTTAGTGAGTGCCAGGACCTGACAGGGGGAGTGGACGGCCTGTCAAGAAGACTGTATCTTGTCGCCACCCACACTTTCGGTGGCGACAAGATACACTAATACCTCATGTTTGTGTATAAATGAGTGTGATTTGTATACATATGTGTATTGTTTTTATATATGTGTGTAATGTTGTGCATGCCTGGTATGTTTTTGTGTAAGTATGCATGTGTAAACAATGCATGTATTTATCATGTAGTGGTACTTTATTTGTGATATAATGGTACTATGTATGCCTATACTATAAGACCTCTATATATTTCTTACTATCAATCTATACTTTATTTTAGTGTAACTTTGTATTACTACTTCTATCTTTGCCTTCAACATTTATAGGACTCCAATAAAATGTGTCACAACCTCCATAAAACTCTGCCTTTATAGGCACAGCACAGTTTGGTGTTTGTTTCCTAAAGTGTATGAAATGTCTGCATATTACAGATACTGGACATCACCTTTTGCAATGTCACAGAACACCTTTATTGCTTAAGGCATCAGGAACATTTTGCATTTAGTTAAGGATCAGCATAGGACAGAGGTTAGAAAGGACAGTCTGCATCAATAGTTTAGAGAATCAACTCAAGGGTAGTATGCTTCTTTAGATGCATCTCGGGAAAAGCAAAGGTGATAATGCCAAGTCTTTGAACTTTTACTGGTGAGGCATCAATGAGTTCATCTTTAGAGCAGGGCAATGGTTGAGAGCAGTAAATTTTAAAGTCACTGGCATAATCATTCTTTATCCTATCTAGAGACACACCTGAGAAAAGACTATACATCAGGTTCAGCATTGTCCCGTGATGATAGTCAAGAGATATCTAGTTCAACTCTCCTATAGTGCATTTTTCAAGTAGATGAATGTTTGGCAAGTTTTAAAAAGTCTTCTAGGTAATTGAAACTGTTTGGCCCATAATTTGATAATATTATACTGAATTGAAATGTCATATAAATTACTGGATTTCTTCTAGTTTTGAGATTAAGGGCTCCTTCAAATGGCTCTCAGCGCAGTAACAATGCAGGCAAAGCAAGCCGATAACGTCACCCCTTTCACTTTCCCTCCCGGTGACATAGAACACTGCTTTCAAAAACACGGTAAAATGCTGTGCACAACGTTCTAACACTTTTTTGACAGCATTGAAAACACTCCCCATTGATTACAGTGGGCGACGCATCGCATTTAAAAATGCTTAACTGGCTGAAAATAGAACAGACGGTGGTCCAAAAACTCAGCATTAGAAAGACCGCGTTGAGTGCTAGTCTGAGAAGTCCCACTGCAATCAATGGATGCATTTTACAACATTTAGCGTGGCATTTGAAGCGCCGCGCTTAACGCTGTAAAAAATGGGCAACCTAAAAGTATATTTAACCTAATGAGGTCCCCGTGTGTCCTTTTCCTGGTGAGTTCTCGCAGCGTATTGCACATTCAGTTGCATATTGCGCGTTAATTTACGCACCTCCCATAGACTTCTTTGGTGTGCAAATACACGGTAAAATAGAGCAGGTCCTATTTTTTACGTGCATACGAAATGCACACGAAAAAATTGGTAATGTGACTGAACCCATTAATATCAATGAATCCTATTTACTGCATATTGGTGCGTTAATTCAGCAACACAGTGAAAATACGTCAGTCTGAAGGAGCCCTTAAATTAGGTTGCTGTAATTGCTTTATTGCATAACACTTTTGATAGCTCTTAAAAAACTTCCGTGAAACTGAGTCTTTAGCATGTTTTTATCTATAATCTGTCCACATGATTGGCACACCGATAGTGGAGTCTTATGGGAAATATTACAGGGTTTATTAAAGAGGTTGACTCTTTTCAGTTAAAATGTACCTGTCCATCAGTTCACTGCAGAAGGTTAAGTTACTGAAACTGGAATCAGAAGTATTTTGATGAACATTTAAGCTTCTTTCAAGTGAGCATTTTATTGCAGCTATTTTGCCGTGATAAAACGCCGACCGAAAATCGCGACCATCTGCAGCATTGGATTCCAATGCATTTGTTCAGATGGGTGATTTTCCCCTTGTGTAAAATTGGCAGAAAAGATGCAGTGCACATTCTGACCGGCCGCTTTAATGCGTGACCGGAAAATATAGGACTTATGCTATCCTTTACGAAAATAGGCTGGCCGGTCCCATAGACTCCTACAGGAGCCTATGAGAGCTGTCAAAAAAAGGGAGGTGGGAGAAAATTTAGCAGAGGCTAAAGTCCCTCCCCTTTCCAGCAGCTCCCATATGTTGGGGCAGGGAGGGGAAGGTACTAGCTCTGCTAAGCTCCCACCTGGTCCCTTTGCCGGTAGCCAGCAGGGGGCGGATAGGGGTAGAAAAGGGGGAGGGTGTTTAGCAGAGCTGAACTCTCTCCTTCTTGCCAATGATACTCCAGGCTGTGGCACATATACAGTGAGAAAACGTGAGATGCAGGTACCACTTGATCAGGATTGAATCTCGTTAATGCGTTTTTTGGTTTTTTTTGTCCTCGATTCAGGCGGCCGAAAATCGCAGTGCCTGTGTGAAGGAGCCCTCACTCTGCAGTGGTAGTAACAGAGAAAATGTATTACTACCTGCCTGCTAAATTAATTGTTGACTGTGATGAGTCCTTCATAGTGAAAATCATTCTAAGAGAGACAACCCGTCAAAGAATCTATATTAGCCACCTATAGATAGATGTACATAAAAACAAAACATATGAATAGCAAAAAAATGACAAAAGGGGTGAATTCAGTGACATAGTTGACTTGTTATGAGCATGGCAATGTGCTTTAGGTTGACTTGCTATTAGAGATAAGCGAGTAGCAAAATGCTCAGGTGCTCGTTACTCGAGTCGAACTTTTTATAATGCTCGAGAGCTCGTTTCGAGTAACGAACCCCATTTGGGGACTCGAGCATTGTATGGGACTGATGCTCCGCATAGTGGATAATTTGTGAAACACCTGAAAACATCAGAAAGTAATGGAAACACCACAGAAACGGATAGGGAAGGGCAGGGGCAGCATGCATGGGTGCATCTGAGGCTTTCAGGTCCCACTATTAAGCCAAATTGGGCGCAAGAGCCTGGTGGTCACCCCCCTAACAATTTACTTGGGACAGACCATAAGCAGCAAGGCACACGCTCTGGCACATCTTAGCTAAACACCACACTAGCTGCAACCAAGACCAATCACCGCCTGTGGGTGACACCACTGCCTTTTCTCCTGTGTTAGATGCTGGCATTGCTGTCCAACCCCCCCACACGAGCCTGCGTCCACAGCGCACACAAAATTTTCCCTGCGCAGTGTTCAACTGCCCTCATACCCCATGATCGCTTGATAGCCACACCACCCTCATGTCTCTTTATAAAAGCATCTTGGATGAAGAGGAACCGGAGACACAAACTGCAAAGGGTTGGCAGGGCTAGGCAGCGACCCTCTTTGAAAGTGTGGGCAATAGCCCACAATGCTGATGAGAATTGATGATAAATTGACGTACAATCATGATTCCAATCACATGCCATCTTTGTCACAAAATTGTCAGGAGCCGCCAATGTGAGCATAAAGGGGACTCAGATGCCAGTACTTCTACACATCTCCACAATGCAGAAGCGCATGCTAACACCAAAGATTGGTTTGAAGCAGGAGGTGTCGCAAAAGTAGCCACCACAGGTATACAGTGACCCTGTGAAAGTCTCATTAAATCAGTTACACTTCCTGTGAACGCTCAAATCCAGTATCTCAGATAACTGTAGTAATTTGACACACGAGAGATAATACATGCCGACTAGCGCTGATCCCCAGACCCCAAGGAGGAGGAGGAGGTGGCATAATAAGCCCGAGTAACCGAGGTAGGACCCACAATACTCTGTGTGGGAAGCACGTGAGTGGGCCCAGGGTCAGACTCACTCCCAGCCTCCACCTGGGTGACCCAATGTACCGTCAGTTACAGTTCCTTTCATTGCTCCAAAGACTGGATGAACGACAAAGAAGTTCCACAGGCCAAACCAGGTGCAGTTGCATCCCCCCAAGGACCTCGGCCTCTGCCCACACCCTTAGCAATCATGGACATAAAGCGGACTCGGATGCTAGTACTGCTGTGAACATCTCATTAAATCAGTTATGGTTGCTTTCATCGCTCCAAAGACTGGATGAACCATGAAGAAATTCCACAGGCCAGACCTAATGCAGTTGCATCCCCTCCCAGGACCTCTGCCTCTACCCACACCCTTTAGCAATCGCGGGCATAAAGCGGACTCGGATGCTAGTACTGCTGTGAATGTCTCATTAAATCAGTTATGGTTGCCTCCATCGCTCCAAAGACTGGATAAACCACAAAGAAGTTCTACAGGCCAAACCTGGCGCAGTTACATCCCCCCCCCCAGGACCTCGGTCTCTGCCCTCACCCTCAGCAATCGTGGGCATAAAGTGGACTCGGATATTAGTACTTCAGCTAGTAATTCAGTTACACTTATTTTGATTGGTCCAAACCAGTGTCTTAGATAGCTATGGTAACACGAGAGCAAATACATGTCGACCAGTGCTGATCCCCAGACCCCAAGCAGGAGGGGGAGGTGGCATAATAAGCCCGAGAAACCATGATCGAGGTAGGACCTGCAATCCTCTGTGTGGGAAGCATGTGAGTGGGGCCAGGGTCAGACTCAGTCCCAGCCTCCACCTTGTGTGATCCAAGGTGTTGTGAGTTACATAGCTATGGGAAACCCATGTGTCCCCACACAATTCATTCTGTGTATGTGTCAGATAGCTGAACAATGCAATGGGAAAGCCTTCTGCACCCTACCCAAGTAATTCAGTGTATTTGTGCCAGACAGCTGAACACTGCACTGGGAAACCTTTGTGCACCCACAGCATAAGCAAGCCCATGAAACCCAAGGAAAGTATTAAACATGAAGAAATTACAGTGCCCAAACATTGCAGAGTTTCACCCTGCCCAGGACCTCGGCCTTTGCCCACACTTCTGCCCGATTCATTCTTTATATGTGTCAGATAGCTGAACACCGCAATGGGAAAGCGTTCTGCACCCTACCCAAGTCATTCAGTGTATTTGTGCGAGACAGCTGGACACCATGCTGGGAAACCTTTGTGCACCCACAGCATAGGCGAGCCCATGAGACCCAAGGAAAGTATTAAACATGAAGAAATTACAGTGCCCAAACATGGCAGATTTTCACCCCACCCAGGACCTCGGCCTCTGACCACACTTCTGCCCGATTCATTCTGTGTATGTGTCAGATAGCAGAACAACGCAATGGAAAAGCCTTTGTGCACCCACAGTATAGGAGAATCCCTGAAACATTTCTATAGCAAGAGTATAGGCGAACACCGGAAGAACATTTCTGTAGCAAAAGTATAGGCGGACCCCTGAAACATTTCTGTAGCAAGAGTATAGGCGAACACCGGAAGAACATTTCTGTGGCAAGTGTATAGGCGGACCCCAGAAACCTTTCTGTAGCAAGGGTATAGGCGGACCCCTAAAACATTTCTGTAGCAATACTATAGGCACACCCCTCAAATCTTTTTGTAGCATGTGTATAGGCAGATCCCTGAAACATTTCTGTAACAAGAATATGGGCGGACCCCTGAAACATTTCTGTAGCAAGAGTATAGGCAAACACCGGAAGAACATTTCTGTGGCAAGTGTATAGGCGGACACTAGAGATGCTATCGCGATGCTCGAGGGTTCGTTTCGAGTAACGAACCCCATTGAAGTCAATGGGCGACCGGAGCATTTTTGTATTTCGCCGATGCTCGCTAAGGTTTTCATGTGTGAAAATCTGGGCAATTCAAGAAAGTGATGGGAACGACACAGAAACGGATAGGGCAGGCGAGGGGCTACATGTTGGGCTGCATCTCAAGTTCACAGGTCCCACTATTAAGCCACAATACCGGCAAGAGTGGGCCCCCCCCCAACAACTTTTACTTCTGAAAAGCCCTCATTAGCATGGCATACCTTTGCTAAGCACCACACTACCTCCAACAAAGCACAATCACTGCCTGCATGACACTCCGCTGCCACTTCTCCTGGGTTACATGCTGCCCAACCCCCCCCCCCCCCCCCCGCACGACCCAGTGTCCACAGCGCACACCAAACTGTCCCTGCCCAGCCTTCAGCTGCCCTCATGCCACACCACCCTCATGTCTATGTATAAGTGCGTCTGCCACAGGAAAAGCAGGCACACACTGCAGAGGGTTGGCATGGCTAGGCAGCGACCCCCCCATAAAAGGGGCGGGCTGATAGTCCACAATGCTGTACAGAAGCAATGAGAAATCCAATCCTGTGCCACCTCCATCTGGAGCTGCACACGTGGGCATAGCAATGGGGAACCTATGTGCCACACACTATTCATTCTGTCAAGGTGTCTGCACGCCCCAGTCAGACCGCGGTTTTTTATAAATAGTCACAGGCAGGTACAACTCCGCAATAGGAATTCCGTGTGCACCCACAGCATGGGTGGCTCCCTGGAACCCACCGGCGGTACATAGAAATATCCCATTGCATTGCCCAACACAGCTGAGGTAGTAATGTCGTGCTTAATGCAGGTGGGCTTCGGCCCACACTGCATGCCCTAGTCAGACTGGGGTTCTTTTCAAGTGTACAGATGTAGTAAAAACTCCGTGTGCACCTACAGCATGGGTGGGTGCCAGGAACCCACCGGCGGTACATAGAAATATCCCATTGCATTGCCCAACACAGCTAAGGTAGTAATGTCGTGCTTAATGCAGGTGGGCTAAAAATTTATTTGATTACACTGTAGGCGAGGGCCCACAAAAATTGCTGTATCAACAGTACTAATGTACCTGAAAAAAATTGGCCATGGCCAACCAAGAGGGCAGGTGAAACCCATTAATCGCTTTGGTTAATGTGGCTTAAGTGGTAACTAGGCCTGGAGGCAGCCCAGTTTAACGAAAAATTGGTTCAAGTTAAAGTTCCAACGCTTTTCAGAGCATTGAAACATCTAAAAATTGTTTAGAAAAATTATGAGTGAGCCTTGTGGCCCTAAGAAAAATTGCCCATTCAGCGTGATTACGTGAGGTTTCAGGAGGAGGAGCAGGAGGAGGAGGAGGAGGAATATTAGACACAGATTGATGAAGCAGAAATGTCCCCGTTTTGGATGGTGAGAGAGAACGTAGCTTCCATCCGCGGGTGCAGCCTACGTATTGCTTACGTATCGCTGCTGTCCGCTGGTGGAGAAGAGAAGTCTGGGGAAATCCAGGCTTTGTTCATCTTGATGAGTGTTAGCCTCTCGGCACTGTCGGTTGACAGGCGGGTACGCTTATCTGTGATGATTCCCCCAGCCGCACTAAACACCCTCTCCGACAAGACGCTAGCCGCAGGACAAGCAAGCACCTCCAGGGCATACAGCGCTAGTTCAGGCCACGTGTCCAGCTTCGACACCCAGTAGTTGTAGGGGGCAGAGGCATCACCGAGGATGGTCGTGCGATCGGCTACGTACTCCCTCACCATCCTTTTACAGTGCTCCCGCCAACTCAGCCTTGACTGGGGAGCGGTGACACAGTCTTGCTGGGGAGCCATAAAGCAGGCAAAGGCCTTGGAGAATGTTCCCCTGCCTGCGCTGTACATGCTGCCTGATCTCCGCGCCTCCCCTGCTACCTGGCCCTCGGAACTGCGCCTTCTGCCACTAGCACTGTCGGATGGGAAGTTTACCATCAGTTTGTCCACCAGCGCCCTGTGGTATAGCATCATTCTCGAACCCCTTTCCTCTTCAGGAATGAGAGTAGAAAGGCCCTTAAAGACTGTTGCACTGTCTGGGCTGTACATGCTGCTCGATCTACGCACCTCCCCTGCTACCTTGCCCTCGGAACTGCGCCTTCTGCCACTAACGCTGTCGGATGGGAAATTTACCATCAGCTTGTCCGCCAGGGTCCTGTGGTATAGCAAAACACTCTCGAACCCCTTTCCTCTTCGGGAATGAGAGTGACCAGGAGGGAGTGACAGCCTGCAGGAGCGCCGCAGATCATCTAAAAACGTAAGTAATGCTTTTTATTCTTTGCTCCACTGTATTACCGGCGTATAAGGTGACAGTTGGGGGGTCGTCTTATACGCCCGGTCGCCTTATACGCCGGTATATATTTTTAGTGTAACACATTTCTGGATGAATTGCAGGAAAGGGGTTATATATTTAACCCCTTTCCGACCATTCATCCTGCGATCGCCGGCAGCCCATTGCATTCAGTGGAGTCGGCTGTATTGCCGGTTCCATTGAATTCAATGGGCAAACATCGTTCTTCTCTGCTACAGCTGTTACAGCTGTGCCAGAGGAGGACGATCTTTATGCTGACAGTGGGGGGGGGGGGACACTCTTGCCGCTATTGTGGCTTAATAGTGGGACCTGTGAACTTGAGATGCAGCCCAACATGTAGCCCCTCGCCTGCCCTATCCGTTGCTGTGTCATTCCCATCACTTTCCTGAATTGCCCAGATTTTCACACATGAAAACCTTAGCGAGCATCGGCGAAATACAAAAATGTTCTGGTCGCCCATTGACTTCAATGGGGTTCGTTGTTCGAAACGAACCCTCGAGCATCACGGGAAGTTCGTTCCGAATAACGAACACCCGAACATTTTGGTGTTCGCTCATCTCTAGTAACAGAGCCTGGAGGCAGTCCTCCAATAAAAATTGATTTTAACAGAGCCTTTTGACTCGCAGAAAAATTGGCAGTTCAGCATGATGACATGCTGTTTTAGGAGGAGGAGGAGTAAGATCTGAAAGGGATAGACCAAACTACTTCTCCCCTTTTTTGGGGTTAGAGAGAGGATGCATATTTCTCCTGTTGCAGCTAAAAGAATGTTTAGGATCTGCTGCTTTCCATCGGTCGAGAAGAAAAGTCTGGGGAAGCCCAGCCTTTGTTCATCTTTATGAGTGTAAGCATGTCGCTAGCAGTTGACAGCCGGGTACGCTTATCTGTGATGATCCCCCCTAGCAGCACTAAGCACTCTCTCTGACAAGACACTAGCGGAAGGGCAGGTCAGCACCTCCAGGGCGTGCAGCGCAAGTTCGTGCCAGGTGTCCAGCTTTGACACCCAATAGTTGTATGGAGCAGAGGGATCACAGAGGATCGTGGTACAATCAGCTATGTACTACCTCACCATCGTTTTACAGTGCTCCTTCTTGACTGGAGAGTGTTCCCCTGCCTACGCTAGACATGCTGCCTGATCCTCATGCCTCCCCTGCTAGTTGGCCCTCGTTGAACTGCGTCTTCTACCGCGAGCGCTTTCAGATGGCAACTTTAGCATCAGTTTTTCCACCAGGGCCCTGTGGTATTGAATCACTCTCGTACCCCTTTTCTCTTTGGAAATGAGAGTGAAAAGGTTCTCCTTATACCGTAGATCGAGAAGGGTGTACACCCAGTAATCCCTATTGGTCAGAATGCATCTAACGCGAGGTTCACAGGAAAGGCAGCCTAACATAAAGTCAGCCATGTGTGCCAGAGTCCCTGTATGCAACACATCGCTGCCCTCACTAGGAGGATGACTTTCATGATCCTCCTCCTCTTCAGCCCATACACGCTGAAGAGATGAGAGGGAAGCAGCATGGGTACCCTCTGCAGTGTGGGCAGCAGTCTCTTCCCCCTTCTCTTCCTCCTCCCCTTCCCCCTCCTTCTCCTCCTCCAAAACGCGCTGAGATATAAATGTGAGGGTGGTCTGGCTATCAAGCGACATACTGTCATCCCCCGTCTCCTGTTCTAACCACAAAGCGTCGGCCTTTACGCTTAGCAGCAAACTTCTCAGCAGGCAAAGCAGCGGGATGGTAACGCTAATTATGGCCGCATTGCTGCTCACCTCAAAATTTCCGAGAAAATGACAGATGTCTGCCATCCATGCCCACTCCTCTGTGAAGAACTGCGGAGGCTGACTACCACTCTGCCAGCCTTGTTGTAGCTGGTATTCCACAAGTGCTCTACGCTGTTCGTAAAGCCTGGCCAACATGTGCAGCGTAGAATTCCAGCGCATAGGCACATCGGACAGCAGTCGGTGCTCTGGCAGCTTAAACCGATGTTGCAGCATCCGTGGTGGACTTCCTGAAATGTGCGCACACGTGGCGCACCTTGCCGAGCAGGTCAGACAAGTGGGGGTAGTTTTTCAGAAACCGCTGAACCACCAGATTGAAGATGTGGGCCAGGCATGGCACGTATGTGAGGCTGCAAAGCTGCAGAGCCGCCACCAGGTTACGGCCATTGTCACACACGACCATGCCCGGTTGGAGGCTCAGCGGTGAAAGCCAGAGGTCGGTCTGCTCTGTCAGACCCTGTAACAGCTCTGGGACTATCTGCCTCTTGTTACCTAAGCTGAATAATTTCAAAACAGCTTGCTGATGCTTCCCCACCACTGTGCTGCCGCGCCGCATGCTACTGACTGCTAGCGATGTGCTCACACTTATTAATTGAGAGGTGTAGGTGGCGGAGGAGGAGAAACTGACATAATATGCCGTAGATACCACCACCGAGGTAGGACCTGCTATCCTTCGTGTGAATAGCACGTGAGCAGTCCCAGGCTCTGACTCAGTTCCAGCCTCCACCAAGTTCACCCAATGTGCCGTCAGGGAGATATAGTGACCCTGCCCACCAGTACTTGTCCACGTGTCCATCGTTAAGTGGACCTTCCCAGTAACTGCGTTGGTAAGGGCACGGTTTATGTTGCGGGAGACGTGCTGGTGTAGGGCGGGGACGGCACAGCGGAAAAAATAGTGGCGACTGGGGACCGAGTACCGCCATCATGTTTTTTAAAGCCTCCGTTTCCACAAGCCTGTATGGTAGCCTCTCCAGGCTGATTAATTTGGCAATGTGCATATTTAAAGTTTGTGTGTGTGGGTGGGTGGCATCGTATTTGCACTTTCACTCCAACTCTTGTGTTAGCAACATCTGAATGCTGCGCTGAGAGACATTGCTGGATGGAGTGGAGGACGGTGGAGGTGAGGGTGTGGGTGCAGGCCGCGAGGCACTCGTGCCTGTGTCCTGGGAGGCGGATTCGATCTGTGTGCCAGGTTGTGGCAAATAGGAAGAGGCAGTGGTGTGACCCGAAGGCGGTGAATGGCCTTCATCTCACCTTGTGGGGTGCTTGGCCATCATATGCCTACGCATACTGGTGGTAGTGAGGCTGGTAGTGGTGGCTCCCCGGCTGATCTTGATGTGGCACAGGTTGCTCACCACTGTTCGTCGGTCATCCACGCTCTCACTAAAAAACATTCACACCTTTGAACACCTAGCCCTCTGCACGGAGGCTTGCCACGAGGGGGTGCTTTGGGAAATAGTTGGGGGATTATTGCCTCTGGCCCTGCCTCTCCCCCTGGCCACCCCACTGTCTCTTCCAACCTGCCCTGCTTCTGCACTTGCCTCCCCCTCTGAAGCCCTGTATTCAGTAGGCTTAGCAAACCAGGTGGGGTCAGTCACTTCGTCGTCCAGCAGCTCTTCTTCTGAATCCTCTGTGCGATCCTCCCTCAGACTTCTTGCCCTTACAACTACCTTACTGACAGACAACTGTGTCTCATCATCCTCATCCACAAAAAGCTCTTGAGACAGTTGCCGGAAGTCCCCAGCCTCATCACCCAGACTCTGGGATATTTCCAAAGGTTGGTCATCGGTCGCGACAAATTCCTCAGGTGGTTGGAACCGTTTGTTCCTACTCAGGGCAGGGACCCGAGAACAGTTCCTGGGACCTGCCTGCTCAGAATCTGTCATTTTCCTGGAGTGACAAGGTTGGGAGGAAGAAGGAGCAGCCAGAGGATTCAGAGGTGCAGTCCCTAGCCCGGTAGTAGTGGACTGCATGGAAAACTGGGGGTTTGATACATTGCTGGACGTGTTATCCGCGATCCACGACAGGACTCGCTCACACTGCTGTGCTTGTAATAAAGGTCCACCACGGGGACCTGCAAATTGTGACATGAAGCTGGGAGTGGAGAGTCGCGACGCTCTCTTAATCCCTCTGCAGCCGGCTATAATTCACCCCACCCAGGACCCCTGCCTGTGCCCACACCCTCACTTGGACGTCCGCGCCCATGTCCTCGACCATTACCCCTACCCCCTTACCATGTCGGATAAAGGATAGAGCAGGGCCCAAATAAATTAACCCACTGTATAGCGCTGAGAACTGGGGCTAATTCACCGCACACAAAGACTTGTGGATAACGGAGGCTCTATGCTGTGACAGAAAAAATTAAACCGCTGTCTTCCGCTGATAGCTAGGGGTAATTTACCGCTCCCAGAGACTTGTAGATAAGAGAGGCTGTATGTGTATTGTGAGATGCTCTGCACGGGGGCAGAGAACTATTAACCCAGTGGATAGTGCAGATAACTGCGGCTACTTCAACGCACACAGTGAATGGTAGATGTCAGATACTCTGCACAGGGGCAGAGAACTATTAACCCAGTGGATAGTGCAGATAACTGCGGCTACTTCACCCAACACAGAGAATGATAGATGTGAAATGCTCTGCAGTGCCCCAGGAAAAATTTGCGTACTGTCTAGCGATGAGAACTCTGCCTAATGCACTGCACACAGAGAATGGTAGATGTGAAATGCTCTGTACAGGCCTAGATGCTTGAAAATAAAAATTGGTGCACTACTGCTCCCAGCCAGCCACAAAAGTAATGCACACAATGAGGAGTAGCCCTAAGAAGGACTGTTGGGTTCTTGATGTCAGGATCCCTGCCAAACCACACCCTACGCTAGCATTTTCCCTATCCCAGCAGCAGCTCTTTCCCTAACCTCTGCCAGCATGCATCTGAGGTGAGCTGCGGGTGGCACCAGTTTAAGTACTCGGTGGTCACTTGATCGGTCCAGCCACTCACTGCTGTAGACGTGCAGAGGACTGGCACGTCAGAGCAGGAAGTGGTAATGCCTCCCCTGCATGTTTATTGGCTAAGAAATGGCGCTAAACATGCGGGGAAGGGAAATGAAAGTGACTCGAGTACCGTATGTTGCTCAACTCGAGTACCGAGCATCTCGAGTAGCCTAATACTCGAACGAGCATCAAGCTCGGACGCGTGTGCTCGCTCTTCTCTGCTTGCTATCATTTTAAACTTGTCTCTGCTTGAAGCTTCATCGTTGAAGTTATTATACCTTAGATTCAGGGTTCTTAGGCATTGGGCACTGAACCTACAAGTCTTAAGCAATACAATGGTGTTTAAAATGACTAATGAGATCATAAGGGCAACGATGACTTGGCGGTAACGAGCCGTCCACCGAAGGTTAATGCTCAGTGTTCTTCTTGGAGTACTGCTCAAGGGCAGCAGACAAACACTGTGTAACAGAGATGTGTAGGAGAATGGTAGCAGCTGGCCATGCAGACACTGAACAGGTAGACAGATTTATTATATATGGCAGAATGGGGATGCTGGTAGGAGTAGGCCAATAAAACTATTATCATCCTGTGATCTGATGAGGGCACATTACTACAAGAGACAAATGGGTTTCAAGTCACATTCACTAATATAGTTTAGCTATCACTTTTTCAAAAGTCAGAGGTTCTTATAACACAAGAACTCATTTAGCATATCTGCCTACACAATATATAATAGAATGATGAAGATTTATGGTGAGCTATGAATCCAGCAAGGATTATTAAACTTGCATATGTCTATGCTGCAGATGTCCCCAGTAAAATTTAAGTTACTCTTGAGATGATGTAATTTCTTTTCAAAATTTTAGACTTTGCTCACTTTTAATGTTTCTGAACATTTACTCAGCGTGAAAAAAATATATTACGATCATATAGAATTGCAGCTGAACAGGGAGGACATTACAGCAATGAATGTAACACATACAAAATATAAATATAGTTTGCCTTGTCACAGCATTCTCTTTCTTTATTGTAAGGAAGATAAAAAAAAGAGAGATCACCAAGAGGCGCCATAGTGACTAGACTGGAATTAACTACCCTGCAATTTAAAGGGAACATCAAAATGGTGCTTGTACAATGTGGACTGGATGGTTGCTCAAAATATATGGTGAAGAGCAATTAATGAAATGATATTGATCAGACTATGAGACAAAGTGGACACCATTGTGAAATGTAATTTACTAGGGCTGCTTAGATTTTGCATTAACTACTCTTATAAATAACTGTGTCATTGGCCATATTAAGACTACATTGATACAGTAGCAGCTGGAAAAATATGCCCCCATTTGTTTTAGATTTACTTTAGTTCCCATATAAGTAGTAGGTGCTTTCACATGTACTGGAAAATTCGGCAAAGTATTCTGCTGTGTCTTATATGTGGATTTTGGTGCAAATTTGAAAATGGCTTCATTCTACTGGCAATTCTGTCTCAAGATCACCATTTAGACAGGCAGATTTTAGTAGAGGACTATTCTTCAGTGTCTTGCAGAACATTCCAGTATGTTTGAAATCATACTGATTCAGTAATTATGGACCTTGTAGGGATTGTCACAGTTTACCCCTTAAAAGATGAAAAAAACAACTTTTATTGGCTTTAAGTTATGTAAGTCTCTTTGAAAGGCCTTCTTAAAGGGGTTGTCTCACGAAAGCAAGTGGGGTTATACACTTCTGTATGGCCATATTAATGCACTTTGTAATGTACATCGTGCATTAAATATGAGCCATACAGAAGTTATTCACTTACCTGCTCCGTTGCTGGCGTCCCCATCTCCATGGCTCCGTCTAATTTCGGGGTCTTCTTGCTTTTTTAGACGCGCTTGCACAGAAGGGTCTTCTCCCTTCTGGATGGTCCGGGCACGAGCGGCGTTCTGGCTCCGCCCCTTCTACGCATCATTGCGTAGCTCCGCCCCGTCACGTGTGCCGATTCCAGCCAATCAGGAGGCTGGAATCGGCAACGGAATGCACAGAGCCCATGGTGCACCATGGGAGAAGACCCGCGGTGCACCATGGGAGAAAACCGCAGTGCATCCCTGGGAAAGGACCGGCGGCCATCTTGGGAGAAGAATTTTATAAGTTCATTTTTCATCACATCGGTGAGTAGCAAGCGGTTTAAAAACCGCTTTAAAATGCTATTTTATGCCAAGGGGGTGACAGGGGGAATGGGCTAATGTAAAATTTTGATGTTTTGCCTCAGGACAACCCCTTTAACTTAGCCATAATGAGACTTATCTGAACCAATCTTGCTACCTTCAGTTATAAGAAAACGTATACATTAACAGAAATTGTACAAGCATGGATAAGTGTCAATGTTCTTCTTGTTTCAATGTTTTTCTTCTCGTTTCAATGTTTTTATTCTTGTTTCAATGTTTTTCTTCTTGTTTCAATGTTTTTCTTTTTGTTTCAATGTTTTTCTTTTTGTTTCAATGTTTTTCTTCTTGTTTCAATGTTTTTCTTCTTGTTACAATGTTTTTCTTCTTGTTTCAATGTTTTTCTTCTTGTTTCAATGTTTTTCTTCTTGTTACAATGTTTTTCTTCTTGTTTCAATGTTTTTCTTCTTTATAAAGCCTTATGCATACAGCCATAATAATTTCACACAAATTCACAGTCCCAATTTCACACAAAAGCACAAGGAGTTTTTTGTATCATGGATTCTCTGAGAATCTGCAGGGAAATCTGCTTCAGTAGCTCCATGTTCCATTGCATATTGTGTTCAGAGATATTCTCTCTTAAAAGCATGGATGCACTATAAAGCAGCACACAGAGTGCTTATGCACCCATAAGCCAGACCTATAGGGACTCCGTGTACTGCCATACAGAATCATGAATGTAGCAAAGCCATGTGCATGGAAACCAAGGCTCATAAACACTGACAAAAAGAATTTTGAATATTAGACCACACACAACATATTAGAAATCCATGTCACACAGATCATGACTATTGCAATCAGATAAATCTCTAGACTAATATTTTAGCCTCATATGCTTCTGATTTTCTATACAGATACACATAGATTTTTTTCTCACTGAAAGAAATAGAGGCAGACAGCAACTTATAGTGCATTGTGGTTCTAGGGGACAGCATGATGCTTCATAGAGGCATAACAAGTGCTTACGGGTTCATGTTACGCAAATTCTTAAACAGCCTTATTAAGCAGCAGCTACCGTATCTGGCAATCTGGTCGCATCTAGAAAACAAGACCCATGTGGTGTGCACTGCAGGGATAATGTAGCAATCTCAATTCAAATGAATGGCTGTCCATGTAAAAAAAATGAACAAGCTTAATCTGCCACAGCAAAAATGCTCTTAGGCCCAATGTCCACAGGCGGATCTGATTTGCGGAATCTGCAAATCAAGCTGTCCGTAGGAATACATGGGCATCGACAAATGAAATAAAGCATGCAGATTTGATTTGCGAACCCTTTTGTGTGGAAAAAAAGATCGCAACAGGCTCCATTTCAGAGCAGATAGCGCACAAACGGCTTCCATTGAAGTCAATCGAAGGCGTCCGATCCGCGGCCTGTCCGCAATTGAATTGCGGATAGGATGCGGATTCCGCTGGAAAGCAAAATTTTAAAAAAGGTAATGAAGACCCGGACAGGAAAGTAGAAGACCCACAAGATCCCCGGCCGCGGGCAGGAATGGTATCCACTGCGGGGTCTGGCATGCGGAATCCGATCCACCCATGGACATGAGGCCTTACAGTCCAGCTTTCCATCCTGGCTTATATGGGGGAAACCTGAGTGAGAGACTCCCCACTCTCAAGATAATTATATGTCTAAGTATGGTATATGAACAGAGTTTGCCTTTATGAGATAATCTCTTTAATATTGACGAGATTGTGAAGTAGAAGAGTTCTCTTTTTTTGACAGTGAGACATTATAGACAACAAATTGGCTTTACCTTTCAACTAATAATGTTGAAACTTAAAAGGAACCTGTTTCGGCAGTCTTTTTTCATTGTAACTGTGAAACCAGTCATGTTACCCAAAGTAGGGGTAGTCTGTCTGTATTATTTGTCTTCCAAAAATGTGCCCCATATCTTTGAAAATCTCACCCAAAGAGTGTATGCAAAGTATAGAAATTAGCTGCTCTGCATCTGTAATCCTTCCTGCCTTTCCTTCTATTGATAGCCTTGTTTGATCCATGTTTAATGCTTTCAGCAATCTACAATGTATGTGCCTATATCACTAGCATGTGACGTCATCAAACTACATCATTGTATAGTATGGTAGGTGCCTAGCAAATGCTGCAATAGTGTGCCTGCCTAGTATAGTGAAATGTAAGATTGATCATGCACAACAGGACCTTGAAACTTTGCTTATGTACACCCTAACATGGTGCATGTAACGGATTTAAGCAAACACATGCTGGAGGCAATGCAGCGGGTTGGAGTTGGAAGACATAGCCTAAGTGGGAACTCTAGTGGTAGTTGGTGTCACGGTGGAGGCAGCAGGTGGATTTCACAAATGGTCAATAATGGTGGCATTGGTGTAATTGTCATGGAACGCTAGTGCCTCTGAGGATGGTGTAGCAAAAAATAAAGAGTCCAAGTCAAATAGTCTGTGCAAAAGCGGAGGCACACAGTTTCATTATCTCTTGCAGGTTGATCAATATAATATACACAGAACAGCTTTATCAGACAGTAGAAACTTCAACAGTCTTTGTTACAATCATATGACAACTGTCTTTGATTCCTCAACTCTCCCTCACTCCCTTTCCTTGTGGTAGATGAAGCGGCCAGTCTAGGTTATCTGGTCGTCGCACTGGGTGGTTATTTGTGGAGGAATTGGCAGGTGCTTGCCGGAGGGCATACAGACTTCTAACTAAACAAGATTTCAGATCACTTATGATAACAAGGCCCATTTTCCTACCGGTTGCTCGGGGTCTGCCTTACTAGATACCTTCTAGTAGGTTGGAAAAAGACCTACCTGCATCCGGTTCCACAACTTGCTCTCCCCAGGCACTGCTAAATAATCTCCAGCCTTTGTTCAACTGGACCGGTGGTGAGCTCCAACAGGAATTGAGCTCAGGCTCCTCGAAATTCCTCCCGGACTTGCCATTCCTTTCTTCCCTTTCTTTTCCTTTTCTCTCCTTTACTTCCCTTTTCTCTCTCCTTTCCTCACCCACTGTCTGAACCTTTTATCGCATTTTCCCTCAACCAATTCTGAGCTAACGGAAATCTCAGCACTCAAACCCAGAGCTAGCTAAGGGGTGATTGATAGAACACCGAGTGTGTTTGGATGAATGAGGCACAGACAGATACAAGTTAGCCAACACCGACTCCAGACAATGACCTGTAAATGACCTGGGTAGGCCAATACATATAGATTAACACATGTACCAACACATTCAGACAGACATTTACACACCACTTGAGATAGCCAAGTAAGTGCTGTAGGGGTCCCTATTGCGGGCCACTGCAGTGACAGTGTCAAGTAAATGTAAGCAAGTTGTCTCCCAAACTTCTGATGGACTTCTAAACCCTAATACAGGGTTTAGTCAAAAAGTCTGATCCACTACTATATCTCAATGTGCTATATTGAAATAACAATAGCATACTTGAATAGGAAGGCATAGATGCCCAACATGATGGTATGGCGCACAGGCCCCTGTGAGCCCCAGAAGATGGACTTCAATTTTTTGTTGCGGTTCCTGTAAGAGATTGAGAGAAAAATCACTTTTTGTGTCTCTCTAACGACCATTGGACTGCTGCTATGACTGAAGTAAGGAAACATAATTCTGGCAATACGGTCTATGCGAATGTGTACTTAAAGTGGTAGATCATCCAGGAAGTCATCCATAGTTGCCTGCAAAGGATTCAAGTACCGATCCTTGTTGGGTCTCCTTTGTGTATTTTTTCGCATAGAGAGACGGGGTAAGCAAATTTCTGCCTCTCACATGCAGCTCTTCAACTAATTCAGTTGATAATTGTCCCATGTACATGTAGCCGCTGACAGGACACTGAGCAAGACATTGCTCACTTGTTGGAGTCACTTGGTTTTTAGCAGAACTAAAAACCAAATCAACTATCGGCCCATGGAAACTCAATATTTGAGAGACTCCAGTATACTGTAAATGGAAGCAGGTGGATGGAACGATCCCTGGCCACTCTGCATCCATTCACTTCAAGGACTATCGCTTCTGTGTTAAACACAATAGCAAAAGTCAGATTTTGACACAGAACTGCTACCAAAATTATGCCATTTTCAATTTCATTAGACATGCAGATTTTGAATCGTTGTATTGAATATTCTGTCATGGGTTACAGCGACCTTACATATTTTAAAAGCTAAACACGCTTAAATGGCTCTTTCACATAGGCAGAATTATTCTCCACATCATGGAGGAATTTGCGGTTGCAGAAATCTGTACCAAAATCCATATGGCTAAAAGTGAATTTTGATAAGGAATTGGAGGCGGATTTAAGCCATTCAATTCTGCATTAAAATTTGCAGATAAGCTGGGTGGATTTTGGTGCAGACTTTTCAGCAGGACAACAAATTTCACTGCATTCTGGCAGAATGATCTTGCTCAAGTTTCTCCAAAAATAAGACAGAGTCTTATATTATTTTGTGCCCCAAAAGAGGCGCTAGGTTTTATTTTTAAGGAATTTCTCTTTTTTCTTACCCAGCAAGCTCAGTCCTTGTCCTTCCTGATGCTTTCCAGAGCCCGGCAGAGTCCTTGCAGTTCTCATCCGCCCACACAGGATCACTTCCTGGTGGTTCATAAATCCCGCCTCCACAAAGCGATGGCTGTGATTGGTTCTTTGAGCGCTGCTCAGCCAATCATAGTCATCGCTTCATGGAAGCAGGATTTATGTATCTCGTAACGAGGAAGTAATCCTATGTGGGTGACCAAGGACTGCCAGAACCACATCATGGCTCTGAAGTGCAGCAGGAAGGACCTGGTCCAAACCTCCTGGGTAATGTATGCCTTTTTTTAAATTGTAATCTAACTAGGGCTTATTTTCAGGGGAGGGTTTATATTTCAAGCCTCCCTGAAAATTCTGAAAAATCATACAAGGTCTTATTTTCAGGGAAATACTATATCAAAGCACCCTTTCTTTTCTAGCCTCTCAGTGTAAGAGAGAACTCACATCCCACTTAATAACAGCCACAAGAGATGAGCGAGCACCATTATGCTGGGGTGCTCATTGCTCGAGTTGAACTTTTCATAATGCTCGAGACCTCATTTCAAGTAACAAACCCCATTGAAGTCAATGGGGGACTTGAGCATTTTTCAAGGTGACTGATGCTCCGCATAGGGGGGGTTGTGTAAATCACCTGAAAACATCAGAAAGTCATTGAAACACCCCATAAACGGATAGGGAATGCCAGGGGCAGCATGCATGGATGCATCTGAGGCTCCCAGGTTGCACTATTAAGCCAAATTGGGGGCAAGAGCCTGGCGGTAACCCCCCTAACAATTTACTTGGGACAGACCATAAGCAGCAATGCACATGCGCTGGCACATCTTAGCTAAGCACCACACTAGGTGCAACGAAGGACAATCACCACCTGCGGGTGGTACCACTGCCTCTTCTCCTGGGTTGCATGCTGGCATTGCTGTCTAATCCCCCACACGAGCCTGCGTCCACAGCACACTTAAAATTTTCCCTGCGCAGCGTTCAGCTGCCCTCATGCCACACGCTCGCTTGATAGCCATACCACCCTCAGGTCTATTTAGAAGTGCGTCTTGGATGAGGAGGAACCAGAGACACACACACTGCAGAGGGTTGGCAAGGCTGGCAGCAACCCTCTTTGAAATTGTGGGCGATAGCCCACAATGCTGATGAGAATTGCTGATAAATTAACGTACGATCATAATTCCAATCCCGTGCGGCCTCCATCACAAAATTGTCAGGAGCCGCAAATGTGGGAATAAAGGGGACTCAGATGCCAGTGCTTCTACACATCTCCAAAATGCAGCAGCATATACTTAAACCAAAGATTGGTTTGAAGCAGGAGGTGTCGCAAAAGTAGCCATCACAGGTATACAGTGACCCTGTGAAAGTCTCATTAAATCAGTCACGCCTTCTGTGAATGCTCCAATCCAGTATCTCGAATAACTGTGGTAAGTTGTAACACGAGAGATAATACATGCCGACCAGCGCAGACCCCCAGGGATGCGTGCGTTTATCACACCTAAACCAATTCAGCTGTTTACCACTCAGGGCATTATACGTCAGAGGACATCCAAAAACAGGCAGTGTATAATGAATTGACAAAAGTCTAGTGCACACTACTAGGCACAACAAATGTGGGCATAAAGGGGACTCAGATGCCAGTACTGCTGTGAACATCTCATTAAATAATTTATGCTTCTTTTGATTGGTCCAAACCAGTGTCTCAGATAACTGTGGTTACACGAGAGCAAATACATGTCGACCAGCGCTGATCCTCAGACCCCAAGGAGGAGGAGGAGGTGGCATAATAAGCCCAAGAGAACCGTGACCGAGGTAGGATCAGCAATCCTCTGTGTGGGAAGCACGTGAGCGGGCCCAGGGTCTGACTCAGTCCCTGACTCCACCTGGTTGACCCAATGTGCCGTCAGTTATGGTTTCCTACATCGCTCCAAAGACTGGATGAACCACGAAGAAATTCCATTGGCCAAACCTGGCACAGTTGCAACCTGCCCAGGACCTTGGCCTCTGCCCACACCCTCAACAATCATGGGCATAAAGTGGACTCAGATGCTAGTACTGCTGTGAACGTCTCAATAAATCATTTATGCTTTTTTGATTGGTCCAAGCCAGTCTCTCAGATAACTGTGGTAACACGAGAGCAAATACATGTCGACCAGCGCTGATCCCCACATGCCAAGGAGGAGGAGGAGGAGGTGGCATAGTAAGCCCAAGAAACCGTGACCGAGGTAGAACCCACAATCCTCTGTGTGGGAAACGTGAGCGGGCCCAGGATCAGGCTTGTTCCCAGCCTCCACCTGGTTGACCCAATGTGCCACCTGTTACGGTTCCTTTTATTGCTCCAAAGACTGGATGAACCACAAAGAAATTCCACTGGCCAAACCTGGCACAGTTGTAACCCGGCCAGGACCTTGGCCTCTGCCCACACCCTCAACTAACGCGGGCATAAAGCGGACTCGCGTGCTAGTACTTCCAAGCATCATCCAAATTCAGCAACCCTTTCTAAAATGGAAGAATTCTTTTAAGCAGGAGGTGTTCCCAAAGTTGTCACCACAGCAATACAGTGACCCTATGAAAGTCTTATTAAATCAGTTACGGTTCCTTTGGTCACTCCATTGACAGAATGAAGTATGAAGAAATTGGCGTGGGCAAAGCAGAACATTTCATTCTGTGTATGTGTTAGATAGCTGAATACGGCTATGGAAAACCCTTGTGTACCCACACAATTCATTCTATCTATGTGTCAGATAGCTGAACACCGCTATGGGAAACGGAGGGTGCTGTGTAGAACAGTTGCTGGATTTTTCATTCTGGCCCTGCTTCTCCCCCTGGTCACCCCATTGTCCCTTCCAACCTGTTCTGCTGCTAGTGTTGCCTCCCCCTCTGAAGCCCTGTCTTCAGTAGGCTTTGCAAGCCAGGTGGGGTCAGTCACCTCATCGTCCACCAGCTCTTCCTCTGACTCTTCAGTCTGCTACTCCCTCAGACTTACTGCCCTAACAACAACCTCACTGACAGACAACTGTGTCTCGTCCTCATCATCCACAAATAGCTCTTGAGACAGTTGCCGGAAGTCCCCACCCTCATCACCCTGAGTCTGTGAAAGTGCCAATGTTTCGGCATCGGTCACGACAAACTCCTCACGTGGCTGTGGAATCGTTTTTTCAGACTCAAGGCAGGGATCCAGTTCTTGGGTGAATGCCTGTTCAAAATCTCTCCTTTTCCTAGAGTGAGCAGGCTGGGAGTAATGAGGAGCAGCCTGAGGATTCAGAAGTGCAGTGCCTGGGCTGGCGTGAGTGGACTGCGTGAAAGACTGGGTGTTGAATAAAGTACTTGAGGCATTATCCGCTATCTACGTCTGCACCTGGTCGCACTGTTGTGCTTTTAATAATGGTCTGCAACGCGGACCTGCAAAATGTGAGATAAAGCTGGGGAGGGGAGATATGCGGCGCTCTACTAATCCCTCAGCAGCAGGTACAGATTTACCACGCCCACACTCTCATTAGGAAGCCCCCGTCAACGTCCACATCCTCGACCTCGACCTTTACCCCTAGTCTTCATTATTTTTAATAAAGGATAGAGCAGGGCCAGAAAAAACTAAACCACTGTATACCGCTGATACCCAGAGCAAATTCACTGCCCATAGAGACTGGTAGATATGAGAAGCTTTGAGCAGGACCAGGAAAGATTAACCCACTGTATAGCACTGATACCTAGGCCTAATTCACCGCCCACAGAGACTGGTAGATATGAAAGGCTTTGAGCAGGGCCAGAAAAGATTAACCCACTGTATAGCACTGAGAAGTATGGCTAATTCACCGCCCACAGAGACTGGTAGCTTGTAAAGACTTTGAGCAAGGCCAGAAAAAATTAACCCACTGTATAGCACTGAGAAGTATGGCTAATTCACCGCACAAAGAGACTGGTAGCTTGTATAGACTTTGAGCAAGGCCAGAAAATATTAACCCTCTGTATAGCGATGAGAACTACGGCTAATTCACCGCACACAGAGGGTGACTACCCACTAGCGGGTTTTTTTCTGCTGCAAATTTGCTCCTATTTTTTCTTCCAATTGTCAATGGAACTTCCTAATGTTAAAAACGCAAAGTTGTGTTGCGTTGCGAAGCGTTGCGTTGCGGTTTTAACATTAGGGAGTCCCATTGACAATTGGAAGGAAAAATAGGAGCAAATTTGCAGCAGAAAAAAAAAAACGCTAGTGGGTAGTCACCCAGAGACTGGTAGCTTCTATAGACTCTGAGCAAGGACAGAAAAAATTAACCCACTGTATAGCCCTGAGAAGTAGGCCCAATTCACTGCACACAGAGACTGGTAGCTTTTATGGACTCTGAGCAAGGCCAGAAAAAATTAACTCACTGTATAGCACTGAGAAGTAGGGCTAATTCACCACCCACAGAGACTGGTAGATTTAAGAGACTCTGCACAGGGCCAGAAAAAATTATCCTACTGTATAGTGATGAGAACTATGGCTAATTCACTGCACATAGAGAATGGTAGATTTGAAAGATTCTGCATAGGGCAAGAAAAAATTAACCCACTGTATTGCGGTGAGAACTACGGCTAATTCACCACACACAGAAACTGGTAGCTTTTATAGACTCTGAGCTAGGCCACTATGTTTAGTGGCTAAAAAATGGCGCTAAACATGCGGGGAGGGGAAATGAAATTTACTCGAGCACAGCGTGGTGCTCGACTCAAGTAGCGAGCATCTCGAGTAGCCTAATACTCGATCAAGCATCAAGCTCGGACGAGTGTGCTCGCTCATCCCTATTAGCCACCCACCAACAGAGTTGGCTACAGGGTTATGTAGGCCCTTGGGCGACAGAATCACTGTGAACCCCTTTGTACAGTGTCATGCAGCAATAAAACTGCATTCTTTATTTTTCTGTTGAGATACCCTTTTGAGGGCTTACTTGCCGTGACAAGCTATAGTTTTTGGCAATCATATACTGTATAACAATGATATCAAAATTATATTTATTTATGCTTTTCCATTTTTATAATGAAAAGTTAGTTGAAGCCAGCTCACCTATACTTTTATGATGAAGGAACAAAATAATTGAATGAGAGGTGAATGTCAGAGGGTGCATGGATCACTCTGTAGACAGACATTCAATAATTCCCAATAGAGAAACGTTGAATCAGCACCAAAAATTTTTAAAACTTGCATAAAGACGTGCATAATTCAAAATATCACTTCCTTTCCCTTTTTTGGTATAGAAGCTGTTAACAAATGCAAAAGGAGTGAAAACTTACATACCTTGCTTCTACGACATAAGGGCTTATTTAGACAGGTGTATATCGGTTGGGTTTTCACGCCTGGCTGATATACGCTGCCTTTCTCTGCAAGGGGAGGAGGCGGAATGGGACAGGAGCTAGTGCACTAGGGTCATCTGGTCCAAACCCCTGCTCAGTGCAGGATTCCCTAAATCATCCCAGACAGATGTCTGTTCTGCCTCTGTTTGAACACATCCATTGAAGGGAAACTCACCACCTCCTGTGGTAACCTGTTCCACTCATTGATCACCCTCACTGTCAGAAAGTTTAATTTGTGTCTCATCCCTTTCAGTTTCATCCTATTCTTTCTAGTCTTTCCTTGTGCAAATGAGAATAGGGCTGATCCCTCTGCACTGTGACAGCCCTTCAGATATTTGTAGACTGTTATTAAGTCTCCTCTCACCTTCTTTTTTGCAAGCTAAACATTCCCAGATCCTTTAACTGTTCCCCATACGACATGATTTGCAGACCACAGAACTGGACACAGTATTCCAGATGAGGTCTGACTAAGGAAGAGTAAAGGGGCATAGTTACATCATGTGATCTAGACTCTATGCTTCTCTTAATACGTCCCAGAATTGTGTTTGCCTTTTTGGCTGTTGCATCACATTGTTGCCTCATGTTCAGTCTATGATCTATTAGTACATCCTGGACTTTTTCACATGTGCTGCTGCTTAGCCCAATTCCTCCCATTCTGTATGCACTTTTTTCATTTTTCTTGTTCAGATGTAGAACTTTGCATTTCTCCTTGTTAAATACAATTCTATTAGTCGCTGCCCACTGTTCAAGCTTTTCTGGATCTTTTTAAATATTCTCTCTCTCTCTCTTCCTAGTGTTAGCTATCCCTCCAAGCTTTGTGTCATCTGCAAATTTGATCAATTTCCCATCAATTCCCCCCTCCAGAATGCCTCTCGCGTGTGTGAAAAATGTGTGAACAAAGCTAAATGCGTCATATACAATTGTGCATAATTTGTGCGTTCACACGAAATAATTATGCGTGGCTCGCAGCAAAGATAGGAAAGGTCCTTTTTCATACAGCACAGACCTTAGATGCGTGCATTTTAGCAATGCAAGTCCTATCTTTTGCAGATGCGAGTATTTTGCAAATTTACAAATCGTTATTATGAACGCTTCTATAAGAAACCATTGGATCTAATAAATGTGATCTTTATGCGCGCCTATACCATGCAAAATACCGCTCGTCTGAACAAGGCCTCACCCAGACCAAGCATTTTAATTTTTATATACCATGCGGCACAGTATCGAACACTTTGATCTTATGACTCTCCCCAGTCCAGTTTATAACTTACCTCCCCATAGATGCTGATCAGTGGATCATAAACCCAAGCTGATATAGAGTTATATAGCTATTTTTATTGAGATACTCCAGGCGAGCATCTTTTAGAAACTCTTCAAATATTTTACCCACAATAGAAGTAAGGCTTTCCTGGCATCTAGTTTCCAGGTTAACTTTTTCAGTACTTTTTGAATATTGGCCCCATATTGGCAGTGAACATTCCTGTGGAACAGACCCCATCACTAAAGAGTCTTTAAATGCAAGAAATAACTGTTTATCTATCACATTACTTAATTCTCTTAGAACCCGGAGGTATATGTAATGGGGAGCCATTCATTTGTCTATTTTAATAATTTTAAGGTGTGTCTGCACTTCTTCCAGGGTTAAACTGTTGACGTTAAGTGGAAAGTTTACTTTATCCCTCTGCATCTCATAAGACAATTAAATTCCCCTGGAAATACATTTGAGAAAAAAACTATCTAATAGATTTGCTTTCTCCTCATCACCCCCTACATATTTCCTACATTATTTATTAAAGGCCAACACTTTCAGTATTAATCTTTTTACAATTTATATAATTGAAGAACAGTTAGTTTTACTCTGCTTGGCAATGAGGTTTTCTGTCTCTGCCTTTGCTGCTTTCATCTGCTTTTTACATAATTTATTCCCCTATAATAATTACCTCATTATGATTTGCTTTTTCATCTCTTTGCTCAGTAATAGATTTTCAGTGGCTTCTGTTATATTTGGTGGCATATAGAAAACCCATATGATTTTGTTATCGTTTTTCCTCCATTTATCTCTACCCATAGACACTCCACATGTTCATCTTCCTCCCATATATCCTCCTATTGTATCGGCTTTAAATAGGATTTTACATAAGGACAAACTCCTCCCCCTTTCCAGTTTTTACAATCCCTTCTGAATTGACAGTAACTCTATAAGTTCACCGCCTAGCTACAACTTTCCTCCAAACCCAGTCTTAGTTATTCCTGCTATGTCATAGTTTTCCTCAGACATTATTACTTCCAGTTGGTCAAACACATTGGTCTAGCATTAATCATTATAATCACCATATAGTTTAGAAGGTTTTGGTTATTGCTTATTCTTAGTGTATCCCTATTAACTGTTCTGATCATTCTAAGTGTGCTAACTCCTCCCACTGCTCCACCTTTTATTTTCATTACTTAGGCCCAGGTCACTATCTATACTATCTTTCCCTCTATCTCTGTGGTTGCCCTCCCCCAGTCCCTAGATTAAACACTCTGTCATCCTTCTGCCCATCTTTTCCCATAGTAAAGCTGCACGCTCCCCATTGAGATGCAGCCCAACCCTAGATCAATTTGTACCAAAACACCTCTGCACATGCTTTCACCACATTTATTATGTGTTTTACACACTTTCTGTGTCTTGTATGACAAGTGGTGTGGATTACATGTGTGCATTCAATGTGTGCAAAATTTTGATGCAAAATTAGCTAACCAGTAGGTAGTGTAAATATGGATTAAAAGGGAATATTTATTATGGCCTGGATGCCAGAATTCTGTCATTCAAAAATCACAACTATGGTGCACACTCCAAAGCTTTGACTTTTTTGTCATTTAGGCCTGCATTACAGCATGTGAATACATGTGGCCTATCACATTTACTATTATCCATAACTCCTACCTGATGTAGGTTTTCACCTGGTACACAGCAATGCCATTAGATTTAAAAAAAATGTATTAAGAGTAGAGATGAGCGAACCTACTCGTTTCGAGTAATTACTCGATCGAGCGCCGCAATTTTCGAGTACTTCTGTACTCGGATGAAAAGATTCGGGGGGCGCGGGGTCAAGTTTTTTTTCTTGACTCTTCAACTCATTCCACTTCTATTGGGTTTAGAGCAACAGACTGTGGGGGCTAAGTGACCTGACATAGCAATCCATCACTCTCTTTTTTGTCAACTACCTCCTACACAGCCTAGAGTTGTATTTTGGATCATTGTCCTGAAACCAAGTGACCCACTAGACAAAATCCAGATAGAATGGCATGTCACTACAGAATAATGTGGTAACCGTGCAGGTTAAGTGTAACCTCAATTTCTAATAATAATAATCTTAATTTATATAGCACAATCATATTCTAAATCACTTTACAAGTATGTAATAATTACCAGCAGTTTCAGTAGCAAAGCACCCTTACACTTTGATACCCTTCACTGTTGCTTCACTGCAGGAACCACACATCCAGACACCATACATTCACTTTCTCTGTGTACAACAAACACATGATAGCTGGCGACAGAAATATCATACTTGGACTCATCAGACCAGATTTCCACTGGACTGTGTCAACTGCTTGCCTGTGTTCCTTAGCCCTAGTAAGTATTTTCCTCCTTTTTGTTTCCCTTGGTAGTGACTTTCTTGCTGTAATGCCACCATGGAGTCCTGATTAACACCAGTAATGTAGCTATAGTTAGCAGTTGAAGTTTTGGTTGGTTTCCAAAGCCAGGGGGCCCACAGGGATTCCTCTCCACATTAGCATTGTTCAGAATTTTACTACATTGTTGGGTGACTTATGTTAGCTAAAGAGATTCAGCAGCACTGAAAGCAAATGTGGCCAGTTGCCATGCAATAAATTGTATGTGTGATATGTAGGGTTGACGCAAATGGCCAATCTTTAAAAATGTGAGAAAGAACCTAAAGATTGTTATGCCGGCTACCCAGGTCAGCCGCCCTCTTGCTTTTCCATTGCTCTGCTCCCCCTGTATAAATAAGCTCTTAGCCATTTACTTTCCATCAACACTGCAGGAGTTAATCCTCTCCAGTGCTTTCACCCCAGCTTCAGGGTAATTGGCTATTACCCTCCTATTTAGCTGAGCTAGGGATCCTCCTCATTGTCCGAGTATTCATGTGTGTTTGTTTGTCACCCAGCAAAGGCCTCCTTCTCCTGACTTCATTGTCTGCCTGATTTCTAGACGTATATCTGGTTCCTGGTTGCACTCTGCCTGTGCCTACTCCAGACCAGATTTTGTTTGCTGCTTGGACTGTTAACGTTGCTTTGTATCAGTGTCTTTGGCCCCGTTCGTCAGCTGCCAGTCACGCCAGGACTACGCCAAGAGGTGGTGGCCTGCTTGGTTCTCTGCAGCGAAATCCAGATCCTTGTAGAGGGTTTAAAGGGTGAATACCGGGGAACCACCAGGGAATGCCCTTAGGTTTACCCCAAAGCCAAACTGGTTGGTTGGTACAGTGGATCCACACTTGCTGTCCATAACAAAGGTAGCAGAAAGAAAATGCTTACAGAAGCCTACAAAATGCAAAAACCTCTGAAATGTATACTATTAGAAAAACACTGAACAAGAATAGAATTCATAGAAGGAAATCACTGCTATCCAAAAACCATGCGGCTGATCTAAAAATTGCCAAAGACCACCTGCATGTTCCGCAATGTTTCTGGAAAAATATTCTATTGACATCTTATACAAAAGTGGAACATTTTTCCACAAATGCACAACACTATGTTTGGAGGAAAAAAGAAATACTGCATTAACATGTCAACTATGAAGCATTGTAGAGAGAGCATCATAGTTTGGAGCTGCTTTCCTGACTCAGGTCATTGGTGCCTTGTGACTATTGATGAAACAACGAATTCTAAGATGTATGAAAACATTTTACAGGAGACTGTACTGTAAGGTTAGCAGTCCATGATCTCAAGCTGAAGAGTCATTGGGCGATGACCCAAATCATACAAGGTAAGAAATGGTTGAAAAAGAAAATTTGTATTTTGAAATGGACACATCATAGTGCTGATCTTAACCCTAACAAGATACTGTGGCATGACCTGACTATGCATGCAATGCATTCCAAAAATATTGATGCACTGACAAATGGGAAGAATCGTCAGAAATTCTACTTGAATGTTGTGCAAATCTTATTTTCAGCTACACTAAGGCCTCCTGCACACGGGTGGAAATTCTGCGGCGGGAATTAGATAATGCAATCCTATGTAGACAGCCACGATTTGACCACGTGAATACTCATGCGGCAAACAAATCACGGCATGCCCGCATAGAAATGTCATGGCTAACATGCCAGCTCTGCACTGCACATGTGCGGCTGTGCATAAGCCGGCACATCGCAGTGCAGAGAGAGAAGACGCCAGACCGGTGAGTATAAGGTCAATACCGGGGCACGGGTCACATCCCACTGCAAGAATTCTCCCAGTGGGATCCGACCTGGCCGTGTGCAGGCGGCCTAAATGTTTGGTGGAGGCAATTGTTTTTAGAGGGAAATGTATAGGATATGAAGTTCACGGAATCAGTTACTTTTTCTCTTTGCACTATGGATGTTAATCAATGTGCTCAAAAAAAACCATGAACTGTACAACTGCTTGCGTGTTTTTAGGATCATGTTTGTCTATAACCGCAAAGACCGTTCTCAGATACCGGCGTCCTCGTAGGTAGCCCTGGCTAATGGACGACACTATGCTGGTCCTTGAAGCATAGGCCAAAGCCCGTCTTAAGAACGATCAAGTGGAATGTAAAAAGCTGAAGGGCGTGTTCCAGGCAAAGGCCAAAAAAGACAGAGAGCAGTACTATAATGCTCTGGATGATAAAGCTGAGGAGGGTCTGAAGTCAAATAGTCTCAGAGCAGCATACAAAGCAGTCGCCAGAATCCAAGAGTCCTCAGGGACCAGCCGGCATATGCGAATCCACAAATCCGATGGCAGTCCTTGTACCAACCGTGATGAGACACTCCAACTCTGGCATGAACATTTCTTATCCACCCTAAACCATCTACCAGCTAATCCATTCCACGACCTCGACGACCTCGCATCTGTTGCTGTGGACGACCATTCTATGCCTACGGATGCACCGTCACAGGAGGAGGTCAGTTCTGTTATTCAGAAACTTAGACACGGACGCACTACCGGCTCAGGTGGCATTCCACCCGAACTGCTGGAATGAGCAATTGAGCCGATAAACACTGCTTTACATCAACTATTTCTGTGTATGTGGTCCTGTGGGAAAGGCCGATAATGCTCCTTTCGGTTCCCGGCAAGATCTTCGCGCACCTTCTACTCTCAAGGGTACAACCACTTCTGACCTCTAAGCGGAGACCCCAGCAGTCAGGCTTCACAGCAGGCCGCTCCACCATGGATGCCATACTCGCTCTTAGGCTCCTCTCAGAGATACACAGAGAATTTAACAGACTGCTCCTTGTCGCGTATGTTAATCTCAAAGCAGCGTTTAACTTGGTCGACATACAAGCCCTTTGGAAGGCCTTGCGTAGCTTTGGCATCCCCACATCCCTTCTAAACCTACTAAAAGACATGCATCAGTGCACATCCACCAAAGTCCGTATCGACAGTTCAACCTCTGCTAGTTTTGAGACCTCGTCTAATGTAATGGGGTCATTCTTCCAGGGTACCACTTCACCGACCTGGACTATGCCGATGATGTTGCACTGCTGGACGTCGCATCTTATAACCTGAGACACTCATTGGAACAGTTTGATTGAGGCATCCTGTCTTGGGCTCCACATCTCCTGGCAAAAAAACAAGCTTCAGAATTTAGGAGCCGGCGCAATCCCTCGGGACCTAGATGTAAGCGGCAAGAGTCGACACTGTCAGTGAGTTTGTGTTCCTCGGAAGCATTCAGCACACAGATGGGAGGGCGCTTCCAGACATCCTGTGGAGATTAGCACTGGTAGCCCCGGCGATAAGGTCCCTGGATAAACTCTGGCAGAGAAAGAACATCATACTCAGGACCAAGATTTGATTCTACCAGACCTGCACAATGCAAATATTATTGTACGGCTCGGAGACTTGGACCTTGCTGTCGCAAACCACTGAGCATCTGAAGTTCTTTCACATCCGATGCCAATACCAGATTATCTGTGTCCGTTGGCTCAACTTTATCAGAAACAGCGAGATACAGGCTTGCACAGGGCTTGAGTCAATCACAGAAACAATAGCAACGAGACGACTTGCACTTTTTGGTCATGTTGCACGCTTGTCAGAAGCTGTCCCAACTGTCAGAAGCTCTAACAGCAGTAATTGCTAGGAAAATCGAGAGACGACTCCATGCTGGATGGCGGAGGCGTCCTTGTCGTCCCCCGCGCTTGTGAGTGCAACAGATAGGCAACGGTACCTCCTCTGACATCTACACTGAATGGAGCAATGATCTAGGTCGTGGTCATTCTAGATCGGTGCTACGGATCCTCATCGTCCAAGCAAAATAACTAAGTAACTAACTATTCTCGGTATATGCAAATAAAAATGGGGCAGATTCTCCACAATATGTACAGAAGGGGAGTTAGCTTCTCCTCAGTATATACACATAGAGGTGAGGTAGATTCTCCTCAGTATATACACATAGAGGTAAGGTAGATTCTCCTCAGTATATACACATAGAGGTAAGGTAGATTCTCCTCAGTATATACACATAGAGGTGAGGTAGATTCTTCTCAGTATATACACACAGAAGTGAGGTAGATTCTCCTAAATATATAAACAGAGACGTGAGCTGGATTCTCCTCAGCATATACACATAGAGGTAAGGTAGATTCTCCTCAGTATATACACAAAAAGGTGAGATAGATTCTCCTCAGCGTATACACAGAGAGGTGAGGTAGATAATCAAGTTGTGACCTCTTTACTTTCCCTAAGTACTTTCCTGCTTAGTACACCTCCATGCCCTGAAGGTAGTGTGTGTTCAAAAACTTATTTCCCTAGGCTTTATAGTTTCTGATAAACAAATTATCTCATGTATTGCAGTTTTTCACGGGTTTTCTCGCTTCGAAATGAATAATTAAGTTGCGACCCCTTTACTTTTCCTACTTAGGACCTCATGTTTGTTGCAAATTTCAAGTTTCTATGACACCATTATTAAATATATAAAAGCGAAAGCCCTCACTCAATAACTCACTCAGTCAGTGAGTGAGTCATTGAGTGAGAACTATTGCTTTTATATATGTAGATATATATATTACATACACACACAAAAGTGTCATTCTTTACCATTTAGAGCGATGCAGAAATTAGTAGCAAAAGATAACTCGAAGCAGGTGAAAAGCTAAGGAAGAACATGTATGTATATAGCCTTTTCGAAATACGGTGTCCTGATTTAATTCTTGTTGTAATTATTGCACAACATTGTGTGAAATTAGATGGAAAGTATAGTCACATGGTTTAAATCCCATCTCAAAAACTGACACAAAAAGTAATATGTACTTTTATATATCAATTAAATACTAATTAATTCTATGATAGTAAATAAGAAACACATTTTTAGGAATGTGGGTATACTGTAAAGTGTATTGCACTGTACATTTCTTTAAGTAAAGCAATAAACTTTGTGCACTTGTATGTTTGAGCTGATATGTAGACATGTATTATGTCTCAGATGAAGTTCCTTGTTTGAGATCTACCAATTTTGTGAATAAAATCTAGCGATGCTGAGTGACAAGATCCCATTTTCTTTCTTTAATAATGGATGTTAGGTTCCTGTCTTCTTCCACCCTCCCTGTATTGTCAACATTAAAACAAGATCAGGAGAATAATTACCCTCCTATACAACGGTTTGAAATTCTGTAGATAATAAATCAGCTGCCTCAGCATCTCTTTGCTTTCTCATCACTTATCTTCACACTACTATGACACTTGTGTATAATTCATCATTAAAATGGATGAAACATACACAAAAATGTATCAAACATATCTTATCACCACTCTCCTTCTTATAAGGCTCTTCCAAAATCAAGTGAACATCAAAAAGTCCGTACTTAGTGATGCATAATATAAGTGCAGTTTAGACTACTATTTTTCGGCAGGCTTTAGATGAGGCATAATAGTATATATGGGAAGTTGCATAGGTGCATAATTATATGGCAGCCACTTACACGCAGCCCACCTGATCTAGTAGTATGGATATGACCAACAGACAGCAAGATGCCCTACACATAACTATGTGACTAGCAGCCTCATGAATGACAGCAGTGTGAGTCACTAAGGGAAATGGAACAATACCTCCACAGTGCCACCTATTGGAAGGCAGCATTCCTGCAAGTCAATGTTAGAACTTTATACAAGCCTTGTAACAATGACTGAGAATTGAAAGCCAAGCCAGAATCTATACATTGACAACTGTTTCTGAGGTGTTGTTCCATCTCCCTTATTTGCATATTACCTAGAGGAGCATGAATGGCCTTATAAGTCTCCTCACTCACCTTCTACTTGTTCTCCCTAAGGAGAAAAGATAGTGTTCCTGACTCAGTGTGAGTGAAGCATGCATCAGTACTTTGCACAACCTAATGTGTGGCCATCTTTATTGATACCGCAGACAAGCCTTATTTTTGAGTAATAAACACTGTAGGTATGCATGGTCAGCAGAAAATTGTCTAAATTCTGGTGTGCAAATCTCTAATGTAGAGGTGCTCATTTATAGTTTGATTGTGTTTGTGCATAATTGTGACTCTTTTATCATCATACACTTACATTTGAGATTGAATTATATAAAATATATATTAAAGCATTACATGTTCCAACTGCCTATTAATTCTTGAAATAACAGATTTGTCATTTATAGTACACATGTATTCTGTAACTGCTACAGTTTCAGTATTTACAAGGTGTGTAGTGCACAGATATACTGCAGTTAAATTCTGGATTAAAAATGAACAATATTAACCAGCTTTTTCAGAAAGCACATGTGCCAAATTTGCCAAGTGAAGACTTTATATAAAGTTTGCTTAAAAGAGAACTAACTAAACAGAAAAATAAGAGGAAGTTTCAAGTTCACAACTGGTCAAAAATATATAACATCATCATACTGTAGTTTGAGAAACAGATGCCTTAGAAACAGGGTAAGCATTTGGAGTGTGTTACTGCTTCGCAGAACACATCACTCCTAGAGATGAGCAAGCATACTCGCTGAGGGCAATTGCTCAATCGAGCATTGCCCTTAGGGAGTACCTGCCCGCTCGGGAGCAAAGATTCGGGTGCCAGCGGCGGGCGGGGAGCTGCAGGGGAGAGCGGGGAGAAACGGAGGGGAGATCTCTCTCACCCTCTCTCCCCCCCGCTCTCCCCTGCTGACTGCCGCAACTCACCTGTCACCTGCGCCGGCAGCCGAATCTTTAGAGACAAGCCGGGAGATACTCGCTAAGGACAATGCTCGATCGAGCAATTGTCCTTAGCGAGTATGCTCGCTCATCTCTAATCACTCCTCTTGAATTCAAGGGGTACCATTGTTGCGTATGCTGTAAATACAGAGCACAGTGCCTCCACATGTTATGATATTGCGAAAGATAATACTAGTGAAGTTAGATAGTGCTGGAGGGAGAGGAAAGATGATATTGGGGGTAAGATAATACCTGGAGTCAAAAGTAAAGGTCTGTATTGAACCAGGATATAGTATATTTTGCTTTCTTCAAGTCGGAAGGCAACACTGAAGGATTACTTTGATCCTCAGTCTCGTCCCTAATTAATCAATTATCCAATCTACTATATCCATAGTCCATATAAGAATATATGTGCCAAGAACAAATCATGAAATAAATAGAACATATGTAGATGCAAACAAATTTATTGGATGGGAAAAATGTGCTATCTTCAGACTCGAGGAAAGCAAAATTATGGCAAGTGTAACTTTTCACCTTTCTTGTTGTCCTCTAGCAGCACTGAAGGGATTTTTAGAGCAAGACGAAATGGGGTGGGCGATGTTGCTAATCTTCCAAGACAGTCCTTTTGAGGCATGAATGTTGAGCCTACAAGTGGAAAAAGTAGACCAAAATGCTGCATTACAGGTATATTGAAGTGGCTATTGAGCCTTTTCTGCCCAAGAAATTGCAGTAGACCTGGTGGTAAGTGCTTAGAACTTGAATGGAGGTTTCTTTGTTTTACATTTGTAAGCATCTTTCATTGTGGATCTTATTCATCTAGCAAAGAATGTCTCAGGTGGGTGGTGTCGCGATACTGGTTCTGAATATGATGCAGCAGAAGGAGTTACAAATAAATATAGTGTTTATTTATGAACAAAAAAATAAAAATGACTAAGGTTATAATATCAGGCAAGCAGTTAACTTTACCATAGAATCAGCTATCACTAGCCACAGGTGACTTTATCCTAGATTCAAAAATACTCGACGCACAATACAAAATAACCATATTAATGATGCAGTGCCCATGGAACACAGAAGCAGCAATCTGAAATCAAGTCCTAAGGTAAAACAGTAATACAGCACTCCCCGGTTAGCTTGTGCAACACCTACATATAAAACCTGCCAGTCTGCTCTTTCTCTGGCACAGGATGCATGTGATGCATAGAAGAAATGCCAGAACTTGCCAAAGGCAGCAAAACCAATCAAACTAGTCTTGGCATGTGAGATTTAAGCCCAGGGACTCTCACTGGCAAACTGTTACAAAGCCAATGGTAAATGACCAGGGTCACCACCACTGGCACCAATGATATATGACTAAAGACACCCATACTGGTATACCACCAGAAACAACCCCAATGCCACAAAAGTATATGGCTAGGGACATGCCCCATGGCACAAGACTGTGATGCACTAGTGTAAGATTTAGAATAGAGCTGGCTCAATACGGTAAGTGGAACATAGTCTGCACAACATTCAAGTTGGAGATAACATAAGCAAGGCATACCTGCACAAAATAGGTATGGGGACAAAATAAAACATGAATTGTTTTTAGTACATATATTCTTATATAGACTAGGGATTTAGAAGATTAGATACAAGTTTAATTATTTTAAACTTTTAGGTTGCTGGTGCCAGGGAGGATCAAAATAACCCCTTGGTGCTGCTAGAGGACAAGGAAAAATATAGGAAGCCTATGTGCAAAGTTGTTTTATTTTTCACATTTAATGCATTGAGACTAGAGATGAGCGAACATGCTCGTTTATGACGATTACTTGATCGAGCATCGCTTTTTTCGAGTAACTGCCTACTCGGACGAAAAGATTCGGGGGGCGGCGGGGTGGTGCGGGGAGGTCACAGGGGGGAACAGGGGGAAGCTCTCTCTCTTCGCCCCCCACTCCCACCCGCAACCACCCGCTTTTCAGATAAACTGAAAATATCAAACAGGTTATAAGTGGTAGAGTCCAGAGCAGGAAAGGATTAACCCTTTGCAATCCAATTATGGATTCAGGGTTTCCCAAGGGGCTTTCACCTTCTGCTATTTTACAATGGCACCATCTTCTGGCTAGAGCTAGTACTGCAGTATGTGACATGCCGGAAAGGCCCCCGACAACAGAGTGGCCAGTAATATACAGTAAGAATACCCTCCCGGATGTTTTTCAACATCGGCGCAGGACAGGCTTCAATCAGAATGTTGGAAAACGTTAGATAGTGGATTGGAAAGGGTTAACCATTTCTAGGTTGTTGAAGTTATGTAGCAGAGACAGGGAACAGAATAGCAGAGCTGTCTGGATCAAAAACTGCAAAGTGTGCAGATTTCCTGCAGGCAGTTCTGGTGTTGGGCTTGGTACAGAATCAGGCACAATTGACAGAAGACTTAAAACTATAAATACCTTTGCAAGCTCTGCATTGGGCATAGGAACTGACATCTCTGGCATAAGACTCGAAACTGCAGAAGATATTTCTAGCAGAAGACTATGAACTACATCAGACACATCTGGCAAATAGACATTGAACTGCAGAAGACTTGGCACCAGAACAAATGCCACTGCAGGCTGAGGACTTGGCACCGGGACAGACACTGCAGGCTGAGGACTTGGTACCGGGATAGACCCTGCCTATAACAGACTGGGCATAGCAGTAGGAGGCACATGCACGGGCAGCAGACTTGGAACAGCAATAGGAATCACAATAGGCACTAGCAGCAGACTGGGCACAGCAGAAAAACACACTAAAAACTGCTGGCACTTTTGGGATGCAGCGAGGACACTCTTACTTCTGAAAATTCTTTCCAAGACAGAATGCAAGATGGCATGGGTATAAAAGACTCCAGACATAGAACAGCAGGTTTGTTCAGCAGGCTTGGTGCTGGAGCATAATGCTTCCCGCCACAGAGTACTTTGACAGCTCAGTACATATAAGTCAAGGAGGCCCTTACAGAGAGACTGATAATTCACTATCACCTGTGCAGCATCACCGGGCACAATGGCTTTATGGTACTGCTATAGGTAGGTGGGCCCCCTGGTTGCTGGATATGGTCCTCTCTAGGGTGAGACCTTGCAGGGGCAGGAGCAGGCAGGATTTTTGGTAAACAAGAACTTTAGTCTTCACAGAAGTAACATACAGGAACAAAACAAGAATCAGGTAGGAACACGGGAACAGGGCATGGAAACAGAACATAAAGTGGCATGGTAGCTTGGGTTAGGATCAGTACAAAAGAACATCGAACATTGACCATCAAGCAAAGAGTGAGGAAGCGGACAGGGCATATATCACAGAAGCTAAGCTGAAAATAACAAACAGATGAGTGGTGAGGTCCAGAGACAGAAACGATTAACTGTTTCCTGACTGATGATATAATGCAGCAGAACTGGGGAAAAAAATAGTAGAGCAATCTTGATCAAAAACTGCAAAATGGGGGGGGCGTGGCCTGACGGAGCCGATGGAAGTTGTGTCCTGAGAAGCTCCGCTCTCAAGCCCAGCCAAAACAGTGACTAAAAGCCTGCCCAGGGCACCAAAAGCCTCTGAAAAGTTAGAGAAACTTACCTTCAGCTGATGGCGTCCTGAAGAAGAACCGGGAAGACCAGACCCGGCGCGCGGCTCAGAAGAAGAGAAAATGGCAGAGCCGGCTTCCAGCAGCGCCGGAGGAGAGGAGGCGAAACAAGCGGAGGGACCGCAAGACCAGGCGGTAAGCAGAGGCAGCAAGCTGCTCACCCCACCGCACTCAGCCCCCTCAGACAGCTCCTTACAAGCTGGCATAATAGAAACTGACACAACAGAAGGGAGAGAGAGCCTGGAGCTCCAGGGAGGGGGGAGGGGGGGTGCAGGTGCCATCTTCTCCCTCTGAATCATCCACACACAGCAAAGAAAAAAGAGCTATAAGCTCTCCTAGTAAAAGCCCAGACAAAAGACGTCCCAGAAGAGACCCACCTTATAAGTCTATAAACAACACAGTAGAAGAGGGTCAAGAGGGAGAGGAGGACATGGACCCACTACTAAATATTGAATGCACAGACCAGACGGCCTCACAAAGTTTTATAAGAGACTTGGTGATTGCTCTAAAAAGCTCAATTAAAAGTGACCTCGCAGATATCAACAATAAAATAGATAGGAATCTCAACGAACTAGAAGAAAGAGTCGACCATTTGGAAAATAAAACTGGGGAAATAACCAGCTCACATAACGAGCTCATCGACGCCCATTACAAACTAGAAGAAGAAGTGATATACCTAAAAAACAAAATGGCCGACCTCAAAGATCGAAGTCGACGAAACAATATAAAACTTAGAGGCATCACTGAATCAGTGAAACCAGAAGACCTAAACGATTTTGTACAAGACCTAATTAAAACTCTCCTTCCCAACTCAAAAAAAGACGAACGCATTCTAGACAGAATCCATAGGCTCCCAAAACCCCAAAACATCCCCGAGAATGCACCAAGGGATGTCATTGCTAGAGTGCACTTCTTCCATACAAAATATAATTTGGTGAGAGCATCAAGAAGCATAAGAGACCTCCCCGCCCCTTACAGCAACATAAAAATCTTTGCTGATTTTTCCCAGACCACAATGCTGGCTCGGAAGAAATTTACAAATATAACAAAAGTTCTGAGAGAAAACAATCTAACCTACAGATGGGGATTTCCCACCAAACTACACATCAATAAAGATGGTAAGATTACCACAGTCTTAACCTACGAAGAAGGTTTGCATCTCCTGAAAGGCTGGAACCTCCCAGAGCCCAAAGAACACCAACAGCCACACATTACTAAAGATTGGTCACGCAAACATAACAACAGACCAAACAAAGACAAATCATCATACTGCTGAAACATCCCAAAAAGAAGACCAAAAATTGCATCAAAACCCTGGGCACCACAAGCATGTTTAAGCTTGGGCACAGGCTGAACTTTTCTACCCCCAAACAAGACCTTCCTAGGGTCCTAGAACCCAATGAAGGATAGGTCCTTTTTTGTTAAACTCAACTCACAGTTGATAATGGTAACACAAGTTAAGTTTTACCACATCTACAAAGTTATCTTATTCCCCGATTCATCCTCCCTGCAATATTTCTACACACGCCTCTACCACAAAAAAACTTCCGTACAGAATTCCAAATCCCTCCGTACACACTATCGGACCAACGTATCCTTAGGAACTCTTAGGTCATACCTCGAGATCCTACTCAACTCTGCAGCATCAAATCAGATTTCAAGATGGACCTAAAAATAATTTCTCTGAATACAAGAGGACTTAACTCACCCTTTAAGAGATCCTGCCTATGGAGAGAAACCATCGCATCCCAAGCGGACATTCTCTGTGTTCAAGAAACACACTTAAAAGATCCCAACCATCCCAAAATAGCACATCCTAAGTTTTCCAGATGCTTTTTGGCCAACGCATCCAAGAAAAGAGCTGGCGTCATGATCGCCGTTAAAGACTCGGTGGACTTTCAGCTACTCGAAGAACTTAAAGACCCTGAGGGTAGATATCTAATTCTAATATGTAAAATTGAAGGTTTCCTTGTCACCCTGGCCAACATCTATGCTCCAAACTCACAACAAATTAGATTCTTGAACAGAGTGACGAGGAAAATCAGGAAGGTCCAGAACGGCTCATTATTGTTGTGCAGCGATTTTAACGTAATTAATGACCACTCTCTCGATTCCAGCCACCCAGGTAGAAACAGAGGAACATGTTTAACATCCTGGATTCAAAATAACGATCTATTTGATGTCTTTAGAGTGTTGAATGTTAATTCCAAAGAATTTACCTTTTACTCCTTCAGACACAGCTCATCATCAAGAATTGACATGTTTTGGGGGGACTTCCACATTCTAAACAAAATCCTAGAGGCTAAGATAGGGGTAACAACCTGGTCAGATCACGCTCCGATCTCGATAAAACTAAAAATGGGCCCCCCAGTAAACGCGTCCAACACCTGGAGAAACAACACCTTCTTAATGAAAGTCCCAAAATTCCAACAAAAAATCAAAGAAGCAATAGAAGAATACTACCTTCACAATGATATAAAAGAGAAAAAAACCTCAGCGCTCGCACCGTAGAATAAATGAAAATGGAATGTACTGAAAATACTGAAGTTATGTCACTTACTTCCAGGAGGCGCCTTTAGGGTAGGCGCCTCCTAATCCAAATAGGCGTATCAGAAATGGCACCGATCAACAATGATGAACAGGTTCCACGATTTTAATAAAATAAAATAAAATAATATATAATACACAACGCGTTTCGGCCGCACGGCCTTTTTCAAGTGTACATAATATGAATAAAACTGAACATATATAATGATAAAAGTACCTTGTAATCTTGTGACAAATGAGGGTAATCAGGCTGCCAAATCCAGACCGGCATCTGTTGTGTCAGCGTCAATGCATATTGCAGAGGGAAGTGAATGGAAAGGGGAGGGGGAGGAGGGAAGAGGGAGGGAGGGGGGAGGTCACTATTAGCATATAGCACTGTGTAATTAGCAAACTATTAAGTTCATGCCGGCATTATTTGTGTCGGCATTTGATGGTATAACTACACATTACCTTCACAATGATAATCCAGAAATATGTCGCTTTACACTGTGGAACGCACATAAATCTGTAATTAGAGGAGCTATGATTCAACAAGGGTCCATTTATAAAAAAGAAAAAACCGCTCTCCTAACAGAAGCTATAGAGAAACTAAAAAATCTAGAGAACCATACCCGGTCCAACCCTCTCCCCTCAAGTAGCAAACATATTAGAGAAGCCAGACTTAGAGTTCGCAACATACTAATAGACGAGCATGAAAAAAACACAAAACTTATGAAAACCACCTACTACACTGAAACCAACAAGAACACAAAATGGATGGCTAACAGAATTAAACAAAAAAGAATCAAAACAAAAATACCCTTTGTGATAGATCAAACCTCAAAAAACAAAATACTTCATCCCAAAGACATCGCAGAAGAGTTTAGGAAATTTTATGAGGAATTATACAATCTTAACAAAAACCCGAACAATCACCCGCCCTCAGGAAAATCTATAGACACATTCCTCTCAGCCTTACAACTGCCAAAATTAAACGAAGAGCAACTCTCAAAAATAAATTCTAACATCACACAACAAGAAATACTTCAAGTCATAGACAAAACCAAAAAAGACAAAGCCCCAGGCCCAGACGGCTTTTCGTGTGAATACTGTAAAATATACAAAAAGCTACTAATTCCCCACATGGCAGACATATATAATAAGGCAATGCAAACAGGATCCCTCCCAGCCGAAATGTTACAGGCTACTATAGTAACCATCCCCAAACCGGGTAAAGACCCGTCAACCCCCGCTAACTTTCGACCTATATCACTTCTAAATAATGACACCAAGATCTACGTAAAAATCCTATCTTTGAGACTGCTGGAAGTCACACCATATCTCATACATAGCGATCAGGCGGGATTCGTCAAGGGTAGGCAAGCATCAGATGCCACACGTCGTTTGATAGATATAGTGGGGGAGGTGGAAAGCTCTCGGATGCCTTCTCTGCTCCTAACTCTGGATGCGGAGAAGGCATTCGACAGACTACATTGGGGGTACACCTTTTCGACTTTGGAAAAATTCGGGCTTAAAGGCAATATACTGTCAGCCATTCAAGCACTCTATAAAACCCCGTCAGCAAGAGTTCTCGTTAATGGAGTCCTATCGGATCCATTCCTGATAACTAACGGAACTAGACAGGGCTGCCCCCTATCGCCCACATTGTTCATTTTAACAATAGAACCGTTAGCGGAAGCTATCAGACTAAACAACAAGATCAGAGGTATACCCTTAGCAGGTAGAGACCAAAAAATAGGACTATTTGCTGATGATATTGTATTGATGCTTTCCTCCCCGCTAAGCTCACTTAGAGAAGCATACAACCTCTTAGAGTTTTTTGGAACAATATCATACTACAAAGTTAACCCGTCAAAATCAAAAATCCTCCCCATCAACTTACACTCTAAACTAAAAAAATAATAAAAGAAGAATTTCCATTCGAGTGGGACTCCACAGGTATTCAATACCTGGGGACAACAATTAACCTACCCATAATAAACACGATGGACAATAACATAGCACAACTGATACAGACCATCCACCAAGACCTGATCAACTTTAGCAAAATAGAATTAACTTGGATGGGAAGAATAGTGATCTACAAAATGATGATATTACCCAAAATTCTATATATATTTAGGACAATCCCACTAAGATGCAATCCCAAACTACTAAAGGAACTACAAAAACAACTAATGTCCTTTATATGGGAAAACAAAAGACCCAGAGTTGCCGCCTTCATATTGTACACCCCCCCAAAAAAAGGAGGCTTGGGTGTCCCCAATATCGCCGCCTACTATGAAGCAAACATTATCCAACAAACAAGACCTTGGGGAACCTCCCAAGCAGGAAGTAGCTGGTTATCCATAGAACAAAACAGCCTAGGGAACGGGACACTAAAGGATCTACTACTGATTACAACCTTGAACTGGAAAACCAACCCAATAAAAAACCCAATAATAACAAACACGCTGGCAGTGTGGAAACACCTACTACAGATCACAAGAGACTTTCTCCCTAGATCGCAGATACCCCTCCCGATAGGTAGTGTAGAATTCGAACCCAACACCATAAACACAAAATCCTGGAAGGCAAAAGGTATCAAAATGATCTCAGACTTAGCTGATGGAAAAAAAATAAAACCCTTCCACCAACTTCAAAAAGAATATGGCCTACTAGGTGGGGACTTCCTTCTATACTCCCAACTCAGAAGTAGATGGCCCGCTCTAGCACCTGGGGGGACCTCCTTGCCCAAGATTCTGACAAATCTCCTCTTTAACCCCTCCCCTCACAAAATCCCCCTAAGAGACATCTATGAAATCTTTTGTGGCGAATCCAATTCTCAACCGAACCAAATGAAAAGAGCGCACACCCTAAACTGGGAAAAAGAATTGGGAAGATCGTATTCAATAGAACAATGGACCCACTCATACAAGTGGGCAAACAAAGCATCCTTATGCGCTTCACTAATAGAGGTACATTATAAGCTAACCACCCGCTGGCACAGATCCCCAGTAAGATTAACAGACTTCTTCCCTAACTCCTCAGACCAGTGCTGGAGACATTGTGGGCAAAGAGGCTCCTTATTGCATATATTCTGGAGCTGCCCAAAAATCAACGGGGTGTGGAGAGAGCTCCCACATCTTATAAAGTCAATAACCGGGATTGAGATTTCCCCAGAGCCGGACTTAGCCTTACTTTTGCTAGGCATAGAAAACATACCTCTAAAACTAAGAAAACTCATCACCCACAGCCTGCTGGTATATAAACTTCTGATAGTGAGGAATTGGAGATCCCACCTCATACCCTCCCTGGCCAGTATTACCCAGCTGATGTCAGAACACATGACTATGGAAAAAATCCACGCCATAAGAGAAAACAAAATCTCCAACTTTGTGGGGACATGGGATCTCTGGATAAAACATTTCCACCCACACCAAACTATGCTAAATCTAAACCCATAAAATCCATTAACCCTCGTTACTCTAGGTATAGACCAAACAACTCTATCCAGGATGTTATATAGGAATCTTTGAATTGTGATCAAAACTGAAATTTGTACGGAAGGAAATAACACACTAATTGGTACAAGCATGGAATTTCCCCCCTTACCTCCCCCCCCCTCCCCATGTTCCCAAACAACCCCTCCCCATTTGTTACGTTTTAGTAGTTAAAGACAATTTTATCCCACAAGGAAGTTGGGCAAATGCCCCATACACAAATGTTTCAAGATATGTTTCACTTTTTTTTTTCCCCATCAAATCATTGTATGGATGTAAGACACTGTTTGTATACGAATGTTATGCCTAATCTTCTTTTGTCAATAAGAACTGAATGAACATTAAAAACTGCAAAATGTGCAGAGTTCCTGACAAAATTAGACCATTAAAAATACAAATTATCTTACTAAAAACATGTCCCCGTAGGTCTATGTTGTTGGAAAAATAAAACGTTTTACTTCTTGGATGTCAGGTTTAAAAAAACTACAATGAAAAAACAAAAAAGGGCTCAGGAGTGAAGGGGTTAAAAAGGTTTCGTCACGTAGACAACCCCTATCCATTTGCTCTGATAGAGCATATAAACATGATTGAGAAAAGGTCCCTGGCTCGGGATTCAAACACTCTGAGCCGGAATGGAGAGCTATTCATTTCCTTATTGCCTAGAGTTGTCCTTGTATTACAAACACAGCCATTCATCTGAATGGCTCCCAAGTAACTAAAGTTTACTGCAGAGAAAATGCTTCTCTGTTGGTCATGGCTTTTCCTGGCAAAATCAGCTGCCCCTTTAAACATCAATATGAGGGCTTAGTCACACAGGCGCATTGGCGCCTGTGTTACTGCAGGTGGAAGACGGCCGCACTTCAGGACGGACGTCTCTCTGCAGCGCCAGAAGAAAGAACATGTGACCGGCTTCATTGCCGGTCATGTGTTCTTTCTTCAGCGCTGCGGGAAGTCATCTGTCTTGAAGTACGGCCGTCTTTTTCCTGCAGTAAGGGCTCAGTCCCACGGGCGCATCGGCGCCCGTGTATGGGTGCCGATGCGCCTGTGTGACTAAGCCTTGAGCCTGAAGGTTGTGAGTTCAATCCCCTCATGGATCAGGTAGCTGGCTCAATGTTGACTCAGCCTTCCATCCCTCCAAGGTTGGTAAAATGAGCACCCAGCTTGGTGGGGGGGGGGGTAATAAATAAATTACCTTAAAGCACTGTGGAATAAGTTGGTGCTATATAAACAACAAGATTTTTTTTAAATTATCAATAACCAGAGCTATCTGCAGTCATAAACTGACAACATTTTCCATCTAAGGGAAAAACATACAGTATGTGAGTCTTTCTGAGGAGTTTTATGCTTTCTGTCAAGTTAGATGGAAAATACATAATGCTTGGTTAGCATAATGTTGCTGGTAAATTGTGAGATCTGTTCAGAAATGTATAAAAAAACGTATATTTATAGCAATGTGCTATTTCTTTGCTCAGAGCTTCATTGGTGAAAAATTTCATCATACAGACTGGGAAATGCACGTAATTCTTTGATGAATGTTAATTTTGGACAACAAAGCTGTTATATTATATCATAAATTGTCATTTTACATGCATTTGACAACTATCTGCACATTTAAGCAAAAAAAAAGGGAAATGTTCAGTGAAATACTCAATATTAAATTGTTTAATCCACTCTTAATTTGACCATTCACTTGCCTTAAATGAATTGTTGTAAGTTAACAAGAATTTGCACTTAATAATGAACTCAGTGACAAAATATACACTTACTGCCGTAGTCCACATTAATGAAATTAATACAATTATGTCTTTCTGCATGCCTCTCTGGGCATTCTCATTAGCAAGGCTAAAGAACGTATTATTTCAGAAATGAGTTTATATTGCATATAGCATATACTAGAGTATGTATAATACTATGCATATTATTGTATAGCTTGCTGATAGCCCTGACTTCTCTATGGCTTAAGTCTCTTTAACTGCATTTTTATAATTAGATCAGATAAACAGAAATACATATTCATGGATCTTTTTCCCTGACTTAACTCTTCTTACTAAGAGAAGTAAAAAGTATCTACTCTTTTAGTGCCGCATAGATATCCCCAGTATTTAAGAGCTATTGTTAATAGTAGTCACAATGCACATTTTGTAAGATTACAACAATGGAGCGTTGTCATTTATTCCAGTCTAATATATGACAGCAATAATAGGCTTTTCAGGAGCATCGGTTTACCGATGGTGAAATATATAGATTTCAAATGATATACTTACTTGTCTTTTCTTTTAAATGCTTCCATTTATTACAGTAATAAAATAGACTTTAAAGCTGAAAGACAAACTCTTAGTTGAAAACAAAACGGTATGCATGAAAATGTATAATAAAGTATGGAACAGTAAAGATTAGCAGTGGACAGAACCATGTGTGAGGGAATACAGTTAAGCCAACTGTAAAATTAAGTTACAAAAGTAGAAGGTAACAAAACGCTTGTATTTGGTCTTCATTTTTTAGGTTCTTTTTCATTAGATTTCTTCTATGCGTCATGTGTCAATGCATACTATATAAGAGAATCCCCCTCCAGGGGCCATTGCCTTCGTGTAACTAATGTGCTAAATGTCTTCTGCCACATTTCTCTTTTGAGAAGTGGTAGTATATTATACCAGGTAAAGACTGGTTTTGTTTAGTAGGGATTAGTAAGACAAGCTTGCTCTGTATTGAGGGACACACTGCTAACTACTTGTACTTCTTCCTTAACCACTTAGTGACAAAGTCTGTTTGCGCTTTAATAGCCAACCAATTTTCCAGTTTTTTATTGTTGCATTTCTAGAGCCATAACTTTGTAATTTTTCTGTTGATGTAGCCATATTAGGGCTTGTTTTTTGTGAGGCAAGTTGTATTTTTTAATAACATCCTTTTTGGGTACAAATTATGTATTGTATAACTTTTATTCATTTCTTTTTAAGGTGATTGGGAAAAATAGATAAATTCTGCCATTTGTTTTTTGGATTAAATTTTTATGACCTTCGAATGGAAGATAAATAATTTAATAACATTATTCTCTTATTACAATTCCGGTGATACTAAGTTTATACAGTTTTTTTTATGTTTCGCTAATTTTGTTCACTTTTGTGTTGGTACATTCCAAAAGCCACATCATTTTTATTTTTTCATCAATGGAGCTCTATGAGGTTTTGGTTTTTTTGCAGGATTAATTCTAATTTTGGGGAAAATAACATTGCTTTTAATTCCAATTTTTTCTAGGGGCAAGATTAACAAAATCCGCAATTCTGGCATCTTATTTATTTTTATTAGTGTTCATCATGCAGTATAAATATGTTAAATTAATTCTTCAAGCCAGAACAATTATACCAATACTAAATTGAAGTAATTTTTTTCCACACTAAAATATATATATATATATAATTAATGGTACCAACTTGGTCCATGGTTGGTTAGGTTGTTGAAATATGTTGATGGTTTTTTTTTTTTTTACCCTTAATGTGACCCATGTTCCCCCCCCCCCCCGTTTTTTTTTTCTCTTCTTTCTCCTTTCCCTCTCCCCTCCATACAAAGTGAGAATGAGGGAAAAGCATATACCAGTATTAATGTTTAAATTCTATTGACAAGGATAGAGGAGATGTTTTCCTAGAAGTTAAGGATATACATGTTTCTACAAAAATATATGTTTTGATAAACATGCTTGATATACAGATATATATGTTTTGTAAAAGTATGGAAACCCTGTTTAATGCAAAAATGTTTAATAAAGACAAGTTGAAATATATATATATATATATATATATATATATATATATATATTATTTTTTTTTTTATTGTTGCATTCAAGACTCCAAATTTTTTCTTTCTTGTAAACGGTGCTGTATTAGGGTTTTTTTTTGCAGGATGAGTTTTACTTTTTAATGGTGCTATTTGTTGTTTCATACCACATATTAATTGCTTTCTACGCCATTTTTGGTAATGCAATATACAAAATTATTTATTTTTGAAATTTTTTTTCATGTCGTGCATCGAACAGATTAAATAATGTACTAACCTTTTTCTTTGCTTTACTACAAATGTGTTAATGTCAGATTTTTTTTGTTATATAGTAAAGGTGGGATTTTGATGTTTTTATTTTTGTTTTTTTGCTATTTTATAATACTTTTGTAAGTTTTTATTTCTGTCCCACTAGAGGATTTGAATATCACTATTTTTTTTAATCATTTTTATAATACACTGCCATGCTTCAGTATAGCAGTGTGTTATAAAGCCTACGAAACTCTAAAAACAAGTGAACGGGTGCTCAAGTCTACCGTTTGTGTGCCCGTTCAGACACAGGCCCGGCGCATATATGCCAGGGACCGCAATGCCGTTGGGCATGGGGAGACAGTTTAACTCTGCTAAGCTGTCTCCATATTCCCTCCCACTCGCCGGCTCACCTCCTCTCTCCTCCCTTCTGGCTGTTTGCAATGGGAGGGTGCGGGATGGGGGTGTAGCTAAGCTGCCACCCCCTCCCCACCCCTTGTCTGCAGCCTGTAATGACAGGGGCGGAATTTAGCTCCACTCTCCCATTACAAACAGCTAGGAAGGAGAGAGGGGGAGAGAAGGGGGAGGGAGTTTAGCAGTCACATCATGGAGGTCCAATATGTGACAGAGGGTATCCCCTCTCTGTCAGCCCTTCATATTATGCAATCACATAGATCGCATCATGTAAAGGGTTAAACTATGGGGACTGGCAGTTCCTCCGGTCCCTGCTTTTTTGAGTACCAGGTTGTTTTCTAATAGCCAAGAACCTGCTTTACCTAGCATGGAAGACCTGTGCCAGACTTCTGATGCAGCACCTTGAAAAGGTGAGCACTTTAGAATACATTCTCTTAATGACTGCCATCTAAAGGCGTATGGGTGGTTGTTAAGGGGTTAAATTGAAGTATTGCTAAGTTGGTATACCAGTCTTCATATATGACCTCCAATATGGCTAACAAAGCCAAGCACAAGGCATATTTCCCTTCCTTACATAATGCTCTACATATATATGCAGAAGGTAAAGCAAATAATTTAAAGTTACTGGGCACCCAATGTAAAGATTATAACAATTTCCCCCCATTTCTAGTACTCCTGTCTTCTTATTAGTGGCATAGCTATAAGGGTTTCAGGGGTTACAATTACAATCCGGCCCCTAAGCCAAGGGGGCACAAAGATCCCCCTTGCCAGATTAACTAAATCAGCAGCACAGCACCCCAACAATCTTTTCCCTGATGCTCCCACACTTTCTTCCACCAGAATTCAGTGTCATTCCTTCGTCTATGTGCAGCTTTGTATCTGTCGGGCTGTATGACTTCCTGCTCAGCATAGCCCAGCTCTTTTCTTTTCCTATTCTGCTGTTTGATGCAAGAGGAGAAGCCAGGCTCTGTTGAGCAGGAAGTCACAAAGCTGCACATACCGGTAGAAGTATTCTGGGGAAAGAGTGATTGGAGAGACAGATCTTCTATTAGATGCCCCTGCTTGCCTTCAATAGTGCTGCCTAGCCCTACAAGATCCATGAAAGTACATATGTAGTGACCCAGAGAGTCCCACAGGTCAGGTTTCAGGTTAATATGTCCAAAGGACCTTGCTAGGAGCCCTTAGGGGAACATTAGAGGCACTCTTCAGGAGAAAAACACTATTTTTGCCTGCATAATGGGTTAAATGTGATCTGCCTAGCAACAGTGCTCTCCTGATTTTCTGGTTGGTCTGCCTCCTCTCCAGAGAGAATTTATGTTACTGGAGGAAACTGGCCATGTGACCCAGGAGAGAGAGAGCTCTGTTGATTGGTTGAGATTGAGGAGTCAAGTGCAGCCTGGGAAAGTGAGCTGATGGGGAAAGTGGAAGGAGTCTGCAAAGTGCGGGAAGACAGAGAGGAGCAGAGATGTAAGGAAAGGAGCAAGCAAGTGCTGGAGGAGTGCAGGAGCCAGGAGACTTGATCAGATAGACCCCAGAGCAGGAGAGAAGTCTTTTTCGACCCTGCCAGGAGGAACCTGAGCCAGGGCAGACTGTGTAAACTGGAAGGAAACCAGACACCACAACTGTGAGTAACTTGTCCCTGCACAGTCAGGAGTCAGTGTGTCTACAAGAGAGCTGCACTTTCCCCCCATGTCTCCACAAATAGCCTTCTAGTTCAGCAATCCCTTTACTTAGCCTGGCAGCCTCAGCCCATTCTTCAGGAGAAGGTCAAGGAACTAATGTATGTCATTTGATGTGTTCAAGAAATTGCTGAGGATTTTACTGTTTGCAATAAGAAAAGTGTGAACATTGTACTCAAGTCTAAGTAAACTGTGTGCCTTCGGTTCTACTGTTATATCTATGGACTTGTCTTTTCATTTCACCACAAAAACGCATTCATTCTTAGGCCCTGGCATTGCAAAGAATTTACACTAATTGCTTTAGCTAAAAACGCCTTTGCAATCCCACCTGCCACATGAGCTATCCTTGTAGGCTGAGTAGCCACCAGCAAGACCAGTCAAGAATTGACGCGACCACTTTAGCTATTCCTGACAACTTCTGCTCGCTGCACATATATATTTAATATATATGTATGTGTGTACATTTCAATATCTGTGTCTATATGTGTTAGGCTACATTCAGCATTGCAGCATGTTCTATCTTTTGGCATTCCCTCAGAACGCCTTTGTTTTCAATGGGACCTTAAAAGACCTCAGAAAGTGAACCTCCAAATAAAGCCCCTAAGGGCAATTTTTACGCATGATATCTGACCAATTACAATTAGAGATGAGCGAGTATACTCGCTAAAGGCAATTACTCAAGCGAGCATTGCCTTTAGCGAGTATCTCCCCCGCTCGAGACTGCAGGTTTGGGTGCCGGCGCAGGGGAGCGGTGAGTAGCGGCTGTTAGCAGGAGGGAGCGGGGGGAAGAGAGGGAGAGAGAGATCTCCCCTCCGTTCTGCCCCGCTCTCCCCCGCAGTTCCGTGCCCGCTGCCGGCACCCGAACCTGCAGTCTCAAGCGGGGGAGATACTCGCTAAAGGCAATGCTCGCTCAAGCAATTGCCTTTAGCGAGTATACTCGCTCATCTATAATTACAATATGGTCAGATATCATGCATGAAAAGAACACACTGCATTCAACCTCGGACTCATGGTCTAAGATTGAATAATCCCTGCATGTCCTATTTTTGAGTGATTCTGTTTCAGAATCACCTATTTCCTATGGCGGGCAAACGAAAATCGCATCGCGCTCACCTGTAGATGTGATTTTCATGCGTTTAAAAAATATATGTTAAAGAGAAGTGATGTGGTTTTCTAGCAAAACACATCACACTCACAGCAGAAATCACAGTTTCAAGAGTGCTACCGGTATATCAGTCCGAGTTTCCTGGACCCATATCACACTCGCCCATATAAGTGCACTCTAAGGGCTCAGTCACACGGAGGGAGGTTTGCGCGTATTTCCGCGCAGAAAAACGCCCACACAGAGAAAGAACATATGGCTGGCAATAGAGCTGGTCATGCAGATTTTCGTCCTCACGCGGTGCGGGTGTTTTTCCGTGTGGATCGCCGCCCGTGTGACTGAGCCCTAAGGCTAAATGAAGCCTTAAATGTTCTGTATGGCCCTTTATTGTGCTTTCAGCTCTCTGGATGAGCTATACATATGTAACTGCTGCAGATTTTCCAGAGCAGAAATATCTGTGGAAAATCTGCAGCTTTTTACACCACAAGCAATGAGGATGAGATTTCAAGAAATTTCATCCACAAACTGCAGGGTAAATCCACAGCCTAAAGTGGCCTGCAGGGAATTTATGATGCGCTGTTCTGAAGATTCTCTGTGGATTTTCCCAGCTACACTTAGCCATAACCTAATGCAATGGTCTGTGCTAACCCCTTCAGGAAACAGACTTTTTTTTGTTTTTCCATGTTTGTGTTTTTCTTCTCTACTTTCAAAAAAATCATAACTTTTTTTCCTTCACTATAGCTGTCCAAGTGCCTGATTTTTTTCAAGATGAGTTGTTTTTAAAGGTACCACTTCGGACGTCTGTCCACGGGTGGGGCGGATTCTCATGAGCAGATTTCCGTCTCTGGAGATTATTTAAAGTCACTGTGATGAACCTATCATTATGATAGGTTCATCGCAAAAAATCGTGTCTTTCCGTGATTTTTAGACACAACCGAAAAATCGTGATGGATCTCCCACTCATGTACATCAGGCTGAGCTTTCCGTAGTTATCCTATGGAAAGCGCGATTCGTGTGCGAATTATCACCATGGATCAGACTATGAACTATGAGCATGAACAGCCAGCCTTAATATACCGAAAATCACTCACTTGACGGTGCAGATCAGGGACAGCTTTTTGGACAAAGAAATAGAAGCTGGGCATATACCGTGTTTCCCCGAAAATTAGACATCCCCTAAAAATAAGAGCTAGTAGAGGTTTTGCTGAAGTTCTAAATATAAGGGCTCCCACGAAAGTAAAACCTAGTTCTGTTCCTGCTGATGAGCTCTCTCTGGTGGCCGGAAACTGCAATACTGTCCCTGCCGTACAAGTGGTCCAGGAACAGCTGCGGGTGATCGTTACAATCTCCATACAGTGTGTGGGAGCCAGGTACTTTACAGCCCTTATTTCTTGTGGTCCTGTGTGTGAGTCAGGCAAGACAAGAAGTACTCATTTAAGGACAGTGCTATTGCTAGACATGAGAGATTTGGGCTAATGATTCTGAAAGAAATGGAGTCACAAGAAATTTACCAGGAAATTCAGGGTTTGGATTGTTATGATGATGTTCCAGAAGATGATGACATGACTGTCATTGGATAAATCTTGCTTTGTGTTCATAAATATCCGGATCGGTAAATGTACCCTAGATTGTTGTACATGGAAATAATGGTAGCAACAAGAAATGCTTGATAGGATTCACAGTTTGTCTGGTTGTGCTGGTTTGTGATGACAACTACTGTACAGTATATAATAAATGTATATTTTTTTGTTCAACAATAAATGTAAATTTTTCTTCATGGGAAAATAAGACATTCACTGAAAATAAGACATAGTGCATCTTTGGGAGCAAAAATTAATATAAGACACTGTCTTATTTTGGGGGGGGCAGGTTAGTACTGTAGGTGAGCATGGAGCATCATGTTGCAGAAGGCTTCTGTGTCCACTAGTCTGGAGGGCAATATTTCTATCCCCAGCAGTTGTGCTATGCTTATGTTTAGGCTCTATGCTTGGGTGTGGTTGCGTTGGTACATTTTTTTTAGACTCCTAAAGCCGGAGGAAGGAGGGCTGGCTGCTGACATGGAACATGCTGGAATTGGTGGTAGATGTCAATGTCGGTAAAGGTGGTGGTGATGGTGGAGGCTCAACTTCTGCTCTTCATTTCTCACTCCTTGATCTGAAGCCTGTAGTCCAGTTGTCAGTGCCAAAGAAGAGCTACTGGCCCTACACAAAACTATCTTTCAGAAGCTATTGCTTGATGAAGTAGGGAAATGGAAGTAGAGGCAGCTACAGGAGCAGAAGAGGGAGAAGGGTGGATCTGACTCTTTGCCCTCTGGCCAAGGTGCGCTGTCCAAGGCTTGTAGGAGTTTAAGTCCTGTGAGCAGACCTAGTTGTGAGCCTAATGTCATTGTTGCTGCGACTAGTAGTAGCTGATGCTGATAGTATGGCCCTTTTATTTTTCCGTGACACTCTACTCCATGTCTTTGCCCCGCAACATCCGTGTGAGCTGCTATAATGACTCTCCCTGCCTCTCCTGTTAGGTCAAGAACCTCAACAGCTTCCACCTCCTCTTGCTCTTTGTTGTCCTTCTTTTCCTGAGTGGAGTTTATGCTACTCTGAGCATCGGGAGCTGGCACCTTCATTTCCGCATCCCTCTGAGTACACATTGCCTGTGGAGGGCTGACTGCGCAAACTAACTCAACCTCATCTTTGGAAGAAAAAAATGCTTGGGCATCACTAAGTTATCACTAATAACTGCACTAAGATAGTTAATCGTCTAGATGCAAGGACAGAGGAACCGCAGCAATATTCCATGAGGACAAACAATGAACTATCCCTCGGCAGAGGAGTTTTAACATTTCATTCCATGTTTAAAGGTCCTAGAAAAGGGGGTTGGATTAAAGTGGAGTGAGACTTTTAGTCCTCATGTCCACAGGCATGCACGGATTCCACATGGGGAATCCCACACGGAATCCGTCCTACTTACCTGTCCGTGTCTTCTTTCTTCTGTACTGCGGATGAGTGTGAAAGTGCCGGCCAGCGTGCCTGCACACATGAGCAGTACAGTTTTTTATTTTTTGCTTAAACTCCTACTTTCATGCGTAAAAGTCAATTACTGACAGGCCGCGGATCATATGGCTTCCATTGACTTCAATGGAAGCTGCCCGTGCGGGAACCGCAGTAAAATGGAGTATGCTGCAATTCTTCATCCGCGAGCGGAAACCACAATTGGCTTCCGCTCGTGTGCGTGAAGAATCGTTTTCCATAGTATGATATGGAGGGCTATTGCTGTGGTATCCGGAGCTTTAGATTCCGCAGCAAAAATCTGCCTGTGTGCGTGAGGTCTTAGTCAGATTTAAGAATTGTAACTTTTTAAATATTCACCAAATTTGTTTCAATCTCAGTCCCGTAGCTGGGTGGTGTAAAAAGTGACTCCACATCTCTAGACATACTTAATGATAAAACAAATTTATTAGAATTATACAACATTTGATAAATTTGTCATATTTTGAAAAGCTGCCAGAAAATTGGCATAAAAAAATTCCCCTAGTGAAAAACTCCCCCTTGTATTTGCTGCATTAAACTGCACTCTAAATAATGCATAAATGGCTCTTTGTTTAATTAGAGATATTAGCAATTATCATTTTCATGCACCTCTGTGTAATAATAAGAGATTCCAGTTTGTTGCTTCAGCTAATAATGCAGATGGTTCTTAAACACACAAGGAAGCATTAATTAAACAGCCAGCAGGCGCCCAGAATAACCGTTTTGGCAACAGAGAAAATTAAATCTTTTTAGGTATGAAGAATGACATGCGATGCCAGTGATAGTCAGTTTTCCTGTTTTATATGATGTTAGCATAAAGCTTGCCTGAGTCCAAAAACAAAAAAACTTGACATCAACATTCAATATGCATTTCAAGTGCACCAATACAGTCTATGGCATACATGGCAATTTGCTGAAAGAGACTCTTCAGGGAATGTACACTTCATTGAAAATGTCCCACTGGTCTGCATTGATTTGGCACATTAATACCTCTCAGTGCACCAGTAACACAATCAACTGCATGAATATTAGATGAAGAACTATGGTGCTCCTGTAGCTAGCAACGGAGATCCAATTTGCCATGTGCTTTTTAAGCTATATCAGAGGCATTAGATTTTAAATCGTATCCTACAGCATGTAAAATCAAGCATTTTTAAACTCATTTAGCTTAAACCACAAATGGTAATGGCTACCATCATATTTTATTTAAAGGGGTTGTCTCGCGAAAGCAAGTGGGGTTAAGCACTTCTGTATGGCCATATTAATGCACTTTGTAATATACATCGTGCATTAAATATGAGCCATACAGAAGTTATTCACTTACCTTCCCTGCGCTGGCGTCCCCGTCTCCATGGCTCCGTCTAACTTCAGCGTCTAATCGCCCGATTAGACGCGCTTGCGCAGAAGGGACTCCTGCCTTCGGGTCTGCCCGGCAGCAGCGGCGTTCTGGCTCCGCCCCTTCTACGCGTCATCACGTAGCTCCGCCCCATCACGTGTGCCGATTACAGCCTCCTGATTGGCTGGAATCGGCATACGTGACGGGGCGGAGCTACGCGATGACGCGTAGAAGGGGGCAGGGCCAGAACGCCGCTGCTGCCGAACCGAGCTGAAGGCAGAAGACCCTTCTGCGCAAGCGCGTCTAATCGGGCGATTAGACGCTGAAGTTAGATGGAGACGGGGACGCCAGCGCAGGGAAGGTAAGTGAATAACTTCTGTATGGCTCATATTTAATGCACGATGTATATTACAAAGTGCATTAATATGGCCATACAGAAGTGCTTAACCCCACTTGCTTTCGCGAGACAACCCCTTTAATTTTTAATATAAAGTAAATGTGCCAAGCTAAGAGGGGCAAATATATTAAGAGATTTGCACCTCTTAATGCTTTGTGTAACAGTTTTCTGGCATACAAAAGTCACAATTTTGCTAGGTACACCTGCCAAAATTGTAACTTTTTGGTCATTTACATAAACCATCTACCATATTTATATAATAAGTTAATGATTGATTTAGGTGAAAAAGTAGGGATGCTCCTGGTAAAGTATTGTTTAACATTAAATCAGTGTTTAATATGTTTGTATTTTATCTTCAGTCAAACAGTATAGAAAGATAAAGGTGATATTAAAATAACAGAAAAACAAATTAAAGCCGGTTTTAGGTGAGCGTATTGTAATACGTCCATAATAGCAATCTATATTGTGGACATGTAACAAAAGACATTACCACCGCATGCTATCAGTGTTTCATCAGTATTTGATTTGGTTTTTTTTTCTCTGTATATTTTATTTTGTACTGGACAAATACTGATCCATATTAGTCCAATAGAAAAAATAGCAATACAGAGGCAAAAATGGAAATGAAAAATACAGCCATGTGAATATGTAAGTGGGGTCCTCCATTGGTGAGGGGGCTCTACCCCTGCAGGAGAGGGGGGGGGGTCTTGCCCTAGGGGCCTGGGTCATGGCCGAATGTTCTACCATCTTTCTTCCCATCAACAGAGATGGCTTGGTAGCCATGTTTTTGTAAATGGTGCCGTCCCATGGCTGTAATATCGCTACCATGGGCTTTGTCCCAAAAGGATTCTGGAGACATGCACCATCTGTACTGCACATCATCAACTCTGCTTCTATTATGTGCAGTAGCAGTATTTAATATCTTGTCACCCACTTTGTAGGGGTACAATGGTTCAAATAAGATGTTGCTTAAGCAATCAGTGTACTCCACTATGTGAAGGAAATTTAGCATGGTAACCCTTTTTTATCAACAGTGCTTGGAGAGCGAGGGTAACTAGGCTTGAAGCAAGTTATTAACTCTAATGCACTCATTTTGCTGCGGATTTTCCTGCAGACGTCGCCGCTGAGCCCCGGCAGCCATCAATGGCTTTTAGGGAAGGGCTTCATAAGCCCTTCTATGAAAAGCCATTTTAAATAGTGTAAAAAAAATAAAATAAAATACTCACCTGCCGGGGCTCAGCCGTGGCTTCTGCCGCTGTCCCCGGCTCTGTAGTTCTGACCTATCAGCAGCTGGGGATTTAAAATCCCCACCTGCTGGTAGCTCTGATTGTGATTGGCTGAAGCGCTTCAGCCAATCACAATCAGAGCTACCAACAGGCGGGGATTTTAAATCCCCGCATGCTGATAGCTCAGCAGCGCTACACAGCCAGGGACAGAGGCAAAAGTCGCCGCTGAGCCCCGGCAGCCGCCAATGGCTTTTAAGGAAAGGACTTCATATACCCTTCTCTGAAAAACCATTTTGAATAATGTAAAAATAAAATAAAATACTCACCTGCCAGGGCTCAGCCGCGGCTTCTGTCGCTGTCCCCGGCTCTGTAGTTCTGAGCTATCAGCATTCGGGGATTCCCCACATGCTGATAGCTCAGAACTACAGAGTCGGGGACAGCGGCAAAAGCCACGGCTGAGCCCCAGCAGCCGAAGGGAGGTGAGTATTTATTTTTTTTATTTTTTACACTATTTTAAATGGTTTTTCAGGGAAGGCCTTGTGAAGCCCTTCCCTGAAAAGCCATTGACGACTGCCGGGGCTTAGCGGCGACTTCTGACACTGTCCCCGTCTCTGGAGAAGATGTGGCTGAGCCCGGCAGCCGAAGAGAAGTGAGTATGGTTTTTTTTTGTTTTTTTATGACATTTTTCTTTGTTTTTCAGGGAACATTTCAGGGGTGCCGGCAGCAGGATCCTCCACTGCAGCTGTCATGTGACAGCTGCGGTAGGGAATCCTTTATTCTCCGCAGGGATTTAGATTTCCTCTGCTGCATCTGTCACAGATGTGGCAGGTGCAGCAGGGAATTCTTTTTCCTTGCGGACATGCAGGAAACATTTGCCGCACGCGGCAGATGTGTTCTGCATCCCCGCGGGACATGGCAGTGGCGGAGAGGTAAGTATTTTTTTCCTTTTTTTTACACTAAAATCTTTCTTTTTCAGGGAAGGGCGTATATGTAAGTAACGAGTATCTCGAGTAGGCTAATGCTCGAATGAGCTTCAAGCTCGGACGAGCATGCTAGCTCATCTCTGTTAGCTAGCAATAGTCAGGACTGTAGGAAGAAATGTTAAAGATATTCAACATTTACCAACTGTTTATTATCTTTACATAAGTATATTTCAGTACAGTTATCAGCTGTAATAAAATTCTCCTTGTTTGTATGTGCGGTGTCCACTTCATTTCCTGAACTCTGTCTCACCACCACTTGCGATAATAGTACACCTACTTCAGACTTCTCCTCGGCAATTAAGACCAGGCTACAGGTTTCAGTACCACCCCAACCATCCTTGAGTACAGAGCTTGAACAGAAGTATTGCACAGCTGCTTGTACTGTAAATGCTGCCCTTTAGGTTAGTGAACACAAATGTCTTCCACAATGTGATGCTCCATGCTAGCCAACAGTATCAGATTATCAGCCACCATTTTCTTTGCCCAAAAAGGCATTACTGCCCTGCACTGCTGTGTGAGTGATAACATGTCCCTGGCATTGAAGAATGCTGTCAGTGGAGGAAAGGAGGAAGAGCAGGGGAAAGAGGAAGAGGAGAGGGATAATATAGGTCCAGAGGCAGGGGAGGGGGGCTGCGCAACACTCCTTAAATTCATCATTAACCCTAGCTATTAGGCCTGAATCTGAGGAATGTGGTCCATCACCCTTAGACACTTTAAATCATATGAGTACTTTTATGCTGCAGTGCTTGCAGAAAGACTATCCATCGCATAGCCGACATCAAAACATCAGATCATTACTGGATTGTCACCCTTCTCGATTTCCACTGCATGGACAAAAAGACAAATCTCATTCCAGCAGTGGCCAGGGACCTCAAAATACAGCAATATCAGGACAGATTATATTACGCAGCTTGAGCAGAGCATTTCCCCATGGCCACGGGGTTGCATTCGCAATGGATCCTAGCTCTGCGGCTCCTGGCGGTGGCAGGGTAAGTCTAACAAGGTGTGGCATAGTTTTTTTTTCAGCCTGTCACAGCTTGCAGCAAAAGTACATAGTAGGATGCACAGTTACAGGAAGCACATATCCCTGATGGTTCAAGAGTATGTCAGCAACCGTGTGGATGGACTCTGACATGGCGTTGGCCTCTTCGACTTCTGGGTGTCTTAGCTGGATAAGTGGCCACAGCTTGCACAAAATGCTTTTGGGGTGCTGGCTTGCCCTGCTGCCAGGGTGCCACCAGAAAGGGTGTTCAGCACAGCTGGAGTATGAAAACTGAGATACATCCACCTGTCTACAGACAATATGGGTCACCTAACGTTTATAAAAATGAACCAGGCGTGAGTTTTACCTGATTTCTGCCCCCCCAAGGACAGATTCTACTGATTAGTTAGCAGGCTGGCAATTTTTACGTACATATGACTGAGCATAGATTTATATCAAATACCACACTGTGCCTTCAAGGTGCTGCTGCTGGAAGTGGTGATGCTGCTGCTGCTGCTGCTCTACTTCTGCTGCTTCCGCCATATTTTCTCCTCCTACTTTCCCCCCCAAATGAAATATGTGTCAATATGGAGCCACAGCCCACTCTGCCCTTAAGGTGCTGTTACTGCAGGTGGGGGTGATGCAATAGCTGCTTTTCTCCTTCTGTTTCTGCCATGTTTTCTCCTCCACCTTCTTCCAAAATAAATATTTTATAAAGCACAAGAACCAGGTGTAGCTCTACAGCCTTTCCTTAGAGAAGGTCCGTGCTTGGCTGTTGTGTTCTCCTGCCAGAATTGTACCCCCTGTATCTTTTTACCATTAACACCAAAGTATCTTATCCACATAGGCCACTAGATGGCAGCATAAAACTACTAATAAAGCTTTGCGGAGTAGTAAACAGTTTTGTGTCATCTGCAAATAGATATCTTGATAATAGATACTGTGCAGTCCCTCTATCAGGTCATTAATACATATATTAAATAGAAAAAGGTTCAGTACTGACCCCTGTGATACCCCACTAGTAACGGTGAACCAATTCGAGTATATACCACTAATAACCAACCTCTGCTTTCTATCACTGAGCCAATTACTTACCCACTTACACACATTCTCGCCCAGGCCAAGCATTCTCGGTTTATATACCAACCTTTGATGAAGCACAGTATGAAACGTTTTGGAAAAGTCCAGATACACGAGATTCAGTGACTCTCCCTAGTCCAGTCTAGAACTTACCTCCTCGTTTCAGATTCCCAGTTTATATCTGGATAGTTCACCCAATAATTACCTCATTGTGATTTTCAGTGTCATCTATTTGGCTTAGTAAGTAATAGATTTTCAGTAGCGTCTGTTATATTAGGAGGCCTACTGAAAACCCCTCTGAGAATCTTATTCTTGTTTTTTCCTCTAAGTGTTTCCACCCATAGAGACTCCATATATTCATCTCTCTCACATATATCTTCCTGTAGTGTGGGCTTCAAACAGAATTTTACATAAAGACAAACCCCTCCCCCTTTCTGTTTTTTTACAATCCTTTCTAAAGAGACTATAACCTTATAAATTCACCACCCAGTCACAGATTTCATCCAACCAGGTCTCACGTTTTCTTGCTATGCTGTAGTTTTCTTCAGACATTATTATTTCCAGTTCATCAACTTTATTAGTCAGACTTCTAGCATTAGTCACCACACAGTTTGGAAGGCTTCGGTTATTTTTTTGTTTTAAGTGTATTCTATCAACTGTTCTGCCAGTTAGCTGTTCTAACTGTACTAACCCCCCCCCCCCCACACACACACACACACGCACACACACTAACACACACACACTACTCCAACCCCATTTCCATTACTAAGTTCAAGATCACTATCTTCCCAGCTATCTCTGTGGTTGCTCCCCCACCTCCCCATACCTAATTTAAACACTCCTCCAACCTTCTAGACATCTTCTCCCTTAGTACAGCAACACTCTCCCTATTGAGATGCAGCCCATCCCTACGGTAAAACCTGTAGCCAGCAACAAAGTCAGCCCAGTCACCCAAACTTCTCCTTCCTACACCAACTTTGGAGCCACTTGTTTAGCTCTCTAATGTCCCGTTGCCTTTCTGGTGGGGCACGTGGTACAGGTAGTATTTCAGAAAATACTACTTTGAAGGTCCTTGCCCTAAACTTACATCTTACTTCCCTGAAACAATTTTTAAGGACTATTCACCTACCTTTAGCTATGTCATAGGTGTCAATGTAAACTATGACCACTGGATTCTCACCGGCCCCTCCAGTAATTTGTCAACCTTCTCCTCTATAACAATGTTCTAATCATTTGTATGTATTCTGAAGCGTCTGATTATAATTTTAGGTCTTCATGGGACAGGAAATAATACTGTATGGGCCCTCTTTCAGCTCAGCAACCGGACATAGCATCAATTCCACAAGTGGACAGAAGAAATCTTGAGGGATGTTGAACTGTGCTGCCTGGATAGCTACCCAAAGCTTTGGGGTATATGTAGGTGCAGAATCTCTGTTGCTAGTGGACCAATCTACCACGTGCCATAAATGCTTCATTGGGCTTATGTCAGGTGAACATGCAGGACACACCATTCGTAGGAACTCTCCGGAATGCTCCTCAAAGCAATTTTGGACAACTTGGACCCAATGGCACATGCATTATCCTGCTGGAATATCCCATCATGGTGGCAGTACATGAAGTCCCTGGAGTGCTGCAAATGGTCACCATGCAGTAAAATGATGTGTTTAGGCAGACCAGTGGACCCAACCTATGCCATGAGAACACCCCCCCCCATCCCCGCCGGTATTAAACTACAAAGTGCCTTGTTGACACCTGGGGTCCAGGGCTTCATGGTGTTTGCACCACACACGACCCCTACCATCAGCCCAAAACAATGGGCACCTTGACTCATCAGACAATGGCAAATGTTGCCAGTCATCTAGAGTCCAGATAACAACCTCATGAGCCCAGGTCAGGTATTGTGTCTGATGTTATGTTGTTAATAGAGGCACTCTGGTGGGTCTTCTACTCCCATATCCCATGGAAGCTTAAGAACTCTGCAATGACATTCAGAACATGCTTGTGGGACCTGCTGCACTGAATATGGATGTGATTTCTGCCAGAATCGCTTGTTTGTTTACATAAACAATTCCAGTTAAATGCAATCATTAATCACCCATAGGTGACTACTGCGCTGTCTATTGTGGGTGGTAATTCCTTATGCGAAGTATTCCCGTTACACACATGGCCCTGTGGATTGAGGAAAGTTAAATGCCCACAATTCTTCAGAAATAGAATTTCCCATCTGTCTGGTACCCGTATGCCTTGTTTGAACTCCAAAGGTTCACGTTGTCTTGCCATGAGCATGCTGGCCAATGTTCAACCTCACTCAACACCTCGCAACTTTTACAGATGCGGATGTTCCCAAGTTGTCACCTGAGGTAACGTCACGTCATATTCAATTTACATATTGCTATCCCATGACTTTTGGCATATCATTGCATATGATAAATGTCTATACAGAATGAGTGAATTTATGGTTTAACAAATTTATTGCAAGTCATTTTGGTAGTGTATTTTGCTCTATTACATCTTCTTTATTCACTGTTTAAATGAAGATCAAATATTGATATTTCCAACTATAGTATATCAGGGCTTATTCAGACGACCGTATATCAGCCGGGTATTCACGGTGGCCAATATACGGCGTCCCTCTCTGCAGGGGGAGGAGGCTGGAAGAATCGGGAGCAGTGCTCTGAGCTCCTGCCCCCTCTCTCCTCCTCTCCACCCCCTCTCCGCCCCGCTGCACTATTTTCAATGAGAGGAGGTGGGATGGGGTGGGGCTAAGTTTGGGGAATTAGCTCCACCTCCATCCCGCCTCCCCTCATTGCAAATAGTGCAGAGGGACGGAGAGGGGGCGGGAGCTCGGAGCATTGCTCCTGGCTCTTCCAGCCTCCTCCCCCTCTAGAGAGGGACGCTGTATATCGGCTCGTCGTGAAAACCCAGCCAATATACGGTTGTCTGAATGCGCCCTTAAAAAGGAAAAAAGGTGAAAATCTTTAGTCAACCTTCACTTAGGTTATTCGACATAAAGAACCCACCTAAGTCTTTTTGTCAGAAGTGCTTTTTTTTAACAGGAACAATCCCATAATAGAACAGAGAAGCCAAAGGAAACAGCATATCCTCTGCTGATGGGTTGACAGGAGACCAAAAGGGAATTTGAAATTCCTATAGTTTGTTTTAATTTTTATTAAATTGCTTCCTTCAATAGAACATGATACTGATATGGAAATAGCAGAGGTTAGATTAGGGCTGAATTGCTTTTGACTTCGAACAAAGTTCTAAGTGATTATAATTAGAGATGAGCGAGCATACTCGTCCGAGCTTGATGCTCGTTCGAGTATTAGGGTGCTCGAGATGCTCATTACTCGAGACGAGCACCACGCGATACTCGTCTCGATTAAACGAGCACTGACCATTGAATTCAATGGAGCCGGCAATACAGCCGACTCCATTGAAAGCAATGGGCTGCCGGCGTACGCGGCATGAATTGTCGGGAAGGGCTTAAATATATAAGCCCTTCCCTGCAATTCATCTAGAAATGTGTAAAAATAAAAAATATATATATACTTACCTTGTCCCGGCAGAACGATGTTAGCCCATTGAATTCAATGGAGCCGTCAATACAGCCGACTCCATTGAAAGCAATGGGCTGCCGGCGATCGCGGGATGAATTGTCGGGAAAGGGTTAAATATATAAGGCCTTCCCTGCAATTCATCCAGAAATGTGTAAAAATAAAAAATATATATATACTCACCTGGTGCCGGCAGACGGAGTTCAGCGCGGCAGGCTGCAGTTCTCCTGAACTGCTCTGAACAGCTGTGAGTAGTATTCAGCAGCCGGGGATTTAAAATCCCCGCCTGCTGAATAAGATGCCTCTGATTGGTCACAGCCTGACCAATCAGAGGCCAGCCCTCACTCACACCCATTCATGAATTCGCTCGGCTGTATTGACGGCTCCATTGAATTCAATGGGCTAACATCGCTCTGCCGGGACCAGGTAAGTATATATATATATTTTTTATTTTTACACATTTCTGGATGAATTGCAGGGAAGGGCTTATATATTTAACCCCTTTCCGACAATTCATCCCGCGATCGCCGGCAGCCCATTGCTTTCAATGGAGTCGGCTGTATTGACGGCTCCATTGAATTCAATGGGCTAACATCGTTCTTCTCTGCCACAGCTGTTACAGCTGTGGCAGAGGAGAACGATCGTTATGCTGACAGTGCGGGGGGGGGGGGTCTCACTCTTGCCGCTATTGTGGCTTAATAGTGGGACCTGGGAACTTGAGATACAGCCCAAAATGTAGCTCCTCGCCTGCCCTATTCGTTTCTGTGTCGTTTTCATCACTTTCTTGTGTTTTGCAGATTTTCACAAATGAAAACCTTAGCGAGCATCGGCGATATACAAAAATGCTCGAGTCACCCATTGACTTCAATGGGGTTCGTCACTCGAAACGAACTCTCGAGCATCACTGAAAGTTCGACTCGAGTAACGAGCACCCGAGCATTTTGGTGCTCGCTCATCTCTAATTATAATATTATAACTGCAGTTAATACAGTAATGTATGTACTGGTAAACCTGCACTTTAAATGATATAACTTACTATTATATGATGCCTAGAAAGGATAATGAATTTTCATAATGTTCTGTTTATTTTACTTCATAAAGATGATCTTTATTGCAAAATACTTTTGGCCTTATTGTGGATTTATTTTAACTATTTTTTATATTCATGTGAACATTCCTCTTAATTATTATTCATTTCAGGTTTCTCAGCCACACGTGTATATAAGATCAAGCACACAGCCATTTAATCTCCATAGATAAACATTTGTAGTAGTATAGAGCATAGTAACTAAAACACTGTATGCACAAATGAGCCATACAATAAAACTGGTATAGTTAATAATATTATCATTATAAGGTCTCTTTCACATGACTGTATGTGTTTTTAAGGTCGGCCGTACGCTCCGCAAAAAAATACACTGCACCATGGAAATCCCCAATCAGCAGAAATCCTTTGAATGACTGCTAATGCTTAAATAGAGCCAGCTGTCTTTTTTCCCCAGTGTTGGACGCAGGTAAACTCCCTCCCCTCCCTTTTTTTTCACCTCCCATAGAAGTCTATGGGAGTTTCCTGCATATCTTGGCAAAAGATAGGGCAAGACCTATCTTTTGATGAGGCATATAAAATCAGTGACTGATTATATTTTTCTCGGCGCAATTTTTTTTGTCAACTTCTGCACCACGTGAAGGAGATTGCTGCAATCTCCACATGGCTTGTACTCTAAGCGCTGCAAAGTTTCCTCAGCGATTCGCTAGTGGCAATTCTGCAGAGTTTACTGCCTGTTTGAAAACGGCCTTAGGTCGTATTTACACTGGCGATTTCTTTTCATCAGTTTCATCTGATTACAAAAGACGGAACTCGCACAAGAAAATAGCCCATTATTTTCTGTGTGTATACGCATGGGTAATTTTTCTTTCAGGTCAAGAGTATGAGATAGAAATATCACAGCATTTCCTATTTTTTGAGCATCGTCTATTATTTTACATGGGAGCAAAAAAAAAATGTGATAACATTTTGGAGAATGCCCTACTCTGTTCCAATATTGCTGTAAATTAGAATAATAATAATATAATATTACAAAGTAGAACATACGACCATTATTGAAGATGAACATCTGTATCTTGCATCTGACATCTGGTGGCAAAATGGTTAAACTGAGAGACTGTTCCTAGAAAGAAGTTATTTGACAAATATGATACAAGCTTGTGATAAGATCACCAAAGACGTGTGCTTTTATTACTGTTCATTAAAATAGGCACTGAATGCAGAGGAAATGGATGAGGTTAAAGATCACCTGATCTCCGCGTGTTATTACATATGTTGTCAATAAATACATGGCACTGAGGTAAAGTGAGAGATACCCTTTTTACTATGCCCTCTGTACTCCGGATTTAATTGCTTTCCTTATAGTGTAGCACAGAATGGGGATCTTTTTAAGGCCAGGCACACATGAGCGGGTTGGATTCTGCATGCGGGAGGTCCACTGCAGATTCCTGCTGTGAGTCTGGCCTGTGACTCTGCGTACCTCCCTAAATTGTACTGCGGATGAAAGCGGAGGCTCGCAGGCGGTTATGTACAGTACTGTTTTTCTCTGTTCTTTATTCTTTATTTCCCGCACCGTCGCTTACTGCATGGACTGCGGTTTGGATGGCCTCCATTGCCAATAATTGAGGCTGTCCACGCGGATTCTGAGTCAAAATAGAGCATGTTGTGATTTTTCTTCTGCTCGTGGAATACACAATTCATATCCGTGAGTGTGAACGAAAAATTGAAAATGCATATCTTTTTAATGTGGATCATGGTCGCGGAATCTGCAATACAAATCAGCCCCTGTGAGCCCAGCCTAAGTCTGTCCCTGGGTATTAACTCTTGCATTTCTCATACTGTGTACATAGTTCACAATTAGCAAAATCCGGTGAGACGCAAATGCAACGTAAAGGATCCTTTGCAGATTTTACATTGAATTTTCTTGCTGATTTACTGTGAATTTCACCCCACTCATTGAAGTGCATAAAATCTGCCGAATTACTGTAAATCGACATGCTGCAGACAAAACCCTCATCACAGGTCAATTTCTGCATGGATGCAACTAGCATTTTTTTATGCAGCGCATGCATGAGATTTGTTAAAATTTCATCCCCTTTGCTGATGCTGTGATAAACTGCAGATTTTCACCTGGAAAATGCAGACAGAAAATTTGCAGCCTATGTGCCCCATGTGGACTTGTTTATCTAGAGCACCTACCACAAGCACATGCAGTTCTTGACTCTGTTCAATGGCTACACATTATATTTTGGTGTCCCCTATACACTGCTGCTCAAATTTACTACTTAAATTTCATCTAATGAAACATCAGCACCCCCTTTACATAGACATACATGTTTTTTTTGTTTTTTAACATTCCTATATTCCAACAGCCATATGTTTTTTGCAGGTGTAGCTGTATGAGGTCTTAGGCCTTGTTCACACGAACGTTGTTTTGCATGCACGTATGTGCATGCAAAACAGCGCTGCACGAATGTGAAAAAAAAGCACGTGAACAAAGCTGCATGCCCATTGCTTTTAATGGGGTCACCGCTGCTGCCGACAGCCCCACTGAAAGCAATCGGATGCCGGCAACCCCTGCAATGATTTTCGAGGAAGGGCTTTAAATATAAACACTTCCCTGAAAATCATCCCTAGCTTGTGTAAAAAAAAATATGTTTACTCACCTCTCCAGCATTGACGGGGCTTGGTGCTTCTAGCGGCTTGGCTTCCCTGCACTGTACTGAAGCTCTTTCAGCAAGGGCTGCGTCTGATTGGCTGGGCACTCAGTCAATCATAGGCAGCACTCAGCCACTCAATGGATTCTTTACTTCCCACGGGGAGTCCCCTTGTCACTGAACACTGAGACAGTGCTGTCACAGTGTTCAGTGATTAGGGAATTCCCCACGGGGAATATTTATGCGCAGCCTGGACCTATGCATTCATATGTCCTATCTTTTGCAGATGCGCAAATTTGCCTGTAAAACCTGTAAAACACGGACATGTGAACACACTATAGGAAAATGGTTCTAATAGGTGCGTAATTTTGTGCGCACATAGGTGTACACAAAGCAATGCTCATATGAACGAGGCCTTAAAGGGGTTGTTCCGAGAAAACAAGTGGGGGTAAGCACTTCTGTATGGCCATATTAATGCACTTTGTAATATACATCGTGCATTAAATATGAGCCATACAGAAGTTATTCACTTACCTGCTCCGTTGCTGGTGTCCCCGTCTCCATGGTGCCGTCTAATTTCAGCGTCTAATCTCCCGATTAGACGCGCTTGCGCAGATGGGTCTTCTCCCTTCTCTTGGGTCTCGGCACGAGCTCAGTTCTGGCTCCGCCCCCTTCTACGCGTCATCGCGTAGCTCCGCTCCGTCACGTGTGCCGATTCCAGCCAATCAGGAGGCTGGAATCGGCAATGGACCACACAGAGCCCACGGTGCACCGTGGGTGAAGATCCCGGCGGCCATCTTGCTAAGGTAAGGAAGAAGTCGCCGCAGCGCGGGGGTTCGGATAAGTACTAAACTTTTTTTTTTTTTTTATCCCATGCATTGGGTTTGTCTCGCGCCGAACGGGGGGCCTATTGAATAAAAAAAAAACCTGTTTCGGCGCGGGACAACCCCTTTAAGGCGCTTTCACAAGACAGTTTTTATGTTCAGTTTTTTGTGAGACAAAACCAGGAGTGGATAGGAAGTATAATGGAAAGATTTGCATATCTTCCATATTTTGGACCCACTCCTGGTTTTGGCTCACAAAAAAACTGAACAAGCGCCCTAACAGCATATTTTTGCAAGAATAACCATGGTTATAAGGCAACATTTAGTGTTACACATAAATTAATGTTCAATCAACAGATGTAGCAGCTGTTATCTTAACAACCATAACCCATTACACAGTTAACATAGCATGCCTAAGCTATATATATAGAGCGCCAATCATACACTTCTTATTAGAATGATAATAGCATAGCATGGCAACCATTACGGTATTGGCTGCTACATCTATATATTCACTTTATTATGGGAAATATGCACAAAAACAAAGAAATTCAGCCTATTCTTACACCGTTTACTGATCCCTATTAATAATGAGATAACTATGAGTTGTTATGGCTGTATATATGTCTGTAATTTGCTGTTTTTTATGTTTGTTCAATACCAATGACACTTTTTATGTTTGTTAAATAAATTCTAAAAAACAAAATATTTTTGTTTCATTAAAAAATAGAGATGAGCGAACGTACTCGTCCGAGCTTGATACTCGTTCGAGTATTAGCGTGTTCGAGATGCTCGTTACTAGAGGCGAGCACCAAGCGATGTTCGAGTTACTTTCACTTTCATCTCTGAGACGTTAGCGCGCTTTTCTGGCTAATAGAAAGACAGGGAAGGCATTACAACTTCCCCCTGCGACGTTCAAGCCCTATACCACCCCCCTGCAGTGAGTGGCTGGCGAGATCAGGTGTCACCCGAGTATATAAATCGGCCCCTCCCGCGGCTCGCCACAGATGCATTCTGACAGAGATCAGGGAAAGTGCTGCTGATGCCGGAGCTGCTATAGGGAGAGTGTTAGGATTGATTTTAGGCTTCAAGAACCCCAACGGTCCTTCTTAGGGCCACATCTGACCGTGTGCAGTACTGTTGAGGCTGCTTTTTGCAGTGTTGCACATTTTTATTTATTTTTTTTTGTATATCGGCCGTGCAGAGCATTGCGTCCAGAGCATTGCGTCCTGCAGTAATTTTACATAGTCCAGGACCAGTAGTGGTGGGGAGGCAGGGACAGTGAAAGACATATACAGTCTATATAGGCAGTGGGCTTTTCCAAAAAAATTTGGGAAAAAAAAATCTATTTGCGCTGCCTGTGACCGTCCTCAGTGTACTGAGTCCCTGCTGGGGGTAGTTGTCCTAATTCATACGCAGCCAGCTAAGTGTTACAGCAGGCTTGCGAAAAATTCTTTCCTGGCTCTGCTGTGCGTTCCGTAAGCGAAGTCAGCCTCCAACCACAGGCCAATAAGCGGCACATTTAATTACAGCGTTCTGTTTCTGCACTACTGGTAATACAGCATGCTGAGGGGTAGGGGTAGGCCTAGAGGACGTGGACGCGGGCGAGGACGCGGAGGCCCAAGTCAGGGTGTGGGCACAGGCCGAGCTCCTGATCCAGGTGTATCGCAGCCGACTGCTGCGGGATTAGGAGAGAGGCACGTTTTTGGCGTCCTCACATTCATCTCACAATTAATGGGTCCATGCGGTAGACCTTTATTAGAAAATGAGCAGTGTGAGCAGGTCCTGTCGTGGATGGCAGAAAGTGCATCCAACAATCTATCGACCACCCAGAGTTCTGCGCCGTCCACTGCTGCAACTCTGAATCCTCTGGCTGCTGCTCCTCCTTCCTCCCAGCCTCCTCACTCCATTACAATGACACATTCTGAGGAGCAGGAAGACTCCCAGGAACTGTTCTCGGGCCCCTGGCCAGAATGCGCAGCAATGGTTCTGAATCCTCTCCCACTGGAGGAGTTTGTCGTGACCGATGCCCAACCTTTGGAAAGTTCCCGGGGTCCAGGGGATGAGGCTGGGGACTCCCGGCAACTGTCTCAAGAGCTTTCAGTGGGTGAGGAGGATGATGACGATGAGACACAGTTGTCTATCACTCAGGTAGTAGTAATTGGAGTAAGTCCGAGGGAGGAGCGCACAGAGGATTCGGAGGAAGAGCAGTTGGACGATGAGGTGACTGACCCCACCTGGTTTGCTACGCCTACTGAGGACAGGTCTTCAGAGGGGGAGGCAAGTGCAGCAGCAGGGCAGGTTGGAAGAGGCAGTGCGGTGGCCAGGGGTAGAGGCAGGGCCAGACCAAATAATCCACCAACTGTTTCCCAAAGCGCCCCCTCACGCCATGCCACTCTGCAGAGGCCGAGGTGCTCAAAGGTCTGGCAGTTTTTCACTGAGAGTGCAGACGACCGGCGAACAGTGGTGTGCAACCTTTGTCGCACCAAGATCAGCCGGGGAGCCACCACCACCAGCCACACCACCAACAGCATGCGCAGACATATGATGGCCAAGCACCCCACAAGGTGGGACGAAGGCCGTTCACCGCCTCCGGTTTGCACCGCTGCCACTCCCCCTGTGCCCCAACCTGCCACTGAGATCTAACCCCGCTCTGAGGACACAGGCACTACCATCTCCTGGCCTGCACCCACACCCTCACCTCCGCTGTCCTCGGCCCCATCCACCAATGTCTCTCAGCGCACCGTCCAGCCGTCGCTAGCGCAAGTGTTGGAGCGCAAGCGCAAGTACGCCGCCACGCACCCGCACGCTCAATCGTTAACCGTCCACATAGCCAAATTTATCAGCCTTGAGATGCTGCCGTATAGGGTTGTGGAAACGGAGGCTTTCAAAGCTATGATGGCGGCGGCGACCCCGCGCTACTCAGTTCGCAGTCGCCACTACTTTTCCCGATGTGCCGTCCCAGCCCTGCACGACCACGTCTCCCGCAACATTGTACGCGCCCTCACCAATGCGGTTAGTGGCAAGGTCCACTTAACTACGGACACGTGGACAAGCACAGGCGGGCAGGGCCACTACATCTCCCTGACGGCACATTGGGTGAATTTAGTGGAGGCTGGGACAGAGTCAGAGCCTGGGACCGCTCACGTCCTACCCACCCCCAGAATTGCGTGCCCCAGCTCGGTGGTGGTATGTTCGGCGGTGTATGCTTCTTCCACTAAAGCACCCTCCTCCTCCTCCTCCTCCTCAACCTCTGTCTCGCAATCTAGATGTGTCAGCAGCAGCAGGACGTCGCCAGCAGTCGGTGTCGCGCGGCGTGGCAGCACAGCAGTGGGCAAGCGTCAGCAGGCCGTGCTGAAACTACTCAGCTTAGGAGAGAAGAGGCACATGGCCCACGAACTGCTGCAGGGTCTGACAGAGCAGACCAACCGCTGGCTTGCGCCGCTGAGCCTCCAACCGGGCATGGTCGTGTGTGACAACGGCCGTAACCTGGTGGCGGCTCTGCAGCTCGGCAGCCTCACGCACGTGCCATGCCTGGCCCACGTCTTTAATTTGGTGGTTCAGTGCTTTCTGAAAAGCTACCCACGCTTGTCATACCTGCTCGGAAAGGTGCGCCGGCTCTGTGCACATTTCCGCAAGTCCCACACGGACGCTGCCACCCTGCGCACCCTGCAACATCGGTTTCATCTGCCAGTGCCCCGACTGTTGTGCGACGTGCCCACATGGTGGAACTCTACGCTCCACATGTTGGCCAGGCTCTATGAGCAGCGTAGAGCTATAGTGGAATACCAACTCCAACATGGACGGCGCAGTGGGAGTCAGCCTCCTCAATTCTTTACAGAAGAGTGGGCCTGGTTGGCAGACATCTGCCAGGTCCTTGGAAACTTTGAGGAGTCTACCCAGATGGTGAGCAGCGATGCTGCAATCATTAGCATCACCATTCCTCTGCTATGCCTCTTGAGAACTTCCCTGCAAAGCATAAAGGCAGACGCTTTGCGCTCGGAAACAGAGGCGGGGGAAGACAGTATGTCGCTGGATAGTCAGAGCACCCTCCTGTCTATATCTCAGCGCGCTGAGGAGGAGGAGGAGGGGGAAGAGACAGCTTGGCCCACTGCTGAGGGTACCCATGCTGCTTGCCTGTCATCCTTTCAGCGTGTATGGCCGGAGGAGGAGGAGGATCCTGAAAGTGATCTTCCTAGTGAGGACAGCCATGTGTTGCGTACAGGTACCCTGGCACACATGGCTGACTTCATGTTAGGATGCCTTTCTCGTGACCCTCGCGTTACATGCATTCTGGCCACTACGGATTACTGGGTGTACACACTGCCCGACCCACGGTATAAGGAGAACCTTTCCACTCTCAGGAAAGGTTCGAGAGTGATGCTATACCACAGGACCCTGGCGGACAAGCTGATGGTAAAATTCCCATCCGACAGCGCTAGTGGCAGAAGGCGCAGTTCCGAGGGCCAGGTAGCAGGGGAGGCGCGGAGATCAGGCAGCATGTACAGCGCAGGCAGGGGAACACTCTCTAAGGCCTTTGCCAGCTTTCTGGCTCCCCAGCAAAACTGTGTCACCGCTCTCCAGTCAAGGCTGAGTCGGCGGGAGCACTGTAAAAGGATGGTAAGGGAGTACGTAGCCGATCGCACGACCGTCCTCCGTGACGCCTCTGCCCCCTACGACTCCTGGGTGTCGAAGCTAGACACGTGGCCTGAACTCGCGCTGTATGCCCTGGAGGTGCTTGCTTGTCCTGCGGCTAGCGTCTTGTCAGAGAGGGGGTTTAGTGTGGCTGGGGGAATCATCACAGATAAGCGTACCCGCCTGTCAACCGACAGTGCCGACAGGCTTACACTCATCAAGATGAACAAAGCCTGGATTTCCCCAGACTTCTCTTCTCCACCAGCGGACAGCAGCGATACCTAAACAATACGTAGGCTGCAGCCGCGGATGGAAGCATTGTTCTCTATCACCATCAAAAACGTGGACCTTTTAGCTTCATCAATCTGTGTATAATATTCATCCTCCTCCTCCGCCTCCTGAAACCTGACGTAATCACGACGAACGGGCAATTTTTCTTAGGCCCACAAGGCTCACTCATATAATTTTTGTAAACAATTTTTATACGTTTCAATGCTCATTAAGTGTTGAAACTTGCACCTGAACCAATTTTTATTTTAACTGGGCTGCCTCCAGGCCTAGTTTGCAAATTAAGCCACATTAACCAAAGCGATTAATGGGTTTCACCTGCCCTCTTGGTTGGGCATGGGCAATTTTTCTGACGTACATTAGTACTGTTGGTACACCGATTTTTTGGGGCCCTCGCCTACAATGTAATCCAATTAATTTTTTGCCCACCTGCATTAAAGCTGACGTTACATCAGCTGTGCTGGGCACTGCAATGGGATATATTTATGTACAGCCAGTGGCTTCCTGGCACCCACCCATGCTGTTGGTCCACACGGAGTTGTAACTGCATGTGTCCAGTTATAAAGAACCCCAGTCTGACTGAGGCATGCAGTGTGGGCCGAAGCCCACCTGCATTAACCCCTTCATGACATGGCCTATTTTGGGCTTAAGGACGCAACAATTTTTGGCGGATTTTCTTCTCCGTTTATCAAAAGTCATAACTTTTTTATTTTTCCGTCGACGCGGCCGTATGAGGGCTTGTTTTTTGCGTGGCGATCTGTAGTTTTTATCGATGCCAATTTTGGGTACATAGACTATATTGTAAAATTTTTTTTTTTTAATGATAGTAGAGAGAGAAAACGCATCAATTCTGCCATAGATTTTTTAATTTTTTTTTTACACCGTTAATCATGCAGCATAAATGAGACTTTCCATTTTTTCTGCAGACCGGTACGGTTACAACGATACCAAAATTCTAACATTTTTTTTAGGTTTTCCCACTTTTCTGCAATAAAAACCCTTTTTTTTGGAAATCTTTTTTCTATTCTAAATTGCTGCATTCAAAGTCACGTAACTTTTTTATTTTTTGATGTACAGAGCTCTATGAGGGCTTATTTTTTGCGAGACGAGCTGTAGATTTTATTGGTACCATTGTGGCGTACATACGGCTTTTCTGATTACTTTTATTGCGTTTTTAGTGAGACAAAATGCTAAAAATGAGCATTTTGCCTCAGTTTTTTAGCTTTTTTTTTTGCGTTTTTTTCTGTGCACAGTCAAAAGCATGTGCAACTTATTGTACGCATCGTTACGGACGCGACAATACCAAATATGTGGGGTTTTATTTTTTTTTTACCTTTTTTTATGCTAATCTGAGAAAAAGCATAAAAAATTGTTTTTTTACTCTTTTTTTTTACATTTTTTTAATTCATTTTTTAAATCTTTCTTTTTTTTACACTGTTTGTGTCCCTCTGAGGGACTTTAACCACTGCCCTGATGATCGCTGTCATAAGGCATGGCAGAGCTACTGCTCTCCCATGCCTTATCGCTCATACAGCGATCTCAGGCATAGGCAATACAGGACGCCAGTGTCTGGCGTCCTGTTGCCATGGTGACAGGCCGGGCTCTCGCGATGACATCGCGAGTTCCGGCCGGAGACACAGAGGGAGCCGCGCTCCCGCTGTGAACTCTTTCCCTGCCGCGATCTACTTAGATCGCGGCAGGGAAGGGGTTAACAGTGGCGGGCGCATCTCCGATGTCCCCCCGCTGTTGCAGCGAGACGCCGGCTGTGACTGACAGCCGGCTCCCGCTGCGGGATAGCGCGGGATCTTATGTGATCCCGCGCTATCTCCAGGACGTAAGTTTACGCCCTGTTGCGGGAAGTACCCTGCTCCCAGGACGTAAACTTACGCCCTGCAGCGGGAATGGGTTAAACATGACATTACCTCAGCTGTGATGGGCAATGCAATGGGATATATTTATGTACCGCGGTGGCTTCCTGGCACCCACCCATGCTGTCGGTCCACAGGGACTTCACAATAGGGAGTTGTACCTGCCTGTGTCTATGAATTAAAAACCCCGGTCAGGTTGGGGCATGCAGTGTGGGCCGAAGCCCACCTGCATTTAATCTGATGTTAGCTCTGCTGTCCAGGGCACTGCAATGGGATACATTTATGTACAGCCGGTGGAAGCATTGTTCTCTATCACCATCAAAAACGTGGACCTTTTAACTTCATCAATCTGTGTATAATATTCATCCTCCTCCTCCGCCTCCTGAAACCTGACGTAATCACGAGGAACGGGCAATTTTTCTTAGGCCCACAAGGCTCAGTCATATAATTTTTGTAAACAATTTTTATACATTTCAATGCTCATTAAGTGTTGAAACTTGCACCTGAACCAATTTTTATTTTAACTGGGCTGCCTCCAGGCCTAGTTACAAATTAAGCCACATTAACCAAAGCGATTAATGGGTTTCACCTGCCCTCTTGGTTGGGCATGGGCAATTTTTCTGACGTACATTAGTACTGTTGGTACACCGATTTTTTGGGGCCCTCGCCTACAGTGTAATCCAATTAATTTTTTGCCCACCTGCATTAAAGCTGACGTTACATCAGCTGTGCTGGGCACTGTAATGGGATATATTTATGTACCGCGGTGGCTTCCTGGCACCCACCCATGCTGTCGGTCCACAGGGACTTCACAATAGGGAGTTGTAACTGCCTGTGTCTATGAATTAAAAACCCCGGTCAGGTTGGGGCATGCAGTGTGGGCCGAAGCCCACCTGCATTTAATCTGATGTTAGCTCTGCTGTCCAGGGCACTGCAATGGGATACATTTATGTACAGCCGGTGGGTTCCAGGGAGCCACCCATGCTGTGGGTGCACACGGAATTCCCATTGCGGAGTTGTACCTGCCTGTGACTATTTATAAAAAAACGCGGTCTGACTGGGGCATGCAGACACCTTGACAGAATGAATAGTGTGTGGCACATAGGTTCCCCATTGCTATGCCCATGTGTGCAGCTCCTGATGGCGGTGGCAGAGGATTATATTTCTCATTGCTTCTGTACAGCATTGTGGGCTATCGCTCCGCCCCTTTTAAAGAGGGTCGCTGCCTAGCCGTGCCAACCCTCTGCAGTGTGTGCCTGCGGTTCCTCCTCATGACAGACGCACTTATAAATAGACATGAGGGTGGTGTGGCATGAGGGCAGCTGAAGGCTGCGCAGGGAAACTTTGGTGTGCGCTGTGGACACTGGGTCGTGCGGGGGGGGGGGTTGTGCAGCATGTAACCCAGGAGAAGTGGCAGCGGAGTGTCATGCAGGCAGTGATTGTGCTTTGTTGGAGGTAGTGTGGTGCTTAGCTAAGGTATGCCTTGCTAATGAGGGTTTTTCAGAAGTAAAAATTGTTGGGAGGGGGGGGGGGAGCCAATCTTGCCACTATTGTGGCTTAATAGTGGGACCTGGGAACTTGAGATGCAGCCCAACATGTAGCCCCTCGCCTGCCCTATCCGTTGCTGTGTCGTTCCCATCACTTTCTTGAATTGCCCAGATTTTCACAAATGGAAACCTTAGCGAGCATCGGCGATATACAAAAATGCTCGGGTCGCCCATTGACTTCAATGGGGTTCGTTAACGAACCCTCGAGCATCGCGAAAATTTCGTCCCGAGTAACGAGCACCCGAGCATTTTGGTGCTCGCTCAGCTCTATTAAAAAACCTTTTATTTGAAGATTTTTTTTCTACCTTAAATGTCCAGGTGTATCTCTGTCTGTATATTTTTTGCTATTACATTATGTCTGTTAATAACAGGAGATAATCAGACAAAAAAATACCCACACTGGTGGCAATGAAGTTTGTGGCCTGTTAGTGTTTCTGCCCCTCATTCAGCAGGTCCTGAATTTGAGAAGCCACAATAACAAATGAGGAACAGCTTGAAAAATAATAAAATATCTAGCGCACCCCCCTTCCCTAGTTCTTTAATAGAATTGCTGAGAGCTATCCCCTTCCTCCTATCAATGTCCTGTGTAGAAAAATATACAACGGACTTAAAACTACACAGATGACTGAGGTTTCATGAGTAATTATTGAGTAAGTTAGGCAGGGAGCATTACTCCATGCTGCTGAGTGGAAAGGTAAATATAGTGGCTTGGGAGCATACCCTTCCCCTCTCAAGGAGGTGGGTGAATATGTAATGTGTAGCTGTTCAACTTGCATACCCCTAAGGCTGGTCTTGAGTACTGCTATTATATCTGCATGAGTGTGTGAGAGAAGTTTAAGTATAGTAGTGTTAAAAGCACATCATTCCTGCAACGATTTTGTCTCATTTCACAAGCAAAGGTCAGCATTTATAATAATGAATTCTTCTTAACAAATGTCCTTGTGTTACATCATTCCTTCTCATCGCATTTTACAAAGCATCAAGTCAACACTTTATAATGAACTGTTCTTTTGAACTAGATAAATGTACTCCAGATCTACTGCCATTACTGGTGCTTCCTTTCAAGGTTTCATCTTCTCTCTTTTTATTAATTAGTAATGTTACATCACTGCCAAGAAATTCCCTATGAAATTCCCTATAACTTTACTATGATTAGCTATGAAATGCTTATTATATTTTGATTGGATGCTGAGGGGCGAAATGTGCTCAAGATCAGTTTACATCAGTACTAAGTTTACTGTATAAGATGTACTTTATAAATGTGCTTCAGAAGAAGAGCTTAGAAACATCACTTAAGTGTTTCTCATTGTTTTATTTTCCAATGCATTGAAATAATAATAATTGGGCATACCTGATTGATGACTATGACACCTGTTCAGTATCACCTAGATTAAGTGATTACTCCAACAAGTATAATCAGTACACATATGGTGAACTTCATCCAAATGCAGTGAATTTGGCAGGACTGACCGACCATTTCATGTGTATAGCGATGTCTCATCTCTCTACAAACGTCAGATCTCAGGGTAAAGAAGAATCAGGCATGTTGGATTTCAACATACCCAATCCTTTGTTCTCACAGGAGATAAGTTGCCACCAGAGATGTCTTACAGTGTCTTATTTTCCTCTCTTTATTAAAAGCACACGCACGATCTACAACCTTAGCCAAACAAGGGTTCAACCAACAATTACCACAGCCGTATGGTCACCACTCACCAGTTATGCTATTTGAAATAATGAAAACCATGTTGACAGACATACCCCAATCAGCTTAGCTGGCCTCCTAAGCTTTGGTAGGACAGGTAATTTTACTAAGATTACATTACTGCACATTTCATCAGTAAACCGGCATACACCACAATTATTCACACAATTCTGAGCAATCACATTGATAATTTAGTAATAGTGCCCCCTCTCTGGGCCACTCACCTGCTATGCACATCCACATCCTCCCCTCCACAATCATTCTGCCCACTAGGATGAACAGTCAAGCAAAGATAAGCCTGTGACAGTGTTTTAATGGCTGAGCAAATGCTGCTAAACATCATGTGGGTGCTACGATTCCTATTGAAGCATTTTAGCAAGCTCGAGTCCAGGTTTCCTCTGTGGTTCCCACATGACAATGTTGTTAAAAGCTGTAATTGGTGTTATAGCAGTCTACTGCCTCAGCAATCAGCAAAGACAGAGCAGTACTCAGCAAATGTTCTGGGCAGCTACAGGAGATGGAGGAGAAGACATGCATCCTATTTGTGTTTTCATCCCTCCGACTTGGGCAGTTTAGTGTGGCTATCAACTGTTGTGACACTGACAGCTGGGTGGAAGAGATCATTTTACAGATATAATAACTATAAAGTGCACTGTATTTAATTTCCTTTCTTTTGAGTTTGCTAAAAACATAAAAAATGTAATCTTGGTGTTGCAGCAGTGCTGGGCTCGCTGCCGGGTTGATGGAGTCCGGTGCAGGTTTTAGACATGGTTCTGAACCTTCTAGCTTAGTAGGTGTGACGCAATTTGCTCACATCTGTGGATGATTAGCTGGATATTTAGCTGGGATGTATAGGAAGCTAAGGTGCTGTAAATTGTCAGTTGCTCGCTGTCTGAGCTGGTGGTTAGTGGCTCCCGTGGACAGCATGGTGTTCCCTACTTCGGACGGCTCTGTGTGCTACGGCTTATTCTACTAAAGCTAACTGCTGTGTTTTATTTTGTTTTGTCCTTTATTAGTTTGGCCAAGTAGGGTTACTTAGGTGCCAGGAACAAGTGCAGGCCCGCATCTATCGATGAGATAGGCAGGGCCATCTCCCTCATTCATTATGTATTTAGGGAAAGACTTCCCATTTATTATTTGTTGGTTTGTTTTGGGCGCCAGACTGGGGGCAATTATTGTGCATGTGTGCAAGTAATTGTCCAGCACGTTCTGTGCAGACATAACACTTAGATTAGCCAATCAGATACCTACAGAAGGGAGTTTGTCGCTGTTTTCTTATTGTGGTGTCTAAGTTTCTATAGACACATGGTAGAAATAAAAGGTTTATTTAAAGTTATATGCATGTGGATGTTATTACAACTTAACAAGATATATACTGAGAAACACTTACTGCTCACCTACTAAAAACAGGAAATCCCCTTGCTAAACCACTGTGTATCAGACTACAACATTACATAAAGCTATGGTCAATTGAAACCTATGTTCTGCATCATTTATGACTCTAAAGTGGCTCATAACCCGACTATGAAAAACAAATCAACTTTTTGTCATTTTTTGCAATACAGTGATCCCTCGTCTATCACGGGGGTTACGTTCCAGAGACCCCACGATACGTGAAAATCTGCAAAGTAGCATACACTAATGAATCTGTCAGATAAACTGTCAAACATTCGGAAAAGTGAGCAAACAGACCAATGCTATGATCAGTAAGCCAATCAGCGCCCAGGATACAGAACACATTCCATCAGCCAATAGTGTGCTATGTACAACCTTGCATTTGCAAGTGCTAGTGGTGTACTGTATTTCCTGTAACAAAGCAAGAACAGAATTATATATGGTCTATCTAAAATCCACGATGCACTGAAGCCACAGTCATTGAACCGCGATATAGCGAGGGATCACTATATATATAATGGACATCTTGGCTCATCCTTTTGTGGAGATAAATATCCTTCTAACAAAGGGATGACTACCAACCTCTACTGGTTCTTCTTCATCTCACACAGCGGAACAAAGACCTGCTTCCAGAGGGGTCACTAAAAGAGGTATTGCAGACTCCCTACAGGCCTTGCCCCAACTCTACTGGCCCTTCTTCCAAAAAGGAACTCATTCTTCCACTGCAGATGATCAAAATATGGAGAACCTCTCCTCTAATTTACAATTGTTTTCAGGTATGAATAATCCTTTAACCACTAATAAATTAAAGAAGCTGCTTATGTCTCTTCAAAAGGACATTTGTTAGATATGCAAAAAAAATCTAATTGACTTCAATCCAATATTGCCCACCTTGGTAGAGGCCATGTTGAACAAAAATGGTCTAGTTCTCCACTGCCCACAATAAGTTGGTAGATGCTCACAATGTCCTGGAAAAAGAAATCTTCCAACTACATGAAAAGTTATAGACCTTGAAGATAAGTCACAAAGAAAAAACATAAAATTCAGTGGGATTCTGGAATCTGTATCCCCCGCTAACCTTCCTCAATACCTATTCCAGCTCTTTCAATTTTTTTTATATCCCTATCTCTACTGGAATATGCAATTGATAGAGCACACAGAATTCCTAAAGCTTGCTGGATCTTAGAGGCTGCTCCATGGGACATCTTGGTTCAAATCCAGGAAGGCGAAGAGGATTTTTACCAGATTCCACATTGATGTTCCCTGATTCCTCTCCAACAACTTTGCAACTCCAAAGATGATTCTCATCTGTTACCTCTGCTCTTCGTGGTGTCAACATTAAATATAAATGGGGCTTTCCTACTAAGATTCTCATCTCAAGAAATTGTGTGTTCTATGTAGCAACTCCTGAAAAAGTGGGATATTCCTGTTGATCAAGCTGCACCTCCTTCAACAAGTAGGCCACCATATTAGATTACACAAGAATGGTCCTCCACTGGCAAGAATGGTCATCATAAGTATTTTAATGATAATGTTTAGATATGAGCGAGCACACTTGGTAAGGGCAGCTATTCGAGCAAGCCTCGCTCATTTCGAGTAACTGCCTTCTCCTCCGAGTGTGCTCGGGGGGGGGGGGGGAGGCAGCAGGAGGCGGCAGGGGAGAGCGGAGGGGAGTGGGAGAGAGAGTGAGAGAGATCTCTCCCCCCTCTCTCCCCACCCCCCCGCTAACCCCCACTGCCCGCTGCTCACCCCCAATGCCCCCCCGAGCACGCACGGAGGAGAAGGCAGTTGCAGTTACTCGAGATGAGCAAGGCTCGCTAAAGTAACTGCCCTTACCGAGCATGCTCGCTCATCTCTAATAATGTTATCTTTTTGTACTTTTCAAATCTTTTCTTACTTTAATACTTTATTGGCATTATGGAGCTATTCATAATATTTAGATATGTTAATACCCCAAAGTTATTATTCACGTTTGGCACAATGGGCACTAGGTGAACACCATGATATTGCTTTTCAGTCTTTTTATTTGTTCTACTGTTACTTTTGCTTTTTTTAAATTGAGAGGTCTTTCTTTATGCTACATGTCCACCACTCACCATCCACCATGAAGTCAGCACAGATTTTTTCTTTATTTATACATCATGCCTATTACTATTTCTTTATCACATGTAAGGGCTTCAACAGTCCATTTAAATGGAGTTTGCTATGCTGCGAGGCGTATTATTTGCTCAAGAAACACATGTTATAAAAGCTAAACATCTTAAATGCTCTCATTCTAAATTCCTGGTTCTTTTCTTGGCTTCAATCCTTGATAGAAATAAAGGAGTACTAATTGCAATCAGTAATTTGGTATCACTTTCTCAGCAGGACTTATATGTAGATCATTTAGGTCATTTCATAATTCTTGTCTGTGAAATTAATAATTCCCCTTTCGTTTTAGTGAATGTATATTTCCCATATAAGCGGCAAGCTACATTTTTTTCTCTTCTTGTAAGGAGCTGCTAAGATATGAAAGGGCACTTTGATAATTAGGGATGACTTCAATTAAGTTATAGATATAACGCTGGATTCTTCTTCTGTATCTAGATTACTTTCCCCTATAGTCTTGCTTTTGCATAGAGAGGAATTTATGATGTTTGGTGCTGTCTTCTTGGCTCTGAAAAAGACTGTACCTTTTTATCTTTGCCTCATTCTTCCTATTCAAGAATTGATTTGTTTCTTTTTGATGCCAAAGGATTGAGAGAGGTTGTACAAACCAAGATTGGAACTATTACCTGGCAAGATCATGCCCCAGTGTTTTTATCATTGCACAAGAAGTTTCACTTCTCCTTCCTTCCCCTGGAGAATGAATGCATTCTTTCCCACCCAGAACACAAATCTAACTTGAAAACCAAATTAGAAATGTTTTTTACAATTAACTCTCAGTCAGTTTCTACCATCTTCTCAGTGAGGTATGCCCACAAAGGCTGTATGAGAGATTTATTTATAAAATACTGTTCTAGGGCTAAAGGAAAGAGAAAAAAAATTATCCTCCATGGCCTCTCAAATTAATACCATTGACTCCCTAAATAATGCTATCCCACACCTCAAAGAACAAAAGAGATATTTAGGTTGGGGCCCAAGCTTTAGAGTCGTACTGGGACACTATTGGCCAAAGTCTTAAATGTAAGAAAAGTATATCTTTTCGACTCCCTAAGTAATTTCTAATTGATTTGCCCCATATTACTCCTCTTTTTATAATCTAAGAGTAGATACAAATACACATTAATCCCCAATTGAAAAAAAATTAACATTTTCTCCAAAACATTAATCTTCTGTGCCTGTCACCTGACTAATTAGCCTCTCTTTCTACACCAATCTCTAGTTCTGAAGTTCTAGAAGCCATCAAAATATTAAAACTTCTCAAATCTCTGGACCGAGATGGCTTCTCTGATGGTAAGTATAAAAAATACTCTTCCCTTCTGGACACCACTTGATGATAGCATTTAATGAGGCAATGGATAACGATTTCCCTCTGAAATGATAGAAGCCCTTCCTGACACTTTACTCAAACCTGTCAAAGAAACTACTTCCCTAGCTAATTTTCGTTATACTTCCTTTATGAATACTGATGTAAAAATTTATGCTAAGATTCTCAGCATCTGATTCTTTTCTATTCTTCCAATGTTGGTTGCTGCAGATGAAGTAAGTTATGTCCCACAGAGACTGGCTCTGATGGAACCCACCGGTTCCTGCATCTCAGTAAGACAGCTGCACTTGGTCATACAGTAGAACCTCTACTAACATTGGTAATCCGTCCGATAGCAATTGTCATTACCTGAAACCGTCGCTACTCAAGGTTATTATTTCCATAGGAATCAATGTAAATCCAATTAATTTGTTCTAGACATTCCAAAAAACACACCAAACCACATTTAATGGAGAATAAATATGGTCTTTAATACCCAAATTAATAACAATAATAAATTAATATAAGAGACTACTGTAAAGAATAAATGAACATTTAACATGTTATTGAACATGTTACTGTGTGTTACATAGGACTGCAGGTCATATCTACTACATCATCTGTCTTTAGCATTATCACCGTGTTCTCTGTGCGGTTACATAAGATTGCAGGTAACATCTGTTGTACTATAGTACGTCATCTGTCCTGAGCGTTATCACTGTGTTCTCTGTGCTGTTACATAGGACTGCTGGTGACATCTGCTGTACTACAGTACATCAACTATCCTGAGCGTTATTACTGTGTCCGCTATGTTGTTACATAGGACTGCAGGTGACATCATTATCTGCTCCTTTCAGTTTGAGCCCTGTTGTGCAGACGGACATAATATTAAGGCCACATTGGGTATGTTTCTGACCACAGGACAATTGGTAGTATCCTTTTTGGGGTGTAAGTCTTCATTTTTGTGTGTGCTGTACACAAAAAAAATAGTTTTTAATGACACAATTGCCAAAAAAATGAAAATAGTAATTTTATCCTTCTGCTTTGCTCAGATTCATTCAAAAACTGTGGGGTTAAAATACGCAGTACACACTAGATGAATTTGTTAGGGGTCTAGTTTTCAAAATGGAAGCATTTGTGGGGCTTCTCCATCGTTTTGGCCGCTCAAGGGCTCTACAAGTGGGCAATGGAGCCTAAAATGCCTTCAAGCAAAATGCATATTCTGAAAAGCCACCGGCTGCTCCTTTTGGTTTGAGCCCTGTTGTGCATACGGACATAAGATTAGGGCAACAATGAGTGTGTTTCTGTACACAGGACAAATGGGGGTATCCATTTTGGGGTGCAAGTCTTCATTCATATATATGCCGTACAAAAAAAGTGTTTTTATAATGATATAGTTGCAAGAAAATGAAAATTTCAATTTTTTCCTTCTGCTTTGCTTAGATTCATTCAAAAATTATGGGGTCAAAATAGGCAGTACACCCCTAGATGAATCCGTTGAGGGGTCTTGTTTTCAAAATGGGGTAATTTGTTGAAGTTCTTTGTCGTTTGGCCACTCAAGGGCCCTACAAGTGGGCAATGGGGCCTAAAACGCCTTTAAGCAAAATTTCGTTCTGAAAGCCATCGGCTGCTCCTTTCGGTTTGGGCCCCGTTGTGCATACTGACATAAGATTAGGGCCACAATGGGTATATTTCTGAACACAGGACAAACAGGGGGCATCCATTTTGGGTGCAAATCCTCATTATCAGAAAAAATCCTTTCTTTTAAATGACATATTTGCAAAAATATGAATTTTATTTTTTCTCCTCTAAATTGCAATAATTCCTAAAAAAGAAGCTGTGGGGTCAAAATACTCATGATATTAATCAATGTTGAATTTGTACTACATTCTACAATTCTTAAATAACTTCCACAAACCCTTTATTTCCTGGTGGGCAGAATAGCAGTTGTTAAAATGATGGTTTTTACCATGCATTCTCTACATTTTTAGGACTGTGGCAATTGCTATCCTAAACTCCTTTTTTACTAAACTACAGACTATTCTTAACAATTTCATTTGGGCGGCACTCATGCAAAAATAAAATTTTCCACTTTAGCTAGACCCTTGACATTAAACATTATTTTCAGGCAGGAATTTTGGACCAAATCAAACACTGGTGGCTATCTTCTTAGAATAAAAGGTGGGTATTGATTGAGTCCACCATCTTAGGAGCCCCTCTGATTTCTCTTTTGGGGGTTAAATATGCCCCTATATCGTCTCACTCCTTACTGATATTGCTAATCTCAGCTCATTTTGGGCAGCATTATGTTTACACATCAGTATCTCTGGTTCCGATCTCGGTCCTTCCTTTACATTTTTTATCCTCCATCCTCACAGACTTTGAATTGGAGCTTGAGAATCTTTTGGCATAAGGAAAATTGACAATTTATATGCAAATAATTCTATATTAGATCTTCCTACACTTTCATTTCCAAAACCTAGTAGTATGTTTTTTTCCTTTCTTAAGATTACAACACACTCTTTTATCCCTAGATATTCATAAGTCTATTTCCCCAAAGTCTGCTTTTATTTTATTTTTTCTTTGCCTACCTTGGCATCTAAGGGCATTTCCATCTTTTATGATGATTTTTCCCCCTAGCTTCTCAAAGCAAATTTCTTCATATGCAACTATCAATTCCAACTGGAGGAATGGAGGATGGCTCTGCCTTGAACTAAAAAAGTTTCATATGGAATCGGGCATTGGGAGCCCTTGCTAAAAAGTATATATGCATTGTTTTCAAACTCCTGCTAGAATCACCAAAATGAATACTTTAATCACTAGAACATGTTGGAGAGGATGTGGCCTCAAGGTTACCTATTTCCATATGTGGTGTTCTGTCATTCGTTCTTTTTGGAATAGGATTTTTTATTTTGTTTATACTGTATCACATAATTTTGTGGCCCTGGACCCAGCAATGGCTCTTTGCATTTGCACACAGATAAACTCTAGAGATGAGCGAACACGTTCGGCCCCGCCCCTTTTTCGCCCGAACACCGAACTTTGCGAACACTTCAGTGTTCGGGCGAAAAAGTTCGGGGGCCGCCGTGGCAGCGCGGGGGGGTGCGGCGGGGAGTGGGGGGGAGAGAGAGAGAGAGAGGGCTCCCCCCTGTTCTCCGCTACTGCTGCCCGCGCCGCCGCGCATCTCCCCGCCCCCCGGCGGCACCCGGACCTTTACGCGCGAACACTGCAGTGTTCGGCAAAGCCGGTGTCCGGGTGCGGATGTGTCCGTAACGGACACGTTCGCTCATCTTTAATAAACTCCCATCTTTTTATTCAGTTATTATCTCCCATATTTTTCTTCTTTTTTGCCAGGCAAGTGCCAAAAAATGGAACTCTTCAGATGCATCTTCATTAATGTTGCGTATCATTTAAAGGAACTATGTTCTTATAGAAACATTACTAAAACCTCCTAATTTTCTTCCTGGGCACCTTGGACAGAATAGTCGCTAAATCTCGAATAATATACATATTAACTACACAGTTTTTTTTTTAAAGATGCATTGTTTGTGCTGGGCCCGAATGCCAGGGGAGACAATATGGTCTGATTTGTTTTGATCTCTTCAACCCTGCTTCTTTCTGTATCTTCTTTTTTATATGGTATGATGGTGGACACTTCAATCCTACTCCTATTATTATTTTTGATCTTTACTCAATTTTTGTACTTTAATGGAATTATTTTAAATGTTCAAACTAAAATAAATCTCGGTATTTGTATAGCGCCAACTTATTCCGCAGCGCTTTCAGGTAATTATTACTTATTACCCCCCACAGCTGGGTTCTCATTTTACCGACCTCGGAAGGATGGAAGGCTGAGTCAACCTTGAGCCGGCTACCTGAATCATGCGGGGATCGAACTTGCAACCTTCAGGTCATAGGCAAGAGCTTACACTCTGCGTCACACGAGACTCATTTCACTCTCTTTAACTCTCGTTGTTCCAATATTGTGATCTGTCTACCGAGTCTTTCTTTTAGACCCGGGCTGTAAGCTTTTAAGTTTGTTTTGTTATGTTAATCATTTCAAAGTAATTTCAATAAAGTAATAATTATTTAAATAATAAACAGAGTAAAATATGAATGTATGAAATATTATTTAATATTAGACTAAATAATCTAAATTACATAATTATACTTTCATTTATCATATTTCAAACATAACAAAGTCAAAATCTTTCCTTAATATAAAGCTTAACAATCTTTGATCAGTCAGCTGTTTTGGGATAATGCATACTTAACATGCTTGACTTAGCATATTACTCAGTGTGAGGAATGAACACTAATTCCTATTGTATGCTGCATGTGTTCACATTTTGGACAAGATTATATTCCTATGAAACAAGTGTTTAAAATAACGAACATGTTCACATGTCACCACATGTCCCACAATTAATTTCAAGACTCACTTGAAAAAGGCTATAATGTAATAATAATAATAATATATGCCACCTAATAAAGCAAAAAGACATATAAATGTTTTTTTCTTATAAAAGTGTTTCACAATTTTCTTTGTTCCCTCAATTTGCATTCCAAAAAGACAAGAAAAGGAAACAAATCCAGTTAGAATTTCCATAGTTCTTAAAAAAAACAACAGCAATAACAAAATAACATTAACATAACTGTATGTAGTTATTGGAGTTACAAAGTTAGAAATACTAAAAAGGAATATGTTTGTCTGGAACTGTCCAAACTGCAGGCATGATGTTATAGAGCAGGAGGAGCTGATCAGACTGATATATAGTTTATGGGGAAGAGTTGGTATAATTTGTATTTTAGCGGGCTGTCTCATCAGTGATTGACAGCTGTCTGTGAATGACTGTACATACAGGGGTAACTTTTAGTCACTGATAGAACTGCCCATTGGACTGTTCAGCTCAGAATGAGCAAAAATTTAAAGGGGTTTTCCAGGCACAAAATTGAAATTCTGAAAATGCTGAAATTTAGGAAGTACAGCTAAGTGGCCAAACACGTACCTTTTGTTAGTCACTCTGGACTCTCTCCTTTATCCCATGCAGCCATCAATCTGCTGTTGTGCTTACATGCATCACTTCTACCAACTGCAGGCATCATGTTATAAAGCAGGAGGAATTGGGAGATTAGTATCTAGTTTTATGGGGAAAGACTCAGTATAATTTGTAATCTAAGTGTTTTCTTCATTTAGGCATCTGCTTTTTCTGAGCTGAGTAGTTCAATAGGCACTCCTATCAGAATCATAGAATTGTAAAGTTGGAAGGCACCTCCAGGTTCATCTGGTCCAACCCCCTGCTCAGTGTAGCATTCACTAAGTCATCCCAGACAGATATTTGCCCAGCCTCTGTGTGAACACTTCCATTGAAGGAGAACTCACCAGCTCCTGTGGTGACCTGTTCCACTAATTGATCACCCTCACTGTCAGAAAGTTTTTTCTAATATCTAATTTGTGTCTCCTCCCTTTTAGTTTCATCCTATTGCTTCAAATATTTTTTATGTGCAAATGAGATCCCTCTGACTGTGACAGTCCTTCAGATATTTGTAGACAGCTATTACATCTCCTCTCAGCCTTCTTTTTTGCAAGCTAAACATTCCCAGATTCTTGAACCGTTCTTCATAGGACTTGTTTGCAGACCGCTCACCATCTTGGTAACACTTCTCTGAACTTGCTCCAGTTTGTCTATGTCTTTTTTAAAGTGGGGTGCCCAGAACTGGACACAGTATTCCAGATGAGGTCTGTCTATGGAAGAGTAGAGGGGGATAATGACCTCACGTGATCTAGACTCTATGCTTCTCTTAATACATCCCAGAATTGGGTTTGCCTTTTTGGCTGCTGCATCACACTGTTGACTCATCTTCAGTCTACGATCTTTTAGTATGCCCAAGTATTTTTCACATGTACTGCTGCTTAGCCCAATTCCTCCCATTCTGTATGTGCTTTTTTTTTTCATTTTTCTTGTCCAGATGTAGGACTTTGTATTTCTCCTTGTTAAATACAAGCCCATTAAACTGTTCAGCCCAGAATAGGGAGAGTAAGGTGGTCAATACAGATATGGCAAAAAATAAAGTGGCAGCTATACAGCAAGACACCTTCCCAATTTGTTACAGCTGCTAATAGTAATGTTACGTTAAAGTTTTAGCTTTAAATTCCAACTGCAAGATGGTGCTGAAAACTGATGTATAATATGAGAAATGGCGCTTATGCACAAGATGTTTTGATTACCCGAGCTACAGCATTAATGTTAACAATTTGCTTTTGTAAAAAACTGCTATACTTTAAAACATTACGTATTGACAATGGCATTTGTCCTGGCAATATACACATCTGTGCTGTTCCTACAAAAATACCTAAAATATATAAAAATAGTCAAAATGATGACACAAATACTTGTCAGTCAGTGCTTAAGAACTAGACAGCAGACGTCTTGGTAATCTGCGTTGGAACAGCCTTGCCATTTGCGTCCACGACTTGAAGCAACAGTTATTTTTCTTCTTCTTCATTACTAAAAAGTCTGAAAATTCATGGTCTTTGAGCTCAACCTTGTCGTAGACATAAGAACCTGAAACTCTGCCCCAAATAAAGGTTTGTTAAAAGGAAAAAAATTGAGGGTGTCTTGCCTTGTAGTTCAAAGTTGAGATTTTTGTGTCACCCTAATGTAGAGACTTAGGCTGCTTTCACAACTGTGTTAGGACTTAGTTCAGGGTTTCAGTCTCTCTGCTCTATTTTTGGAATAGGAAAGGGAAATCAAACACAAAAAAAACAGATTGATTATTTTTCCCATAGATTTAAATGGAGTTTCAAAAAAATGAAAAACAAATGTTTTATAGCTATGCTGTCTTCAATATATTTTGGGGTGGAAGTGATAAAACACATGCTGTGGGGCTTATTCCCCTAATTTTTATAGATCCTAGCAACACCCCTGGTATAAAACAAGATATACACGCATTCCTTTGCTCACTTTCTTCCTGGTCCTTTTACAGATCTCAATGGACCCATTTCGGAAGCTGAGATAATACAAACTACTGTTTTAGTTTCCTTTTCTTAATGACCTGTGTCATGATATGTGTCGTTAAGGTAAATTAAAATGTGTGACTTGGTACAAATGCTGTTCATTCTGTTTCTATTTTCTGATTTAAGCTTGTTTTAGTACATGTAATAAGATGCGGGATGTAACATTATTGGACAATAATTTGTTATCCTGCCAGTTATATTTCTCCCATTAACAAACAGGATATTTAAATCCATTGTCTGGTCTAGTCAACATTGTTTTGTTATATTTAGCTATTTTGGGCTAGTAGAAAGAAGAAAGACATTTGATGCATATACAATAATTTTAATTGTCACACAGAAAAGCGTTAAATATAGCAGTCAAAAGGTGGTTCTTTCACCAACCTAAACCAATCATGAGGGATTTAAATAGAGAGACCTTTGATGATCAATCATGATCAAGGAATTTGCAAATTGAGATTGTGTACAAAGCACTTTAAGGCTGGATTAACACACATTTGCTGAGGGCTTTTTGTTACTGCAATTTTAATGGTTTTTTTTGTATGTCTAAAACACCACAGCCGGATGCTAATTTAACCACTTCTTGAAAAGATGTTTTAGCTCTCTTCATTAACAGGAATGTTCCTCCTGAATATTTACAGCCTATAAGCAGTCAGGAACTTGTAAAAGTCTATAGTAAATTCCATTTTTTTGCTTAGTTGTTTTTGTGGCTTTTGTGAGGTTAGTGGCATTTTTTTCTTCAAAAATCAGCATTCTCTGGTTTGGTGTCTTTTTCTACCATTTTCTGATATGCTTCTCTATAGTTTGCGAAAAATGCCAGAAAAAGAAATGCTTCAAATGACACATAATAAAAACCATAATTAGAAACACTTGTAAGAAATGCTATAAAAACATGTGAAACACATGAAGTTTTTTTCTTATTTGAAAGCATTTAAATACTGTGAAAAAATGATGCGTGTGAACAAAGTCTAAATGAGAGTCCATGGGTAAAAGACCATCGATTTTGATTATCTCCTAAGTTTAAAGTGTCTTCGAAACTTCTCTGATTCTGTAGATGGCAGATTTTTCTATCAGACCACATGAACCACAGGCAAGATAAGTGTAAATTCTTCATATTTAAAGTCAAAATTGCAGTCTGTCAGTAAACAATTTCAGGCAGTTTGCTTACTATATGATCAAAAGTATTGCTTTACTAGGTCATCTAAAATGAAGTTAATATCTTAAGGCTTCATGTTATGTACAAAACTAAATTAAAAACTGTACCTTTAAGACATACTTGAAATGATTTTCATAACTTGCCTTGTGAAGAATTATTTATCTTTTCAGACTAATTTAATTTAAGTAATTGCAATACCAAACCTGTACCTGTTATCTGAAAGGGCCCCAAACAAACTCACAGTGCAGATGGACTGATAAAACCTGATGCTAATGTAATAAATGGAAAACCTTGCACAATTACAATAATTTAATTTGCATAGCAAACGACTCGAAGGATTAGCTAATTGCTGCCTTTGGCTGTTAGCATCAGATGGCGTTCCATAATAGAGTGCCTTATTGCATTATCATTCTGGCATGTGGTACATAATTAGAACTTTTGATTTGTAAACCTTTTTAGTTGTTTAGGTTTCAAAAGCTGGTTCTGTGTAATATGTGAAAGCATATAATTGTATAACAATGCAAAGAGAGTTGCCATAGCACTCAGCGCTGCGAATCAAGGCTGTAGGTAGTAAGCTATTTCTGTCCATGTCAAGAAATGTCTTATCTCTACTCCCTGTGGTTACCTCCTTCTTGATAATATATAAAAGCTTTTCTTTTTTAATACATCCTTTCTTTCAGGTAACCTCACAGCACTAATTTCTGTGATGTAGAGTGAAACATATAGAAAACTACCATTAGATCTCTTTAAGACGCTTTGCTCTTATTTTCTTACTAGAAGAACGTATTGTTGCTGAATGTTTTGTTACAATTTCTGCAGAATAAATGTATATTTTAATATATGCAATAAATAGCTGCATAGATTTACTCCACTGTGATACAACATGCAAATTTACTAAAGAATTTCATTTATGAGGAGAGTGTTGGTGAAACAAGGGCACATAAAAGGGATTTTCTGATTTGTTCTTTAAAATTATTTTTCCTATCACTCTCACCCCAAACAGTAAATCAATTATTAATTCACATCTTGTAACCCAAGACATCAGTGCTTTTTTGCCTCCCTGGTGACATCCTAAAAAAAACAGGTCACGTGAGCTTCTAATATAGAGGTCCTGGTCTATTAGCAGGATGCCATAGATGGCTCACTTTGGGGTCTACTGTCATCTGCAGCTGTTATGTGGATAAACAACAAAGTGACCGATGCAGCCAGATTTTGTTTGGAGAATCGGAGTAGAGAGTCATCGGACAGGTGCTTCTTTTTTACTTTATATTTTATTTCCTCTACTACCACTAATTAATTGGAAAACCCTGTAAAGAGAAACTATTTATTAACCATTGCAAAGAAATGTGTCATTATATGTCAGCCATTCTTATGAATAGCCATTCATGTATTGCATCGATGAGCTGGGTTAGCTAGAGTGGCTCTCTGTTGTGGTACATAGAAGGGGTCACAATTGAAGGGCTATCTTTATATGTTAGACAGTTGAAGAAAGTTAATTAAACAATTAAAAAATTATGGTCCTGCATGCATCCATAATATTTCTACATAATACAGATCATACATATAAAAAAATAAAAACATAAACCATGAAGAAGTAGCCACAAGTTGGAATAAAACCACCGCGGGGCCCTCGTGGCAGAAAAAATCCCTAAAAAGAGTAACTATATCAGTTAAACAAATACTGTTTAAAGTGCACCAACTTATATTTGGACTCTTGTGTAATGATTTTTTACAATGAACAAACTTTTAATCACCGCAGTTCAAAGGCTCCTCCGTAAGGCATATCAGAGAGATAAATTGTTCATACATTTTGATTTAGGTTTAAAGAAAGTCTGAATTAATCTACTTTTAAAAGTCACACAGGGAGATAACGATAAATTACATGAAGGGGTATTCCAGCTCATTGTATAAGAATACAAACTGTAGTTGCAGCCAGACTCCGTCACTCATCGTACCACAGAACACTGGTATCCCAGCCACATTAGGTGTGATTATTCTCAGAGCGAGAAACCAAGTAATCTTGTAGATATGATACCTTTTAATTGCTAACATGGTACCAAACCATTTTTTTTAAATTTTAGCCATATTATGTGTATACCAGATTGCACATGCATGCTTCAAGTGTCATTAGACCACTAAGACTTTTAGTACTAGCCTCCTAATAGTTTAGCTGACATGTGCTGTAGTGTTATTACTCAAACTGACACTTTTAGTTCAAATCCACTTCTAGTGTAAAATTATCCAAGTAAAGTATCATATTTAGAGATGAGCGAACGCGTTCGTCCGAGCTTGATATTCGTGCGAATATTAGGGTGTTCGGGATGTTCGTTATTCGTGACGAACACCATGCGGTGTTCTGGTTACTTTCACTTCCTTCCCTGAGACGTTAGCGCGCTTTTCTGGCCAATTGAAAGACAGGGAAGGCATTACAACTTCCCCCTGCAACGTTTAAGCCCTATACCACCCCCCTGCTGTGAGTGGCTGGCGAGATCAGGTGTTCGCCTAATATAAAAGTCGGCCCCTCCCGCGGCTCGCCTCAGATGCGGTGTGAGTTAGATGAGGGACAGTGCTGTTTATACCGGAGCTGCTGTAGGGAAAGAATTGGTAGTTAGTGTAGGCTTCAAGACCCCCCAAAGGTCCTTATTAGGGCCACTGATAGCTGTGTGTTGGCTGCTGTTAGCAGTGGGATTTTTTTTTCTTTCTCAAAATCGCCTCTGCAGACCGTTGCACCTGGCATTAGGGACAGAAGTGCTGCATAGGCAGGGAGAGTGTTAGGAGTGAGTGTAGCCTTCAAGAACCTCAACGGTCCTTTCTAGGGCCATATTTATCCGTGTGCAGTACTGTCCAGGCTGCTGTTGGCTGTGCTGCATTTTTTTTGGGCTTCTCAAAATCGCCTCTGCAGAGCATTGCACCCTCCATTGATACTGCAGGGAAAGAATTGTATAGGCAGGGCCACAACACAGTTATTATTCATAGAATATACGCAGTGCTGCCTGTTGGTGGGAAAAAACTGAAAAGAAATCTATTTGTCCAGCCTGTGTCCGTCCTTACGCCTGTGGAGACGTGTGAGCTGCGTGAAAAACATTGCTAAATCATACGCAGCCAGCTACGCTTTACTGCTGGGTTCGCCATTTGCTTTCCTTAATTGGGAAAAAAAAATACCTGCTCTCCAAGAGTTATAATAACTCTGCTACCCTCACGTTCTGTGACACATAAGCAGGGACACAGCGCAGTTATTAAACTTCGCAGGTTCATTGAATATACGCAGTGCTGCCTGTTGGTGGGAAAAAACTGAAAAGAAATCTATTTGTCCAGCCTGTGTCCGTCCTTACGCCTGTGTAGACGTGTGAGCTGCGTGAAAAACATTGCTAAATCATACGCAGCCAGCTACGCTTTACTGCTGGGTTCGCCATTTGCTTTCCTTAATTGGGAAAAAAAAATACCTGCTCTCCAAGAGTTATAATAACTCTGCTACCCTCACGTTCTGTGACACATAAGCAGGGACACAGCGCAGTTATTAAACTTCGCAGGTTCATTGAATATACGCAGTGCTGCCTGTTGGTGGGAAAAAACTGAAAACAAATCTATTTGTCCAGCCTGTGTCCGTCCTTACGCCTGTGTAGACGTGTGAGCTGCGTGAAAAACATTGCTAAATCATACGCAGCCAGCTACGCTTTACTGCTGGGTTCGCCATTTGCTTTCCTTAATTGGGAAAAAAAAATACCTGCTCTCCAAGAGTTATAATAACTCTGCTACCCTCACGTTCTGTGACACATAAGCAGGGACACAGCGCAGTTATTAAACTTCGCAGGTTCATTGAATATACGCAGTGCTGCCTGTTGGTGGGAAAAAACTGAAAACAAATCTATTTGTCCAGCCTGTGTCCGTCCTTACGCCTGTGTAGACGTGTGAGCTGCGTGAAAAACATTGCTAAATCATACGCAGCCAGCTACGCTTTACTGCTGGGTTCGCCATTTGCTTTCCTTAATTGGGAAAAAAAAATACCTGCTCTCCAAGAGTTATAATAACTCTGCTACCCTCACGTTCTGTGACACATAAGCAGGGACACAGCACAGTTATTAAACTTAGATAATTCATTCACTAGAGGCAGTGGGGCCTTTCGTTTTCCAAAAAGGGCAAAAATTATATTTGGCCTGCAGTCTTGCGCCAATTTATTTCCTGCCTGGGAAATCTAATCACTGGTAATACAGCATGCTGAGGGGTAGGGGTAAGCCTAGAGGACGTGGACGTGGACGTGGCCGAGGACGCGGAGGGCCAAGTGAGGGTGTGGGCACAGGCCAAGCTCCTGATCCAGGTGTGTCGCAGCTGTCTGCTGCGCGATTAGGAGAGAGGCACGTTTCTGGCGTCCCCACATTCATCGCCCAATTAATGGGTCCACGCGGGAGACGGTTATTAGAAAATGAGCAGTGTGAGCAGGTCCTGTCCTGGATGGCAGAAAGTGCTTCGAGCAACCTATCGTCTACCCGCAGTTCTGCGCCGTCCACTGCTGCCAATCCGAATCCTCTGTCTGCTGCTCCTCCTTCCTCCCAGCCTCCTCAGTCCACTACAATGACACCTGCTCAGGAGCGGGAACACTCCCAGGAACTGTTCTCGGGCCCCTGCTTAGATTGGGCAGCAGCGGTTCCTCTCCCACCAGAGGAGTTTATCGTCACTGATGCCCAACCATTCGAAAGTTCCCGGGGTCCGGGGGAAGAGGCTGGGGACTTCCGCCAACTGTCTCAACAACTTTCTGTGGGTGAGGAGGACGATGACGATCAGACACAGTTGTCTTGCAGTGAGGTAGTAGTAAGGGCAGTAAGTCCCAGGGAGCAGCGCACAGAGGATTCGGAGGAAGAGCAGCAGGACGATGAGGTGACTGACCCCACCTGGTGTGCAACGCTTACTCAGGAGGACAGGTCTTCAGAGGGGGAGTCAAGGGCATCAGCAGGGCAGGTTGCAAGAGGCAGTGCGGTGGCCAGGGGTAGAGGCAGGGCCAGACCGAATAATCCACCAAGTGTTTCCCAAAGCGACCCCTCGCGCCATGCCACCCTGCGTAGGCCGAGGTGCTCTAAGGTCTGGCAGTTTTTCACAGAGACGCCTGACGACCGACGAACAGTGGTGTGCAACCTTTGTCGCGCAAAGCTCAGCCGGGGAGCCAACACCAACAGCCTCACCACCACCACCATGCGCAGACATATGATGGCCAAGCACCCCGCAAGGTGGGACAAAGGCCGTTCACCGTCTCCGGTTTGCACCCCTGCCTCTCCCCCTGTGCCCCAACCTGCCACTGAGATGCAACCCCCCTCTCAGGACACAGGCACTACCGCCTCATGGCCTGCACCCACACCCTCATCTCCGCTGTCCTCGGCCCCATCCAGCAGTGTAGTTCAGCGCACCGTTCAGCCGTCGCTTGCGCAAGTGTTCGAGCGCAAGCGCAAGTACGCCGCCACGCACCCGCACGCTCAAACGTTAACCGTCCGCATCGCAAAATTCATCAGCCTTGAGATGCTGCCGTATAGGGTTGTGGAAACGGAGTCCTTCAAAAGTATCATGGAGGCGGCGGCCCCGCGCTACTCAGTTCCCAGTCGCCACTACTTTTCCCGATGTGCCGTCCCAGCCCTGCACGACCACGTCTCCCGCAACATTGTGCGCGCCCTCACCAACGCGGTTACTGCCACGGTCCACTTAACTACGGACACGTGGACAAGCACAGGCGGGCAGGGCCACTACATCTCCCTGACGGCACATTGGGTGAATTTAGTGGAGGCTGGGACAGAGTCAGAGCCTGGGACCGCTCACGTCCTACCCACCCCCAGAATTGCGGGCCCCAGCTCGGTGCTGGTATCTGCGGAGGTCTATGCTTCCTCCACTAAAGCACCCTCCTCCTCCTCCTCCTCCTCTGTCTCACAATCAAGATGTGTTAGCAGCAGCATGTCGCCAGCAGTCGGTGTCGCGCGGTGTGGCAGCACAGCGGTGGGCAAGCGTCAGCAGGCCGTGCTGAAACTACTCAGCTTAGGCGATAAGAGGCACACGGCCCACGAACTGCTGCAGGGTCTGACACAGCAGACCGACCGCTGGCTTGCGCCGCTGAGCCTCCAACCGGGCATGGTCGTGTGTGACAACGGCCGTAACCTGGTGGCGGCTCTGCAGCTTGGCAGCCTCACGCACGTGCCATGCCTGGCCCACGTCTTTAATTTGGTGGTTCAGCGGTTTCTGAAAAGCTACCCACGCTTGTCAGACCTGCTCGTAAAGGCGCGCCGGCTCTGCGCACATTTCCGCAAGTCCCACACGGACGCTGCCACCCTGCGCACCCTGCAACATCACTTTAAGCTGCCAGTGCACCGACTGCTGTGCGACGTGCCCACACGGTGGAACTCTACGCTCCACATGTTGGCCAGGCTCTATGAACAACGGAGAGCTATAGTCGAATACCAACTCCAACATGGGCGGCGCAGTGGGAGTCAGCCTCCTCAATTCCTTTCAGAAGAGTGGGCCTGGTTGGCAGACATCTGCCATGTCCTTGGTAATTTTGAGGAGTCTACCCAGGTGGTGAGCGGCGATGCTACAATCATTAGCGTCACCATTCCTCTGCTATGCATCTTGAGAAATTCCCTGCAAACCATAAAGGCAGCTGCTTTGCGCTCGGAAACGGGGGCGGGGGAAGACAGTATGCCGCTGGATAGTCAGGGCACCCTCCTGTCTATTTCTCAGCGCGTACAGGAGGAGGAGGAGGAGCATGAGGAGGATGAGGAGGAGGGGGAAGAGACAGCTTGGCCCGCTGCTGACGGTACACCGGCTGATTGCCTGTCATCCTTTCAGCGTGTATGGCCTGAGGAGGAGGAGGAGGAGGAGGAGGATCCTGAAAGTGATCTTCCTAGTGAAGACAGCCATGTGTTGCGTACAGGTACCCTGGCACACATGGCTGACTTCATGTTAGGATGCCTTTCTCGTGACCCTCGCGTTGCACGCATTCTGGCCACGACGGATTACTGGGTGTACACACTGCTCGATCCACGGTATAAGGAGAACCTGCCCACTCTGATTCCCGAAGAGGAAAGGGGTTCGAGAGTGTTGCTATACCACAGGACCCTTGCGGACAAGCTGATGGTAAAATTCCCAGCCGACAGCGCTAGTGGCAGAAGGCGCAGTTCCGAGGGCCATGTTGCAGGGGATGTGCGTAGATCGAGCAGCATGTACATCCCAGGCAGTGCAACAGTCTTTAAGGGCCTGGCCAGCTTTATGGCTCCCCACCAAGACTGTGTCACCGCTCCCCAGTCACGGCTGAGTCGGCGGGAGCACTGCAAAAGGATGGTGAGGGAGTACGTAGCGGATCGCACGACCATCCTTGGTGACGCCTCTGCCCCCTACAACTACTGGGTGTCGAAGCTGGACACGTGGCCTGAACTAGCCCTGTATGCCCTTGAGGTGCTTGCTTGTCCTGCGGCTAGCGTGTTGTCGGAGAGGGTGTTTAGTGCGGCTGGGGGAATCATCACAGATAAGCGTAGCCGCTTGTCAACCGACAGTGCCGACAGGCTAACACTCATCAAGATGAACAAAGGCTGGATTTCCCCAGACTTCTGTTCTCCACCAGCGGACAGCAGCGATACGTAAGCAATACGTAGGCTGCACCCGCGGATGGAAGCTACGTTCTCTCTCACCATCCAAAACGGGGACATTTCTGCTTCATCAATCTGTGTCTAATATTCCTCCTCCTCCTCCTCCTGCTCCACCTCCTGAAACCTCACGTAATCACGCTGAACGGGCAATTTTTCTTAGGGCCACAAGGCTCACTCAAATAATTTTTCAGAACAATTTTTATAAGTTTCAATGCGCTTAAAAGCATTGGAACTTTAACTTGAACCAATTTTTCGTTACACTGGGCTGCCTCCAGGCCTAGTTACCACTTAAGCCACATTAACCAAAGCGATTAATGGGTTTCACCTGCCCTCTTGGCTGGCCATGGCCAATTTTTGGGATGTACATTAGTACTGTTGATACAGCAATTTGTGTGGGCCCTCGCCTACAGTGTAATCAAATTAATTTTTAGCCCACCTGCATTACAGCAGACGTTACCTCAGCTGTGTTGGGCAATGCAATGGGATATTTTTGTGTACCGCCGGTGGGTTCCAGGGAGCCACCCATGCTGTAGGTGCACACTGAGTTTTTAATACTTCTGTACACTTCTAAAGAACCCGTCTGACTGGGGCATGCAGTGTGGGCCGAAGCCCACCTGTATTACGCACGACATTACTACCTCAGCTGTGTTGGGCAATGCAATGGGATATTTCTATGTACCGCCGGTGGCTTCCTGGCACCCACCCAGGCAGTGGGTCCACAGGGAGTTAAACCTACATGTGTCCACTTGTAAAGAACCCCAGTCTGACTGGGGCATGCAGTGTGGGCCGAAGCCCACCTGCATTAACCCTTTCCAGTCCACTGTGTGACCTGTGAAGACATTAGGGTTTAAGGCTGTACAGCTCCGTTGTTGGTAGACGTCCGTCGGGGTTCTCTTACTGTATATTGCCAGCCTCTCTGCTGTCGGAGCCTATCCTACGTGTCAGCTCATGCAGTACTGGCTTTAGCCAGCATATAGCGCCGTTGTATAACAGCAGAAAAAGAGTAAGCCCCCTAGGAAAACCATATACAAATTGGATTGGAAAGGGTTAAGCACAACATTACTACCTCAGCTGTGTTGGGCAATGCAATGGGATATTTCTATGTACCGCCGGTGGCTTCCTGGCACCCACCCATGCTGTAGGTGCACACGGAGTTTTTACTACATCTGTACACTTATAAAGAACCCCAGTCAGACTGGGGCATGCAGTGTGGGCCGAAGCCCACCTGCATTAAGCACGACATTACTACCTCAGCTGTGTTGGGCAATGCAATGGGATATTTCTGTGTACCGCCAGTGGGTTCCAGGGAGCCACCCATGCTGTGGGTCGACAGGGACTTCACAATAGGGAGTTGTACCTGCCTGTGTCTATGAATTAAAAAGCCCGGTCTGACTGGGGCATGCAGACACCTTGACAGAATGAATAGTGTGTGGCACATAGGTTCCCCATTGCTATGCCCACGTGTGCAGCTCCTGATGGCGGTGGCACAGGATTCTATTTCTCATTGCTTCTGTACAGCATTGTGGGCTATCGCTCCGCCACTTTTAAAGAGGGTCGCTGCCTAGCCGTGCCAACCTCTGCAGTGTGTGCCTGCGGTCCCTCGTCATGGCAGACGCAATTCTAAATAGACATGAGCGTGGTGTGGCATGAGGGCAGCTGAAGGCTGCGCAGGGACACTTTGGTGTGCGCTGTGGGGGGGAGGGGGGGCGGTTGGGCAGCATGTAACCCAGGAGAAGTGTCAGTGGAGTGTCATGCAGGCAGTGATTGTGCTTTGTTGGAGGTAGTGTGGTGCTTAGCAAAGGTATGCCATGCTAATGAGGGCTTTTCAGAAGTAAAAGTTGTTGGGAGGGGGGGGGCCCACTCTTGCCGGTATTGTGGCTTAATAGTGGGACCTGGGAACTTGAGATGCAGCCCAACATGTAGCCCCTCGCCTGCCCTATCCGTCACTGTGTCATTCCCATCACTTTCCTGAATTGCCCAGATTTTCACACATGAAAACCTTAGCGAGCATCGGCGAAATACAAAAATGTTCTGGTCGCCCATTGACTTCAATGGGGTTCGTTGTTCGAAACGAACCCTCGAGCATCACGGGAAGTTCGTTACGAATAACGAACACCCGAACATTTTGGTGTTCGCTCATCTCTAATCATATTATAAAAACCAAGTCCAAACAGTGGCGTTGCTTTTCAAACCATTACTCTTCTTGAGAGTGCACCTCAATTAAAACAGCTTATTAGTTGCGCTGAGTCATGCTGTGAATAGCGCATAAAATACACATTAAGGCCTCGGTCAGACGACCGTTTTTTGCCGCGATTTACGGATCGCATGACGGATGCGCATCCGCAAATCGCGTGACCGAGCCCAAAAAATCTGCAGCTAGCAGCGTTTTTGGCGAAACGGGCAGACACGAGAAATTGCAGATCGCGGCTATCTGCGATTCCTTGTGTTCTCTATATGCGCTCAATTCGCTGTCATTCAATAGCTGAGAGCTGCCCCTGATTGGTCCCTGCGCTCAGCCAATCAGAGGCAGCACTCACCCACCCATTCATGAATTCATGAATGGGTGAGTGAGAGCTGCCTCTGATTGGTGAGGGCTGTGACCAATCAGAGGCAGCCCATTCAGCAGGCGGCGATTTTAAATCCCCACCTGCTGAATACTACTCAGAGCAGCTCAGGAGAACTGCCGGCCGTGGCTGAACTCCGGTTGCAGGGACAAGTTGAGTATATATATTTTTTTTATTTTTACACATTTTTTGGATGATTTTCAGGGAAGGGCTTATATTTTTAAGCCCTTCCCGAAAATTCATCCGGCGCTCGCCGGCAGCCCATTGCTTTCAATGGAGCCGGCTCTATTGCCGGCTCCATTGAATTCAATGGGCGAACATCATTCTTCTCTGCCACAGCTGTTACAGCTGTGGCAGAGGAGAATGATCATTGTAGTATATGTTCTCAATGGGGTCGGCGCTGCTGCCGCTGACCCCATTGAGCGCATATAGAGAACACAAGGAATCGCAGATAGCCGCGATCTGCGATTTCTCGTGTCCTATAATTTATCGGACATCTGCATAAAAAGCGGCATGTGTCCGATACCATTGCAAAGCAATGGTTCTAAATATGCGCATGCGCATGTGCAAATCGCGGGAAAAAACGCCCATGTGACCGAGGCCTAAGCTTGCTGGGCTGCATTAGATCTCACTGTAGATAGTGTATTATGTGTATATTGTGTTTGCTAGACATGTTTCAATGCTCTCTCAGCCTTTTTTCTCATTGGCCATCAGTCATCTTACTGAGGGCAATAATACTTTTTTTCAACTGACTCTCACAGTATTAAGCTGCTCAGCTTAGGTACCATTGACTCCACCATGTGGATGTTTTTGTTTTTGATATATGGACTATTATGCCCACACATCCTACACAGATTTTCTCAGGAATGCTTCACCCAACATTCCTGAGGCACACGATCAGTCTTGCAGTGTCTAGATCTTTCCTTGAACCCCTCGCTCTGGCTCTCAGCCTAGGTCCATCTCTCTGGACCTCTCTCTGGCTTCCAGCCCACTTCTCCTAAGGAACCAAAACTTTTTTTCAACTCCCTGCCAACCTATGCGTGTTTTCCCCATCTCAGGCACCAGAATGCCTGTCTATAGCCCCCTACAGGCGATCCTGTGCACTGCGCCTCTACATATCCCCTTCCCTTGATGAAGGCAATAGGCCTTGTCACAGCTTTGACCCCTCTGCGGTCAAAGCTCCAGGCTCTGGGATCACATTTCATTCTCATTAGCTCTTGATTAACTTGTGGCTTCTTAGCAAGTTGATTATCTAGATCATTCTGGAGACGTACGACCTGGGACCGTGCTTCAGCAAAATTGGTGACCCTTGCTTTCTCTTTTCCCAGAGCATCTTATAGACTCTGTACCAGCTCTATTATTTGCCTGTCTTCTTCTTTATGTTTCAGGACTGCTTGAACCTGTAAGTTCAATTGAACCAAATCTGCCTCTCACTTTGTCAGAGCTTCAAGTCTACTGTTGTGTTAATGCAGAATAATATTGGATTGTCCAAGTCCAATCAGCCTTGTTCCCTTGTTCATGCTCTAATTCCAGTGTCAGTTACTTGTTGAGCTCTTCTACTTTTTAAATTTTTCCCCGAGATTCCTGCAGCTCATTTTCCAGTTCAAGAACCTTCTCTCTATATTCTTCAAGTTCCTGGCTGGTGAATGATATGTCCTTACTATGGTTTACAGTTTCTAATTCCCTTTTTAATCCATTGAAAAGTTTGACTGCTGCCTCCTTCAGAAATTTGCACTTTGAGGTTATTGAGTTCAGATTCTTTCTTTTTCAGTCAGCACTTCCTGAAGATGTCAACTCAGGATTAGAGATGAGTGAGCATACTCGCTAAGGGCAATTACTCGAGCGGGCATTGCTGTTAGTGAGTACCTGCCCACTCGGAAGAAAAGGTTAGGCTGCCGGCGATGGGCGAAGAGCGGCGGGGGAGAGCAGGGAGAAACTGAGGGGAGATCTTTCTCTCCCTCTCTCCCCCACCCACCGCTCTCCCCTGCTCACTGCCGCAACTGACCTCTCACCCGCGCCGGCAGCCGAACCTTTTCTTCCGAGCGGGCAGGTACTCGCTAAGGACAATTCTCGATCGAGTAATTGTCCTTAGCGAGTATGCTCGCTCATCTCTACTCAGGATCCCAACTGCATTCTCATATGCTTTGTGATTGACTTTCATCTCCTTTTGAGTACTTGTCAAGACTGAACCCAGTCTCTTCATTCTCTGCTTCGGTTCGGTAATTTCTTTTAGCCTCATTTTGCAGCAGTTCTATTTGCTCTTTTAGTATGGTGTTGTCATCAGTTAGAGCCATTAGCTCCCTTCTAAGTTCATTTACCTCTGAACCTAACTTTTTCTTGGTAGCTTTCAGTTCACTTATGATTTTGTTTTTGGAGTCAGCATCTGTGCGATAGGCTTCCAACAGTTTTTCTGTTGGATAAACTGTTCCTTCATGTTGTGGGTTTTCTTTTTGAGGTAAGTATTTTCTTGCTGCAGGGTTTCCAACTGTCCAGACTTAACAGCAATATCTTGCCATAGTTTTTCCAACAGTTGTGCTTTTTAGTGACCTTTTCAGCTTTAGCAGCCTCACCTTTGTAAACATAATTTAGCATACTTTACTGCTTGTATGTCCTCTTTAAGATTTTTTAATACCATCTTCTTTTCTTTTCTTCCTGAACTGGGTCTTAGACCTCACTAGTCTCAGAACTTTCCTTTCAGCAACATGACTACTTGATTCCCACTGTTTCATCTTAGCATGCAACTTCTTGGCTATCCACTGAAACACTGCCTTTTCCTCTGACACTACTTTCAGGGTGCTTGTCTAGGTTAGTGCTTTGGTCTGTTTCTTTCGAGCCATTTTTTCAAAATGCTCATGTTCATTGACATATCTTCCAGACCAAATGTTCTCTTCAATAAGCCATTGTTCACACAGCTTCTGTTTCTTCTCCAGGTTGAATACAATCTGACATTGGTGACCAGGCTCCACAGTAACATCTTCTATTTCCTGCTGAAGGCTTGCTTTGAACTTCTCAAGTTTATCGTAAGGAGCTGCTTTTTTTCATATTAGTGATTTACAGCTTCTAATTCTCTTTAAATTTCTCTCTTCTACTCTCCCATAGAATCCAAGCATGCCTTATTCTTCTCCATTGTATTTTCCATATTTGACACCTGAGCCTAAATTGTTGAAATCTGCTTTGCCAGGGTTCTCTTAGTTTCTGCATCTTCCTCAAACTGTTTAAGGAACACATTTCTCTCATCTTGCATTCTCTTCAGGTGTGCACTAAGGCCAAGCCTCTGATGCGTCTCTTCTTGCACCAGCTTCTGATACTCTTCAACCTGGGCTTCCAATTCCACCTACAGTCTATTTGCCTTCTCAGACAGCTCTGCCTGTACTCTGTCACTTTAATTGATTTTTACTTGTAACTCTTGAAGTTGCATCTCTACTGCATTTCTCTTGCATTCCGACTTGTGCTTGTCCTCCAATAACCCCTTCACCTCATGGGTCAGCCCAGTACACTCACTTTCCAAAGTTTATTTCACCTTTTCAGCTTGCTCTAACTGTTTGGACAGTTACTTCCATAACTAGAGCATGGTTCTGTTTATACTCCTGGATTTCAGCTTCATATACTTCAGCTTCCTCATCTAGGCTCATCTGTACCTGGGCCACCAGTCACTCATGGAGTGCTTCCTGGTTTCCCTTGAAATCCAATATGTCTTTCAAAAGCTTTGTTTGCTTCTCTGACTGGCTGTAAGCAGCTTTCTCCATTTCCAGCTTTTATTTGAGCTCAGTTATCTGAGACTCCAATTCACCATTTCTCTTTGCTAACTGCCTTTTCCAACTCTGCAACTTGATTGTACAACTCTGTAGTTTAATTACGTGTATCTGTAGAACCTCTTTCTAATTTGCAACACATCATCTCTAACTCTTGGGTCTTCATTTGCAGTTTCATACAGTGCTGTTCATACTGCAAATATTTTTCCTCCTGACATACTGTGCGATCAGCCTCATCTCTGGCTACATTTCTGAGGTCTTGCATCTCTTCATGGGCTTTTGAAAGATACCCTACACATTTATTTTTCTCACTTCTCAACTCTTCTAAGCTTTGTTCACATCGAACAGTTTTCTGTTCCAACAACAACCTTTGATCAGCTTTAGCTAATCTTCTAAGTCACTCATTCTCCTTTAAGACAGCTGCACTTTCTGCTTTCACCTGAGCGGCTTCTTGAAGAGCTTCCTCTTTTTCGCTCTGGAGTATTTCTGTCTCCACCTCTGTCAGTAACCCTTGCTTCACCATAGCATTCAGGACAGCACGCATTATGGCAAGTTCTTCCAGAAGTCTGAGCAAGTGTTCACCATCTATCTCACTTTGGAGCTCAGGGTCTGCACGGACTACGCCTTCTGTTTTACTAGAAGCAGCCTTCTTTCTCTAGTTCTTCTTCTTCGTACTCTGACTGTCAGCGAACGTTTAGTCACCACTAGCAGTTATTTCATTTCACAGGTCATTACACTGATATTTTGGCTTGCAGGGGCTATATTCTCCTTAGCCCTGACTGATTTGGTCAGTGTAGCCATTTGCTTCATTAGGAGTTGTTTGGTCTCTTGGTGTTGTACATGCATTTGTACCAGATGTTTCACTACCTCCTCTATACTTGTAGAGGCTTGCATTCCTCCTACTATTCTTTTCACCCAGGGCATTTATCAGTGGGTATCTTACTGCCAGCACCATACTCCACCACTTGTGGTTCTTGGGATTATTCGCTCACATCACAGGTAGACACCAGCAGCTTAAAATCCAATTTCTCATTTATTTATACATTCAAACCAACATAAGCCTGCTTTAGCACAGCTCTTAGCAATTAAATTAAATGTCCTTTACTTCAGTCCAACTGTGGTAATCACCTAGGTTTCCTCAGATTAGATCCTGCACAGCTTTTTCTCAGGAACACTTCACCCAACTTTCCTGAGGCACACAATCAGTCTTTCAGTGTCCAGGTCTCTCCCTGGACCTCTCGCTCTGGCGCTCAGCCAGGTCCCTTTCTCTGGACCTCTCGCTCTGGCTCTCAGTCCCGGTCCCTCTTTTTGGACCACTCACTCTGGCTCTCAGCTCAGGTCCCTCTCTCTGGATCTCTCTCTCTCTATCTCTCAGCCCAGGTCCCTCTCTCTGAACCTCTCTGGCTTTTAGTCCACTTCTCCTCTGAATGTGACAGGATCTGACACCTTTATCCAACTTCCTTCCACACCTATGGGTGTTTTCCCCATCTCAGGAACCAGAATGCCTGTCTACAGCCCCCTGCTGGTCACACTGTGCACTGCATCTCTACAGTGTTCACTTTGTTGACTGTACTTTATTTTTTTAGTGAGTTTAGTCTCATAATTGGTTAGCGCTATACAGTCTGCTGCTTTTGCTCTTGCTAAAAGGACCGCCCCTGCTCCAATACGTCTCAGGTTCTGAGCTTTACTTTCTGGTCTCTATTGACACAGACATGTGATCACTGCAGTCAATCACTGATTGTAGTAGGTCACTGATGTGGCCAATAATTGGCTGCAGCAACCACATATCCATGTTGCGATGGACTAGGAAGTAAGGACAAGAGGAGACCTGGAAAGCTTAAGGGGAATACTTTTATTATTTTACACCTTTTTGTACCTTATAGTCATCTAGAAATGTTATGCTAGAAATAAGTGTTAGATTATCAGAACTTTTATCAGCTGTCGAAGAAATCTAAAGGCTGGTTTACATGGGCCGATGATCACTCAAAGATCGCTCAAACGACAGTTTGAGTGACAGCTTTGAGCGATCATTTTGCATAAACTTTTAAGTAGCTACTCAGCTACTTAAGAGAAATTAAGTGTGCAAATGAAGCCTAAGGGCGCCCACTCACTGGCGTTTGCGATTTTCGTGCGTGAAAAACGCAGCGTTTTCGCGGCGTTTTTTCCCGCGTTTTTTGCCGCGTTTTCGCGGCTTTTCCATTAATTTCCATTGACTTTCATGGGTGCATTAGGAGAAAAATAAGGACACATATGCATCTGACAGTTCCTATGTTAAAAATCGCAACGCAACGCAAAAAAACCCGCCAGTGGACAGGAGTACATTCAATTCTAATTGCTCTTGAGAAAAAACGTAAAACGCAAAGAAAATAAAATCGCCAGTGGTTAGGGCGCCCACCCACTGGCGTTTTTTTTCCCCTGCGAAATTCGCAGCATTTTTTTCTGCAGGGGTCTATGGGACTTGTAATGTTAAAATCGCGATCGCGCAAAATCGCAATTTACCGCGATTCGGTAAATTGCGATTTTGCGCGATCGCGATTTTAACATTACAAGTCCCATAGACCCCTGCAGAAAAAAAATGCTGCGAATTTCGCAGGGGAAAAAAAACGCCAGTGGGTGGGCGCCCTTAGCGGAATGCAGTTAATAGCCAGAGGGCTCTTATCTGCTCTCAGAACCTTTGTTCTCCAGGGAGAAACAATGCTGTCACTACCCGTGGAGAACTGCTGATACTGCTGAACGATGATTTTTCGGTTGGACTGAATTTAACGATCAGCTATCAGTGCACAAAAAGTGCACAATGGGCGCACATTTAGATGCAATGATTATTGCTAAAACGATCGCACTTTAGCGATTTTTTTAGCGATCATCACTCCATGTGAATGGGCCTTTAGTAATTGTACTGCATTTTTTCACATTTTAATACCTGTGGTATATAAAGAAATAGGCACGATATACAGTAGCTGTCCATCATATTCCTTGACACTAACTTTACTTCAAATAACTTCTTCCCTTTAGTATTCGGCATCACGTCATTGTACTAACTTTTCTGAATATCATAAAGCTGGCCAATATAAATTGGTTGTAATCAATTCCCAAACACAATGTGCCATCAATCGAATATACAGCTGGGCTCAAGCACATACTTGTTAATGTACAACTAAGTTATTTGATTTTGCTTTTGTATCTGAGGCATTCTGAGAGGCAAACTCTATTTATTCAGCTATTATTTTCTTCTGCTGTGAGAGTACATTGGTCTAATGTTGTTGGATGTTCTTCTGAGTCTGCTAAGATATGGAAACATTATAGTCAATTTACTACAGACACAAAAAAATCAAAGAAACAAAACCTCGATTCTTCAGAGCAACTTAAATTTCATTTGATGTACAGTAAGGGAAATCTCAGCTTCAGAGCAAAAACAGTGGAAAATTCAACCTACTGTTTGTATTCTGTATTAGAACTCGGTTATTTTTGCTATTGTGTTTGCTCACCAGAAAACAATTTCTGACATTTTCATTTCACTAAAGAAAGGAAAACATTGCATGCCGCATAATTAGATGAAGAGCTACTGTGCAGTGGTGTATTAGTGGAGGGATTGTACTGACAATATCTACGTTGTCTGTCCATTGCACAGTCAAGCATGGCGGCAATGCATAACAAAATGTATAGATATATACATATACATGCATGCGTGTAATACTTGTCAAGGTGTAGACATACAGGAAAAGTATATTACTCCAAAATATATTTTCTTAAACTGAATCTCCACCTTTTATAACTATGATGTTTTTAGGTCCTATATTCTGTTCTACCTCTTTATATACTGTGGGACATAATTACTCAAACCGGCAGTTCATATACCGGTCTAAGTACATTATGCACTATGCAGGTGTTTCTGCAATAAATCATGAAGAGGCTTGCACACCTACATGCCAGAGGAAAACCTACTCCATCTCTTAGCTGACGTAGGTTTATGCTATAATGTACACTGCTTTCTGGTGTATATTATAGTAAATGTAACAGAGAGCATACGACCATGACTCCTAATATTAGGCACAAACTATGGACAGGTGTTGGGTAAGGTGGCCCATAGAGGTATGGCACAAAAAATTAAGTGGCAGCTATAAAGCAAGACACCTTCCCAAATTGTTACATCTGCTAATAGTAATGTTAGGGTAAAGATTTAGCTTTGAATTCCAACTACAAGATGGTGCTCAAAACTGATGTATAATATGAGAAATGGCGCTTACGCACAAGATTTCTGATTACCCAAGCTACAGCATTAATATTAACAGCTTGCCTTTGCAAAAGAACCACTATACTTTAAAACATTAGGTATTGACAATGGCATTTGTCCTGGCAATATACAAAAATACCTCCAAATATATGAGAATAGTCTAAATTACAACACACATAGTTGTCAGTCAGTGCTTAAGGACCGGACAGCAGACGTCTTGGTAATCTGTGCTGGAACAGCCTTGTGATTTGGTTCCACGACTTGAAGCAACAGTTGTTTTTCTTCTTCACCATTAGTACAAAAGTCTGAAAATTCATGGTCTCTGAGCACAACCTTGTCGTAGACATGAGAACCTGAACCTGAAAATAAAGGTTTGTTAAAAGGAAAAAATAGAGGGTGTCTTGCTTTGTAGCTGAAAGTTGAGTTGGGCTGGTTTTGGAGGAAAGCAGCCATGTTTTTCTAATCCTGTATATTCCATTTAGCAACTAGCAAAATAAACTTGCAAACACTTTATAGACTTATGACAAAAGTTCAGAGCTTCAGATGTTTCTTATACTCTACTAGGATTTCATCTCTCCTTACAGGACTTTGTAGTCCTTGCTTTCAAAATGTTCATTCAATTTCCATTTATCCTTTGGACTACTGTAGATAAAACATGTATTCCATGTTACATGGTATGTAGCGTTTGGGGACAGAGGGCACCATATCTGGGAACTGGATGTACATCTCCAGTGCTTTAGGGTTTGCACATATTAAACCAATAAGTTCAAAAAAGTTGTGCAGGATTTAAGAAATAATATATCATAAGCTTTTTTTCCTGTAGAAACAGCTCCACTTTTGTCTATAGGCTGTGTCTAGTATTGACGCTCAGCCACATTTGACAGGAATGCTGCTGTTTCTGGGGGAAAAAACAGGTTATTTTTCCTTATTTAGGACAACCTCAATAAATTAAAAGCACTTGATAAGATCATAAATCTCATAACAACCAGGTAAATTTTTCATTGCATTCTAGAAGAAATCAATGATTTTGCCTTTTTATATTATATCACATTTTAAAGCATTTTTTTATGCATGAAAAATAACATTTGATTAACATAATTGGGACTTATGCAGGAAAAAGCTATTCTACTCACTATCATTATTATAGTTTTTTTTTTACAACATACGTTAATAGTCATAAGTAAGGTTACCAATTTATTGTACAGGTTGCTATAGTTATCGTACAGGTTGCTATATTTGTGAGGATACTAACATAATTATTTTTTTATGCCTTTGGACTTTTATTTTATACATTTTTTACATAAAAATTAGTCTGCATGATTTTTTTAACTAATATTTTTTACAGAACTGTTTTATTATAATCTTTCTTTTATGGCACACTGTATACACCGAACAGCTATTACAATAAAACAGGTAAAGGGAATAACATTAATTATCATTATTAAAATTGCACCTGCAAAAAGGTGGGATATATCAGGCAGCAAGTAAGTACCATAATTAGTCTTTAGAGTTAATGTGTTGGAAGCATGGAAAAATGGGCAAGTGTATTGCCCCTCGTACACGAGCGCCTTTGAACAAGCGTATGAGCGAGTGACATCACCGCTAATTCGTTTGCAGCTGTTTGCGCTCATGCAGAATGTTTAGACAGGCAGATCATCACTGAATATTGTTCACTTCTTGGTCACTGTTTCACATTCCTATGTGAAACACTGAGCGGGGAGTGTTTAAATGAAACGAAAAGTGAGCGAGCCTCCAATGATTCTTATGCAGGCTGAAAAGGAGCCACAAATGAAGAGCAAACGAAAAGTACACGATGGCTCTGCAGCGAGCTGGAGTTATCAGATGAAACTTGAGTGGTTTGTTCTAACTCAGGCCTAGTCATGATGGTGGCTACTCTGCAAGGAACGAAGACCCGTGCGGTAGATGAAACACACAAGGGTGGCTAGAAACCACAGTAATAATAGTTCCATGTGACGCCAGTGCCTCAGAGTATCAAGTAACGAGGAAATAAAGAGTCCAGATTCGAAAAGCTTTTGTAAAACTGGAGGCGCACGGTTTACTCAACACTTGCAAGTTTAAGAAACAGTTCACACTTTGCAGATGTTACAGACAACGACAACTTCAATAGATTTGCTGGTAACACGCATAACAGGCATTGAGTCCTCAACTCTCTCTCTGTTAGGGAAGACAAGTCTAAGTTGTCTAAGTTATCTGGTAGCTGCTTTGATGGTTATTTGTGGAGGAATCTCATTTTCTTTACTAGACGTGCCAACTTCTGGCGTAGCCGGAATAATATCCACTCATGATCCTGTCCTCCTTCCTGGATCCACGGAGTCTGCCCTGGCTTGTTTCCACAATTAGGCAGGGAGGAAAAAGACTTTCAAGCTGCTGGTTCCACATCTCGTCTTTCACCCTGTTCCTTGGAGGATTCCTGAGCTAAACCCAGGCTTGACTCTACTGGAGCTTGGCTCAGACTGGCTGGTCTAAGCTTAAGCCAGGCTTCTTACGTCCTTCCTCTCCAACAACATTTTTTTGCTCTGCCTTCTTCTCTCAAACCTGACTAAACATAACCCCGCCCCTGACCAATCCTAACCCAGACATAGACAACTGACATGGCACAGAGCAGGTTAGGGTGACAGGGATACAGACATACACAAGCTAGACAACACTGACATACTTATATAGACACACATAAGTGCTGTGGGGGCCCCAACTCTGGGTCACTACAGCTCATGTTTAGATGCAACAATTATTGCATACTTTCATTTGTTTGAGCGAACTTTGAGTGACAATTGTTACATGTAAATGGACCTCAAGGCTGCCTTCTCACAGGGTGGAATCGCTGCATGCATTCCAAAATAGAATACCCTCAGTAATTCTATGGCAAATCCGTAAAGCTTAAATCCGCACCTAAATGGTATGGATTAGGCTGCATTATTAATTGCGGAACAGCTGCAAAATCCCACCCTTAAATAAACATGAAGGGGATTACAATCCACATCATTTTTTTAAAATGCTGTGAAGAATTTCTGCAGCACGTGAAGGAGATATCTGAAATCCCATCCAAATGACTTGTACTGTATCGACTAGTGGAATTCTGCAGTGATTCAACTAGTGGAAATTCTGCAGCATTACTGCCTGTGCGAAGGATTTTAGAGACTATAACAAGGGCCCGAAATGATGATAGCTAACTGGCTCAAAGAATCTCTAAAACGGCAGATCTTGTAGAGGTGTTTCCCATATGCAGTAGTTAGCACTTACTTACCAACAGTGGCCCAAGGAAGGACTGGCAACAGGGTCATAAGTGCCCATAGCTTGTTAAAGAAAAAGCTACTATACTATAGCAAAATTGCTGAAAGAATTAATTCTGATCATGATAGAAAGATGTTAGAACACACATTACAGCTTGTTGCATATGGTGCCGTATAACTGCAGAGCATTCAGAGCACCTGTTCCACCACCTGTCCACTGCTGAAAGCATATATAAGCTAATTTAGTGTAGCCCTGGATCTTGAATCGTAAGTCCTTAAAACAGTGCACAGAAGCGACCTGCAGCAGCAATCAATGGTAATTTGTGTGTAAACCAGGTCCAATGAGGATTCCAGCACTCATTTTTATTAAAATTATATGATTTAAAACATATTTAAACAGCATATGCAAACCTGAAACTGCTTAAACATAGCTATGACTAAGAAGTTTTTACATTTAAAAAAGTGGTTTTGGAGAAGAAATGTCACTAGGGTGCACTATGGAAAGAAGTTACCCGAGCAGAGGCAGTGTGATGCTGTCGAGAATCACCTGCTGGAAAATCTACTGTCTTGGCGATCTTCCTAAATATTGTTGCAGACTAAGGCCGGTTCACAAGGGCGAGAAAATCTGGCACCAACCCCATTCTTGTGAATGGGGTCATGCACAGGAGTGATTTCTTTCCCACATCGTGGGAAACAATTGTGGCAAATCCTATCCTCAGGTGGGCTCAATTTTGGCAAATCCTATCTTCACATCGCCCATTGTTTTCCATGGGGCCGGCGACAGCATTCCACCATCTGCTAGGTGCATGTGAGTGCGATGCAAGGTCTCACTACTTCCCCGAAGTGATGTGAGGCATTTTGTTATAAAAATGCCTCACATCCATGACAAAATCACACTTGCCCGTGTGAAGTTAGCCTAAATACACCCACAGTGACCCCACAGAGAGAAACCCAAAGGGATTAAACCAGGAGAATATGTCAGCCACTCAACTGGACCCCTATGAACAATCCACTTTTGGAGAATCTGCGCATGAATATAGTCTCTGACGACACATTGTAATGAGGTGGGGCACCATCTTGTTGGAAGAAATTAGGAAATGTTCCATCGTTTGGGAATGATGAAGGAAACATGTTTTCATCTAATAACCATTGCCTAGTAGTCTCCTCTTAACGCTCCATTAATGAAAAAAGATCCCACAATTTGGTTATCCTGTACGCTACACCAAATCATGACTTCAAGTGAGACAATCATGTTACCTAGATCAGTATCAGTGATTCTGTTTGTTGACCTCGCCATTCACAAAGAAAGAAACTTCATCACTGAGCAGCACTCAATAGTGAAAATGAGGGTCTATTTAAGATTGTTGTGTGACCTATTCTGCCAATTCTATCCTCAGGTTTTCAGCATCAAACTTTTTTAATGGTGGCATTTACGGGTAGACAAAATTCACTGAATTGAGGCTACATTAATGAGGCAGATGACAACTGCTACGTTGTGGGCTCTTGCTGAATGAGACCAGGACAGGAGTTGCAGTTGCTATTTACAGCTTCCAGTTTATTGGCAACAGAACATGTTTTTCAGAATTTGGCAAGAAGTTTGACAACTGCACTTTAGGTAATAGGAAGCCTGTTTGGGTGTCTGTGGTGACAAGTGTGCTTTGTTCACCAGAAACAGGGATGTTCTCAAAACACTCTGCTTGGGATAACATTATCGTTCACATTGCTTGTACAGAATAAAACGTACTGTTTTGATATGAGAAGTAAAAAAGTTATGCTAATATAAAGTTTACACCATAGTTGTTCTGGGGTAATTCTCTACCGGTTTGATGTGTCATAGTGTCACAACATATCTTAGCATTTGAAAAACTAAAGTTAAATCCCAGATGGTGGTGGTGTTGGTGACATGGCCTCACGGGTTGCACCCTATCCCACAACTTCTGTTTAAAATAGGATTAACGTCTGCCATGCCATATTCATTTTACTGTATATGAGTGTATCCTTACTTTTGAGATATGTAATTGTTACTTTATATCCTTTACAAGAATAAGTTAAATTATATCAGAATACTAAAATCCATAATATTTACACAGAAACGTTGTTGCATTTAGCAATAAACTGCAAATGACCTCATAGTGAGACATTACATAATAATCCTACAGAGGGAGCAGTAAGCTAGTACACTATAGCAGGGATGCCTCTGGCTAGAGAGCTCAGCTATAGAAATGGATAAGCGTGCCTAAAAGCCTTTTCTATCTATACAGCATGCAGTCAGAAACACAGCGCTAAAGGAAATATTCACCATAGAATTAGTATTTATGCTGCTGAAAACAATAACTTGCACATAAAATATGTATATATTCAAAGCATGTTATATCAAAGCAAAATCAATGCACAGCTACTGCAAGGGGTCCATCTGTTGACTGACTGCAGAGATGCTGGAAAGCAGAATAGGAGAAATGTAACTTTACTTTTCCAATCACCATCCATACACTGCAGGCATCTCCAGAAACAGGATTATTTGGATGGCTCAGCTCAGATTGGTTAGCTGGCTGTATAGTGTGAATATCAGGTCTGCCTACTATAGATGCAATATCGCACATGTCTTCTAAGGGCTTATGACCACAAACGTATATTCGGTCCGTGTGCCATCTGTCTAGTTCACAGGTTGCACACGGGCCCATTATAGCCTAATTAGGTTATACAGACAGACAGTTTTTCACATGGAGTGAAAAAATTGCAGCATGTCCTATACTGTTCTGTATTGTAGACCAGAATGGGATATGCAATATTCACTGCCTGCAGATCCTGCACAGCACACAGATATATGTCCGTATGCTGTAAGATGCACATTAGGCTGGGTTCACACAGGGCACATTTGCCGTGGTTTTGCCGCGGATTGCCGATGCATATCCGCACTGCGGCAAAACCACTGCAAAACCACTGCGTTTGCAGTGCAATGCAGCACAAATGAGATTTGCCAAAAAGCTGTTCTCACGGGACGGATTTTTTCCGCACAGCCGTAGTGCATAAATGCAACTGCGGCGCGGTTTTAAAAGATGCAGCATGTTCATTCTAGGGTCTTTTCCGCAGCACTTTTTTGTCCATAGACCTCTATGGACGCAGCCAAAGCCGCACCAAATACGCGGCAAAAAGTAAAAAAGCGTTGCGGAAAAAAACGCTTGCGGATTTTTCCGCACTAAAATCCGCAGCAAAATCTGCAAACCCAAATTAACTTTTGAAGCGGTTTTGCAGCAGAAGCAGTCCTTCTGCAGCAAAACCGCAATGAAAAAACCGCGCCAAATCCGCCCTGTGTGAACCCAGCCTTACATCTGAGAATGTCGGGTGCAGCTTGCATAGACCTGCATGTGTAAGCCCTAAGCCTTCATGTGCACTTTGTTTACTAATACTAAAGACTGTAAACAAGGATATGGTGTTCCAAAGTATTGCTCTGACTTTACAGCAATATGTAGCAAATTGAAAGTAAAATATATAAAACACTCTTGTATGAAAAACATGTATAAAAGTAAACGAAGACAGTTATGTTAAAACTACCTACTCTCTCATGTGAAAATGATAAGTGGATGTTTAGTGCTCGTTTATATGAACAATCTCAGTCTGTGGGCTCTTTCACACGTGCGTGAAGATTTTCATCCGGCCGTGTCACGGTCACAGCGCAGACGAAAATCGCGTGAAAGAGAGGCAGCCATGACCAAGTCACAGCTGCAACTCCTGTTTAAACGCCCGTTCAGACGGCCAAAGCTGCAGTGCATATACGCCACAGCCTCGGAATACTGTCGGCCAGAGAGTGGGAGTGTAGCTCTGCGAAAATCCCACCTCCTTTCTATCCCTTGCCGCCTTATGACAAGGGGAGGGGGAAGGAGATTTGCAGAGTTAATCCCTCCCTCTGTCTGCTCCAGCCTATGGGAGCTGCTGGCAAGGGGGTGGGGGCTGGACTTTAGCATACTAGCTTCTATCCCGCCCCCTCTCATTGCAGACAGACGGCAAGGGGTGTTAAGGGAGAGGCAAGGGGGGGGGGGGGGTGAGTTTAGCAGTCCCGCTAGTCATAGGAGTCTATGGCAGTGGCCGTATTCCGATCGGAAAACATAGTTCCAGAACTGTCTTTTCTGGCTGGTGTAAAAGTGCCCGACCGGAATGCGCACCATATGCGCTATCTTGGCCGGCCGGGTGCTTTTATGCAGCGGAAACACGCCCATCTGAAAACATGCATTGAAAATCAATGCATCAGATGCATGGCATATATCGGCCGGCCGTGAAAATGGGGCCAATATATGCCCATGTGAATGAAGCCTGTGATAGATTCCACCTGTGATAGATTCTATTTAACTGATGATAAAAGCAGAAACACCTTAGGAGTCAGCAAAACGATTTGATCATGGCATTTTGTCGCAATTTTATTGCCATTTTCAGACGTAGGTTACTGCCTCTGACAGTGGGATTTAATGCATCTCATCATTCTGATGGCTGATGAGGTGCGTTAATTGCGGCGAAAATCGCATGTCTGCAATGCCCCATTGAAATCAATAGGAGCATTTTACTGCGATTACAGCAGAGTTCAAAATGCTGCGGTAAAAAGCGCATGCGTGAGAATGGCCTTAAGGTAATTTAACATGGAACGATAGTCACCCTAAGGGCGCCCACCCACTGGCGTTTTTTTTCCCTGCGTTTGCGTTTTGCGTTTTTCCTGCACAGGCATAGAGATTAAGTGTGCTCATGTCCACTGGCATTTTTAATATCGCCCCGCCCCGCAAAATCGCATCGCAGCTGTCCTTAGTCTTTGGCTCCTTTTTGTCTTCTAACTGCTCCCATGGTTTTCAATGCTCCCGGAAAAAACGCAGCGCAACGCAATTTGCGCGCGTCGCGTTGCGTTTTTGCACACCACAGTACTGAAGACTGTGAAAGGGCGGGCATTCTTCACAGGTGCTGTTGGGTGTGTCTGGTTCAGGGGATTTCCCAGCAGCGTGGAGGCGGGAAGGCACAGACACTTAAACAGGGTGTGTCATTCCAGCAGTAGCAGCCATTACAGTTACATCCTCCCTGCACCATGACTGTCCCCAGGATTGAGAAGGAGCGTCTCATAGCCCTTGTGCAGGAGCACCCCTGCATTTGGGACACCAGGACGGAAGGCTTTTTTATGTGCGAGCCCTGAGGGACGATGCGTGGGCAGAAATCGCAGAGGAGATGTTCGGCGTGCAGTGGCTGCGCACTCGGGCCCAAGGACACCTAAAAATGCGTAAGTACCCATGTGTGTTTTTAATAAACCCAAATGTATCTTTTGCATGAATGTTTTGTATGTTTAGTACCTTTCAGTCTTCACATTGTGCAGTGCTTGTGTAGCGTAGTGTGTGGAGGCGTGCGTCCTTGTTGCGCTGGGGTGTGTGGTGTTTGCGGTACACGCCTTGCCCTGTTTGTCTGCAATGCCTTTATGTTTGTGGTCGGCTTTTATGGCTAGGGACCCACACTGCCAAACAGCTTCTTAGTTCATTTTAAACGCTTGTTTGCCCATGCATCATGCAAAACGGGCGCGGCTGCTAGGCATGCAGATATTGCCGCCACATTGCTTGCACATGTTTTTTCATTTTTTAATTTTTGGGTCTTCTGGTAGCATGTATTAGGACGTGCAGTGTTAGCCATGCGCAATGTCCAATTCAGTTATTCTGTTCTTTATTCTTTTCCTTCATCACTAAGGGGCCACATAGAGAGGTAATGTGTGTGTGTTTAGGCACCCCTTGCTGTCCCTGTTATTTGTCCACCTAAAGACCACCAACTTCTTCAAGCTGTGTTTTTTTGGCCACCCCGTGTTTGAACAAGGGCCTTTTCATAGATAGGAAAAATGTTGTCTAAGATTTCATAGTCACATGTGTGATATCTTGTTCTCTAAAGACGCATTTCTTTGAGAATAGTGCATTAGAACCGCGGGATGAGCGTCCGCAGATACGATGTTTCCCTACAAAGTAGACAGGGTCTTATATGAGGTATAGCCTTGTTAATGTATAAGTGACATGTATATCTGCCTACACGTCAGCACACATTAATGCAATCACTAACTGTAAGGGTTTGTTTAGCTTTGAGGGAAGCATTGCTTCCTTTTTTTATTTGAAATTAATAATGCGTACGCCAGTCTGTGATGCTGGGTCATGTAGGTAATGCACAATGTATGTATGTCTTTTCATATGTATGTCTAGGCTAAAGTTATAAAGTAGCTCTGGGAGACTATCATGTGGTGTTATTAAAACTACCACTGTCCTGCTGGAGCTGCATGCTGCCTTGGAGTTAGAGGGCAGCTGAAATAACGCTTGTCACTGCAGTCAGTGGCAGAGCTGCCCATATAAAAGTAAGACACAGCAGTTCTGCTGTATGTTGGAACTTCGCCCGTGCACATGGCCACACCCCTCCCCCAATTGTGTGTAACTTGGGCAAGTGGATGTTGCTTTCTATTTTCTGCCTCAGGTCTCAAGCACTGATGTGTATGAGTCAACCAGATGCCATGAATGGTTAAATAGGGCTTATGTCTTCTTATCGGGGTCAACAGCGGTCACAAACTGTTATTTACTACTTCCACCCACTAATAGATTTCACAAACAGCCTGTTTTTAGCTCTGCATATATCACACTTTGCCTGTTGGTTGTAAGGGCCACTCCGCACCTGGTAAACGAAATGCCAGTACTCCCAAAACAAACTGGTAAAGCGCAGTTGCATCAGCATACAGGGTTTGCCCATAGCGTAACATTTGATTGGTCACATTACACTGTCATGTTATGTGCTTACCTTGCCTGCTACTTTCATATGTTTCTCTTTTCCTTGTCATAGTAGAAGAACTTCAAATGAAGTGGCGCAGTGTCCGTGACACCTACAGAAAGGAGGTGGGCCACCAACAGCCAAGCGGCTCCGCACGGCGCCGCAAAAGGCCATATTATTTGGCCCCAGCGCTATCCTTCCTGCGGCCTATAATGGAACCCAGACCGTAAGTGGTTTAATTCTTACATGGCACTCAGGTTAGCGGTTGGGTGTGTAAGTAACAGCTCGTAAATGAATCAAACGAGGCCTGTAAAAAATGGCATATAGACTCAGAAATGTGGCTGTTAAATATCTAGGTACACTGACCCAAACTCTCAGAATTATGTGTGCTGCTACCCATGGTAACATTCAGGCAACATGGCATCTTTCTGTTTTGTACGAATTGCCTGCCAAGTTATGGTCGTAAACAAATAATTGCCTGCAGATGTCAAGTGCATGTTGTACCGGGGTTTACCAAGCAAATTACTTTGAGACTGCCTTGTAATGGTTTACAAGGCTGTAACGTTTTTTAAATTATAATGTTACAGGAGATATGTTACATAGATGCACTTGTTAGTAAGGTTTGCCTTCCCTTCCTTGAAACACCATCCTTGACACTATTGGTGTACTCACTTGTTGCACTCTCTTTTAGAACGGCCGATAATCTGCAGGAGGACCCGTCACCAGATGACGTGACTGACACGGAGGCCAGCTCGCCAACCTTATCCCTGCATAGTGATGGACCCGAAGCCCCAGAGGCACCCCCCTGCTCCGTCAGCTCCTTCCGAGGAGACTCCCCCACCAGCTGGGCCCAGGCGAACGACTGCTAGGACAAGAGGTGGCCGAAGAACCTACACAAGGCAACATCTGGCATTTGCTGGGCGGCTAGTGGACGAGGAGGTTCTAGAGTATTTGCGTAGGCAAAAGCGGCTGGACTGGGCAGACACCATGGGGCAGTGCATAGCTTCTTGTGGCAGGCGCATCTCCCCAGATGTACAAATAGAGTTGCTGAGTGCAATAATTGCGCTCATTAATGTGTCACAAGATTCTGTGCGCGGGAGGGCCCTGTTTGCGGGAATTTGGCATTTTGCCACCACAAACACCTTCCCGCAAACAGTGTCCTCTGCCCCAAGGGGCCATACTCATGAACCTCCTCGCCCACAGCCGCCGCACCAAGCTGGTACCTGCGTGGGGGCACACCGCCATGGGCCATACCGCCAAAGGGTTGGATTGTGAGGCAGGGCCCATGGATGTGCCTCCTGCAGGTCGGAGCCAGTCAGCAGAAGCAAGTGTCCCATCAGAAGCCCCGTCTTTTTACAATGATCCCGGTGAAGGGACCTCGTCGGACACGTGCCCGACATATTGCCATTTGTAGCTCGGGGCAGGAGCTCTGTGGTGTAAATTACGTTTGTCAGAGCATGTTGGCTTGTTAGCTCGTTTGTTTTACAAGGTTGTATGTGACACACATAAGTTAATGTTATCTTACCTGAGAATTATTGGGCAAAATGCCCCACTTATTTGCCTCGCGTGAAAAGAGGCTGAGTTTGGTTTTACATGTTGCCTTGCCATGCAAGATGCCCTTTTTTTCCAAAATAAATATTTTTGATTGTTAAAAGTGTGGTGTGGTGACAACATCTAGACCCTAATGCTATACAATTGATTACGTGTCGCTAGGGATTACGTGTGAAGCACTATTTTCAAGCAGCTGCAACACTTTTGCATGTAAACCTTTACTCCACCAGCCTTCACATCTCAGTAATAGATATGCCACTGTAACATAAGAATTCCCACACACTGATAGGTAGGATGTGGTTTAGTCACAGAGCAGCAACATCACACTGTACCACCTCTGCCACAAAGGTTCCCTAAGGCCTAAGTGCCGAGCAAGGCGTCAAGCACTGGCGACGTTTGGCCCAGAGGGCACACTTGATAATGCTGACGAAGGGAGTTTGTGCGCTGGTTGGGTGAATACAGTCTTGTCCTCTATTTGTAAGAAATACGGTTAAAATGCAGTGCGAACACATTACTAGTTTGCACACTGTGTATGCCTAAACAGCACACAAGCGTTTTACAGGCTTCAGCAACATGGGGCATTAACCACATATTTTGGGACCACAGAACACGTTTGGTAAACACTTATGTCCAGCCACTACAAAAGATGTAGTCAAGTTGCTAAACATCGGGATGCCGCCGCAGGAGACCTACCATGGGCAATTTGATGGCCATTATGGCTCGCTTTAGGCACCCAACTTTGATATGTGTGCAAAATCCACATATTTGCCCACTTGCCAAGGCAAAGGACGGTGGGTAAGTTGTTACCACAAGGGCCAAAGTACAGCTATTTCTTATGCAGATCTTATTTCAAGAACTTACTGCACTTTTTGGGCCAATGGGTGGGAGTGTTAAATGGGTTTGTGCCGCCATAAAGAATGACTCACAGTACTTCTGTTTGCCCAATACAATGCTCTTTGTAATATACATTGTGCATTGTGAGTTTGGCCCACGGAAGTGATTCACATACCTTTTGATGCTCCCCCCCCCCCCCTCCCCCAGTGTTGCTCCTAGTTTGCCATTGCTTCCCACAAGTGGCTTGTCCAGATATTGTTGGCCCAGCTGCAGGTGTTCTCTGCACGGGGACGAGCTTCTTCTACTGCGCGCATGCGCCGTAGATCTTCGTCGCCCGCCTGCTTCTGGAAGCTATGGTCTGCCTGCAGGGGCCGCGCGGCCACGGGATCTTCAGTTGACACGTAAGGTGAGTGGAGGAGGGGGAGGGGAGTGCCGGCCTCTCATGCGGGAGGGGTGCTGCGAGCTGTCAGTAGTCGGGGGTGGGGAGGTGTTGTGGTGACAGACCTGTCAGTCAGTAGTCCCATGATGGGGGTGAGGGGGAAGGTGTGGGAGCTGCTGGTCGGAGCTGTCAGCCAGTGGGGGGGGGGGGGGGGGGCTGGAGGGTGACGCTGGGGTGCATGTCTGTGTGAGCAGTGTGGAGGGGTCACAGTGTATGGAGACTGTGAGGGGGGTGTTTGTGTGTGTGTAGGGCCTGTTTGGTGCCACAAGCACTTTCAATAGCAGAGGATCGCGATTGTCTGCTCTTCAAAGTTCCTGAAGAGCTCACGATCTGCTCCTACAGGCCAGACAGCTGTAGCAGTAGATTCCTTCATCTCCTCAGCATGTCACCGCCTTACTGGACACTGTTACAGGGCTGCCCCAGTGTCCAGTGATGATGGGACATGCTGAGGAGATGAAGGAATCTATTGCTACAGCTGTCACAGCTCATGCAGCAGATCGCACTGCTCTTCCTGCCCTCTCATTGCTCTAAATGGGGCCGGCCGGTTGCCGGCTCCAGTCAAAGCACTGTAGCGTGCGTCTGCATTATGACGCTGGTACTCCAGTCTTGTCGCCGGGGCCATCTGCAGTGCCCACGCTAAGGAGAGAGAGGCAGCAGTGCATCATGCGAACTACACAGCAACACCATCTTTGCACTACTCTTCAGCCAAGCTTCATAAAGGGAAGAAAAGGAATGAAAAGGTGAGCAGAGTAGTGTTTTTCATGCAAAAGCCTGTGGTGTGTGATTCTTCTACTCTACAGGGCAGTCATGGGTGAAAAAATACATCCGCCTAGGCGGCGGCAAAACCCTTTATAATCATTCTGACCACAAAAGAGTAAAGTAACTCACAGGTATGTACATGGGCAACCACAGGATCCCCCCACTTCCTCCGATGTATGAAGTATAACGCACGCTTTGGTATGTAAGGGGTATTCCCGCGCCGAAGCGGGTTTTTGGTTCAATAGACCCCCCGGTCGGCACGACACCAACACAATGCCGGGGTTTAAAAAGAACAGCAGATACTGCTAACCAGAATCCCCACGCTCCGGTGACTTGTAACTTACCTGGTGAAGATGGCCGCCGTGAGCTTCACCCTCGCTGGGCCGCAGGTCTTCTGTGCGTTCCATTGCCAATTCCAGCCTCCTGATTGGCTGGAATCGGCGCGTGACGGGGCTGAGCTACGAGGAGCCGCTCTGCGGCACGAGCGGCCCCATTCAGAAGGGAGAAGACCGTACTGCGCAAGCGCGTCTAATCTGACAATTTGACGCTGCAAATTAGACTGCTCCATGGAGACGGCGACGCTAGCAAAGGAACAGGTAAGTGAATAACTTCTGTATGGCTCATAATTAATGCACAATGTACATTACAAAGTGCATTAATATGGCCATACAGAAGTGTATAACCCCACTTGCTGCCGCGAGACAACCCCTTTCACTTGCAAGAGGCAGGAATGCTTCACCATATGCTGCAAGAGCCTATGCGGCTGAAGGTACACATTGAGAGAGCTAAAGCCTTTGATGGACACGTGATATGTGTATGGGAAAGGACGCTTGTGAAAACCGTGTACACAAAATGTATGCCGAAGGGTTGTGGAGTAGGATTTACATCTGCCTCCAATTACAAGTACTTTTGCAGGCACAGACGCAGGGCTGTATTGAATATCTCAATGACCATTTTTAAGGAAAGAGGTTGTTTAGTTTAGCCAAACGGCTAACTCTTTGTAGAGCCTGACACACCAGGGCTATATGGTTTTTTAAAGGGCGGAATGCTTTGGGTGAGATCTTGCATAGCCAACACAAGCAGAAAGGCTGGAAATATACAGAAAGAGCAACCCAAAGGATGGCTACCAGCAGCAGCAGCGCTGCAGAGACTCAATGGCTAATGTATTCCCAAGGCGCCCATTGTTTGGGAAGGGGGTTATATAAATACTATGTTTTCCTCTGCCGACAAATAAACACAACAAACAGATAGTTGAACACCGTACTTTATATCAGCACATTTCACTGTGCCCACCAAAACATCCAGGCGTAAAATAAATATTGACTAACAGGGTACATACAGATCACAACTCAGAATTGGCGCACGCCTTTACAACACTCAAATGTTTGGATGCCCTCTGCCACAGACCCAAAAAATTGTGGGCCCACATGATGCAATAAATCTCTTACTGTGGGTCACGCCTTCTTAGTACTCTGTCTTGCCATGGTACAGAGCCCTGTGGGGTCCCGAAATAATGTGTCAAATTGTCCCTAATGCGGACCCCAATTGTTTGGGGATGCGGGGGGGCATTACCAAAAGGCAAGGCATCAAGGTTTGGGACTAGACTTGTTAGCTCTTCAGACAGTGATCCCTCTTCATGGCGTACAAAATTGTGCAACACTACACAGGCCTTGATCACTCCAACTGCAGCATCTGGAGCGAAGGGAAGGGTCCGTTCTAACACGCGCCAACGTGAGACAAGGACACCAAAGGTGCATTCCACATATCGTCGCCCACGTGACAGGCGGTAGTTGAAGATCCGTCGCTCAGGTGTTAATTGCCTGCGGCCAAATAGTCGCATGATGTGTTTGTTTAGGGGAAATCCCTCATCAGCAATGAAAAAATATGGCATTAGAGGGCCAGCTGTCCCCGGCAAGTTTCGGAGCGGGGGGAGATATAAAGTGCCTTGATGCAGTCTCTGGCCAATGCGGGAGCAGGAAAAAGCTTGCGAATCAGCGGTACTTCCATAGGCCCCAATGTCTACTAAAACAAACTTAAAGTCCGTGTCTGCTACTGCCAGAAGCAATACGGAAAAATAATGCTATAATTAAAGTACCGTGAACCCGAGTGGGGAGGCTTTCTTATACGCACATGTTTACCATCTAATGCACCTACACATAATGGAAACTGTGCAGTGGTGTGAAAGCCATTTGCAATCGCAAGCCAATGTCCCACTGTTGGCTGGGGAAGATATAGGGGCTGCAGTCGGCGCCAAAGTACTTCACAGGTATGATGTATAATTCTGGTAGTCGTCGTTGAGCCCCAGAGAAATTGGAATTGTATGGTAGCAAAGGGATCACCGGTTGCCAGAAACCTGTGGTGGAAAATGGTGTTGAAGACATTATTTACTGTTGACACATAAAAATCAAACACAAAAGGGGCTGACTACATGAGTCTACGTGCAGTGAAGTCATTAAGAAAAATCAAACAAGATATAAACAAAACACTAACACTATCCTTGGACAAGGGTGGATTAGTTTTGGGAAGATGTGCAGTAGCACATTAAAGCACTCGCTGCACCTAAGTAGTACTTGTACGGAGGCTTGGCTAAAGGTAGTGGCAGATGTGGGGCAAATGCTACCATGGCTGACCAACGTGATCCCAATGGTTATTTCAGCAAGGAAATTAGGTAATGCTGGGGCAGGCAAAGGCATTGGCCATCCACGGATGCTACTGGCGGTTGCATAAATTTGCGACCATCCCTGCAGAACCCCATTATGGAGAATCACACACATAAAAGATGTAGATAACCAGCTTTCACCAAAAGCACAGACATTATTACAATCAACACTCCTAAAGGGAAGGGGGAGTAGGTGGTTGCCTTGTCAGCCATTTCCACCGTTATATTGCATTTATAGTAGCTTAAATGAAGCGCACATCCTCATCAGAATATATACATGTTGTGCACCAGTAATAAAGGGTACGAAGGGAGTGTATATAGATGCTGGCCAAAGGCTACATGGCCTTAAGCTTGCTAGAGACTTGTAGAATGTACGATTTTTTACACCTCATCGCTTAAGTAATTAGTCACAATGCTGTTAGGCAGCAAGCGTGGAAAAAAGGTGTACAAAAGGATTGGCTATGCAATGAAAAATACATTATGGCCGCTAAGTGACACATTACACTAAATTGGGCATTGCCCACAAAGCTAAGCTTCAGTACTGGCAAATAATTGCTTGTGGCAAGTTTCACACATATTGGGGGGGGGGGGGGGGAAATGTCCAAACAGGGAACTTGAGTTTGCAAACACGTGTATAGGGTACTTATACGTAATACAGTTGGTAAACATGAATCAAACAAACCTGAGCGTAGCTAACAAACGCTCCTCTGCACATATACACTTGCGCAATCGCGTGTCCTGTAATGTCAAGTCAGCCCGGAGAAGGGAAAGCAAAAGATCAAACATAGTGACCGTCATTCTTGCGTATTCCTCAAATTTGTGAGGGTGGCGCCGAAGATCATGGTACAGCACACGAAAGTGCCCTTTAAGTGGCCACCATTGGAGGAGAGGGTGCACCCACATTCTTCTGGGCGTTAGCAGGTCACTGCTCCAAAGAAATCGTCGTTCCCCAAAACGCCGGGATATGAGCCAATTTATAAGGACGGCGTTTGTTGAAAACGCCATTTTAACAAGGCCAGCACAAACGCTTTTTTGCGACAGACTCCTTCCAACAGCATAAACTGCCTCAACTCTGCTGTGCGCACTATGCACTAAGTAACGAGGGGGCAGGTCTACAGCAATTACAATTTGTATGCAGCACTTGTGCAGGGTGTGTTGGTATAGAAACGCAATGCAACGTTTCAGGATGAGACATTCTCCGCGTTTTGCGTTAGAAAAACGCTGCGAAAAACGCAAACGCGTAGATGCGAAATAGCTGCGTTTTTCACGCACGAAAAACGCAAACGCCAGTGGGTGGGCGCCCTTAGGCTACCTACACATGGGCTAGTAGGATATAGAAGTGACTTTCAGGGAAAAATGCCTCACGTTTGATCCTCTTGCACAAGTTACATGCGCAACAGATGATCTGAAGTGTTTCCCATTGATTTCAATGGAAACCCTCTTATTGCACTCACATGTTCATCGCACGGTATGCAAGAGCCATGTGATGTATTAAAGGTCCTACTGAGATCAAGGGGCGATGTGTTCCGAGGAACATGAATCCATTCAAAGGAATGAGTTTCATATTTGCGAGAGATTTGTGTGTCTTGTAATGCACAAATCTTGTACTAGTTTCTCAGCCGCGTGAAAGCGGCCTAATAATCATTCAATTCAGCGATTACGGTTGACTGGCGGCCTGTGTACACATGTCCCCTACAGGGTAGTGAGCGAGAAGTTATTTCATTTCAGCTTAATGAAACGGAAGGACTACTGAGCAACGTCTCACTCTGGGTAAGCAAGAGTTGCTCAATTTTTGAATGACTCCTGTTTTCTGTGAAGAAACCTTCAGCCCTATCTGCCTCCATCTTCTGACAGACCATCAGTGCTGGGTAAAAGTACTTGACCGATAGTTATTATCCCACCTAAAGGTACCTTGTATCTTTGTTTTTCTTCAACCATCTATGCTTTATCATACCTACTTTGTACTGTCTTGATATTTCTAAAATTTAAAATCTCAACACATTTGTCGCTAGTAGATGGGAGCAGGCTTCAAGCCTGAAGGCACCCTTAAACATTTGTAGCTATGATCATAGAATGTAGAGACACACAAAAAAATCCCTTTGTAAAAAAAAGTGCTTATATGGTGCAAAAGTAGTAAAACATAATAAAACCTCTATACCTTTGGTGTTGTCGCAATCATAATGACCATAGGATTATGTTAATATTTTCATCCCACATGGTGAATGCAATAAAATAAAGCCCCCAAAATAACAGTGAAATGGCCTTTTTCCCCCAATGCCATAGCAAAACTTAGAAAATATATTATAATATAATTATACATAGTATATGTACCCCAAATTAGTTCCTGTAAGAATTAGAACCTTTCCTACAAAACACTAGGTTTCATACAGCTACAAAGACAAAAGATTGAAAAAAGTTATGTCACCTGGAACAGGAAAAGGGAAATGACTAGAGATGAGCGAGCATACTCGCTAAGGCACATTACTCGAGCGAGTAGTGCCTTAGCCGAGTATCTCCCCGCTCGTCTCTAAAGATTCGGGGGCCGGGGTGGGTGACAGGTGAGTTGCGGCAGGGAGCGGGGGGGAGAGAGGGAGAGAGAGATCTCCCCTCCGTTCCTCCCCGCTCTCCCCCGCTGCTCCCCGCTGGCCTCCGAATCGAGCGGGGGGGTTACTCGGCTAAGGCACAACTCGCTCGAGTAATGTGCCTTAGCGAGTATACTCGTTCATCTCTAGAAATGGCTTATTGGTTCTTAAAGCTAAAATTATTTATTGCACTTATGACTTAAAAATACACTTAAGACTACTGAGTTCTGCAACAAACCAATTTACATGAGACATAAATTTAAAATCTACAATAAAAATAGTGACTTTTTCAGGAGGTGTTTTCCAATTTTTCAAAGGTATTGTAAGGCTGCTAGCACACAGGTGCAGTAAAAACAGAGTTTTTCAACGTGTCCTACAGTATTTCACAGCAGTTTTAAACGCACACCATCATTGCGATGCGTGATGGATGAGGTGCATTATAAATCGCTGAAACACACTAAATTAGAGCAGATAGCGTTCAAAAATTGCAGCATTAGAAACGCTGCACTCGAGCACTGGTCTGAGAAGTCCCATTGAAATCAATAGAGGCATTTTACAGCGTTTTAGAACAACATACGGTCCAATTCAGACAATGTCTCCTTGAGAGAAGGCCTTGCTTATTTCAGCAAGACAATGCTAAACTACATACTGCATCTATCGCAGAGAAACAGTCCGAATGCTGAATCGGCTGCCTGCAGTCCAGACTTTTCAGTAATATTAAACATAAGGTATATTATGAAAAAAAAAAAATCCAGCAAAGAAGACTAGGAAACGTTGAGCCGCTAGAATCCTATATCAGACAAGAGAGGAACAACATTCCTCTCCCAGAACTCCAGCAATTGGTCTCCTTACTTCCCAGATGTTTACAGACTGTTGTAAAAAGAAGATTAGATGATACAGAATAGTAAATATGAGAACTTCTCCTGCTCCTGCCCTGGCTGACCGGAACCCCACAGGCAAACAGATCTAATCATTAAGCCTTTTGGGACCCACCAATTGCTTGTATGTTTTAAACACCAGCTGAACTGATGAAGGGGTTATCCCCAAAACGCGTTTTCATAAGCTGATCAAGTACTTTATTAAATAAAAGGAAAAGTTTCCCTAACCTTTGGTCACTTCCTTTTTGCTTTAACCTGAAGTGTTGCGCCTTCTCCACTGCCAGTTTTTTAGTCCTATTCTCTTGCTCTATCACGCCCACCCAGGTGGTGCGTCATCTGGTCAGGCAGCACCTCCACTATTGAAGTTACCACTTCACTCTCTTCACCACTTTTATAGTATCATTGTTCACAACAAACACAACTGTACAGGTTTTGCTCCACCCCTCTTTTTCCTCCTCGTCCACAGAATAGTAAATATGGCCCTGGTCCAACTTTTGTGCGATGTGTTGCTGCCATCACTTTCTACATGAGTTAATTTTTTTAAATGAAATGGAAAAATGTCTCACATTCACCTTCTGATAGGTGTTTAATGTTCTATTGTGTATAAAGAGTGGTATCATCACTCTTTAATGAGAGCACCTATAAGGTGAGTTAGGAGACTTATAAAGCCATCCATAGTCCTCTGAGAATTATGCAAATAAGGAAGACAGAACAATACCTCTGCAGCGCCACCTATTGGATAGCAGCATTTCTGCAAGTCAATGTCCAACCTTTTATACAGGTCTATGCAACAAGTGATAACCCAGAAAAACTGTTGAAATTGCTTCTTACTATAAAGAGCTTAAAATGTGTTCGGATTTAAAAACCCTTAAATCTTTTTTAGAGAAACATATTAGGTCAGCTGCACACGAACGGATTGCGGAATTCACAGCAAATACCGTTCGTAATATGCTATGTAGAAACGCTTCTTCCTGCACACTTGCGGAAATCAATTGCGATATCCGCGAATAGAGGAAAAATTGCAGCATGTCCTACTTTAGTGCAGATTCTGCACGGACGGCTTCAATGGAAGCCATCCGACCCGCAGCCCATCCACATTGCGGTTAGGTCGCAGGTACCTGTGTCGTCGCCTAGCGACGGCATGGGAAAAACAAACACTTAGGAAAAAACCTATACTGCGCATGTCTGACGACGAGCCATTCGGACCATCTGCAATACAGATAAAAGAAGAAAGTGACTGGAACATGTGAACATTGGCTGCGGTCAGGGTCAGATTCCACTGTGGGCTTTTGCATATGGAATTCAACTTGTTCGTGTGCAGCCAACTTTATTGTGTGGTTTGTGGCTGAAAATACCCACCACAGTGTACTCCCAACAGTTCTTGGAACCATAAAATTATGGTTCTAGTTAATGAGTATGGGTATCAAGCCCTGTAAAATGTTTGTTTAGAGCTCAATTAAATTCATGCAATAATGAAGGTCAAAAATGGAAGTTGCAATGGGACACCCTGGACTACCAGCTCAAGGAAGTTTATTGTTGGCACTATTTGAATCACAGTGAAAACTCACCAAGATCGATTTCTACTTCTTGTGCATCACAGGCCGGGTTTGGCCCCGCCCTATCTGACCATTCTGTGGCTATAGGTCCAATTGACTGCTGTTCTTTCCAAGTCATCTGCATATGTACTTTATATACTATAATGGATTCATGACTGTCTTGCTCCTAATGTTCATTAACCCCTTAATGACGCAGCCCCTTTTTCTTTTTCCATTTTCGTTTTTTCCTCCCTCCTTCAAAAAAATCGTAACTCCTTTATTTATCCATCGACGTCGCTGGATGAGGGCTTGTTTTTTGCGGGATGAGTTATATTTTTCAATGGTGCTATTTAAAGTACCATATAATGTACTGAAAAACTTTTAAAAAATTCTAAGTGGAGTAAAATGGAAAAAAAAAACACATTTTGCCATATTTTAGTGCATCTTGTTTCTACGGCACACAAAAGGCAACAAAACAAACATGATAACTTTATTCTGGGTGTCAGTACGATTACTACAATACCAAACTTGTATAGGTTTTTTTTTACTATACTCCCCCTTTTTTTTTTTTCAAAGACATTTAACTTTTTTCAATCATTTTCTGCCGTCATTTTGTGCGCGCAATAACTTTTTTATTTTTCCGTCGACGTAGTTGAGTGAGGGCTCATTTTTTGTGGGATGTTCTGTAGTTTCTGATAGTACCAATTTGGAGTACATACGACTTTTTGATCGCTTTTTTTTTGCGTTTTTTCTGGGAGACAGGGTAACTAAAAAAGTGTATTTCTCGTGTTCTTTATTTTTTCTTTTGGACGACGTCCACTGTGCGGTAAAAATAATGTGCTATTTTGATAGATCGGATTTTTACGGACGTGGCGATACCAAATACATATTTTTAATTTATTATTTAGATTTTTTAATAATAGATATGGCAAAAGGGGGGTGATTTAAACTTTTGCAACTTTTTTTTTTTTTCAATTAAAAAAAACGTTATTGATTCTTTTTTTTACATTACTTTGAAGTCTCCATGTTGGGAGTTTGTTTGATTATGAAGAAACTGTACCGGTTTGCAAACCTATGAGACTGAGTTGAAAAAATTAATGGACAGACTTTTGGCCTATGGATATTTACAAAGAACAAAGTTATTGGACTTGATTGTTTGATTATGGATAATGACAAGAGGAGTGTTCGAGGTATAGGGATGGCCTAGAAGAGCAACCAAAGTAATTATGTAATGAGGCAACAGCACACATACTTTATGGAAAAGGTAGACTCCCACTGGTTTGTTCAGCATGTGTAAAGATGTGCAACGTTTTAGCTCATGTGAGCCTTTGTCAAGTTCAAATGCAGCAATTATGAAGTTAGTATAACCCCCCTCATAATCGTCCTTCAGGTTGCAGGGCCTTGCATCAGAAACAGAGCATTTCTCTTCAGCTTGTGATCAACTGTTCAATTCCCAGGGGCACACTTGCAAAACTTTTTACACCAGTTTCTAGCATAAAAAAAATCACAGACTTAGGTAGGTATTTGAGTAAAATTTTGTGACTTTTCTTTTTTCCGCGTCGGCCCTACTGTTTTTTAAAGAAGTAGGTGGGGCTTGTCATGAGAGGGCTTGTTACCCCAGACTGACAGATTTGTGTATGATTTACACCAAAAAAATACACCAGGTCAGGCCTTGTGTATATTTCTCTGAAGGCACGTGCAGATGCCGGGGACACGCTTAATACATGAAGAGGCCTGCGCACAGTGTGATGGCGAAAAATGTGCTAAGCCCAGTCTTGATAATGCTGAGTTTAATAAATTTTTTCCAGAGTGTTTTTGCTGTAATTTTACACAAAATGCGGGAAAACCACAGCATATGTAAAATGAAGGGACAGCATTAAGGAAGAGCACTGATGATGGCAAAATGGGGTGCTGAGGGACACTACATCAAGGGATGAAGAAGCAGCAGAAAATGACTATGGCACCTACCCAACTCTCTGATCATCTGTTCTCTGCTGAAGTGCTCTGCTGACTTGCCGTTGTTGGGTATTTCATTCACAGGGGAAGAGGCATATGCACTGGGCATTCGCACAGGTTGCACACCCCTAATGTGCCATTTAAACAGGGCGACAGTCATTTAAACAACTGCACAAGTGCTGACGTCACCGCTAGGTTGTTAGTGCCCATGCACAGCGTTTAGACAGGTAGATCATCGCTAACTCGTTGTTCTATGAGTTTACACTCAACAAGAAGTCAGCGATCCAGCGATGATTTTTATGCTGGTTGAAAGTGAAAGACCAATGAAGTGTAAATGCATAGTGCATGATGGCTTAGCATTTAGCCGACTTTTAAGCAATAATCATCCCGTGTTAATGGCCCTTAAGGCCGGCTCTAACCACAGTGTTATTAGTGTACATATACTCTTTTTATGCAAACAGTGATATAGCTATAGCATATACAGAAGTAGCAGTTTTGCACATGCCCTGGCATCTGGGGGTAGCCCAAAGGCCCCTCTGCCAGCTAAGAAGACACATAATAGATATGGGGTCCAGTTACAGATTTTACATAATACAACCCCCAATCAACTATATGTCATTATTAATACTTGTGTCTTCTTATGTGACAGGGGAAAGTTATGGGTCTCCTCAGGCATCAGGGAATGGATATGTCTGCTACCTTTGCCCCACCTATAGCTACACCCCACAAGAGCTCCAAATTATGCTTATTATTAGAATTTTATAATAATTTTATGAATATATATTTGTATGATAAGAAGAATCCAATTTTGTTCATTGCTTTTGATAGCAGTTTAAAGGACACAGTTTGCTGAAGACCTTTTCTATTTATTAAATCTGACTACAATGTAAAACGTCAGTGCTAATCTGTCAGCATTAAAACTCTGGGAAGCATTTCAAAATAAATGGCATACTGACTAGAAAAGCAAATACTGGGAAGAAGCAGAACTGTGATTTTTAGAAAGGTGAGAATGAACCCTAGCTGTGTGCATTTCAGCCGGCAGTCACTATTGTGAGACAGTTATTTCCTGTAAGGTAATTGTTCTTTATCAAACTGTTGTAATCCCGCTACCAACAACTAATCCTGATTACTTCATTTGACCACAGATTGGTGGGTGATAAAAGACCACTTAATATGTCTATTACAATACTACAGTTGCAAAATATAAGGGCATATAATTCACAGTATACAAAGTGTTCTTTTACATGGGCCAATTATCAAGCCCAAAATGTTCCTCTGAATGATTGTTTGCCCAATAATCACCCCATATAAAGGGACCAACGATCAGCCAACGAGTAAGCAAAAAGTGAGTAGAAAAATGCTTGCTGCTTGGCTGCACATCTTCCCATGTAAATAGAAAGACATGCAATCGATCAATTACAGCTATATGGAGACAAACAATCGCCTTAACAACACTGTCCAACGATAACTTTGTTTCGGGCTCAAAATTAGCGTATTCTTAAGTATTTTCATCTGCTGAATTCAAAAATCACCATAAAAATGAACATCTTTTAGAATTTACATTTTTATTTTTTGGGAATTTTTTTTTTGGGGGGGGGAGTTGTCACGCCTCTCAACTGACATAACACAACGATCTCCATATGTTTGTAGGTTATAAACATAATAAATGTTTATGAGCTTGGAGTAGAAAATGTTGAAAGTGTGGAAAAAGAAGTACCCAACAAGCTTTCCACATCCCATGACCTTGACTTTGAGGTAAAAGATGATACATCGCATAGACTGAGTCAAGCAGAATTGAGTGATCTCATTCGAGACCTTGACTTGTCAAAGGAGAAGACGGAACTTCTAAAGTCAAGACTACAGCAATGGAATCTTCTCCAACGTGATATCAGAGTCTCACAGTACAGAGAACGTCAGAGGGATCTGCTTCCTTCTTTTCTTCTGGTTGTTTGCTGCGACAGTAATGGCTTGATGAAATGTTTGAATTTAAACCATGATCCAACTGAATGGAGGCTATTCATAGACTCCTCCAAGCTTAGTTTGAAAGCTATATTACTTCACAATGTCAACCGTCTTCCTTCTATTCCTGTTGATCATGGAGTTCACATGAAGGAGACTTATGCAAACATGACAGCCTTCCTCGACTCAATCAAATATACTGAACACAAGTGGAAAATCTGTGGTGATCTAAAAGACATCGCTGTACTCTTAGGAATGCAACTGGGGTACACTAAATACTGTTACTTTGTATGTATGTGGGACAGTAGGGGTAGGAAATCACATTACATTTAAGTGGACTAGCCTGCAAGAAATCTTGACTCTACCGAGAAAAGTGTTGTTGCCGAGCCTCTTGTGGACCCAAAAGATGTTCTTCTTCCACCCCTTCATATAAAGCTGGGTTTAATGAAAAAGTTTGTCAAAGGTATGAACCAGGAAGGACAGGCATTGAAGTACTAAAGAGACAAATTCCCTAGACTGAGTGATGCAATGGTTAAGGAAGGAATTTTTCGTTGGGCCACGAATTCGACAACTTTTAAAGGATGACCAAGTTTTGGAGGGGAAAGAAAAGGACGCCTGGTAAGCCTTAGAGGCAGTTATTCATGGATTTTTAGGCAACAAAAGAGATGATAACTACACTCAGTTGGTGACAGTACTTCTGGAAAAATACTATCAACTCGGATGCAACGTGTCCCTTAAAATCCATTTCTCCACTCCCACCTAGACTTATTCCCTCCTAGTTGTGGAGCTGTCAGTGATGAACACGGAGAAAGATTCCACCAGGATATTTCTGTAATGGAGCGAAGATATCAGGGCCATTGGAATGAAGCAATGCTTGCTGATCACTGCTGGTCTCTGTGTAAGGATGCTCTGGAACTCACTTACAAGAGGCAAACCAAAAGGAAACGATCTCATGAAGTCACCACATAATTTTCTTCACACCGAATCACCTGCTAGGAATTCTTCCATCAATTTAGAACTCTTGGAATGTAACTGTCATTAAAAAAAATTCAAATGCACTTTCAGGCCTTAGTCAGACGGGCATTTTTTCGCGCTATTTGCGGATCGCATGACAGATGCGCATCCGCAAATCGCGTGACCGATGCCCAAAAATCACCCGAAAATCTGCTCCTAGCCGCGTTTCATTAGAAACGGTCCGGAGCTGTCCAGCGCATTGCATTCAATGGAGCCGGCAATACAGCCGGCTCCATTGAAAGCAATGCGCTGCCGGCAGGTGCGGGATGAATTGTCGGGAAGGGCTTAAATTTATAAGCCCTTCCCTGCAATTGATCCAGAAATGTGTTAAAATAAAAAATATATATATACTCACCTTGTCCCAGCAGCCGGAGTTAAGCGCAGCTGGCCTGCAGTGGGTGTGAAGGGGGTGTGACTCAAAGCTGCCCCCTGATTGGCTCAGCCTGAGCCAATCAGAGGCAGGTCTCACTCACACCCATTCATGAATTCATGAATGGGTGTGAGTGAGACCTGCCTCTGATTGGCTCAGGCTGAGCCAATCAGGGGCAGCTTTGAGTCACACCCCCTTCACACCCACTGCAGGCCGGCCGCGCTGAACTCTGGCTGCCGGGACAAGGTGAGTATATATATATTTTTTATTTTAACACATTTCTGGATCAATTGCAGGGAAGGGCTTATATATTTAAGCCCTTCCCGACAATTCATCCAGCGCTGTCCAGCAGCCCATTGCTTTCAATGGAGCCGGCTGTATTGCCGGCTCCATTGAATTCAATGGGCAAACATCGTTCTTCTCTGCCACAGCTGTTACAGCTGTGGTAGAGAAGAATGATTTGTCTTCTATATGTTCTCAATGGGGTCGACGCTGCTGCCGCCGGCCCCATTGAGCGCATATAGAGAAGAGAACAGGAATCGCAGATCGCAGATAGGTGCGATCTGCGATTTCTGTTCTATAATTTATCGGACGAGCGCATAAAAAGCGCTCATGTGTCCGATACCATTGCAAAGCAATGGTTTTAAAAAATCGCCGGACGCATGCGCATGCGCAAATCGCGCGAAAAATCGCCCGTCTGACTGAGGCCTCAATGTTGTTAGCATATGTAATTAAAATGCATCATTTTCTCTTTGTCATATTTGTTTTTCTCAACCCAAAATTAGTAAGATTTGACTCATGAAGTTAAAGAAACATTCCAAAATATTTTTTTGTTGGCCAGTGTCGATCTTCTCTACAGAGCAGATAATCTTCTCATGTATGAGCATTTGCATTAGAACCGTGCTTTCTTTCCTGTGGTTTTGGACTTCAATCCACCTGATTCTTTGTTTCTTTGAAACATAAGTGCTGTCGCAAGCTCCCGTCTACGTATGGCATGCATAGGCAGTCAAAGTGAACACATTTCTGGAGGTAATATGACTGGCCAACACCTATGTTATGTACTGTCACTTACGGCTTTTCTCGCAGATTTATTTTATTATGAGAACTGCTTGTATATCTCTTACTACCAAAGACTATCTGGGCAATCCATGACTCACAGAACTTCAGGCGTGCTTTAAAAACGTACCTCTTCAGGGAGGCATACCGCATTCGCTAAACAAACCCCTCTGTACGCCGCCTGATAACATGTTCCCTGAGCTATTGACTGCAATCCCTGCTATCCACCATCAACTGCCCCTGCAGTCATACCGATTCTGCCGTCACATGGCTGAACGTCTGACCATTGTTTATGAGTGTAGAATCCCTCACTGTCCACCTCGCCATACTGTGCACATCTCCAGCCCTTTACCTTCTGTATCACCCCATTATCTGTAGTATGTAAGCTCATTGGAGCAGGACCCTCACCCCTACTGTTTCCATCAACTGATTACTTCATGTAACCGTGGTTCTGTAATTTTTGTACTTTTGTCTCTCTGTCTTTGCAAGCTCTGTGGAATATGTTGGGGCTATACAAATAAAGATTATTATTATTACTATCTGGAGTTATAGCGGCTACTGCCAGAAATTTAATAGAGTATCTACTAAATTCAGAGATGTAGATTACAGGGTAGCAACAGGAAATTTTAAATTTCCCTTAGTCTACAGGGTTATTTAAAAAAACAACAAACATTCAAACTTTTTATAATACCCTTATATTATCAAACTGTTTAAAATGAAATTCTAAAATACATATATAAAAAGATATTTAATTGAAATTAGCTGACTATATTATTCTATGTACAACTAAAAAGCATAGTCGGAACTGAATGAAACTTTCTGTGTGTGATTGTGATGTTGATATATGTGCTTACAACATCAGAGCAAAAAGAAAACATGAACACATGAAGAGAGGCTCTCGCACCCTGTTTGACCACCTCTAGCTTGTGTACAAGATGTGATACGGGTGGGCATGGAGGCATACAGGTTGTGTATGCTATCCTGCGGCATATCACTCTATATTTGCTGTAACTGAGCCTCTAGATTATGCAAACTCATAGGGTGTTAAAGTTGGCATCCCAGATGGTCCCATACATGTTCTATTGGCATCAAATCTGGTGACTGGGCAGCCACGGAAGTGTGTTAATGCTGTGGAGGGATTCCATTGACACCTTTGTGTCTGCGGCCAAGCATTATCCTGCTGGAAAATACCTCTTGGAAGCTGCCATGAGAGGAACACATGTGGCTGCAGGATGTCCTGAACATATCGCTGAGCTGTCATTGTTTCACGTACCACTACTAGGGGGTGACCGACTATCATTTGTGATGGACCCCAGACCATCACACCAGCAGTGTGCCCCTCCACATAAAAGGCAGGATTGAGGCGCTCACCCCTAGGTCTCCAGACATGAACACGGCCGTCGTCAGTGCCCAAACTCAAACTGGATTGACTGTTGAAGATAACCCCTTACATTCTATAGCAGTCCAATTTCATCATGGGTGCCGTTAGACTAAATGTCTTTCAGCCAAATGCCTGGAAATGGTTTTGACAGACAAATGGGCTGGTAGCGATGGTGCCACCTGTCTCTAAATGACAGACAACAAAATAGTTGGAGCTGCTCGTGTTTGTTAGCCGATTAGATGCTCCTCTCTACAGGTGGTCTATAGAGGGCGTCCTAAGCTCGGTTACCTTGTATGTATGCCCTCATGCAGCCACTGGTCCCACCACCTCCTAACAGTCTGATCAGAATGGCCCAGGTGGCGGGCGATTTGTCAATATGACCATCCAGCTTCTCGCCTTCTAATAATGTGCCCCCTCTCAAACTCATCGTAGAACCGTGACTAGTAGTCAACAAGCTCTACATAGGTGTAAAAAGAGGTCCACTACACACAAGTAGCCTCTTAGTACATTTTTATAGGCCAAGGGTGGGACCACTTTTAGGGCCCCATGTGACAAGACCATTCATCCAATCACACCACAACTCTAATCATTTGCATATCTGCCTGAGATGTAAAAAAACAAAATTATGTCAGAGGGTACAGTGTTGCACCCATTAAAATTTTAGGACTGCTTTCACCCCTAGCTCTGGGACAGCTCTTTTCTCTGGCAGCAGCTCTCTGAGCAGTTACACATATGGAGAAGCATTACTGCACTTTGTTTTGGGTTTGATTGTATTCTTCCATTCAAAGAAAGAAACCGTTACAATCTATCTTCACAAATCCCTTCCTTTGCCTATCATGTACTGAATGATTTTGACCTATATGTTGTTTTTTCTCCATGTAAGTACAAATTCAAATATTTTCCGCTAGGAATTTGTATGAGGTCTATTTACACTTTGCAGACAGTCCCATGACTTTGAACACTGATCTCCTGAACACCATTTGGCCTATATACTGGGATACTGTGATAAATATCCTGAAAAAAATAGCATTTTTATAAAACGAGCTTTATGTATAAATCAGTAATATATGACACTGTAACTATAAATGAATATATGAAAAATAATTAGTATAATATAACCTAACTAGTATTTTCAAGTTTCAGGCACAGAGCATTAGCTGGTGTTGAACGCGTTATTCCGGTAAATTCTGATTGCAAAATATTCCAGAATGTCAGTGAGGCTCCCTGAAAAAGAGAAGAACTCTCAAACTCTGGGAAGAGATGATAAATTTCCCTGGAGCCCCATTCAATTCTCATTCTCACGCTAATACTGCAGCTGTATGTCTAGTCAGAGGACTGTGTAAACCAGGGGTAGAAAACTTCAGTCCTCAAGGGACCCCCAACAGGTCATGCTTTCAGGATTTCCTCAGTATTGCACAGGTGATGTAATTATTGTCAGACATTGCCACAGGGGTTCTTACTATAGGGCAGTGGTGGGGAACCTATGGCAGGCGTGCCAGAGATGGCACGCAGAGCCCTCCCTGCTGGCACGCGTCACCATCGACCGCTCACCACATTAGCGAATGCCTACAGCGGCCATGGCTACCCTGCAGGCATTCACTCAGCGCTGCTATCTGCGCTGATCCCGATGCACACTGTGACGTCAGTGTGCAGCCGGGATCCTCCTCCCCCGTCCCCAGACATCTCCTACTTGGTTCCGCGAGAGCAGGGGGAGGAGGCATCTGGTAGCACACCAAAGTCAGTGTGCACAAGCGATCAGACAGGAGAGAAGCGGCACTTCCACGAAGAGGAGGGGTAAGTATGTGGGGCTGAGGGGGGGGTGGCATTAATACTGCTGGGGGGGGCATTATTACTGCTGGCGGACCACTGGAGGGCATTTTTACTGCTGGGGGAACAGCTGGGGGGCATTATTACTGCTGGGGGAACCGCTGGGGGGAAGGGGGGCATTATTACTACTGTAAGACCCCTGTGGGGGGGCACTATTACTGCTGGGGGAACCGCTTGGGGGCGGATGGTGGCATTATTACTGCTGGGGGAACCGCTGGGGGGAGGGGACATTATTACTGCTGGGGGACCACTGGGGGGCATTATTACTGCTGGGGGAACCACTGGGGGGCATTATTACTGCTGAGGGAACCGCTGGGGGGAAGGGGGCATTACTACCACTGTAGGACCTCTGTGGGGGGGCATTGTTACTGCTGGGGGAACCGCTGGGGGGGCATTATTACAGCTGTCACAGCTGTGGCAGAAGTCAGCGGCATTCTCCATATCTTTTCAATGGGGCTAGCGCTGCTGCCGCTGGCCCCATTGAAAAGACTGGCGATGTCGCAGCGATATCCCAGTGATTTTGGGATATCTGCCTGCGTTTTTCTCGCAGTGGGTGGAAGCCCTTAGGGTGGCTTCACACAGGCGTATTTGTGCATACATAGGTGCATATATAAGTGCGCACCAAGTGTAAAATAAATAAATAAAAAATAAACTTACCTGTCGACCACTGCCGTGTACCCCGTGGAGATGAAGAACACAATTGCCACATGTGGCAGATGTTTCCTTCATCCCCGCTAGTAAAAATAATTCCCTGCTGCTACATGTGCCACATCTGTGACAGATGCAGCAGAGGAATTCTTCAATTCTCTACCGCAGCTGTCACGTGGCTTAGGTGCTCAGCCAATCACAGGCAGCTCTCGCCCATCATTCATTCAGGGAGAGCTGCCTGTGATTGGCTGAGCACCTCAGCCAATCACATTCAGCTCTTTCAGCAGGTGGGGATTTTAAATCCCTGCCTGCTGATAGATCAGCACTACAGAGCAGGGGACAGCAGGAGAAGACGCGGCTGAGCCCCGGCAGCTGAAGCATGGTGAGTATCAATTTTTTTTGTTTACAGCACTTTTTCCAGATTCTCAGGGAAGGACTTATACTTAAAGCCCTTCCCTGAAATCAATTGACGGGTGCCAGCTGCAGAATTGAAGAATTTCCCTGCTGCATCTGTTACAGATGTGGCAGATGTAGCAGCAGGGAATTATTTTTACTAGCGGGGATGAAGGAAATAGGCAGATGTGTTCTTCATCCCCGTGGGGCCCATGTCAGCGGTGGACAGGTAAGTTAATTTTTAATTATTTTTTTTACACTAAAATTTTTGTTTTTCAGGGAAGGGCTTATATGTAAAGCCCTTCCCTGAAAAATAATGCAGGGGTGCCGGCAGACCATTGTTTTCCATAGAGCCGCCGGGAGCAGCTGCGGCTCCATTGAAAGCAATATGTGCATTCACTATGGTGCATGCATGTCCTATTTTTGCAGGCACACGCCTGTAAAGCACGGACATGTGCGCATGCCATGGGGAATGCATTGTGGCTAACAGACGCATGTTTTTGTGCGTCCGTATGTACGCACAAAATACACACTCGTCTGAAGCCACCCTTAGGGGCTACTGCCCATACAGTTTGAACCAAACGTTTTGCCCAAATTCGGCAAATCGGATGAACCAAATTTAGAAAATCACTAAAGATGACCACAAGTGATATGGGCTAGTGCAATGTGTGTTCATACTGTAAAACTGTTTCTTACTGAAAACTCTGGTTTACAGCTCCATGTAAAAACGTTAATGACTCCTTTAGCAAATAAGGCGACAAAATGGGTTTGTTTTTGAAAAAAAAAATTTCACGCACCATGCTGCATGAGCTGTATTATTAGGTATGAAATACATGTATTATAAAAGTTATACAATTTTCCATCATACTTTCTATATACTATATTTTTTGGCCAATAAGATGCCCTTTTTATCAAGAAAAAGAGCTCTCTGACTGATTTCTTAATGATCAGGAAGAGCACTGATAAAGCATCTGCAAGATTAATGAGAGAACTGATCACTCACAGTTCTGACTCTCACTGCCCTGCACTGATCTGTATTATCAGCACTGGACAGGGAGGATCACACCTGTAGGAATCACTGACATTGCACAAGGCAGGGCCTTCTAGCCTCAGCAGACCATGGAACATCAGCCTGAGGGCTTCCACCCACTGGCATTTTTTTCTCCACTGCGATGCGATTCTAAAGTTAGTCTCGCATCGCAGTGCGAGAAAAACGCAGGCAAATATCCCAAAATCGCTGGGATATCGCTGCGACGTCGCCAGTCTTTTCAATGGGGCCAGCGGCAGCAGCGCTAGCCCCATTGAAAAGATATGGAGAATGCCGCGGACTTCTGCCACAGCTGTGACAGCTCTGACAGCTGTAGCAGGAGTTTCCTTCATCCCCACGAGGACCGCGGGGATGAAGGAATCCTCTGTCACAGCTGTGACAGCTGTCACAGCTGTGGCAGAAGTCAGCGGCATGCTATCCCATTGCTTTCAATGGGATCGGCACTGCTCCCAATCCCATTGAAAGCAGTGGTTTCTCACAAGCCCCGCAGAATGATTATCGGAGAAGGGCTTGAAATATAAGCCCTTCCCCGATAATCATAAAAAAGTGGTTAAAAAAATAATTAAAAAGTTACTCACCTCTCCTGCTGTCAGCCACGTCCTCCGGCTGGCTCCCCGGCACTGCTATGCAGCACTTTCAGCAGACGGGGATTTAAAAATCCCCGCCTACTGAAAGGGCTGTGCAGATTGGCTGAGGGCTCAGCCAATAGCAGCTACTGCTTAGCTATTGGCTGAGCGCTCAGCCAATGACAGATAGCTCTTAGCTATTCATTCATGGTTTCTCTTGCTGGGAACAATCACATTTTGTTCTACTGGCTAACACTGTACCAAAACTTTTTTCATTAAATAATTTTTAGGACCTTCCTGAGTTAAAGGTCATGTGACTGGCTGTCAGAAGGATCAGACTGGGACAGCAGAAGGCAGCAGTGTAAGGGGATCGTAAACTTTCTTATGAGTGTGCACAAGCACCCACAATTTTTTTTAAAAAGCAGAATGTGTGCACAAAGCTGTGTATGAAGTGTATATGCTTGTATATCAAAACTACATCTTACGTTTGTGTAAAGTTTGTGTAGCTGAGCTGCATATGAAGCATGTGCTTACTGTTTGTGGTCCTGAGTAGAGATGAGCAAGGATACTCACTAAGGCAAACTACTCGAGCGAGTAGTGCCTTATGCGAGTACCTGCCCGCTCGTCTCTAAAGATTCGGGTGCCGGCAGGGGGCGGGGAGCGGCGGGGGAGAGCGGTGAGTTGCAGGAGTGAGCAGGGGGGAGCTCTCTCACTCTCTCCCCCCCCCGCTCCCCCCTGCTCACATCTCTAGTCCTGAGCCATGTTTATATGTACTTATATGCAGCAGAGCTGTACGTGTGTAAATAATGTGTGCGCTGCAGAGCTGTGTGTATATGTACTGTGTGGGTGCATCATACATAGCAGATTTGATGTGGGTTTTCCACAGCAGAAATAGCTACAGCACAATTTACACAAAAGGTGCAGGTTTTGACGTGGATCTACAGAAGTCTGCTGCGGATCTGTGTCAAAATCTGTACCAAATGTTGCAACTCCTTGTGCAGATTTTCCTGCTGCAGAAAATCTGCTCCCCATCTGCTACATTTGAACACACCAAATATGTAGCTAATCTGTGTGTGTATACAGTAACCAAAAGTGGTGGAGAGGGGTGCGAGTGTGTATAATTTAACTGATGGCAAAAACAAATACCTAAAATTCTAAAAAATATAAAGCAAACTGGAAAATTAGACATATGCAGATATTTGAGAGGATAGCAAACTGTAAGGTATGTATGTGTGCCATTGCAACATGTTTCAGTGGTCAATCAATGAAGAAACATTAAGTTTAACTGTAGCGGACTGTTTACCCTTAACCCCTTCACCTTCTCGCTAGATACTGAAAGAGGAAGCACTACTCAAGACTACCAAAGTTAGTGACGTTGACCCCTCATCTTCCTTAGGCCATCGGGAACGTTTACATTTGCAGGAAACATTTTTTTTTCACTTTTTGCAGGGATATGTCTTATAGTGCGGTGCATCTTATGGTCCAAAACATACAGTAAATTCTTCTCTTTGCTGCCATTCATTGTTTGTTTCCATGGCCACTTCTAGAGGATATAAATCTGTTCTGTGGTAATCAAACAGATATGAGGCTGACTACATATGCAGTTTATATATGGGAGCTCTGTCTTTTAACCAGCCATGCAACTATATGTATATCATATGACCAGAACTTATTTGTATGCACTAGAAGTAAGCAATGAGGGTTCCTGTTAAGTGAATGCAAGGAAGGATCCCTAAAACTGAGAGAAATTGATAACGAATTTTTCATAATATCATGCATTTGCTGAAATTGGAACAACCCTTGAAATTCCAATGTTTATCTCTGAGTATCATTCTGCTCATACTCGAAATTCTTTATTTTTCATAGTGGTCGTTCTGAGTACTGCAGGCTTGTCACATTGAAATAAATAAAGACGGTTTCACATCTGCATTGAAACCTCCAGCTGGAGGTTCCTTCACGGATCTGGCTGAAAATACTGTAAGAAAAAGTGGCCAGACCACAATATTGACAACAGGGTCCGTCCAGTGCTGTTCGGTTCCGCTCAGAGACAGAACTGTTCGGCCATGGGTATTCCCCTTTTCTGCTCCCCGAATGGAGCAGGAAAGTGGAATCCCTAATGCAGGTGGGAAACCACAATGAACTATGTAAGTTTGACTCCATCTGTTTATAATTGTTACCTGAGCCATTAAAGGGTTTGTATGAGAAAGGCCTTCTTTTTTTCTCCAGAACAGAATCACTTTTGTCTATAGTCTATGCCTGGTATTGCATGGTTCGTCCCATTCAGCAGACACAGCCCATAGACACAAGTGATGCTTTTCTACCTAACCTCTTATTCCTTCAAGCATTTCCTTACCTTGCACTATACCTCCTATGCCATACCTTCCCTCTTCTTTGGTATCTGATTATTCTCCAGATAGGACAGAGGATAAGCGGCAACCATTTCTCACCAGGTGAAGAAAATCATTGGGTAGCCAACCTCTTTGGCTCTTTTTATTCTCGTACGCATAAACTTGTCAGCAGATTCTACCCACAAATCACAAATCTGTATGGTGAGCTTTCAATATATATATATATATATATATATATATATATATATATATATATCAGTGATGAACATCTGACACCCATGATCCACAAAAGGAAAGGCCTGCTGCATTTTAATAGAGCTGTGTTGCAATTTCGCTAAATATTCAGGAACGGTGCTGACATGGTACATGGTATAAATATGACATTTTCATGGTATATGTAATTATTTGCTGGGAAAATTAGTCACCAATAATACATTTAAGTCTCTTTTGTTATCCTGTTTCAACTTGAGTCACCAAAGGAATCCAAATCCAGTCTTATATTTTCCATGCAATTATCAATCCCCTATAGTATATAAATAGCAGCATAAGACGAAAATAGTCGAACTTAAACCTGAGCTCTAACATGCTACTCATCTCCAGTTATTTTAAAGTCTAAGAGCTTTTTGCACCAAACATGTTTTCCACGTTTCAAGTTCTGCTAAAAATAAAGAAATCCTATTAAAGGGAATCGTTGCAGTTTGTGGCAGCTTCCGTTTCTTCCAGCTGCTGATGTAGCAGAGCTAACATGATCATTTAGCTTTTTGTGGCTGCTTTGTCTAGGCATGGTAATAACTCACTGAATTAAGATGAGGCAGTCATTCTACCAACAGCCCTATGTAAAACACATAACACAAAGTCATCGAACTGTATCTGCATATTTTCACATGATATACAGCAGCTTGTCACTGAGTACTGTATCAAACAATGCACTAATAAGAAAACGCTTGCTGCACATCCTCCCATTGCATTTAGTCTGCGCTTGATCACATCTTTTCTCTAATGTGCCCAAATTTCCATTCTGTGCTCATTCTGCAGCTTCAACACCCCCCTTTCTCATAGAAACCCAACACGTGTTGGCTCCCTCCCCGTCCATGCTTTCATTGGCCTGAGCTCCAGGCTCTGATCCGCCTTCCCATTCCTATTATGGAGCAGCCTGAATCCAAACTGGGAGCTACAAGCAGCAGCAGGAGCAGCATCAGTATCAGCATCTCTGGGTATCTACAGTACACAGCATGGGGCTCTGCAGCACCCTCACCTGCCTCATCTGCCTCACTGTTCCCTGGTACCTCTCTGCAGAGCAAGGTAGGTACTGCCAGTCAGAGGGCACAAAGTGCTCTGTGTGTGAGATGGTGATTTACCTTTCATCTGGATGAAGTAGAAAGTCATGGATCTACTAGACTGTGTGCAGGTGTATGAATACATGTACTATGTGATCAATGACAAAGGCATGAATTGACATAAATATAAAACATTCCTAAAACTGGAGACTACAGTATAATTAACTTCAGGGGTTTTGTAAGAAAATGAATGCATTCTATATACTGTATAGTATATACACCTTGTTTCAATGGCATCAAAATGTGTCATTTATTTGTGTGTTAGTCGTATTCATAGCAATACCTTTGTGACATGTGATCTGTACAACGTTCCATTATATTACTGAGGCTGGACATTCCTGAACATTTCATAAAGCTTTTTTTTTGTCACTAAAGATGCTAAGTCTCCAAGGCATTATGCCTTTAAATATTTATATTCCAATTGTATTAAAACATACAATATAATGCTATTACTATTATTACTTTTTGCATTTTTTATTGTTTGGTGCTTTGCAATAACCCACTAGTGGCATTTCCTCAGCTGTGTATATGTGATATTGATATCTCTGATTTCAATGAATTACAGGGTGCCATTCAAGGAAGTAATGATTCATAGTACATTTGCTGTCTGATTACTAATATTATCCTTGAAATGTTTGCACAGTTTGGATGTGAAATGGAAAACAGCGTTCTGTATACTGCGTGCATTTCCATAAGGCTAGTATAGAGTGCAATATTTTGTATTGTGTTGAGCTCTGAACAATAAATTCATTGTCCTGGGTTGTGTAAATTTGAAGGGCAGGTTTGTCTTTGTCCGTCCTTTGAGGATTGGTTGACCTTTTGCCCATCCATGTGTATGAGCAGGCTGTTCTTGTCGCTGGCAGTGACAGGGTTAATTGCACCTGTTGTGCCATATGAGCATAGATAAAGTTATTTGTAGAGTATCTGAACAGTTTTTAAAAGCCACCGCTCCTAATGTCATTGTTTATAGCCGTAGTATTGTACATTGTTTGGCAACTGAGTGTTTGGCAAGGCTGGAAAGTGGGAGGTAGCGGAGGAGTTGCGAAAAAAATGGGTATATTTTATGTAGGATATTTAGAATCCTAGGGCTGAGTTTCACAGCAGTATGGAAAATCATTGCTCAATGGTGCATGAATGATTTCTAATTGACTGGACTCTAAGTATCTTAACAGAGCTAGCCAGCAGGGAAGCTGCATATCTCAACAATGACAGCTATTTACCGTATCCAGCACTTGACTATTGGCACAAGATGGCATAATTACTTCCTGGTGACAAAAGAGAGCATGGCCAATATATCTCCCTCGGAAAACATATAGGCAAATCATTTGACTTTAGATTACTGACACTAAACTCACACATGGTCTTTATTATTTTTTGGATATAAAGCTTATGAAAGGCTTTGTCTAAGGAGACTTCTATTGAATCTGCGAAGCTACTGCATGTACAGATTTTATATGGCACTCCCTCACCTTGGCCCTTTAGCCTACAGAGCCCGACACTTGTGGCGAAAAAAAAAAGTATACATTTAACATATGCCTCCAATGAATGCCATCCCTCAGCCATCCGTCTCAGAGACTCTCATGTTAAAAAAAATGGTAAATATTTCATGTATACATCTTTTTTCCTGGATGCCTCTGATGGATTTCATCCATCGGCCATCTGTCACCCATAGGCTCCCATGTTAAAAAAAAAATGTGTTTAACATATGTATTTTTTTCTGGATGGCACGAAAGTGTATCTTTTTTGTAGCATGAGAAATTGGAGCCCTTGGCAAAATTCAAGCCAAGGTAAGGATGGATACATCTGTAGATGTATCACCTAGTAAGGAGTACAAAGAAAATAGGACATGCTTTGGGCATGTGTCTGTCATATTTAGGTAAGAAGTGTATACTTTATTGCAAAGTTGTAGAGTAGGATACTATCTATCTATCCACCCATTATCTATCTATCTATCTATCTATCTATCTATCTATCTATCTATCTATCTATCTATCTATCTATCTATCTATCTATCATCTATTTATTTATCTCCTATCTATCTATCTATCTCATATCTATCTATCTGTCTATCTATCTATCTCATATCTATCTATCTATCTATCTCATATCTATCTATCTATCTATCTATCTCATATCTATCTATCTATCTATCTCATATCTATCTATCTATCTATCTATCTATCTATCTATCTATCTATCTATCTATCTCATATCTATCTATCTATCTATCTATCTATCTATCTATCTATCTATCTATCTATCTAATATTTTAGCTGTATATTGCTCTTGTCTACTGGTACTTTGTTTATTATTAGTCATATATTAGTGTATTATTATAGTGTAATAGGATATACCATTGTCATGTTTTTGCTTTGTGATGGTGGTTATAATTTATTGGATTACATCACTATAAGTATATATATATATTCTGTCCTGAAGAGCATGCACTCTAGTGGTAAGTCACTAGAAGATGATAGCCACCAATGAACTCTTAAGTCTGTAAAGGTGCTGTAAGTGAGCGACTTGTTTCTAGAAGTCCATTAATACTCAGGCTTTAGAAGCAAGAGGAAAGCTCCTGATGAATTCTGAGATGGAGAAGGCCAGAGTTGCAGAGAGATGAGAGAGAGAGATTTAAGTATGAGTGTTGTAGATATAAACAGTTCAAAGATGAGGCATTTCTGAGCTTGGTATAAGAGGCTCATATTGATGGAACCAGAGATTGAAGCTGATATACATGGATGTGCCAAGCAGTGTTAAGCCTTATAGAGAGCCAGGGAAATGTGCAGTTTATAGTTATTAATAAAAAAAGCATTTAAAAAAACTGTAGAGAAGATGTTGATGTGTTTTTTTTATATTTTCTGGATATGAGAACTGGTCATATTGAGTTAGAGTTGTGAGACAAATCCTGCAGATATCCTATAATATATAAACTACAAGATGTTAACATTTTAGGGATCATTAGGGAATATTAATTAGGTTTCCTGTGTACCTGGATTACACAATATATTTGTTGATATACTAGTTACAAGAAAAATAAAACTGACTTGGGAATAATACTTAAACCATTTTATCACATTTCAGAATATCAAATACAAATCCTTGGTATGTTCTATTAAAAATAACCTTAAAATGGACTGCGTAAAAAAGACCACAAAATAACAGGGTGCTTGTCACAAGGACCTCAACCACACAGTCCCGGCAAACATCCAAAGAATTGTAGAACAGCAGCACTCCAAAGTAGAAAAAAGCCATCCTCTCTTTATCTATTGCAAAGTTTCAATTCCACTTGGAATCTGTTTCAAGCTTCAGCAGCATGATACTGAACCGTGAGAAAGATAACTTTCCACTATTACACCTGTCAGGCTTGTGCCACTGCAAGTGACCTATCCTTGACTAGGAATTCCAAGACTTTAATGAACAGCTCCCCCTTGTGTGTAAAAATCCTCATATTGTAACTGTGATGCAAATACCATCTCCGACATCCTAAGTGCAATTTAATATATCCCTGGTGCTTTGGCATCTTTATCATATTTGGGTGATCTGTGGATAACATTATTGTAGTAAGTTGTGGCAGTGCAGTTCATGTCAGTCCTTATAGTTCAATATCTATCTATCTATCTCATATCTATCTATCTATCTATCTATCTATCTATCTATCTATCTATCTATCTACCTATCTGCTATCTATCTATCATCCATTCCATATCTATCTACCTATCTGTCTATCTATATATGTCATATCTATCTATCTATCTATCTATCTACCTATCTGCTATCTATCTATCATCCATTCCATATCTATCTACCTATCTGTCTATCTATATATGTCATATCTATCTTTCTATCTATCCATCTATCATCCATTTCATATCTATCTATCTATCTATCTATCTATCTATGCCATATCTAATTTATATCTATCATCCATTTCATATCTATCTATCTAATATCTATCTATCTCCTATCTATCTATCTCATATCTATCTATCTATCTATCTGCTATCTATCTATCATCCATTTCATATCTATCTACCTATCTGTCTATCTATATATGTCATATCTATCTATCTTTCTATCTATCCATCTATCATCCATTTCATATCTATCTATCTATCTATCTATGCCATATCTAATTTATATCTTTCATCTATTTCATATCTATCTATCTAATATCTATCTATCTCCTATCTATCTATCTCATATCTATCTATCTATCTATCTATCTATCTATCTATCTATCTATCTATCTCCCATCTCCTATCTATCTCATATCTATCTATCTATCTATCTATCTATCTATCTATCTATCTATCTCATATCTATCTATCCATCTATCTAATATCTATCTATCTATCTATCTATCTATCTATCTATCCCATATCTATCTATCTATCTATCTATCTATCTATCTATCTATCTATCTATCTATCTCATATCTATCTATCTATCTATCTATCTATCTATCTATCTATCTCATGTCTGTCTATCTATCTATCTACCTATCTATCTATCTATCTCATATCTATCTATCATCCATCCATCTGTTTGTCTGTCTATCTATCTATGCCATATTTAATTTATATCTATCTATATATGTCATATCTATCTATCATCCATTTCATATCGAACTATCTATCGTCCTAGGTATTCTATCACTTATGTGATGCTTTTGTGCTAGTGACGGCAACGTTGGTAGTGCCAGAGTTACATCCTTTGGACAAAGCCAGGTTATGCTTATTCCTTTGTTTCTGTGAGTGTGCTTTTTTACTGTGCATAATTTGGATTATACTGCAAAACTGGAACACAAAGCGAGGCTGATAATGAAAAATGTCATTGTATCTGTTAAGATGAAGAAGATAATGTCTGGTAGTCTCTGACAGGGGTTTAAATAGCCTGTCTGTTCATTACACCATCGTCTGGAAGAGAGGCACAGTACCTCAGATAAACTTGTCCTGTGCTGCCTGCTGCCAGTACCATTTCTGCTGTGAAACCTAAAGGGACCTTTCACACAAGACGGAATTACGCCGCAAAACGCAGCCAAATCCGTATCTGCAAAATTCTACACCAAAATCCGCAGGTCTAGCTGTGGATTTCAATTTGGAATTGCAGGCAGGTTTTAAGCCAATTTCAATTCCGGATTAAAATCTGCAGGTAGCCTGCAGATTTGGGTGCAGAATTCACTGCGGCTTGAATTACAGTGTGCAGCCTATTCCGTCCGTGTGACAGGTCCCAAACCCCATCCATTTCTTTGTTTAGTTTACCTTGCCAAGCTTTTTTTTATAATGCAATACTGTTCTTGCTTCTTTTATGGGTGCTTGTTTGACTGGTTATAGCTCTTCTACGGTACTTAAACTTACTTGCTATGCAAAATATGATTTTAGAGGTGTTATAACAAGCTCTTTCCTGTACCTCTCTGATTCTCATAGACACTACTATCACATGGAACAGCAAAGAAAAAGCTACAAGAGGTACAGGTACTGCAAATGCAGCCAGATACCCCCTATCTCATTATTGCATAGATGTATTTTCTTTAGCTTGATTCTTAATGCAATGTAATATCACGGTGTGCTGTGCTATCAGGCTGGTTTATTTACACTTTGTATTGCTTTTCAATGGGTTTTGTTGTGTTTAGATAAAAGATCAATAGCTTTTTGTTGGGTTAAACGGGGTTGTCTGAATTCTTTTTCTCTATAAAACACAGCTCCTGCTGCAATAAAACAAGAAATGAGCATATAGTCACCTCTCCCCTCTCCCTGCTGTGTCCTGTACCGCCACTCCAGGTTCCACCTGTGACATCACATTTACAGGCTGCCCCAATCTGTTTACGGGATGTCACAGGCTGCTTCCACCAATGATAGAGCTCACCAATTGAGCCCTTTCCTCTGTCATTGGCTGCAGCTACCTGTCACTTCCCGTAAACAGGCGGGACTGCAGCCTGTAAACAAGCAACAGAAGTAAGGACTGCGGGACACAGCGGGGATACAGGAGAGGTGGGTTCTATTTTATCGCAGGGGGAGCTGCATTTTCTTGGAAAAAATAAGATCTCAGACAACTCCTTTAAGATAAGATAACTTTCTGTGCCGTGCTGTAACAATCAAGCTAAAAGTTGTTGCATCTGTTTATGGGTAATATTTTAAATTAGTCCTTGCATGCACACTAGAATATTTACAGCACAAGCTTAGGATCAAGTTAAATTCATTACTTTTTAGATTGCAGGATTTTACTTACTAGGCTTTGTCTCATTCGCCCCTCATTCACACGGGCGAATTTGTGATCCGTATTACGCATGTATTTTATAATATGAACGAAATAAACCACATTGATTTGCATTGCAGTAATCATACGCACATGAAAAAAATCGCAGATGTCCTAATTTGGTCGTTTTACGGACCAAAATTGGCCATTAAAATCTATGGGATCATACACATATGCAATGAATATGCATGGTATAAATACGCCTAAAGTTAGGAGAAATCAATGCGATCTTCTTGATTTGTTTCTTAGTGTATGTGAAAAACACACTAAATATGCACACAAAAAAACGCAAGAACAGCCAATATGTAGTAAACATGAACAGTTTTGGTGCGTGAAAATGTTGTGTTTTTCACGCATTGAAACTGCATATGCTCATGTAAATGAGCCCCGAGACTTTATTTGTTTTACCTCTTCCCCGCTCATGCAAAAATAAAATAACATATACAACATACTCTCCTTTCTTATTACTCCACATCACTCTTAGTTCTAAAAGATGCGCCAAAATCAAACATCAGTCATGACATCATGGCACATGACAGTAATGACCATGATACTGTTCCCTCCTAGTCACCTTAATATTTAAGGTCAAAGTCAAATTATCTGTAATGTGGGAATTAAAAGGTGAAGTCTGCGATTTCCAGAGCAAATCTCACTTTGGCGCTGCTCTGTGATTTCTGATCATAAATATCTGACATGATATTCTAAAAAAATGTCCATTCAGATCAATTGCTTAGAATGATGTGTCAGACGTCTAGTAACAGAAATCACTGAGCATCCTCTCTATTGATTTATGGAAGGAAAAGGTCCAAAAACTTGTGTAGATTAGAGGAATTATTGGGATGAGAAAATCAAAATAGTCTTTCAAATTTGGGGACTTTGGTTGAATTACCGGAATATCCTGATAATATATTACTGTGTCATTACCCACAGTAACATAATATCTACATTAATCTTTGATCACCTGCATCATTTGTTAGACATCATACATGACTTCTCTAGGTTTTTCAACAGGTCTTTATACCACACAACAGTGATTTCCTGTTCTCATCCCTTTTGGGATTCTCTCCCCTTTTGACATTTAATCATTTGTTGATGCTGTTATGTGAACTTTTTATACATTGGATGTCTTTCCTTTTGTGTCATTTATTCGCTGATATGTTTGGGTAATGTAATGTCCCTTTGCTATAGGAGGACTGTATGCCTTTGTTCTATTGCTGGCACAGTCTTCTTGTTTATGTTTGTACTTCTGCAAATAAAAAGAGAGAAAAAAGGAAATCGCTGAGAAGTGCCAAAAGTGTAAACTCTTTGTAGATCCCTTTCATTCTGGAAATCAGTGATTGTCCTTGATGACAGATTTCATCAGTGTGATCTTCTCATATGAATCTTTGACGTTTTGAAAAACAATTTCACTCTATGGTGCAGAAATAAATCTTTAGAACAGCTCTAAAAACCTGTATTACTAACACAATGCACATAGGTCCAACCAGTATAAGTTTTCTTAATTCTTATTTTAAACTTAAAGTGACCATCCAGTTTCATGGAAATATTCTGCCTAAGGACCGGAGGATAGAGGGGATACATTACCTGTAGTTGATTTTACGGGCTGTCATTTTGTTCTGCCGGTGATTGACAGCTATCTCTGTATGACTGTACATGCAGGGGTAGCTGTCAATCACTGATAGCTCCGCCCATTGGACTGTTCAGCTCAGAATGTGCAGAGATATAAATGAATAAAGTACAAGTTATACTGAATCTTTCCCCATAAACTATAAATCAATCTGCTCGGCTCCTCCTGCTCTATAACATCATGCCTGCAGTTTGGACAGCATGTCCAAGCTGGCAGACTGCCTTTAACTTGAATCTCAGTGTCTAGCAGTCATGTATCTACTTCCCTTTATTACAATAACATACATCTCTTGGGGAGTTGGTGTTGGGCAACCAAACCATTGCAGTTTGTAGCTAGATTTAGAAGTAAAATAGTTTTTCTTACTTTATGGTTGCATGAGGGAAACCAAATGTAGTACACATAACTATGATTATCTTTAGTTTCCTCCATTAGACCCTTGTAAAGGCTCTTTCACACGAGCAGTGTCCATGTGCAGTATAGCCGCATGCAAAGCATGCAGCTACAATGCTCTAAAGGTCACATGAACAGGCTAATTCCAGCTACTTGGAAGTAGCCCGTTCACATGATCTGAGGTGCATGTTGCGTGCTTTCCAGCTCCCATAGGAGTTTATGGAATGCACGCAGCAAAGATAGGACATGTCCAATCTTTGCGCGCACCATGGAGCTGACATGTGAGTTTGCACTCACATGCCCTATCTTTGTTAGATGCGCAAATTCAGTGCGTCTAACAATCGTTCATGTGAGCGCTTCTATAGGAACCCATTGGATCCTATAGAAGTGCGCCCCGTGCACACCTCTAATGCGTGCGGACAGCGCTTGTCTGAATGAGCCCTAATGCTGATTCTAAAATCTTGTGGTTGTTTGATAAAAACATACAATGTCAGTCTAGATGATTTTTAAGGCTTTCATCTTAAAAAAAACAATAATATTTAATGTATTACTTAACTTTAGATATAAACAAAGCAGCTTGTTTAAAAATGTACGAGTGTTGAATGCAGTTTCAAAGCATGGATTTGTGTATAGGTGCTTTGCAGTGAAATTACCTTGTGGACTTCAGCTTTTTGTAGCTTCAATATAATCTTTTACATTTAATAAATGTGTTTGCTGGGATTGCAAATTACAGATATCTGTTTCAGCACTGAAAAAAGTGCAGAAATGTTCTCATACAAGCTATGTCTCAGTGAAATATCCAAGCTGAAGTGTCTGGGACTTGTTTATTCATGGCCATCCATTTAATATGTCTATGGATGCATTGCCCACATAGGAAGCATATCTGTAGACAGCGTCCTATAGGCATGTACATGCTAACAAAAAGACTTTAGTACAGAAACGTTTAGGACTAGAACAAATTCTAACAATTTATAAATCTCTGAAAATTCTGTTTGCTAGTTTCTGAAATATTTTGGGCATGGTGGTGCTGTTGTGCCACTCACAGAATACTTGTGCTATGTAGTATACAATTCCAAACAGTACAATTGTTGTAAAAGATCAAATATCCCAAATTGGTATTGATCCATTCTTTCGAATGAATATGACAGCTTGTATTTCAGGGTGATAGAAAGTCCCTGGATATGCATTGTGGGAATTATACTATACAATAGATAACAAAAAACGGGTGAAGAAGTCAGCAGATTAAATGCTTTAGATAAGGGGACAGCACCGGGCAAATACAATTATGTTATTTCACTGAAATAAAGAAGCAAGTTAAGAAGGTATATGTAGCACAGCCTTTCTTTAGGTCATTATACCAATACGAATCTTTGATTTTCCAACTTGGCTACACCTTGCACACATTTACCATTCTCCAGCCCATCGGTGCGTATTTTGGTTATGGATTTCACTCCCTTATTCATAGAGGTGGAATCCATATTGAAAATGCACAATGTACATTAACATGCTGTGGATTTAAAATTCGCACCACATGTTGATTCTGCTGCAGATTCTGTACTGATTTTTTGCACTGATTTCTTAAATCTCCTCCCCATGGCTTGTACTGTAAATACTGTGGATTTTCCATAAAGAACATTCATGGTATTTTTGCTTCATGTGAGCATGGACTATATTTCTCTGTTTTTTTTCACTGGAAGCTGAGATACGCTTCTATACACAGGAAGATGAACACTTTGAATGTAATACAACAAGCTATAAAATCAGGTCTGATAGCACTAAACCCCCAGAATCACTGTAGTTCTATTGGTTCCTGGCAGATAAAATTCACGGTGTGGTTAAAAGGTGCACTGCCTAGCAAGTTATGAACAGGACACACACAAGAAGCATCTTATGGGTGTATAGTGTATATATAAAAAAGACAATCGGTATTTGATTAGGACACATAGTAATACTTTATGAGGTACAATAGTTGCTACTTTGTTATGGGTCCTTTTGCAATGTGATAACAGCATATGCTGATACAATGTACAAATATACAGTATATGATAGTGTTAATTATTCCCCTAAAATGTGTCATAAAACGTTTAATAGCAATAATTCACACGTTTAAAGAGGTTCTCAACCAAAATGTAAAGAACAAAGTATGATAGTCAATGTAAAGCTACTAAAAAATGATATCCTGTTCAGTATACAAGGCAGGAACAAAGGCTGGGGAACACTTTAAGCAAAACCATAAAGTCATAACAGCTGCTCAAGTTAAAAGTGGTCATATTGCGGTTTGATGTAGTTTAGTTTACTGTGAACATGATGATAGTCAATGTAAAGCTACTAAAAAATGATATCCTGTTCAGTATACAAGGCAGGAACAAAGGCTGGGGAACACTTTAAGCAAAACCATAAAGTCATAACAGCTGCTCAAGTTAAAAGTGGTCATATTGCGGTTTGATGTAGTTTAGTTTACTGTGAACATGATGGGAGCGCCATTTCTAACATCGCTGTGGGACCCTATATATATTCTAATAAGGCCCCTGAGTAGCACAATCACAAAAATATACTCTTCATATTAATAGTATGTAAAGAACTTCTGAGAGAGCTCTTTTGAAGAAGTATACCTTCACTGCTGGGCCTTATAGACTCATTACCAAGTTTGGATATGGGGTTATGGATGCTGTGGGGTATTTGCTTCATCTGCACCTTCTGTAATCTGACCATAATTAGCTGAGACTCCAAGTCACAACCAGCGTGTCTCTTGTAATTGGATGACTCCCAACATGTATTGAAAACAATTAATGAGTATTGATTTCAATAGTTACAGTGTGATTCTCAAGATGTAGCTCCCCTACTGTAGCTGGCCTCAAATCAATGAACAAACTGAAAAGATTGCTCTAGGAAGCACTATCTGCCAAGCTGCCTTGACCCTATTTTCAGCTCAATTCAAATTCAGCCCTGTGTTGAGTATCTTCATAACCTTACTGGGTGATATGAATTGCTTGCCTGACAACCTCATATCAAGGGCTATATCTGTTAGGCTATAGTGTATTGCAAACGACTAAGCTTTTTTTTTTTGCTAAAAGATGGATTGGCACTATACTGACAGCAGAGAATGGAAATAGCATTATTAATACCATGCTATTCTCCTAACTCAGTCTTTGGTATTATCATCTTCTGAAAATAAATAAAGACATAGAAACATCAAGAATCAACTTACCATAATGGTAAAATATGTGCCCCATTGATTTTTGTAAGTAAACCATAAGGATGGACACCCACTTGCGATTTTTTTTTTCCCTGCGATGCGACAGCAATGATTATGAAAGCAATGATTTTCAATGGTTCCATACTCATTTGCGATGTTTCAGCAGAGCTTCGCAGAGCAGAGAAGAAATCTGTGATATCGCTCAGGCCTCAGTCACACGGGCGCATCAGCACCCGTACACCGGCGCCGATGCGCCCGTGTGACTGACACCAGCAGACGGCCGTACCTAAAGACGGCCGTCTCTCTGCAGCGCCGGAGGAAAGAACATATGACTGGCTTCATTGCCGGTCATGTGTTCTTTCCTCCGGCGCTGCGGAGAGACGGCCGTCTTTAGGTACGGCCGTCTCCTTCCTGCAGTCACACGGGCGCATCAGCGCTGGTGTACGGGTGCCGATGCGCCCATGTGACTGAGGCCTCAGGGTTTTTAATGGGGCCAGCGTCAGCAACGTTAGCCCCATTGAAAACATAGGGAGTATATTGCAGACTTCTGCCACAGATGTGACAACTGTGGCAGAAGTCCAGGATGCTATCCTATTGCTTTCAATGAGGTTGACGCTGCTGCCGGCCCCATTGAAAGTAGTTGTTTCGTGGCAACCCCCGCAGCATGATTTTTGGGAAGGGCTTGAAATATAAGCCCTTCCCGGAAAATCATCCCTAGCTTGTTAAAAAAAAATAAAAAAATCTTTACTCTCCTCACTGCCGCTCTGGCATGTCCTCCAGCTGGCTTCCCTGCACTGCTATCCAGCACTTTCTGCAGGCGGGGATTTTTATCCCCGCCTCCTGAATTGGCTGTGCTGATTGGCTGAGTGTTCAGCTAATTACAGGCAGTGCTTAACTATTCATCAATGGAGGGATTCCACTGTGGGGTTCAGCAGTGGAATTCATGTGTGCAAGTGAACATTGGGCCTAACATATTTGTAAGGGTCAGGGGATTTACTACAAAAAAAATCACAGGTATGATGCATGCGAATGGCACCATTGGATATCACAATCTCAAACTACCTTTTAATTTATTGCATGTATTAGGGAAGATGAGCTGGTTCCACATTGTTAAAGGGATTGCCAGGGATAAAGAAATATGACTGCTTTCTTCTTCTAAAAAAAGCACAACACCTGTGCACAGGTAGTGTGTGGTATGCTACTGTCCATCACTTTAATAGAGCTCAGCTGTAATACCAGACACATCGTCCATGGGTGTCTTTGGAAGAAAGCACCCTTTTTTTAAATTCTCGGTCTATCCCTTAGCCATGTTGAACCATCTCCTGTTTCCTAATCAATGTACTGTAGTTATAAGCAGACATTTGCCAATAAGTGATTAATGGAAATAAAATACTTGATAGCAATCATCAGTCAATTTCTTGACTATTTTTCGGGCATTAACTTGTTTTTTTTTATGTGCAACAGACTATTTACCAGGGAAAAAAAGGATCAACATAATAAACATCAAAATTTATTTGGTTATATAAAAATGAGCAACAATATTCTGAGCAAATAGACTAATAACCTCAGTTTACTGTGAGGTTTGTTTTTTATGGTGTTAAAATGCTGTTTTATTGATATTTACATTGCACTTACTGTATGTGCTACAATTTACTTTATTTTGAAACAATGCAGCAGAGATCATGATAAATAAGAAACAATGTAGCCTTAGACATCAGTGGGTAAGATCAGACAGTGCATGCTGACATGAGGTAATGGGTGGACATTGCTGAAGGGGTCATACTGTATTTTGATATGTATTTATGGTCTCTGGGACAATTCACTGGGGAATTGGCTGACTTTGTTTGCCTAGAATGTAAATCAAGCCATTGCATTCTCTCTCTGGCTTTATTTCTTTATAAACTCCGCAGCACATTACATTGTGCTGTCTGCTCTCATCTCCACCGTGACAGTCATTGTAAGAGGTTCAGCGCATAACTTCAGAGAGAAAAATGAGACATGGGCTATTTACAAACCTCTACAGTAATATTTCACCCCGCTTCTATTTTATTGTAAGATGGAAAGATAAATCGCAGATCTTCCCTTCTACCACATTTACAACCTTAAACTGTCCTGTCTTGTTTAAAGAACTGAAATATACCTTCAGGGCTTTCCTTATAAAATAAAATATGCACCAGCCAAAAGAGAGGTCTTCAAGGTTTTGCATGCTCCCGGATACAGGTGTCTTGTTTAATCATCATTGTATGGAAGATTTTTCAGGGAGATATAAAGGGAAACTTGCAATAAGGAACAAATGATTATGGGGTAACCACAGGAAATATTTACAAGAAGCATGAAACTCTGAAACTCTTTTTGTTATCACGTACTATCTTCAGATCCTCTCTTGTATCAAGCATTGAAGTAAGTGGAAATAAACAACCTGGAGCCACTCACACCATTAGATGCTATTCAGAACAGAAGAGCAAGAGCATGTTGAGGCTGTAGGAAGTATTGACCTATGTACCTGCAACCTTCTATTAGTAAAGTAAATGCATGTGATGGTTGCAATGTGCGGAGTTAGATTAAAGCAAGAGGCATAGCACAGAAAGAAAGAGAAGTGGAAGCCTTGCAGAATATGGATTTCATCTTGGAATCTTGTGAAACTAGTGCAGACACATTAAATTGTCAGATTAGATAATAAAATAAACGAATGTGAGTTAGGCTAACTTCACAAGGGCTAGCGCAATAAACATGCGTTTTACACGCAAATGTGAGATGATTTTCAGGCAAAAATGTCTTCTGTCGCTACTGTGAAATTCTGATCCTCTCGCGCAAGTTTCACACGTAATAGAGGATCGGAAGTGGTTTCCCATTGATTTCAATGGAGAGCATCACATTGCACTCACATGCACATTGCACTGCATGCAAGAGCCATGCGATGTGTTTAAGGTCCCATGGAAATCAATGTGAAATGCGTCCTGAGGATCGTGCAAAAATAGAACATGCCGCAATGCTGTGAGGGAAAACATTGCTCTTGTGTATGACCCCATTCAAAAGTATGGATTTCATATACGTGCAAGTTTTGTTCATCGCACAATGCACAAGAGTCGCCTGAGGTTCTCACCCATGTAAAAGAAGCCTAAGGCATATGCACAAAATGTTGTCATATAGTAAACCTTTCTAATATGATATTATTCATGTGTAGAGCCTAAGAAGATATGAACATATATAGTGCATAAATGTCAATATTTCAGTTGTACTCATCTTTCAGTCCCAAATTTAATAAACCATTGCAAAGCTGTACAAATTACCCAGGTAATGAGAAGTGGGACAGAATTTAATAGGCCCTTAGGTGCAGATTTAGAGGAAGACTTAATTAAACCATATAGATAGGATGTACTATTACAGGGGAAACAAAACCATCAAATTGAGTCTTAAATGATTCCCCAATATTCTACTATTTTGGCAGAGGTGACTTGAAACAGAAATTAAAAAAAACACCTTCTGCTACTTTTGGTCTATTTAGTAACCCAATGTTTAAACCTTGTCTAGATCTTCAGATTTTTATATGGTGGAAGAGGAAAGATTATTTGAGAGTGAAATTATTTTTGAGGGATGGTAAATTGGATCATGCATGGGGTTTTATTGAGACCTGGGGAGCACCCTAAAGTGAAAGCTTTAGCTTTTTGAGAAGACAAATTTTTTTGGAAGAATCATATTAAAAATGAGGCTTTGCAGAGGATAATGGTTAGGGCTCATTCGGCTTCATCGCTGATCTTTTATGCTGCATAAACGATGGACGATGAAGCTCATCGCTCATTGTGCAGTTTAAACAGCCACCGTTTAATAGCCAACGGCCGCGGTGTTATCTCAATGGAGTGGGGTGTAGGAGCAAGAGGAGAGATATATCCTGCACTGCCCGGCCTCCCCCTGCTGGCCGCTCCCTGGACCAGCCAGTTCTGCTAGCTCCCGTGCAGGAGCTTGGGAGCGAGGAACACAGGGACGAGTGTGGGACATCGCTTGCCCAACGTTATATTGTTCTTTACTATCTCTGCTAATTGATGTATTTACACAGTCTACAGTGTTCAAGTCCCTGGTGTTAAATGCCTTTAAATAGTTTTCAACTTCTTGTGACACAGTAAATAGGGCTTAGTCCTGGTCACCTGGAGACAATGTGGTCTATCCATGTCTTTTTCTTGGGATCCATACATTCTTGCCCTACTTTAATTCTGTCCTATGATTTTATTTTTACATGCAAGTGCGCTAAACTGTTTGGAAGACTAATGCATTACTTGTTATAATCAGTTTGTGGATTCTTAAAGGGAAAAAACAAAACTATTAACTGACACAAAGTAATGCAAACTACAGTGTTTTCTTTTATTCCAACAATCCTTTTTATGTTTTCTGGTCAGGCCTTAGGGTGCCTACCCACTTGCAATTTTTTTTCCTGTGACGTTTTGCATTTTTTCTCAAGAGCAATTAGTATAGAATGTGTTCTTGTCCATCTGGGTTTTTTTTTCCGTTTCGTGGGGTTTTTTCACATAGGAACTGTCAGTTGCATATGTCTCCTTATTTTTCTCTTAATGCACCCATGATTGTCAATGGAGGGCTGCAAAAAACGCGCAAAAAATGCCGCAAAAAACGCCCCGCTTTTCACGCGTGAAAATCGGCAACGCAAGTGGGTAGGCGCCCTAAGTTAGACAGGCGTTTTTTAGCCCGATTTGCGCATGCGTCCGGCGATTTTTTAAAACCATTGCTTTGCAATGGTATCGGACACATGAGCGCTTTTTATGCGCTCGTCCGATAAATTATAGAACAGAAATCGCAGATTGCCCTATCTGCGATTCCTGTTCTCTTCTCTATATGCGCTCAATAGGGCCGGCGGCAGCAGCGCCGGACCCATTGAGAACATATAGAAGACAAATCATTCTTCTCTGCCACAGCTGTAACAGCTGTGGCAGAGAAGAACGATGTTTGCCCATTGAATTCAATGGAGCCGGCAATACAGCCGGCTCCATTGAAAGCAATGGGCTGCCGGACAGCGCTGGATGAATTGTCGGGAAGGGCTTAAATATATAAGCCCTACCCTGCAATTCATCCAGAAATGTGTTAAAATAAAAAAATATATATACTTACCTTGTCCCGGCAGCCGGAGTTCAGCATGGCCGGCCTGCAGTGGGTGTGAAGGGGGTGTGAGTCAGACCTGCCCCCTGATTGGCTCAGCCTGAGCCAATCAGAGGCAGGTCTCACTCACACCCATTCATGAATTCATGAATGGGTGTGAGTGAGACCTGCCTCTGATTGGCTCAGGCTGAGCCAATCAGGAGGCAGGTCTGACTCACACCCCCTTCACACCCACTGCAGGCCGGCCGCGCTGAACTCCGGCTGCCGGGACAAGGTAAGTATATATATATTTTTTTAATTTAACACATTTCGGGTGCCTACCCACTTGCGATTTTTTTTCCTGTGACGTTTTGCGTTTTTTCTCAAGAGCAATTAGTATAGAATGTGTTCTTGTCCATCTGGGGTTTTTTTTCCGTTTCATGGGGTTTTTTCACATAGGAACTGTCAGTTGCATATGTCTCCTTATTTTTCTCTTAATGCACCCATGATTGTCAATGGAGGGCTGCAAAAAACGCAGCGGAAAACGCGCAAAAACATGGCGTTTTTCACGCGCGAAAATCGGCAACGCAAGTGGGTAAGCGCCCTTCTGGATGAATTGCAGGGAAGGGCTTATATATTTAAGCCCTTCCCGACAATTCATCCCGCGCTCGCCCGCAGCGCATTGCTTTCAATGGAGCCGGCTGTATTGCCGGCTCCATTGAATGCAATGCGCTGGACAGCTCCGGCTCGTTTCTAATGAAACGCGGCTAGGGGCAGATTTTCGGGCGATTTTCCGGAACCGGTCACGTGATTTGCGGATGCGCATCCGTCATGCGATCCGCAAATCGCGCGAAAAAACGCCCGTCTGACTAAGGCCTCAGAAAGTATTCCCACAATGTAAACTTGGAGTTTTTGTATAAATAAATAGAATCTAACTGCATGTCAGATTTTTTTCATCATCAACATACATTAGTCAGCAAGTAAATCTGGTTGCTATTTTTTACAGATAGATGCATGTACGTAATCTAATCTTACTTTGTTTCTATTATTCCGTCTCTCATGTTCTCGTGTGACTCCAGTTTTTTGAGTGAGTTTGCATTTCTCAAGGAAATTCATAGAGATGCCTAGTTATATTATTTAATGAGTGTACAATGCCAAGCTGGCATGGTATGAAAATAACAATTAGAGCAGGTGGCAGTGCCATCCAGGGGCATGTACTGTGTTCGAGATGCCAATCTGCTCTAACAGAGGCTTGCTTTCAACATTCTTTGCAACAGGCAATTTTGCCAGAATGCTTGTTGGACTGTGTTCAGCTTTAGTTAGGATAGACAGATTATGCTTTTACTAAATAATATTCAAGCACATTTTGATTAATTTAGCATTTTTCTGAAGGAAATCAAATATCTCGTGTTGTATTCATACACTAAATGCTGTTTTTATTGCTTAATCCCATTTAGAGCAAATTGAGACTTCTGTGGTTTCATGCACAGGTTTTATAGAAAGAAATTTGCCGTTTTTGAGGTTGTTTATCATGTAGATTTTTGAGCCAAAACCAAAAGTGGATCCAGCAGAAAACAAAAGTTTAAAGGCGAGTTCATGGGATTTCTGCTGCAAAAGTTTGCTGCAATGTACAGTACAACAGAAAACCTGCAGTGGAAGATAGTCAGGCTGCAGTTTTTCAGATCTGTAGCATGCTCTATTTGTTGCAGAAATGCCTGCATTTTCACAGCAGAACTAATTCATTTCAATACAGCTAGTGAGTTCTGTTGTGAAGATCAGCACCAATATCGGCACATGAATTTTGGGGCAGATTTTGATGTTTGATCGTGTCCTAAGAGCTCCTTCACATGGGCATACTGCCAGAACAGAATTTGTGGATGCAGTATGCAGAGAATAGAAGCCATTGATTTTAATGGGTCCGTTCACATTTCCACATTTTGCGTGCGCATTTCAGATGCGCCAAAAGATGGAACATGTTCTATTTTTCTGCGTATTTTTGCATCAAATGTTCCATAGAAGTCAATAGCGGGTGCGCAAATATGTTCAAAAACACTAGGAGATGCATGAAACACTGCTTAAGGGCTTATTTACAAGAGCGTATATCGGCCGGCATTTTCACGCTTAGATGCGGAGCTGCTTAGATGGATGCGTATATCAGCCGGTAGTGAAAACGCCGGCCGATATACGCTCGTGTAAATAAGCCCTTATTGTAGAAAAAGGGAACATATGAAACTTATTAGCCATTTCAATTAGTGTGTATTTGTTTGCCACGAGCAAATGAACTTGCCCTGTGAGGGCAAAAAGTACAGTAAACTATGCCAATGCGTGTGCAAAAAAAGCACCACTCAGGGCTTCTTCGGATGGACCAATGCACATCTACGCTCACTGCTAAGGTGCGTAGTTGTGCATCGACCGGGTTTTTTTGTTTGTTTTCCAGACCATTGAAACTCTGTGCTATTGCATGCGAGTTTGAAAAAAAAGTTGGAAGATAGGTCCTGCCCTGTCTTTCCCACAGTACTGTTAACGCTCAAGAATGCCGCTCGTGAAGTATTGAAATAAATGGTTTTGTCTTGTTCTGTTATGCAGCCGTGATTTTCACGGCTGCATAATGGGACAAAGTCACGTCCATCTTTTTAACCCTTCATTTCGCAAATATGTGGCGCTCAGTTGCGGACAAATGCTCTTATGCTTGTGAAGGGGGCCTAAGTCCTTCCTTTATATCATTTTGTGGCTGTGATAAAGTGCCACAAAAATTTTGGCTTTTTTACATAAAAAGCTGTGTGAAATCGTGCAAAGAATGCCTGGATTGACAGTTCAGTATGATAATCGGAGTGAGCAACAGATTATAATCAATCCCAATGCTCTTAGCATTTTCCCTAAGATATCAGGGGAAAAGTGTTCCCCGTGCGGCAATTTGCAATACTAGTAAGATATCTGCATATCTATGAGTATTCTAGCAACTTATCAGAGCTGAAGAAATTTGAAGGAAAATGAATCTCCCTACTATTAAATGATTTTCTAGTCTTATGTAAATAAAGCTTAATCAGGATACAATGAAAAGTTATTAAACTTTCTAATATATTTTGTACTTCAATTTCCCACCAAACTGCAGCTCACTGCCTACTCTTAGTGAATAGACATAATCTTGATTACATTCTGATGTTGGAAACCCATAAACACTTTGCCTACATTATAGTAAATCATCTGCTTTGCAATCTATGTACTCCTTTGTATGGGGTGGGTGTGTGTTGAACCTACAACTCCAGCACTGCAAAGTAGCAGTGGAAACAACTAAGTCAACATACCAGTTCTTTTTGCTCCAGTGGAGAAGAACAGGAGGAAAAACACAAAGAGCACATATAAACAACATCCAGATGTGGTCATATTGGAACCTAGAATTCTAGCACTGCAAAACAGCAGTGCTACCAACTAAGCACCAGAGGAGGAGGAGAAGAAGAAGAAACACAAATAGAACATACATACTCGATGTTGTCCATAATCAGCCATAAATCTAGAAAGCAGAAGGCTGTAGTGACTTCATTGTTACCACTGCTATCTAACAAAGCTGGAGGCACTTGCGTACCTGCAGAGGATGCAGTTGCACCCGGGCCCAGGAGCCTTAGGGGGCCCATAAGGCTTATCTTCTCCATATAGGGAGCCCAGTACTATAAATAAAGCATTTTAGTTGGAGGGCCCTGTTACAGGTTTTGTGTTGTGGCCAAGAAGCTTCAACTTATGCCTGTGAGTTATTGTTAAGGTTGTACATCTGGGACCTGTGGTTCTACAGGTTTGCTTGTGCACACCTTCACGGGTAGGGGTCAATTGAGCTGTCTGGGTGTGGTATTCTTCACCAGCCAATCTCCCTGGTCTGCAGCAGATAAATACCAGCAAACTATGGTGAAAGATTGCTGGTCATTTTAGTGCTTTAGTGCCTCTTTGTATCTTTGTGTAAATCCCACTCAGAGCTGGTGTTTTCATGCTTTGTCTGAAGTGTCTCTCTCCTTCCCTAAAGATGAGTTGGACACCTGCTGTCCCTACTCTATTGTGTTCTGGGGTGCGTGAGTTGAGTAGTGTTTGGTATGGTTACTGCACAGGTGCACACGTCCGCAGGTTTCTCCCTATCCCTGAGCAGGTGTGGCCCCCAGACGTCTGATGTCCTATGTATGTGTCAGATGGGTGATGCCTGACACTCTTCCCTATGTCAGCACGGTGGCTGACTCTCTATTCCCTGGGGGAGAGGACACTTGGACTGGCTATCTGTATGCATGCAAACTCTGGGTGGTGTTCCTGTTATTTGTTGTAAGCACAACATGGTATGTATGTGTGAACAGTGATGTGTGGTATGTCTGTGCAGGTGGCCAGACATGTGCTTTATGTGTAGTCCTGTTCTATGTGGTATGTGTTACGCTGTATGTTGGTGTGAACAGTGATGTATGTGGTATGTCTGTGCAAGTAGCCAGACATGTGCTTTATATGGAGTCCTGTTCTGTGTTCAGTGTGTGTGAACAGTGTTGTGTCCTACATGTGTCTAGTGCATCTAGTGGGGCCGACCTTATCAGGACAATTACCCTGCTTTTAGTGAGGGGTGCCCCACTTTCCCTGATTAGTAAGGGACAGCAGACGTAACAGATATAAGTTCAAATCTGACCAAGGCCAACATCTGGATGGAGTTTATCAAGGTCCATGCAGATGTTATCCTTGATGGGGTTTGAACCTAACACACACACACTGGGGTTTACAGACAGCAAAAAACTGCTTGAAAATAGAAATTGAAACAACCTGTGTTAGAAAGTTGCAGAACGTTTCAATTGAATTGCTTTTAATTCAAGCTGCAGGATGTGAGAGTTCAGAGACATCATATTTTCATGTCTGACTTCATTGAACTTCATAGACATATTATATACTTTATGTCAGCCATACTTTATTAATATTTTACATTTTGCCCTGTTAATCTCTATGTGTTTTGACAACGACATGAGCATAAGGCCATGCTAACATGATTATATTTTCATAGAGTAAAACACACGTAGGCAATATGTGTATATTAGGCAGCAATAAAAGTACATCGCTTTTCATTGTTCCACTCACATCTGCGCATATTTAATGCATATGTTATACTCATAAAAATGACTGCAGCATGTTCTATTGTATAACCTAATACGCGTGTAAAAGCCCTATTGCTTTCTACGACTACTATGTGCATTTGCAATGCTTTTTGCTAGAAGGCATTGGAAGAAAGTTAAAAAAGAAACCAGGAAATTGTAGGACAGCGTCTAGGGACCACCGACCCATGCAACCTGTTCTGTAGTAATATTATAAAGCCCTGAAAATGGCAACATTTGATATAGGTAAAATAATTGTCCTCATGCAAGACCAGCCTGTGATCTGGAACACCAATCGCCCTGATTTTCAGGATAGGGCTTGGGATGAGCTGGAATCCCAAATGTACAGAGAGCAATGGATGTCTGCCTCCACCGTGCATATAAAAGATTTATGTGAGTATTGTTTTCCCTTTTTTGGGGGGTGATTCTTTATTTTTGTGTATAAAATATTATATGCAGGCTGTGTTATGCACTGTTACTTATTTTTTGGGCTGCGTGTTTTGTTGGTGCAGAGAAACGGAAATAAAAGCTGAAAACATTTTTTTTTATATACTATTTAAATTTTAATTGCCACCGGAAAGGTATATCTTGCTTTCCTTTAGTTGTGCTTTCTTTACCAGAGCAAATATCGCACTATGCTACCCTATTTTTTCAGTTCAATAAACATTTCTGTGTTGTAGGAAATGGAATTTTGGGGGAAAAAGCTAACTTTTTCCACAGATTTTATTTTCAATTTTCTGCAACCAAAACAAAGCAGATGGATTGTAAGCTGTAATCCATATGATATTTTATGCACAAAAATAAGAAGCAACGTAAAAAAAAATATATGTCTGATTTTGTTTGTTATGTTGCAGTGGATGAACCTAAAACTAAATGGCGCAGTGCACAGGACTAGTTCTGACATGTGTACACAGCTAAGGAGAAGAGTGGAGCTAGAGGAAAAAGAAAGAGACCTTATGTATATTTCTAGCAGCTGATGTACCCAGCGCCAACCATGGACCTACATCTGTAAGCATGATTTCAGATAGCAGATGTATCAGGAAATATGACAACCTGCAGTGCCATAGAAATTTATGCCTGCCATAAAGAGATGTCAAAAGTAGTGGGGGTCCCGCTGCTCAAACACATGTAGTTCAACCATGCTGCAGTATTGTTCCCCCTCGGCCAGCTCTTGAGTTTTTATGATGCTTTCATCACCGGTTGAGGGTTAAGAAGTGTTTTGGCAGTATTAGGACAGCTGAAAAATTATTGGATAACTGAGAGATGGTTGTGAGAGAATATTGCTTAGGTCCGTGCTGCTGCCTATATATTGTAGTAAACACTAGCAGCACCACCACTGTTTGTAGAACATGTCAACAGTCCACCATGCAAGTAGCGTTGAGTGTGCAAAATTAAACATGGCTTTTTCTTCATTGTAAACAGGACTTGTGACAACATGGACAGTTTACAACAGGAAGAGTAGGGAGACGTATCAGCAGGAAATGTGCTGCGTTCGCCATCAATTCCTGCTATAAATCGTTTAGAAGATAACAGATGAAGGCCCAAGCACTGATCAGGCTACTGCGCAAGGGTATCAACACATGGACGCTGCACATCCACCATCACGAAAAAGAGGCAGGGCAATAGCTGCTCAAATGTTGGCTGCAAAACAAGAAGCCGCACGAGCCAGTGCTCAGTTGCAGAGACAGGTGCTTGAAGTTTTAGAGCAATGACAGACAGAGGACTGTTTTCAGGTGCACTATTGCACACATCATCCGGCAGGTTCTGGACAAACAGCAAATCGCAATGCAAGCATACGTGATGTGTGTGCTTGAGGCCTCAGTACGGCTATCTACATCACATGATTTACACACCTTGAGAGATCAATGACAATACTTTTGCAACCACGACCCCAACCTCTACCCCCACCACCATCACCAACCCAAAGCAGCCACCTCTACAGGTACATCTATAGCCATGGGTTTTCTGAGTACCCCACTCTGGGGGTACTATAAGTTTGCAGTTGTTAGCCATCAGTTTCCACAGCCACATACACTGGTACTAGTCCCCAATGACGACACTTTGGAAATGCCAATACTGCCTCAACGTCACAGTGGCACAGATTAGTGGTCTTTTCCTTCCCAGACTGGTGAGTCTGGCCCATGATTCACTGATTTGTAATGTCTGGGGACCTGTATACTTGAGTTTTGAAAAGTTTTTAAATGTTTTATAGAATTTATATTTATGTTTTCTCTATTTATTAAATAAATATTAGTGTTCAACCTTTGTGTTTTCATTACTGGTTAAAGTCTTTACCTTTAGTCATTTCACTTGGAATGACTATCGTGCAAAAAAGACGATCAACAGCTGTTTCACTTTGGCAGGATGATTTCAGATGTCCTCTACAAATCCCATATTTAAATGGCTTATTATTGCTTATTATTGCTGACAAACCTGGTTAGCCTACATGATTAAAAGTATAGAATACATATTCCCACCAGCTTGTACTCATCACCTCTGCTGTATTGCACGGTCCCCATTACATGCTAGCTTTTACAGCTGTGTGATGGGAGCTGGTGATGCAGCAGCTTGAAAACCACCTGCCATATTCAGCCAGGCTTGCAGAGAGTGCGGTGGTATCACTGATTGCTTCAGCTGCTTCCAAATCACATCTCAGTCCCTTCTGATGATCCCACAGATGCTTTAGTGGCCCAATAGGTACTGAAAATGCAGTGATGAGGAATCTGAAAAGAAAAGAGAAACTAATATTAAAACTATTTACATTACATAAAAAAACACTAGAGAGCACTAGCTGGGGAAAAAGGAACTCAAGACTATAAAGCTTACATAAAACACAAAAAACACATGGAAACCTACTTGTCTTTACCTCAAGATGACCAGTACACCCTCTTCCGCTGGAGATACACTGGTACACTGGCGCATGTTTGTGTTGGCATTGCTCAATCTGGAACGCAACTCCTCCAGCAGCCTGTCAAATGATGTCACGGATAAGGGGGAGAAGGCAGAGAACTCTTATGGATCCTGTATCAAGTCACTGTAAATGCTGTTCAAGACGCCCTTACACCCTCGCTGCGACAACAGAGAGTGAACCCATAACCTCCGTTTCTTTCTTCTGGGCTCTTCTTCCAGCATCGGATGTGGCTATTCAATGGTAAAAAAAAACAGCCAAGCCAAAAGAGCATCATCTTCTAGTGAAGGCACGGTTCTCAGAGCACAGATAACAAGACTCACCAATGCAACTCTAAAAGGACGTTTCCAGGGCGTTGAGCAACTATTGACATCATTTGCTTGCTTGTATTTGTTTTGTATGGGGAAAATACGCCGTACATATGGAAGCAATACGCATGCAAAAATGTATGCATTCCTGGCAAAACACCGGGGTATGCAATTCAATATTCAGTTGAAATGCTGCAAATTTAATGCAGCGTATTACTATACAGTCGTGTGAGCCCGGCCTAATGCAGATTTGTTCTCCATCCCACTTTTCTATACATAAATAATGATAAGATATTCTAGCAAAAACACAGTAGAAAAAAAAAAAAAAAAAATATCCAAAGTGGGTATGGGGATGTTTCCTTCATTTGGTTGACATTAGAAATGAGTGAGTACCAAAATGCTTGGGTGCTAGTTATTCGAGTTGAGCTTTTGTAATATTCGAGAGCTCTATTCGAGTAACGAACCCCATTGAAGACAATGGGGGACTCAAGCCTTTTTATATTGGACCCGCCGGGTGCCAAGCTGTTTTCTCTCTCTCTCTCTCTCTCTCTCTCTCTCCCAGCAAGCCACATACTGCTGTGGACGTGCGCACGCTGGCACATCACAGCAGGAAGTAGTAATGTGGGGAGGGGTCAAAACGGGAAGGGGTTGAACTCGGCGTGGTACTCGCTCCAGTAACGAGCACCATCGAGTATGCTAATACTCGAACGAGCATGTTCGCTCAACTCTAGTTGACATCACTTCCTATTGACCTTAAAAATTATGCATGGACTCGTATTTTCTTCATCAAAACAAGGCAATCATGAGATCATTACAGTCAATCTATGTCTGAAAATGCTAAAATATCATTATTTAAAATAAACATGTTTCAATAATGAGTGCCCTTATTATTTACACCTTACTCAGTGAGTTCAGTGGTATACAAGGAGGTTGGTGCAGCCACAAACATATGGTGTATTGCACTAATCTGCAGCAGTATAGATTTTGTAATGTTTGTTTATTATGCTTTTAAGACACTCGTTGGTTTTTAACAACCAGGCATTTAATTGGTGAGGAGTCTACAGCACGAGAAAAATAATGTAAAGCTGATGGGGAGGAAAGAAGAGTTTCCCAGGGACTCCAATTAATTTATCTGCTCTGCAAAGTCGTCATCTTGGCTTATATATAATAGGCTCTAATATAATTAACATTTCCATCTGTGACCCTTATTGTGATATATGAAGAGTGAGCTATAGAAGTGACTATTAGTAATTCTGCAATCTCACTGAATAGGTTGAATAAAGAGTATTAATGCATTCACACAGCAGTATTGTTAGGAACAATAGCAGAATTTTACCAGTTAACTTCTGCTTTCCTTCACAGTACATGTAATAACCATTTTGTCAGCTTGTGAAGAATATGATGAGGATACATGTTAAAAATAGAGGTAAGTACTAAGTAACAATTAGTAATATAGCCTGTAAGGCTGAAATAAAAACATCCATCCAGTTCAGCCTATCATTCGGCAATGTTGATCTAGAGTCAAAAACTCCATGCGGTAGAAGCCAAATTTCTTCAGGTAAAATATTTTCTTCCGGACTTCAAACCTGGCAGTCATAATAAATCCCTGGACCAACAATCCTTCTGAAGTAATCTAGTTACTATAACATGTGAAAGTAAACTCAAGAGGTCTGTGTCGAATTCCCCATCACCGCATCATGAGGCAGAGAGTTTCATAGTCTCACTGCATCCTATACTAAAGAACTCCTTTCTATATATGTGCAGAAACCTTCTTTCCTCTAGCCATAAAGAATGCCCTTTGTTACAGTCCTGCTATAAAACAAATCATTGCATAGGTCTCTACTCTGACCCTTGGTATACTTGTGCATAGTTATTGTCACCTCTTAATTTTTTTTCATCTCTTAACTGAATAACGTTAACGTTGATCATTTCTATGAGTATTGTAATCCATACATTCCTTTACTTTAGTTGAACCCACTCAAGGCTCGATATGCCTTTCTTATGCAGTGGTACGCCTCAAGGTGAATTGCACCATAGTTGATAAATAGTGTACTGCTCTGTGGAAATTGGAATTGGGTCCAGCAAGTGGGTTTTACTAAACCTGTAGACCCTGGTAACCTGTGGATAATAATCTACTATCTTGGTCCCTTGACTCAGCTTACAGTGGCTTTGATTAGACCTATCCTACCGTGCCTTAGAATTAACCTCAACTTGATGTGTTTCTGGATAATCGGAGCAGTTATGGACTGCTACCTGGAGAGACTATACTGAAAACTAGGTAAGTCCTGAAGAAACTGTTGAAGTGGCCAGAGACTAGTTAGGAATAAACCAATGTAAATGCTAAGCAAAGAGCCATTTTATGAGACTGCAGCTCTGTTAGGGACTGCAACCACCAAGCTCTGTATCTTTAAGAAACCCTGTAACCACCAAGCCTTCACCAATTATGGCCCTAACCATTAATCCCTGTGCCTCCTGTGGAGTAAAGTTATTACATTTTACACCTTTGTGCCATTTTCAAATCGGGACCCGAATTAAGAGTCAATGGCAACACGTAAAATATAAGTAGAAGACAGCATCAATGGGTGTAGAAAGTAAAAGTAAATTTATTCTCCCATAGTACAACACATAAAAGTGATCCTCTTACACATGGTTTCGAACCCCAGGTATACTGTATGTGAGAAATAATCAGAGAATTGCAATTTATTAGGCTACTGAAATATTTCTGATCTAAAGCAGGTTGTGCAGTGACTATCAAGAGGTGGAGAGGAAGAATGCTGAGACTAGTGCAAATAGAGTGGGGACTAGAAAGAAATCTACAGTGTCTGATTCTGGTTGTAGAAATAGGAATGATCCCATACATTACACTGAGCAGTGGTCGGAAACTTGGCTCTTACTCTGTACCTCTAGTAATGTATTATAAACACATAATATAGAGTATTTCATAGTGTTTCCTAAAATTATCTAGTTTTCCTGCTTTAGGTGACTTTTACTCACAAAGAACCAAGACATGCATTAAAAAGTAGCCTTTGCCACCAGCTCTGGGAAATAAAGTGACCTTAAAAGGATTGAATCAAAGCACTGGTTATTCCTTTCTATATACCACTCGACTGAAGTCTCGCCAAATGTAATAATATAAGATTAAACTCTCCTAATATAAACCCAGCAGATTTAAGGAGAAAATGAAAGGTGCCTATTATAGAAAAAATATTATTTCTAGAGATAGCCTTGGATTTTTATTAAAAACTTTATACTTATTGTGGCAGAATGACCACATCTTCAAGACTGAAAAACTATTAAATACAATTAAATGAACCCCTTGGTGTCCGGCTTACTTTGTGTCTTAATGACCAGGCTTTTTTTTTCATTGTCACGTTCCAAGAACTATAACATTTTTAATTTTTTGTCGACACAACTATATGAGGCTTGACTTTTGTGGGACAATTTGTATTTTTTAATGACACCCATATAATTTGTATTTTTTAATGACACCATATAATATGTTGTTTAACTTTTGTTATGGGGGTTGGGGGGGAAAATTCCACCTTTGCTTTCTTTCTTTGTCTTTTTTTCATTTTGGGTTTCATCGTATGGTATAAATAGTGTGGCAGTCCCTGCTTTTGACCCCAGTCCCTCTGTCTCTTTTTGCTCCTTAAATATCAATTTTTTTGACCGAGGAAATGAATTTGTATTAATAAACTTATAATAGGAACCATTATATTGCTCCAAAAACTAACTGTATATAAGACCCAAATTTGTATATTTATCCATCGTATGGTACAATTTGAATCTTAAAAATGTATATATTCTGATGATTTTTCTGTTAATATTTTATTGAAAACTATTCAGGCATATAAATATACATGGGCGAGTGGATCTTCTACACAAAAATCTGTAAGTGTCCCTCTTTGACTGTCAGAAATAATGGGAGGTATGAGGACGTGTGGATTCATGGCCATGTGACAATGATGTCTTTACAGGTCCCTTACCTATTCTAACTCTGAAAAAAGGGCTCAAAATGCAAGACTGACATTATCAGTGCAGCTTCTGCTTTGCCATGACAGTAAGCAAACTGATTGATTGGCCTCATGGAAACATGCCTGTTCATCAGTCCAAATGATGAGTCTGGGTCTGGTTGAAGACCACATGGGAGTACCCCTTTTTGCAATAGAACTAAGGTCATTCTTTTGAATTAATACTTTTTAGTTCTTCAGTTTTACATAAGTAATAGGTAATTTGGGTGACCTATGAACACTGTTTGTTGTGAATCAACATTACCACCCTGGTAGTAACCAATTTTAACTCTTTAACACTATGAGTGGTACCTTTAAAATTTTAACTGATTTTTTTAATACTATATTTTTTAGTACACTATGGGACTTCCCTTATGGCTAGGTCTTGTAGGCTTGCATACATGGCAGATCTGGAGGTCATTGTTAGGTCTAAGAGAGCTATGTCAACCCATCGCCACCCTGAATTTTTCCAATCCTCGCTATTCAAGCAGGAGCATAGTTGTGCTTTGACAGCTAAGCATTCATTCCTCCTAGCATGGATGTTATTCCATTGTGCCCTAAGGCCTCAGTCAAATGGGCGTTTTTATGTGTGCATGTTACTTGCGTTTGCTATCCACATCTATATAGAACCAATGCTTTTCAATGGCAGCAGTCACAGGTCCAATTTTTACATGCACATAAAATTCGCAACTACGAAAGATAGAACATATAGCTGGCAATGGACGTAGTCATGCGGGGGTTTTTTTATGCATGCAGTGCAATCTTTTTTACTCACAAATAAATGTGCGAACAAACGCCAGTCTGGCCCTAATAAAGTGTATGTTTTGGAAAAGGATCTTTAGTGACCACTAGAGATGAGCGAACGTACTCGGCCCCGCCCCTTTTTCGCCCGAATACCGTGATTTTCGAGTACTTCCGTACTCAGGCGAAAAGATTCGGGGGGCGCCTTGGGTGAGTGGGGGGTTGCAGCGGGGAGTGGGGGGGGAGAGGGAGAGAGGGCTCCCCCCTGTTCCCCGCTGCTACCCCCCGCGCCGCCACGCCTCCCCCCGCCCCCCGGTGCCCCCCGAATCTTTTCACCCGAGTACTGAAGTACTCGAAAATCGTGGTGCTCGATCGAGTAATTACTCAAAACGAGTACGTTCGCTCATCTCTAGTGACCACAATAAAAAAGTCTATTTGCAGTCACTAAGGAGTTAATGAGCATTTTTAGAAATCTTTCAAAGTCATTTTCATTATGCATAACATTAACAGTACATTACAAATACAGGAAACAGAAAAATTACTCTGACCATTCCTCACAAAAAATTTGATTACCTGTCATGATGACAGCTGACAAAAAGCATGTGCCACAGTGATTTTATAAAGCAGGCTGATTTTTCTGTGTTGTAATCATTTTAGAATTAGCCATTTTGATGGCCACGACATTGCTATATACAATAAATACAGGAAAAAAACTACTGATAATAATCCCAATGTGTACATGAAATTACAGTAGAGTTATAAAGTTTTTCATAAAATGTCACCTGCAGGGGTGATGTCGCAGCTGCTGTGGCCTGATTATGTATAGCCCAGGGGTGTATATAGAACTCATGGAGCTTCATAGCAAAGTTGAAAACTGCCCCTCCCCATCCCAAAGTATTTTTTTGCTATTTAGCTATTTCTTTCCCCCTGCACTGCACAGTTATCACTCTCCTCAGCATCCAATAGCTACCACTCTCCACAGCATTCAACAAGCACTACTCTCCTCAGCATCCAGGAACTACCACTTTCCCTAGCATCCAACAGCTACCATTCTCCCAAGCATCCAACAGCTACCACTCTCCCTAGCATCCAAAAGGCACCACTCTCCTCAGCATCCAACAGCTACCACTTTCCTCAGCATACAACAGCTACCACTCTCCCCAGCATCAAACCGCTGTCACTCTCCCTAGCATATAAAACGCATCACTCTCCTCAGCATCCAACATCTACCACTCTTCCGAGCATCCAACAGGTACCACTCTCCCTAGCGTCTAAAGTGCACCACTTAACTCAGCATCCAACAGTTACCACTCTCCTCAGCAATCCACAGCTCCCAAAATATACCACTTTTTACAGCAATTCAAATGCTGCAACTCTTCCCAGCAGCCAATAGCTTTCACTTTCCCCTGCAGCCAACAACTACTTCTCTCCCCAGCAACCATCAGTCACTACTTTCTCCAGCAGGCAATAGCTACCACTCATTCCAACATTTACAGCTACTACCTCTCCACAACAATCCTCAGTAACGACCAGCCACACTTTTCCAAGCATCCAACAGCTAGTACTCTCCTCAGCCACCAACGTCTATCACTTTCCACAAACTTGCATCCCCTTTTTTCCTGAACATCCAGCAGCCATCTCTTTCCTCAGCAGTGAACAACTACCATGAGTTACCACCCTCACTGACAGCCAACAGCCAGCACTCTTCACAGCAGCCACGTTATACCACTCTCCCCATCAGTCAACAGCCTAAACTTTCCCCAGCATCCAACAGCTTCTGAGCAATTAACTGCTGACACTCTACCAAGCATCCAACAGATCCTACTCTTCCAAGCATCCAACAGCCACTACTCTCCCCAGCAGCCATCATTTTTCCCAGGAGCCAACAGCTACAACTCTCTCCACCATCTAAAAGGCACCATTTTCCACGGCATGCAACAGACAGCACTCTCCCCAGCAGTCAAGAGCTACTACTCTCCCCATGAATCCTCTGCAACAAACAGCTTACAATAGCTATCATTCTTCCCCAGATCTAACATCTACCACTCTTCCCTGCATTCAGCAGTCAGCACTCCCTTCAGCAATCCCAAACAGCCAAAAGCTACCACTCTCACCGGCAGCCAACATCTGTCACTTTTCTCAGCAGCCACCAGATACCACCATTTCCACCATCCAACAGGCACCACTTTCCCCAGCATGTTACAACCAGCACTCTCTCTAGCAACCAACATCTACCAATTTTCCCAGTTGCATGCATCCACCATTTTCCTCATCATCCAACAGCCACCACTCTCCACAACAGCCAAGTTCCATCCCTCTCCTTACTAGTGAACAGCAAAACTTTTCCCCAGCATCCAACAGCCAGCACTCTCCCTAGAAACCAACAGCCTCCACTCTAGCCAGCAGCCTACAGCCTTGCTTTTCCCCATCAGCCAACAGCCATCACTCACCTCAGCATCTCACAGCTATCACTCTCCTCAGCAACCAACAGATACCATTTTCACCATCAGTTAACAGTCACCACTCTCCCCAGCATGCCATGGGCTAGCACTCTCTCCCCAGCAACCAACAGCCATCATTATACCCAGCATCCATCAGCTTCCCTTCTTCCCAACAGTTCCCATTTTCACCAGCAACCAACAGCTTGCACTCTCCCCCTGTGCCCCACAACTCCCAATTGAGAACTTAAACTTAAGAGGCTGTAGCTCATCACAACCTGGTGTACAGCCTACTGTGCCCTACCCCCTCTCATTACCCCCTCCAGCACACCTGACCCTGTAGTGATTGCGAGGTCTGCCTACATTGTAGGCATGACACTGATGTAGTCCATATGTAGAACCGGTTAGGGCGCCACTTTGGGTTCTTTGCCAGGTTAGGGGTTTATGAACTACTGATCTAAATCACCCCAAATGCTTAGTATAACTTTAAGAGTGCTTACATAGATAGAGTTTGTTGGAAAAATGCAACATTCTTTAGGGCAGTTTCTGATGCAGTTTTTAGAGCAGATCGAAGAAGTATATACAGAAGGAATGGGACATATAAAAGAAGGGCTTATACTTCTTTCTGCTTAATCCACACCTGTCTTTAGCGCAAATAACTATCAAAAACGTTAGTGGCATTTTTCTCCCTCATAAAAATAGTAACAAAGATTTACTTAGAGCAGCATTAGTCATGCATAAATTATAGTAAATATGATAGGCTGCAATTGGCCACATCCCTTAATGCTAAATCATTCCCATTGTTTTTTAAGTGCTAGGTCTAGTATAAACCTTCAAAACCTTACATTTTTTGGCACTTGGATCAAAATTGCACTTTTGTACATCAGAATCCTGGTGCAACATGATTATTATAATACATTCTCTCCAATATGTGTGAAACCAGCCTAATTGATATTACCTGGTGGGGTAGTAACTATTAACTACTGCTGATTGTGAAGCAAATGTAATTCTTTGTTATATATTCTGACATGTTCTGTAAAAGAAATATATGTAATGTTTAAATATGCAGCATTATAAAGAAGTATCTGACAGCAGAACACATTTCAGCAACTTATTCAACTGTGATGGGACTGCAAGAATGGAGAAACATAAAAGTCTGCATCAGCAGGAAACAATAATGTGAACATTTTAAAGAACAGTGCCTCATGACAGTAAAACCTCAACTTTTTTTTACCATTTCCTTTACTTTGTAATGTATTTAAAGAGGAGAGGCATACAGGCTTATTGTGTGAATGTTATGTTTGTTTTAGGACACCTTTAGTTAAAATAACATAACCACTGCTAACATTACATAGTTTCTGAAAAGGTGATGTGAATGCCATATTTAATAAGGAAAGTAAGGGTTATTAATTTACATTTCTGTCCTCCTGGACCTTGGTCATTATGTCATGGTCATGGCCCTTTCCAAGCAAAGGAGGAGCAGGAGTAATACAGATAAGAGCTATAAAGTAAACAAAAGTGAGTGTGCGTGCTGAATTCTAAAGTGTGCTGCTTCTTAAGTGTGTGATTTAAGATTATGACTTTAAATTAAGGGACTTTAAAAATGTCACTAATGTTTATTTACTACCTACCTATTTTAATTTTCACTTAAGCCTAATACTTTTATTGAACTTATCTGTATGATCTCCATTTAGAATGTGCTCCATGATTGACAATGCTGTTCAGTGTATATCTTGTGCCATTTATGCAGTCTTGAACAGCCGTTTGAGAGTGCATTGTACTGTATGAGATGTGAGAATATTGCGTGTTTGGAAGCACAGATCCTGGATCTAAATGCGTGACTCACAACACTGAGATCCAGTGGCTCCATGGAAAGGAGTTTGCTGCTCACGGAGCAGACACTAGCTGGAATAGATGTGGGTGTGGATGGAGATATGGGAGTGCAGGATGAGTAGGCAGCTAGCTGGGTGATAGTTACCAGGAGTAGAAGGAAGAATGCCATGTAGGCTATTCCTGAACTGGCACAACCTAACACGTTTGCAAATTTGCAAATGAGAGGCATGCCATTACAAGGTTAGCACTGCTGCAGCACAGCATGCCCTCTGACTGCCAAGGAATTATCTGATGCAGTAAGAAGGGGAATAGAAGCACAGGGCAGGCTAGTCAGGTCCTGGTATTAGAGGACAGAAAGGGCAATCTGTCACAAAGTTCGGGATCGTCAAACGGTGTGTTGTATTCTTGGTGCTGATGTTCGACACATTGTGGATCAGGTTGTCAGATTAGTGGGAGGGGCTGATGAGGACCCAGTAGTCATGGTGCACATTGGCACCAATAACAAAGTTAGTGGCTGGTTGAGCGAATTTCAGCGATAAACCGTGTAAATGCAAAGCCATCATGCACTATTCATTCACTTATCAGCCTACATAAAAATAGTCATCAGTTCATTCACTTGTCATTACGTTTAAATGTCATTTGCTAAGTCATTCAGTCTTTCGAATAACTTGAGGGGAGGGGTGATTGTTTGCCATGCTAAACACAATGACTCATGCCTCAGTAGACAATGGCTTCATTTTTGCACTAACTAAAAACCTCCTGTCCAGAGATTCTTTGTATAAGCACATGCCCACATAAGCAAACAACATATACAGTGTTTGCCTAGCTAATGAGGGAAATGGCAAAGATTTCAAATAGTTATATTTACATGTAAACACTCAGCATTTAAAAGCAAAAAAGTCATTCATTCATTTGTTGGTTTGTTTGTTTAAACGACGATCGTTGCATGTAAATGGGGCTTAAGTAATGATAATGGGGGTGGAGTGGTGGGAGAGGTTAGCACAGATAGAATTGTCAGAACAGTTAGTAGGGATACACTTAATTTAATCTAAACTGTATGGTGACTAATGCTTGAAGTCTGACCGATAAGGTTAATGAACGGGAAATAATAATGTCTGAAGAAAACTATGACATACTGTAATTCGAATAATTGAGACCTTCTTGGATGAAAGCTGTGACTGGGCAGTTAACTTAGAGGGATACAGTCTGTTTAGAAAGGATGGTACAGACAGGAAATAGGGAGTGGTTTGTCTTTACGTAAAATCCTGTTTAAAGCCCTCACTACAGGAAGATATATGCAAGAGAGATGAACATATTGAGTCTCTATAGGTAGAGATTCACGAAGGCAAAAACGAATATAAAATCCTCATAGAGATTTTCTATAAAACACCAAATATAACAAAAACCACTGAAAATCTATTACTGAGGCAAATAGATGAAGGAGCAAAACACAATGAGGTAGTTATTATGGGGGACTTTAACTATCGAGATTTAAACTGAGAAGCTGTAACCTATGGAACCCAAGAAGGTAACAAGTTTCTGTCAATAACTTAAGACAATTACTTATCCCAACTTCTACAGGACCCAACCAAAGGGATGGCCATTTTGCACTTAACATTAAAGGGCTTGTCCCGCGCCGAAACGGGTTTTTTTTTTTTTTTTAACCCCCCCCCCCCCCCCCGTTCGGCGCGAGACAACCCCGATGCAGGGGTTAAAAAAACAAACCGGAGAGTGCTTACCTGAATCCCGGCGGTCCGGCGTCTTCATACTCACCTGCTGAAGATGGCCGCCGGGGTCTGCTCCCTCCGTGGACCGCAGCTCTTCTGTGCGGTCCATTGCCGATTCCAGCCTCCTGATTGGCTGGAATCGGCACGTGACGGGGCGGAGCTACACGGAGCCGGCATTCTGCACGAGCGGCTGCATTGAAGAGAGCAGAAGACCCGGACTGCGCAAGCGCGGCTAATTTGGCCATCGGAGGCCGAAAATTAGTCGGCACCATGGAGACGAGGACGCCAGCAACGGAGCAGGTAAGTATAAAACTTTTGATAACTTCTGTATGGCTCATAATTAATGCACAATGTACATTACAAAGTGCATTAATATGGCCATACAGAAGTGTATAGACCCACTTGCTGCCGCGGGACAACCCCTTTAACTAACAGACCTGACAGAATAACAATGGTGCAGGTTGGTGGACACATGGGAAATAGTAACCATAATATAATACATTTCCAAACAAAAAGAAAAGCAAATGGTACTCACAGATGGATGAACAAATTTTGACTGTGGTTCTGTGTGATAAACGATAGTGTTCAGCCACAGTGATAGAGTTTGTCAAATATCGACATGGTAGAATGAATAGGCGCCACTCACTGAAGTAAAATTTATAGCAATTCTTTATTTTGTATCTTGGTACAAAAAAGTCCACCTGTGGGAAGGCTAGAGAAAGTGTCATCTGACATGAAATAGCTGTCGTCTGTGTGCACCATGTCCTCAATCTTATTCCTGCACTTTTTTGTACCACGATACAAAATAAAGGACTGCTATTGAGTTTACTTTGGTGAGTGCCGCCCATTCATTATACAATGTGGATATAATACATTTCCATTTGTTTTTAAATAGGGAGTTTTATCAGGGAGCAACAAAAATGTTAAACTTTAACAAGGCAAAGCTCAAATACCTAATAAGATGCCCTTATCTTATCGACTAGAACAATTTACTCAAAAATAAGAGTACTGACAGTAAATGGGACATTTTTAAAGCCATGTTAAATACTCACTTTGAGCAGTTCATACCTTACAGAAATAAAGGGGTTAGGAAAATGAAAAAAACATTGTGGCTCAATAAAGATTTAGAGGGGCAATACACAACAAAAAGAAAGCATTTACACTACTCAAACAAGAAGGCAGTGTAGCACTAAAGACCTATAAGGAAAAAAATACATTATAAATCATAAGTTGAAAGCAGCAAGACGCATTGCCAGAGAGAGTAAAACTAACTCGAAACTGTTCTTCAACTAAATAAGAGAGTAAAAAGATTATTACTGAAAGTGTTAGCACTTTAAAAAATAATGTAGAAAAATTTTAGAGGGTGATGAAGAGAAAGCAAACCTATTAAATAGTTTTTTCGCCAGTGCATTCACTCAGGAAAATGAAATTTCAGGTTAAATGCAGAGTTATAAAGTAAACGCTCTATTAAATGTCACCAGTATAACTCAGGAGTAAGGTGTGTCTGCCTTCAAAAGATTAAAATCGACAAATTGCCGGGTCCCTATGGCATATACCCCGGGTTACAGCGGTATGGCAACTAAAGAAAGGCAACTAAATTAATAAATATTCTGAACTAAATTAAATGGAATGGAATGGGCAAACTATGATACTCAGAGTGGTTATTAAAATTTTATTCAGTTAGTTTATTAAAAAGGTGGCTGAGGGGAGAATAGAAAACTACAGGCTTAGGCCGCCTGCACACGGGCGGAAATCCCGCGGCGGTATTTCCCGCGGCATTTCCGCCACTGAAAGCCTGCATAGGAGTGCATTACAATACGCACTCCTATGCAGACGGCCGCGGTTTGGCCGCGCAAAATCTCGCGCGGCAGACAAACCGCGGCATGTCCTATTTCTGTGCGGGGCTCGCAGAGCCTCGCGCAGAAACGTCACTCACCCGGCCGCCGGCTCCGGTCTGCGCATGCGCCGGCTGCCCGGCAGCCGGCACATGAAAGAGCCGGGGCCGCCAGGGGAGGGTGAGTACGCGCTCGTCCCTGCAGGCACTCGGGTCAGGTCTCGCGGCGAGAATCCTTGCCGCCGGATCCGACCCGCTCGTCTGCAGGCGGCCTTATTGTGTGACTCTTATGTTTGTTTTAGGACACCTTTAGTTAAAATAACATAACCACTGCTAACATTACATAGTTTCTGAAAAGGTGATGTGAATGCCATATTTAATAAGGAAAGTAAGGGTTATGAATTTACATTTCTGTCCTCCTGGACCTTGGTCATTATGTCATGGTCATGGCCCTTTCCAAGCAAAGGAGGAGCAGGAGTAATACAGATAAGAGCTATAAAGTAAACAAAAGTAAGTGTGCGTGCTGAATTCTAAAGTGTGCTGCTTCTTAAGTGTGTGTCTTGAGATTATGACTTGAGATGAAGAGGTCAAAACAGGGATGTCTTCCAGGATTTATTTATAACAAGGACTGTGACAGTAACAAGGGGGTGCCCTTTACGTCTAGAGGAAAGGTTTCTAATCCATCATAGAATGAGGTTCTTTACTGTAAGAGCAGTTAGCTATGGAACTCTCTGCCTGTGGACTTAGTGATGGCAAACTCAGTAAAAGAGGCCTGGATGCCTTTCTTGAGTGTAATGGTGTTACATGTTATAGTCACTGATTACTTCCGAAGAGTTGTTGATTCAGGGATTATTCTAATTGCCAGTATTTGTTTCTCTGAAAAATTGGCTACTATATCATTAGTGGTTTTTTTTGGCTTGCTCTGGATCAACAATGGGGTGATATAAAAAAAACTAAAATACTATGTATAAGTATTGCTGTGTTTTAAAGAAAGTGTGTTTTTATAACTGCACATATAAAGTAAAGTGGTATAGAGCACACAGAAAATTTATTTGGTGGCATTTATGAGCCGCCTGCTACTGTCATCCTCCACCGATGCCTGGTAGGTTTGCTGTCTCTATTTACTGGCTTCCGTTCTGCTGTGACATGCTGTTCTCAGAAATAGAGTCTCTGGAGTGAAAAAGCACAATTTGTGGTACTACATTCACAATTAGCCCAGTAAGTAGAAAATGTAGGACAGGGCAGAGAAGAACATCAAACCAAAGATTAAACCCCAAAATTAATTTATACCTCTGACCAGACGTCAAAATCAATTCAAATCACAGACTAGACCACATAAATACATTAGACCAAAACTTGACCCTCTACAAAAATCAATCCTCTTATCAGACCTTCTAAATAAAGCAGACCTCAGATCAGACACCTTAAAAACTTTAAACCCCGAACTCCAAAATAAAAACAGGCCCCAGATTAGTGAAAAGGAATGGGCAAGATGGAAATACCCCTTTAATGATATACAATAAAAAGGTTAATACCACAACTTAAAAGATAAATAATTGCATGGCCTGATTGCTGCCAATTTACTTTCCCCATTAACTGTCAGCATACATGTGTAAGCTCAGCACAGTTCTGAATGCCAGTTTGGTCAGCCGTATCTTGACAACCCCTATATCAGATCACTCAAGTCTTAATGAAAGACAGAAGGTGGAGATACTTGCAGAACTTACACCTATTTTTGTAACTGTAAATTTAGCTGGATAACATATTTGAAGACAGTGTCCACCTTTGAACAGAATTTAGGACTTTACACATAAAACTAACTTATATTTAACCCTTTCCAATCCAATTTGTATCCTGGTTTTCCTAGGGGGCTTACTCTTTTTCTGCCATTATCCAACGGCGCTATATGCTGGCTAAAGCCAGTAATGCATGAGGTGACACGTTGGATAGGCTCCGACAGCAGAGACGCTGGTAATATACAGTAAGAGAACCCCGACGGACGTCTTCCAACATCAGAGCTGTACAGCCTTAAATCATAATGTCTGCAGACGTCAGACAGTGGATTGGAAAGGGTTAATGTTGAATAACGGTCTGAACATTTTGAGGCAGATTTCTTACATTTGTTTCCTTGTATTAGTATATAGAAAAATACAGTGTTCAGACCGCTTTACTATTATGTGATCAAAAGTGCACTGAGCAACACTTTTGTATTTGAAAAAAGTGCCACATCTGACTTATTTTGTTGTTGCTGTATGTTTATGGCAGATTGGTCATCAGTGTGTTCCCTGAAAATGAACTTTGATCATATTCCACTTGGAGAGAGATTGGCACACCCTTGTATGGTATTAATAAATCTGCCAATTCACGTTTCCAAAGCCAAAAAGAAAACCCCACCACTCACGGATTCCCAGGGTATTAACGAACCCAAATGTCCATGGAATATAAATTATATTTTTATTATAATAAACGTTAGCTACGCGTTTCGGCGGACTGGACCGCCCTCTTCAAGCATGAGGTTCTGCAGCAGCTGAGATGTGTAGAGTGAGGTTTTAAGGTTGCTAAGGTGTGTATTGTGAAGTTCTACAGCAACTGAGTATTATAAAATGCTGTCAATCAGCACATAGATATATTCTGCTTTGGCAGCAGGTTGACATGTATAAAGAAAGACATTATGCAGTAGTGTTATTACTGCTGTCAGCATTAGATGTTCCCTACAAAGCTGACCTGCTTGTTCACTTGTATGTATTCTAAGTTCCAGGCCTATAAGTACATTCACCCAATGTTGGGAGAAATGTTTGTAAATGTTTTAAAAACTTTCGAGCCAAGGATTCGGCCTGAACTGTTGGCTGTCCACGGCTTGGTCTTCAACATTTTGGGGACATGGCAACAGTCAAACTGGTAAGCACTTGATAGGAATTTTGCTTAGCAAAGCTTGACTCTCCCTAGCGTTGCTGTTGGCTGAAGCACAACAGCGCCGATAGACCTACGACTGCCTGTCCACGGGTGTTGCAGGCTCACTGCAGAGAATCACGGCAAATCACAGCATGCAGCCATTTGCCGGCCGCACGTGGAGAATTGCTATGATTCTCCACTTGTGGACAGGGGGGCTGTGCTTTCCATAGCAACACTATGTTAGGCTGCCTGTGGACAGGCAGCCTAACATAGGAACCTTGACATTGTCTGACAGGTCATTCAATGTATCAAACTCAAATTATATGATTTACTGCGGTGGTGAAGATGTCACAAATCTAATGACACCAAAATCATCCACCAAAGGTCACGCAAAGGGGTCAAAGTGTGGTACAAGAAAAAGCCTGTAGGCTGTTTATATTAGACTAGCTGATTACCCGGCGTTGCCTGTGTATATTTTTTTTAGACTCAAAAAGAATTTAAATATGTAATTTTTGTTGCCAATAGCAACCAATCACAGCTTAGCTTTCATTTCTTATACTGCTATGGTAAAATGAAAGCTGCCCTGTGATTGGTTGCTATGGGCAACACAGGTTTCCTTTTGGGCAGCTTTCATAAGAGTGGGTGCTGGGCTCATTTCTGTGTGGTACATAGTGGCTTAGTGCTGGTAGGAAGCTGTGTGGTAGTTGGAGCAGAGGAGGAGGTTGTCTGTGTAAGATATTATCTGACGAGAAGGAGGTCTGTGTAATATATTAGTATTTGAGGAGGAGGAGGTCGTCTGTGTAATAGATTAGTGTATGATGAGGAGGAGGTTGTCTGTGTAATATAAGACTGTGAAATAAAAACCATCTGCTCAAGTGCAATTCTGCCATTCCCCCCAGGGGTGGTGGGGCTGTCTTATCCCCACCAAGTTTGTACCCACGAGATGACTTATATATGTGCGCAGTTTGGTTGAAATTGCTCCAGCCGTTCATGATTTATGGTTGCACATACACACATACATACATACATCCTATTTGATATATATAGAAGATGTGCAGAATGAGTTTGCTGCATTACACAATTTGTGCAGTCATTTACGCAATGGGGTAGTGCACCATGAAATTAAATCTCAAAAGTGCTGCATCTGTACAGAGCATGGGTTGTTTGTAGGCTTAAGTTTTTTTTTGCATTAAATAAAACCATAAATCCATCTTTATAATCTGTTTTTATTTTCTGATGTATTTTTTTATTCTGTTCTCTGTACATGACCATGGGGGCATCCATATTTTCTTAGCTATATTTAACAGCATTAAGAGAATTTAGAAGATATTTACAGCAGCCTTAGATGCCATTCACACAATGGACAGCAGAGGACCCATTTACTGGTATGTCCTAGACATCTTCTGTGACATGTTCGGGGGGCATTTTGCAGGCAGAGGAGTAGATAGCCACAGCTTATACCCCTTGTGAATGGTGAATCTTGTGTTATCTATATATAGGTGTTACCTGTCAGTGTAATCCTGCCTGTGATGTTAGTGAGATGACTGCTCCAAGGTTTTCTCTACAGATCAGGAATTTAGGATATTAGGCTCTGTCTTTAGTGTGAAAAGTGCAGGTTTTTAGATTCTTTTAGAAATGCCGATTGGAGTGAAAGGGAATTCAATGAAAAGAGCATGGACCTCATTCATGTTCAATGTTCTTCCAACAGTGGACACATGAATAGGGTTTGCAGGGCCTTCTGTAGGCCATTTTGCTGTTACCATTGGGTTCTTTCTCACTTCTTTCAGGATTCTCTGTTGTGCAGCTAGAGTCATCTTAACAGGATGTCTACCTGTCAGAGAGTAGCAACGTCCTGAACTTTCTCCATCTGCAGATAAATTTGTCTAGCTGTGGATTGATGTACACCGAGGTCTTTATCAATGCTTTTATAGTGCTTTCCTGCTTCATGCAACTTAATAACACATCTTCTCCTGCAAAAGTTAACATTGAAGTACTGCTCACACTAATCAAGTTCTTAAGAACAGATTTGTCAGTAACCAGTCTTTGTGTGCCTTTATTTAATGGGCAAAGTACCTGTGAAACCTGCACTTTCAAATTTTCAATCTCCTTAATTGAAACACTTTTGCCAATTAGCCATCAAAAACTTATTTCACCACATTTCAACCTGAAGCTGTCATTCTGCCCAGTGTGTGTGGCAGTTATATAGTTGTTTTCTATTTCTGTAATCTCAACTCTACTATGTGACCACACCCATTAGTTGCAATTTAGTAGTAGAGGTTAACTTTCCTCTTTGATTTTGTGCTCACAAGTCATACAGCAGTTGCTAACTAGTTAATCTATCCGGACTGTATAACCTAGCTTTCCCGGGATTGTTTAACCAGGTATGATCTTTCTTCAGTGCAATTGGGGTACTGTTCAAGTAAATTGTGTTCTGGATTCCTGACCCAGCCTACCTTTGAGCCTACCTCTGGATAAACCCTGTCTTTGATTACTTGGTATCTGATCTTGGACTGAATAACGTGCTTTGACATGTAATTCCTTTCTGGTCTTCTGATACCACTTATACCTAACTTAGATTTACTTTTCTCATTTGGCTTGTATTTATATTCATATTCTGTATACCTAGTATTGACCCCTGACTTCACACTATTTAATCACCATATCAGTTAAATGGAGGAAACGCATTACTGTTTCAAAGCAGTTTTGGGGGTATAACTGCCACAAATACAGGGGTCGCATGCACAGCACTGGTAGACTAGTACAAGCGCATGGAGGATTTTTTTCACTAAACCCATAAACAATATGATTCCCTCCATTTTTTTTTTTATTTCTGGGACACTTGTGGCCATAGAATAGACCAGTGATGGGCAACCTTTTGAGCTCGGTGTGTCAAAATTCGCCAAAAAACCGAGTGGTGTGTCACTTCGAGAAAAAAATCCATAAATTTGCGATATTTATAGTTTAAATAACAAATATGTATAATTGTAATGTATAACTGTATTTAATAAACCCAAAATACCCATAGCACAGGCCCTCACCTCTCCCAGCCTCCACCTCACTTATCTTAGTAATGATGAGCCCCCAGCAGCGACAGCGCCCCCCACAGCAGCCCCCAGCAGCGACAGCGCCCCCCCCCCCCCCACAGCGCCCCCCAGCAGCAACAACGCCCACCACAGCGGCCCCTAGCAGCAACAGCGCCCCCCACAGCAGCTCCCAGCATTACCTGCCCCCCACACAGCGACCACCAGCAGCAACAGCGCGCCCCACACAGCGGCCCCCAGCATTACCTGCCCCCCCCCCCCACAGCGGCCCCCAGCATTACCTGCCCCACACACAGCGGCCCCCAGCATTACCTGCCCCACACACAGCGGCCCCCAGCATTACCTGCCCCACACATAGCGGCCCCCAGCATTACCTGTCCCCCACAGCGACCCCCAGCATTACCTTCCCCCCACACAGCGTCCCCCAACATTACCTGCCCCCCACACAGCGCCCCCCAGCATTACCTGCCCCCTCACAGCGGCCCCCAGCATTACCTGCCCCCCACACAGCAGCCCCCAGCATTATCTGCCCCACACACAGCGGCCCCCAGCATTACCTGCCCCCCACACAGCGGCCCCCAGCATTACCTGCCCCCCACACAGCGGCCCCCAGCATTACCTGCCCCACACACAGCGCCCCCCAGCATTACATGCCCCACACACAGCGGCCCCCAGCATTACATGCCCCACACACAGCGGCCCCCAGCATTACATGCCCCACACACAGCGGCCTCCAGCATTACATGCCCCACACACAGCGGCCCCCAGCATTACCTGCCCCTCACACAGCGGCCCCCAGCATTACCTGCCCCACACACGGCGGCCCCCAGCATTACCTGGCCCCCACACACAGCGGCCCCCAGCATTACCTGCCCCACACACAGCGGCCCCCAGCATTACCTGCCCCACACACAGCGGTCCCCAGCATTACCTGCCCCACACACAGCAGCCCCCAGCATTACCTGCCCCACACACAGATGCCCCCCAGCGGTGACTGCCCCCTCACAGCAGACCCCCCCTCCGACCCATGTACTTACCTTGTGGATGCTTGGATGCTTCGGTCCTCCTGTTTCCGGCGCCCTCCAGCAGCGATCATCTCTGGCGCACACTGACGTCAGTGTGTTGCAGGACGCCTTCTCCCCCGGACGCTCCCGCGGAACCAACAGGTAAGAGACGTCGGGGGATGGGGGAGGGGGGCCCTGGTGCACACTGACATCACACTGTGCGCCGGGATCAGCGCTGTTAGTAGTGCTGGTTAATGAATACCAGCAGGGGACCCACGGCCCCTGCCGGTATTCATTAACGGGGGAGCGGCCGCGTGTCAGCGACTATGGCTACGCGTGTCAGTGCTGACACGCGTGTCATAGGTTCGCCATCACGGGAATAGACAGACGTAGGGTGCTAAGCAAAAGAATTGTCTAGCATAGATATTGGTCTGCTAGACAATAATCGAATGGGGAAAAATGAGCAACATCCACATTTACACCTAGAGTCCCTACAAATTGGAGTATTTGAGGGGAAAATAAATCAGCAGAATCAAACATTCGGGAGGTGCTGCACTACTCAGACCTGACGACTCACCAACTGCTTCAACCACCATAGGGCTAGCAGTAGAACTAGAGTTGTTACTAGAGATGAGCGAGCACCCAAATACTCGGGTCCTCGTTATTCGAGTCGAGCTTTTCGTAAAATTCGAGAGCTCTACTCGAGTAACAAACCCCATTGACTACAATGGGAGACTTGAGCATTTTTGTATGTGGGACGCCGGGAGCCGAACTTTTTTTATTTATTTATTTTTTGTTCATGTTTTCTCTCTCTCTCCTGCGATCCTACCTAAAAATTTGTCTTTGACACACGCGCTGCGTCACAGCGGGGAGGGGCCAAAACAGGCACGTCACAGCGTGGAGGAGCCAAAAACTGGGGCGGGTCGAACACGGCATGTTGCTTGTTCGAGTAACGAGCACCATTGAGTATGCTAATACTCGAACGAGCATCAAGCTCCGCAGAGTACGTTCGCTCAACTCCAGTTGTTACTGCTAAAATTTATTTCTGCCTCCAATGCAATTTTAGTATCACTTCCAGAACTGCTTAAACAAAGCAATGCATAGGCCTCGTCTGCAGTATACCTCCGCCATTTTAGAACTTTTTTTTTGTTGAAGGAACGGCGTATAAGCCAAAGAGGTGAAACAGATGTAATAACATAATGCTGCATAAAAGCCTTACAACCAAAAAAACTACGAAAACTGAGAAAACGTCAGTAGACATATACTACTAAACAGTACGCTAAATATTCTTTTATTTTATTTTGTTTGTTTTTTTCTGTAAAAAAAAAAATAACCAGCAGTTAACAGCACATAATAGTGTAATGCTGCCTAAATAGCATTACATCACACCAAACAAAAAATTGTACAAAAATAAAAAATTTAAGTATCACAGTGATCTATGTGATCATGGATGATTTACAATGGTCCCTGTTGGATGCTAAGTGCCAACTGCTGCCAAAGGCAGCTTAGCACATAGCTTACGACCATGCACCCATCATTTTGCTGGAGGCATGCGCTGATCACCAGCGGGGGCGGGGGACAATCCTGGAGGCCTCTGGTATTATGTTTCCTCTCCTCTCACCGATCAGAATGGTGAGAGGAGATGAAACAGAGAGAACGTAATTTTTTTCCTTTGTTTTCAGTGATTGCCGTTATTCATTGAACAATGCGATCACTGCAGCCTCTGGTCACTGCTCCAAGCTTCCAGCTCCCTCCAGTAAGTGAAAGCAGGGAGCTATTACACTCCCCGACCCTGTAACTTTATTCTCATGTAGCACCGTAAAAAGACGGTGCATCAGAATAAAAGCCCATTAGTGGCATGCGGGCGGCTACTAAGGGGTTAAAGAGCATCTATTACATTGTAAAGTCAGTGGAGATGGATGTATAGCTCTGCAGTCATGGTCCCGTTGCCTCTAGCATCCCTTTTTTTTCATTCATACTCACTCCTTTTTGTCAGAACAGGCTCTTCTTAGATCTAATCCCTGGAACTATGAATCTGTCAAATGGGCGGTCCTCACTGTTCACTGTCAATGAATGACATCAAACTTGATTGACAGTCGAATGTCACTCATTGACAGTGAGCAGTGGGTACTACCCACTTGGCAGATTCAAAGTGCTGTTAGAAGAGCCTATTTTGGCAAAAGCTGGTGAGCATGAAAGTAAAAGCAGCTATAGCCTTGTTGACTTTACAGTGTGACAGATGCTCTTTAACACAGTTTTCACATCAGTTCAGTAGCTGAGTACATATTACTATTCTACATCGTCTGCAGTTCCTTATAATGAAGTTACTGGAGAGGAAGTTTGCTCCATCTAAGAACATATCTCTGTTCACAGACACAACATTGGATGATGTCACCCAATCTACTAAATTTTAGACATAAACCATAAGCCTACAAAGTCTCTAATAACAGACAGGACATATCTTCAAGTATGATAAGCTGCTAATAAAGAAGCATATGCATTTATATTTTATTAGCAACCCTTGTGTATTAGGGTTTCCTCCAGAAGAACGTATTTGCATGCATATTTGTGTGCAAAAAATTTTTGTGCACCATACGCAAAAAAATAGAACTCATTGATTTCAATGGGTTCGTTGTCACATCCATATTTTGCGCGCATGAATTAATAAGACCTGCTCTGTTTTTGTGCACATTTGCGCACCAAGGGCCCTTTATATCCACATCCACAAGTGCGCAATACACTGCACAATTCCATGACAAAAAGGACACATCTGGTTCTCACTAGGCTAAATAGCCTTTTAAATCAGGGCGGGGGTGTTTTGCGTATGCATGTGAACATGCCCTGCATGCGTAAAAAAGTGCATACTATGCACAGACACGTGTTTAAAGCTACCTCATTCACTGTGCAAATGTGTTACGCTGTGCAATTGCGCATAGTCATCTGAAGAAGCTCTAAGTCAACTACTATTTATTTCTAATTGTTTATGTAGCCCTAACACTTTCTGCAGCGCTGTGCAGAACATAGTAACATGGTGTTTTAAGCAAAAAAAAAACATATGTCCATCCAGTTCAGGCTAATACCCCCCAATGTTGACCCAGAGGAAGGAAAGATATCTCAATGAGGTTGAAGCCAGTATTCCTCATTTAGGCCTCATTCACAAGAGCATGTTTTCAGCGGATGAATAGCTGCGCAAAAAAAAAAATTGCACAACGCGTGTAGAAAAATCGCATGAACGGGTACATTTGTACTCAGATGTTCTAGCTTTTGCAGGTGCGAATATTTTGCGTGTCTGCAAAATGGACATGTGAACACTTCAATAGGAAACCATTGGTTCTAAAATAAGCAATCTTCCCCACTCCAAGCATGGCAATCAGAATAATACTTTGATCACTGATCCTATGTATCTAGACGTAGATGATGACCCCCTGGGTATAAACAGGAGAGATCTCTGCATTGAAACCTGATATATTATCCATTGTGATTAGGTCACCCTCTGCTGTCTTTTTTTCTAAACTAAATAACACCATTTTTGATGACCTCTCTGGGTATTGTAGTCTGCCCATACCATTTATTACTTTAGTTGCCCACCCTTATATCCGCTCAAGCTCTGATATGTCCTTCTTGCGTTCTGGTGCCCAAAACTGCTTAATACTACCCCCTATGTTACCCCACTAGTAACAGTGACCCAATCAGAGCATGTACCATTTATAACCGCCCTCTGCTTTCTATCACTGATGCAGTTACTTACCCACTTACACACATTCTCGCCCATACCAAATGTTCTCATTTATATACCAACCTTTTATGCGGCACAGTATCAAACACTTTGGAAAAATGAAGGTAGTAAACAAAATCCACTAGTTTTCCGTGATTTGGAGACCAGGCCACTTCACGGCTCCTGGTTATACTGCTAGTCCCTACACTAATTAGGAGTCCAGCAGAACCGGACACAGTTCACACAGAATGCTGCAACAGGACAGGACACAGATAGCAGGTCACACAGCAAGCTTACACAAAACTGACAGAAAATAAACGAACAAACGGACATGAACCAGCAAGACACAGATCACACAGCAAAACTTCAACAGACAAGAATTCATGACTGCTCACCCTGAACACCAGAGACTGACCAGGAGCTGGGTTTATATGTGAGCATAGATCCAGGGTATTGGCTAGCAGGAAATACCACACCCAGCCAGCTCAATCATTAATCCTGTGAGTGCTGTGCTGCTGGAAGCACAGTAGTATAACATGTCTCAGCAGCACACGTAACAGCCTTAAACTATGGAAAGAAATCCACATAAACACAGATAAACCATAAAGAACACCATGATGTATATTCTGTTTTCGGTCAGATTTGAACCCAGTAATCCCATAACTTCAAGTGTGCTAACCCTGGGCTATATCAGTAAGCTAAAAGCACTCTAATCTGTCAAATAATTTTAAAAAAGACTAGTTGTCTTATAAAGTCTTATTATTAGAATTGTTTCACTTTACAAGCACAGTTTTCTCTGGTAAGCTAGCAGAGTAATAAGGAATTCAAATTTCTTCTTTTGTTACTCACTATCAGAAAGCCTTTACACATAAAAATATATGACCAATTTTAAAACAATGGCTTCTTAAATAGTGATAGGCAATTAGTGGGATAATTTGTTTGCATAGGAATTAGGCAGATTTTACCAAAATCACTGTGAATCAGGATGGCCGCTTCCATCACCCATTAAAATTAATGAGAGTAAAAATCAGATTCACTAAATTTTCTCCAGGAAGTCCTCAATACAGCCACTTGTCTGGGGAAGACTGTGCCTCCCAAAAAGTGCTACAGCTGTTTCTTGTGCTTTAGAAAATTTTAGTTTTGGGAGAATGAGAAGGATTAGAAGGAACATGGTGGAAGCAGGAGAAGGAGAGCAGCATCAGCAGCACCCCCAGCAACAGCACCTTGAGGGCACAGTGTGGTCTTTGATATTAATCTATGCTCAATCATATGTGATTAAAAATTGCCAGCATGCTAATTAATCAATGGAATCTGCCATGGGGGTGGAAAAGTCAGGTGAAGTCCATGCCTGGTTCATTTTTATAAGCGTCAGGCTACCCACATTATCTGTAGACAGATGAATGTGTATCTCAGTTATCATACCTCAGCTATGATGAACCCCCTTTCTGGTGGCACACTGGCAGCAGGGCAGGTAAGCACCTCTAAAGCATATTGTACAAGCTTTGGCACATGTCCAGCTTAGACACACAGAAGTCAAAGGGACCAACATCATGTCTGAGTACACCCACGCAGGAGCTGACATACTCTTGGACCATCATGGAGAAGTACTGTCTATGACTCTGAGTCCTACCCTGTGCTGTTGCTTCAGGCTATGAGAGGCTGAAAAAACTATGCCACACCTTTGTTAGACTTTCCCTGTGACCTGTGGTGGTGCTGTTGTGGTTGATTCTTGCTCATCCACCATGAGCCACAGCTGTAATCCATTGCAGATGTATCCCCATTGCCAAGCTGCTTAATGGTATGTCCTGATACTGCTGCATTTTGAGGTCCCTCTGTCAGAATGGCATTTGTCATTTTGGCCTTGTAGCAGGGATCAAAGAGGTTGGCCACCCATTAATGAGCTGATGTTTTGATGTGGGCTATGCGACAGTTCTTCTGCAAGTGCTGCAGCATAAAAGCAGTCATATGTCTCAAAGTTTCTAAGGGTGATGGCCCACATTCCTCAGAGTCAGGCCTAAGGATGTCCTCATGCTGGTCCTGCCATTCACGTAAAATAACTGGAGTTAGTGGTCGATTGAAGGAATGTTGCCTAACCTACTCCCCTGCCTGTGGACCTATATTATTACACCCAGAAGCAATATATCATCTATAGAATATATTAAGAACAGACCATGCTTTATACAGGCATATAAACATGATGCAGCTTCTTTTTCTGGTCCCTCCAATATAATCCTGGTATACAAGCTTTAATGCCAGCAGCAATATATCATTTGCAGAATATCTCTCCCTAAGAACAGACCAATGTTTATATAAGCATATTAACATCATGCAGCTTCTTTGGCCTCCTGCAGACGGCCGGGTCAGATCCCACTGCGAGAATTCTTGCAGCGGGATGCACGCCGTGCCACTGCAGTGACCACTGTGGCTCATCTGCTCCACTATCTCCCTGCTCTGCTATGTGCCAGCTGCTGCCCAGCTGGTGCATGCAAAGAGCAGAGGTGGCGCGTCAAATTGGACATGACACGATTTGCTTACCACGCGTGTTTTCACATGGTCAAATCGCGGCTGTCTGCATAGGATTGCATTTTCTAATGCAATGCTATGGCAGCGGGCATGGGCGGAAATTCTGTGTGAAATCCCGCCACAAAATTTTCGCTCGTGTGCAGGACGCCTTACTCTGCTCCCTCCAATACAACTCCGTTTAACTTGGTATATAAGCTTTCACATCAGCAGGAATATATCATTTGTAGAATGTCTTTCCCGAAAAACAGACCACATTTTATAAAGACATATAAATTTGGTCCCTCTAATAAAATCCCAGTATACAAGCATTTATAACAGCAGCAATATATCCTCTACAGCAGGAGTGTCAAACTCATTTTCACCGAGGGCCACATCAGGCTTATGGTGACCTTCAAAGGGCCGAGTGTAAGGCCGCCTGCAGACAGCCAGGTTGGATCCCGCTGTGAGAATTCTCACAGCAGGACCCGACCCGAGCCCCTGAAGGAGCCAGTGTGGCACTCACCTGCTCCCGCGGCTCCGGCTCTCTGATGTGTCAGCTGCTCCGCACAGTAAGGCTGGGTTCACATGGGGCGGATTCTGGACGGAAATCTTGCGGCTTGGCCGCAGCGGAAAAACCGCGAGATTTCCACCGGCAGAACCGCTGCTTCAAAACCCGCGGCGGTTTTGAAGCGGCCCAGCCGCTTGCTCTTCCGCTGCGGCCGGTGGAGAGCGCGGTCGCAGCAGAAGAAAAAAAAATGAACATGCTGCGGCCAGCAAATCCGCGCCGCAGCGGTGGCTTCTGCCGGCTTTGCCACAGTGGATTTGCCGTCCCAAGTGAATGAGATTTCTGAGAAATCTCATCCACTTGGCTGGCTAATCCCGGGATTAGCGGCCGCATGCGGATTTGCCACAGCGAAATTCCGCACGGAATTTTTGCGGCAAATCCGCCCCGTGTGAACCCAGCCTAATAGAGCATGCCGCGATTTGTTTTCTGTGCGAGATTTCGCGCAGCCAAATCGCAGCCGTCTGCATAGGAGTGTGTTTTCTAACGCAATCCTATGGCAGCTTCCACGGGCGTAAATTCTGCGGGAAATCCCGCCGCGGAGTTTCCGCCTGTGTGCAGGGGGCCTAAGACAGTACAGTAGGGGCTCATTCACACAAGCGTATTTATGTACATACTATGCAGTGAATAGAAGCCATTAATTTCAATGAGTTCATTCACATGATGTATATTTTCACACAGCATGACCTATTTTGTTGCGTACTATGCACCCCAATAGGACATCGAAGTGAATGGGCCACGCAAATATGTGGTGAATGCGCAGGAAACCGATGTATTCACTGCATATTTGTGCACCATTTCAGTGGGCCCATCTGCGTTCTTTTTTACGTATGGAAATATACAGGCATGTGATTTTCGATTGCGCAAATACGCAGCATATTTGTGCGACCGAAATACAATTACACCCATGTGAACGAGCTCTAATAGTGACCCTGATAGTGGCCCCAGTAAAAATAACGACCCCACAGTGGCCCAATTAGTAACATTAACCCCAATAGCAACGCTATAATTATAAGCCCTCCTCAGTAATAATGATAAGCCCCCACCTCACTAATAAGCCCCTACCTCAGTAATAATAAGCCCCCCCAGTAATAAGCAGCCCCCCCAGTAATAAACCGCCCCGCCCCCTCGTAATAAGTAGCACCCACCCAACCCATATACTTACCTCCTCGTTGCTGTCAGCGTCGTTCCCTCTCTGCTTGCCCTGAGCCCGGCGCACACTGACTTCAGTGTGTGCGCCCATCACGCTTCCTCCCCGAGTCCTCTCCTGCGGAACTAATGAGCAGGGGACTCGAGGAGGAGGATCCTGGCTGCACACTGTCGTCAGTGTGCACCGGGATCAGTGGCAACAGCGCGATTACCAGCGGGGAGCTGCGGCACTCCAGCTAGTAATCGCTTCAGTGGTGAGCGGCGTTGGCACGCCGCGGGCCACATAACACGAGGCAGCGGGCCAGATTCGGCCCGAGGGCCTTGTGTTTGACACATGTGCTCTACAGAATATCTCTCCCCAAGAACAGATAATGATTTATATAGATATATGATGCAGTTTCTCTGTCCTGTGCTCAGCTATAAAATGACCGCTGGTTACACTGTGCCTATGTTATATATGGCTAGGTGATGTGATGCAGGCATCCAATGAAACTGCTGCCTATATGCAAGATGGAGGACACATTTGGCGATATTATCAGGGTGCTCTAGGTGCTGATTGGGTGCTCTCTGACTGTTGATATTTTTGGGATATTCGATTTTCTCATAATTTTCAACAAAAAAATTGGGTCAGACCTAACCAATTCAATTTGGCGAAATTGGGGCAATTTTTTCACCTGGCTGATCAAGAGATGTAATGCTGTTCATAAAACTCTGTTAATAAGTTATCTGCACCAGAAGAAACCATGTCTTCTGACACGCTACATTTCCATCATAGCAATTAATGGCTATCCATCAAGTGTATAGATGGGCCAGGTCCTCCAAAGTAGCTCTCCTTTATGGCTAAGGCTAGTTTCACACAAGTGATTGAGGTTTTAGCGTGAGAAAATTGTGGCAAAATCGCATCTTTGTTCCTGCAATTTTTGAGTGTCAGCAATGCTTTTTCCTGAGAAATCGCATCGCTGACGCCCACGATAAAATTACACAATTTTTTTTTTTGCGAAAGTCAATAGGATTTTCTAATGTTTAAAAAACACATTGCATCCCACAAAAATCGTAAGTTTTGTGCGTTACGATAAAAAGAGACTCTATAGGGAAACATGGGTGATAAAAAAAATTGCACATTGCAGAAAGATAGAGCATGCTCGTAACATCGCATGAGTGAAAAGATCGCTAATCTAAAAAAAACCATTGAAAACCGTTGGTTTCATAATTCTGCTTTTTTACTTACTGTCGCATTGCATGAAAATTGTGTGATTTTATCATCCGTGTGAAGGCGGCCTAAGAGAAGTGCTTCTAGCTGGTGACCCCCCTAAATTACATCCATTTTCACTACTCGGCTATATGGATCTGGGTTGTTTTTATGGGATAACCCCTCTAAGGTCTTTCAGCATTTTTTATTTATGTTATGCCTGGCTTAAATATGCATCCAAAATCTTAAGAAGAAGAGGTACAAACCGAGATGGCAATGACAATGTTTCTTATTGTGGACAATTTGCCCTCATACAAATAAGATGCCTGCTCCTACTTCTGCTTCTCCGAGTTCTAGAACAATGACTTCAACTAACCAGTATTGAGCATAGACTTAAAAATGGAAAACATACATGCATGATGATAATAATTACTATAAGGGCGCCTACCCACTGGCGATTTTTTTTCCTGCGATGCTAAATTGCGTTTTGCGTTTTTTCTGAAGAGCAATTAGCATAGAATGTGTTCTTGTCCATTTGGTTTTTTTTTTTTCGTTTCGTGCAATTTTTCACATAGGAACTGTCAATTGCATATGTCTCCTTATTTTTCTCTTAATGCACCCATGATTGTCAATGGAAATTAACAAAAAACGCAGCGAAAAAGGCGCGAAAAACGCTGCGTTTTTCACGCACGAAAATCGGCAACGCCAGTGGGTAGGCGCCCTTACTGTGTAGTAATAACGAAAGCAGTCATCAGCTAAATGATACAGAATGAAATGATCTAGTGTTTCCCCAAAGCGTGTTGGAACATTTCTGTATATGCCTTTTAATATCTCTACTGTAATATCTGGGTTTTTGCATGCAGCGGATTTCATTTGGTGCAATACCGCAGACAGAACCTTTTTATGACATGGTAGATTGATATTGTCATTTAATGTAGCTTTATATTGCTGTGAGCAGCTCAGAATCTTTCCCTTGTATCACTGTGTGGTCCTGAACTCAGCATCATCTATTTCCATGCTGCTTTCAATAAAGTCTACCAAGTACAATGCCTGCCTGATAAATATCCTCCCTGTAGCCGCATGATTCTTTTTCCTTTGTTTCTGTTACCTCATTTTTATGTCTATCCTATCTGTCGTTAGCAGTATGCTTACCTGTTTTTATATCAAAACAGAATTGGGTGACATGGGGCTCTGAGGCTGTTATCTATTTTTCTTTGTGCATATAAAATATGTGGATCCAATATGTACAGAATATGAGATGGCCTAGCAGCTATATTTTAGATAAGTTACAAATACATCACGAGAGCATATCTATGCACTGACAGGTTGCAAGTATGTTAAAGCAGCCTACCAGTCAGAAGTTCAAAATTGATATGTAACTCAGTACCTGCAGGCAATGGTTACCTGTTATTTACTTTGTCCTCAGATTCTTCTCCTTGGCTGCTTTTTACCTGTGCTCTATAAGGTCAGAGCTGTGATCTGTGACTATATTTTAGCAATCTAATCTAAAGTAGTCTAGGACACACCCCTGTCTAATCATTGGCTTATGCTGCAGAGGAGGCTGCCTGAACCAATGATGGCACAGGGGTGTGTGCACCAGGCTACTTCGGACTAGGTGCTGTAGATAAAATATAGTCCCAGATCACTGCTCTGTGCTAATAGAGCTCAGCTAAAAATCAGCTAAGGAGAAAAATCTGAGAACAAAATAAATAGTAGGTAATCATTTCCAGTATGTCCTGATATATATATCAATTTGGAGCTCCTGACTTAAATCGTGTCTAAAAGGGCAGGTAGCCATAAATTCTTTAATTACTTATGTAGAAGAAGTGTTCCACCTTTCTGCAGAATTTCAAATGACAAATGTGTAATGTGTAACAGTCTGGGGTGTCATGCCAAAAAAGGAACATTAAATATTTAGGCTATAAACATGTATAATTTTTCATACCAATGCTCAAAACAAGCCTGAATACAAAGCCCACAGATTATTCTACACATCTGGCGATATGGATTGCTTCGTGGTAAAGCTGGAGATTCAGAAGGCCCGCGCCTCCTTGGGGGCGTTTTTGAGTAAGCAAGGAAAATGCTAGCCGCGATTTATGCCCCTCCCATATGTAGCCCCTGAATAGTTTGTGCATTTGTAAGAAGAAGAAATTGGGGACTTCAATTGGGACCGAGTGTAGTATATAGATAATGGATGGGAGTATGTATGTAGCTATAAGACTTTTCCTGCCCAGCCATGAGATCAGTGGTAGATTGAATTGTGTGAGCTGGTTTTTCACTTTTTTAATCAGCCGAGTATAGTTGACGTCATAAAGCTGGGAAGGGTTGGCAGTTAGGATAATGCCCCGGTATTTAATGTGAGAGGGGGGCCATCTAAAAGCGTGTTGCTTTTTCAGGTCATTAATTATGTGTGATGGGGCAGAGATATTCAGTGCTTCTGATTTATCATAGTTGATTTTAAAGTTGGACAGCCTGCCGCCGGTCCCATTGAAAGCAGTGGTTTGTGACAAACCCTGCAGTAGGATTTTTGGGGAAGGGCTTGAAATATAAGCCCTTCCCTGAAAATCATCATTAAGTGGTAAAAAAAGAAAAAAAAAATGTACTCACCTCTCCGCCGCTCAAACGCGTCCTCCAGCTGGCTCCTCGACACTCCTGTCCAGCACTTTCAGCAGCGGGGATTTAAAAACCCCTGCCTCCTGAAAGGGCTGTGCTGATTGGCTGAGCGCTCAGCCAATAACAGCTAGTGCTTAGCTATTGGCTGAGCGCTCAGCCAATTACAGCTAGTCCTTAGCTATTTATTCATGCTATTCATGCTATTCAAGCTAATCATTCCTTCATCCCGTAGAAGTCCGTGGTATTCTCCCTATCTTTTCAATGGGTCCAGCGCTGCTGCCGCTGTCCCCCTTGAAAAGACTGGCAATATCCCGGCCTCATCCCAGCGTCTTCAGGCGTGTCTTTTAACTTGCTCTCACAGCGCAAAAGAGAATAAAATGCCAGTGGATGTCAGCCCTAAAACGGTAAAGATCCCACAATAAAGTATCACGTAGCCAGTTCTCCATGCCGACTATACTGTATTAGACTTGTAGGATCTATATATTATACAACCCTGTAAAGCTCCAGAAATTTAGAATTCATCTTTACATGTAGCAGCTTGGGTTTTAATTTCCAAATTGGAAAGAAATTGCATTTTTTATTTTTCCATTTTAGCAGTGTAGACTTAAGGATCAGAAGGATTATTAACCTACATTGCTGTTATACTGAAGCCTTCTCTGGATAGTAAATTCTACAATATCATAGTAAATGCCTAGCGTCAGTCACACTGGAGATTGCAAATAATTTTCAGAAGTTTCAAATGACTAATAACAAATGTAATGATTTGTGTAATGTAAAACATGAAAACGACTCTCTTGGGGTACTATAATCTTTGTTATTAGGAAACTAGTACTTTCTGCATAAGTTTATGAGTGTCGGATATGCGGTGTGAACAGAACGGCTGGGATGGAAGTCTTTGGTACAGAGTGTATATGGCAGATGCTATAGTAAATATGCCCTGCACTGTAAGAAAACGTGCAAATCTTTCAAATCTCATTATTTGCTATTCTCAGGGCTTGCTATCCAGATGGTCCAACCACTATGGCTCATGTTTACTTTAGCGAAAGAAGTTAAAGAAGACACCCGAGATTAAGCTTTTACCACAAACACTCTCTTCTCTTCTGACATATATTATCTCTTATTAGTATTCATTACTAGCAATCCATACCTCAACTCTTAAAATTTTGGAAGAAAACAGACTTTTCAAAACAAACTATTCATAATACTTTGGAGATTCAACAGCAACTACTAAGCTGCGAAGTCTCTAAGTACCTTTATAGGCCGATAGTCGCCTGAATAATCGCTCAACTCTTAAAAGGGCACTAAGGAATCGCTCACTAGCCACTAGTTTTTCAGTTTCAGCAAACTAAAATGGAACGACAGTAAATAGGAGTTGCTCAATCTTTGAGCGACTGCCTGTTTGCAGTGGATGAAGGTAGGAGGTTGGAAGGGATCTCTGGTGTGCCCTGCCTCCATTCTCTATGTAAAAACACTGGAGCCATAGTTGCTGAGATGGATGTCAGGCGCTTATGTGCCTGACAGGCATCCCACGTAAAGGTACTTTAAGGGTGGCTTTCCACAGGAGGACCTCCGGGTGAATAGAGTGAATGCAAACGACAGTCATTCCATGTAAACACAGACATCAGCTGGGTGATGAGCGATAAATTGCTCACTAGTTGCTAGTCATTTAATTTCAGCTCACCTAAAAAATAGTCGCTGCTTGATCCAAAATTGCCTGGTGTAAACTCACAGTTGTTCGTGTTTGAACAACTTGCAAACACATTTCCCTGGAGGTGCTCTTTCTCTCTTCCCAAACTGGAACAACTACTGAACAACGATCGCTCTGTGTTAAAGCACACACAAAGTGCACAAACAACAGTCATTCTAACACTAACTAATCGGATGACATTTGTCCAGTGTAAGGCCAACCCAAGGTCTCCTACAGACAAGTGTAAGTGCAGAAACACTTGTGATAGTGTCACTTTTTACACTGTGAAGGTTACGTTATTCTGTGCATACCTGCACCTTTTACTGTGCTTTCTGCTCTGCAGGGGGTCCGTTCACATCGGCGCGGGACACACCCACACCGTTCATCTATAAACAACCGCCCGTTTAATGTGAGTGTGTGGTAGGCCCGAATGCGGAAGGGTTTAGTGGTGCTGTAATGATGGCGATGGCTCCGCTACTACCCCTTGCTAACGGCGGCAACCAACAATGAAAAAATAAAGTCTACATATGACGTTTTGGCCTACCCGGCAATTGGGCAGGTGATAAATGACGTTGTCAATTTCATGACGCCAGCCGTATACAGGCTGAAACCTGTTCCAGGCAAAAAAATAAGTAACCAATAGGATACAGATTGACTTGTAAAGCAGAACATGAGTGAAACACGAACATTTAAAAATCTTAAAGTAGTACATATATATTTTAATAAAAGCAACTGCATTACCTTCTGTAGTACCCAACTCTGGGACACTACAAATGGAGGCGGGTGGAAGAAATTTCCAGCCCGCTCCACCTTCATTCACTGCGTTACCATCTCTCCTGTGTGAAAGAGAAGCGACCCTCAGACTGCAGTGTCTATATACAGTGATATTAAGAAGCTGCAGAAGACAAACAATGCAAAACTATTAACTAAAACCTGATGTAAAAATAATTGTCAGCTCAGAATACATGCATTTAAGTGACAACAAAATTGCGCCACAAATTTAGATATATTGGTCATTTCAGTTGCAAGTGTTACATTAGTGAGCCTTTGCATGCACATTATGAGTTTATATGCTGTATGCAACAAAGTCTAAATATTTGCTACTATTTAAATTGATTTCTGAAACTGAAAGGGAGGATACACAGATTAGATATAAAAAAAAAACTTTCTGACAGTGAGGGTGAGCAATGAGTGGAACAGGTTACCACGGGAGGTGGTGAGTTCTCCTTCAATGGAAGTGTTCAAACAAAGGCTGGACAGACATCTGTCTGTGATGATTTAGTGATCCTGCATTGAGCAGGGGGTTGGACCAGATGACCCTGGAGGTCCCTTCCAACTACCATTCTATGATTGCTATTAAAGCTGAGGCAATTTGTGAGGTGGGGAGGACAAGTCAAGAGACCTATGATGCTATTTACAAAGTCTACATTTTATCAATAATGGGCCTTCTGAACGTTGCCTCAGTTCCTTTCTCTCTAATGTAGGCAATGAAAATAGTTAAGGTAGTAATTTGAACAGTTAGATTATTGCTATAAATGCACACCCTAAAACCCTTGATGAATACTATTTTTTGACATAAGCCATTTTTTCATAGGTCGAGACTGTATAATTTTTACTATACTACTTCCTGCTACCAAAATGAAATAAATGAAAGGTATAACTAATGTCAACATTAAGGTCATCTTTGTTTTATTCAGGAGAGTAGAGTATTACAGTTTAATGCTTTTGCTTAAATCTGCCTTTATTTTCTATATATAGTGCTCCGCAGACACCAAACACATCTCTCTTGTATTTAAATAGCTGCTCTCAAGGCTCAAACACCTCTGCATTTAATTAATACTTGGCTTCTTGTCATATTTTAAACTGTATTATGCACAATGTTTGCCAGAGATCAATCTGGTGTTCCTCATGGATGTTCATATTAAATATTAGCGTTAACATTATTACTGTGGATCCTCTGAGATTTTTGCTGTGACTTTTGGTGAATACATGCCTATATATCGTGTCTTTATGACGTTCATCTACATCTATGCACCATTTTTTGTTAATATGGCACATCGAATAAATTAAATTGCCAAGCACAAATAGCTTGGGTCCTGTAGTCAGATGCGCAAAATACTATTCTGAGAGCCGATTCAAAAGTACTTTAAAATTCCATAAATTACTTGTAGTTTTCAAATAAAATGAAAATCATGAGTTGAGGTAATGGATAGTAGAAATCAGCAGGTTAATACTTGAATCATCCGAAGCTTAATTGCATCATTGGTCAGTTCAGCCCATGAACCCATCAAACAGCCCTTTATTCATAGCCTGTGATTACCACACTTCAGATAAGACTTACCAGTAGTGTGTTCGCTCAATCATCATCAGGCAGATTTAGAGCTCAACATCATCTGAAATATTTACAATGTACTGCAGTGAACTCTGACTCAGCTAATCTCTTTACCGGGTCTTTTATCTGTACATGGTGCTTGCTACTAGTCTTATAATATATTGTGGAAATAAATGCATATCTCTCTGCATGACTGAGATAGTATTTGGCTTTTGATCTGGGCCATTACTGTGCTGGTTTCTAATACAAGATGAATTAAGTGTTTATGGAGGGCAATAGAGTTCTCGTTACATAAGGTCCGTTAGAGTTCAATTGTCAAAAATATTTTATGCATTGAAAAAATTTACGAAAATTGACTTTTACTAGTGTTTTGACAAAGACTTATATTGCTAGGAGAAATAATAGTAACAATGGTCAATGCCGGGAAGGAAATCTAAGTTTGGCTTAAGTACCAGTGATGAGCAAGCCATAGTCTGAAAACCAATTTGTTGCTTATACACAGGATATATCAGTACTTACTGGAGCAAAATAGGAAATAGCAACTCGGGCAGAGCAAACTTTGTTTTTGTCCAAAATATTGATTTCAGAAACTACCTTTCTAACCTGAGGCCCTATTGCTCAGCAAGATATTTGTTGGATTGACAATGATGCATTTAATTTCTCCCTGTTCCTCATTTCTCCACTAACCCCTAGTGTTCTCCTTAGTAAGAAATATGTACTGTTGTCTGTACATCAGGTTTCTTGCATTCAAAAGTTGCTATTTTGGCTCCTACAACTAAAACAATATGGATCTTCACGCCAAACCCTGCCATGTTTTCAAAAAGTGGGATAGGCCTAGCATCTGGGGACATGGTCATGCTTGGCACATCACATTTACCTATAGCCTACACCAGGAGCTGGAGTACATTATAGAGGAAACTTACACCAGCTCATAGCTGGCTTAGGTTTTCATCTGGTGCACAGACGTACTATTCGATGCAACAAGCGTATTACAAAGCTTGCACCTTTTAATACATTCATCACAGGAAAGAAAGTACACAGTTTACTTAGACAGGCGTGTGAAATGCCGGTCCAAGTATATGTTAGCCATTGTTTGGTGACATAAGTAAACATAGAACAATGGGACAAACGTACCAGTCTAAAGGTCTTTTTACGTGTTACGATAAATTGGAATGAGCAAGCAACCAGTGATGAAGTAGTGATCATACATCGTTCCCTTGCCAGGCATTTACACTGAACAATAATTGGTCAGTTTCCATTGTTCATTAGATCATAACCATCCCTCAGTTCAACCCTTCTACCACTCTTTTCTAGTTAGTGAATCATTACGACACCTGTTTATATGAAAGGATTTGCTGAAGATGAACAAAGATTTTTAGGTCCACGTGAAAGATACAATGAGAAAAAAATGTAACAATTTTTCACAAAATGTGTAATAATGTCTAAAAAAAATCATCCATTTGGTGCAAAATAAGGTAGGCCATTTTCTGGCATAGTTTGCACAAGAAATCTAGCATATTTTCAATGTAGTTTTTTGTATTGTGCCTCCTCTTTAATATTGAATTGTGCCTCTTCTCTTATGGTAGACTAGATAGTTGCCCACACCCACTCTGCCTATCACCCATCCCGCCCATGCAGAGCCAGGATCAGGATGCAAAATACATTTATGACAGAAGCACCCTAACCTGAAGTTCTGACCGGAATTGGAGACGTGCCAAATGGTAATATTACTAGGCTGTGTCCACTGCCACCGACGGAGTTGGTTGAGCATGGTGACCAGTAGTGAAGGACAGTAGAGCAGCACCAGAGTACACAGTAGAAAGCAAGTAATTTGGGGAGGCAAGATCACTCCTGTGGAAGGCAGAGGTGATTGACAGTCAAAGTTTTGATTTACTTATTCACTGAACAAATCAAACTATTAATGACCACTTGTCAGTGAGTATGTGAGTGCTTCTCATGCTCCAATCCCTGGTTACATCATCACTCTGTTCCCCTGGTGACGTCTTTGAAGGTCCTACAACATATATAAAACACAGAGTCTGACCAACAGAAGACTAGCACAGTTAGGGATCTTGGAAGGGGAGGACGAAAATAACACAATGAGACTACAACTAAGTCACTATTATCTCAACTCAGTGGTCCTGACAGAAGAAACCGACCTACCGCCACCACAGAGATCCGCTGAGCTAAAGGACCTGTGGTGACGTCACTGCTATGGGAGGAGCCAAGCAGGGTTTTTTTCTTGTGTGAGACTCAAGATGCATGAAGTAGAGCTGTGTGTGATGTGTGGTGATCATAATGGATGTACCGTGTCGCAGAGCTATGTGGCGCATTGCACCACCAGAAACACTGGTACTATAATTTCCTAATAATTACTAGTAGCCTTGATATTTTTGGTCACACGTGAATACAATACAATTCAGCAGCGAACGACTTGCAATACATCTCTAAATGAATCTGCCTCCTATCTTCACTGTATATAAAAAGGTGTACAGTGTTTGGCAGTGAAACCAGACTTGCAGAAGTGAAAAATGAACTGACAGCTAGAATCCACAGGAAAGCAGACTGAATTATACATATACTGTCATTACTTTTGTCAGATTAGCACTGGATGCATTTTATGGGTACTGTCAGTGCTGTTCATTATGAATAACCATTCAGCTAATAGGTGTAGAAAGAACTGGGATCCATGCAGGGATTCTCTGCTTCCCATCTATCACAAGGCGACCAACAATCTGTAGGACATAACAGAGTCAGATCAATTATCTCTCTTTCTCTGGATGAAATGTCTATATTTAAATTTTAGCATTAAACAAAGAACATGTTCCACTGATCAAACATGGACGTGTAAAATTTGATGGTAGTGAGCTGCCCTTTTCTTACTCATGGCATTGTATCATGAATATGGAAGGGATATATAATGTCTTTTTATGTCTTTTACATTATTGCTTGCTGAATCCACATCATATGGTAACTTATCTGAAGGGCAAAGGAATAAAGGTGCCAAAAGTGCCAAAAGCTAATGCATAATACAAAAGATCTCATAGACACTTTACATTGATTACAAGACAATCCTGAAACTGAAGATATGTTTTAATGTGGTCATTGGTAAATATGAAAGGACCTTTAATGTTGTTGAAGGGCTCAGAGGTAGTATAGCATGATATTAACATGGGGTAATGGGGAAGAGGAAAGTCCTCCTAATATTTTCTCCCCTAGGGCTCAGTCACACAAGCGACGATCCACCCGCGTTTCAGGACGGGAAGACAGCCGCACTGCGTGCGAATGAATCTCCGCATGACCGGCTCCATTGACAGCCTTATGTTCTTTTTCCGGCAGGTGCGGAGATTCGTCCACACTGCTGTCTTCCCATCCTAAAACACGGACGGATCGGCACCAGTGTGACTGAGGCCTTAGGGCTTCTTCACACTGGCGATCACAGTTTTGTTCACACCATTTTTGCATGTCTGCTATGCTTTGAGAAAAATCGTGCATTGCATTTTTCTCACACCAAAGTCAATAAAAGTTTCTAATGTTAAAAGCGCATCACATCGCACAAAAATCGCGAGTTCGTGCATTGTGATGCAAAAAAAGGGAGGCTCCATAGGGAAACATGGGCTAGAAAAAAATATCGCAAAACACAGACAGATAGGACATGATGTGATTTTTAGTTCTTGCTACAATGCGTGAGTGAAATCATAGCAAATGGGAATGAAACCATGATTTTACCGCAAGTGTGAAGGACTCTTTCACACGAAGAGCTAGGCGCACAAAAATCCTGTGCTTATAAAACATGCGGCTATTAGATCCAATGGTTTTCTATGTGAATGTTTAGATGAAGGAATATGAATGTTCCCTTAGGAAACCATTGGTTCTGATAGCTGCGTGTTTTTAAGCTCATGATTTTTGCGCACCTAGCTCCCCGTGTGAATGAGCCCTAAGGGTTCTTGTGCACGGACATTTTTTCCATCCGATTTTCAGACCTAATAAGTGGTACGAAAATCAGATGAAAATAGCGCCCAAAATGCATCCTTACTATGTGATCTTACATGGTGATTAGAGATGAACGAGCATACTCGATAAGGCAAACTACTCGAGCGAGTAGTGCCTTATTCGAGTACCTGCCCGCTCGTCTCTAAAGATTCGGGTGCCGGCCCGGGTGACAGGTGAGTTACGGCGGTGAGCAGGGGGGGGGGGCGGGGGGGAGAGAGAGATCTCCCCTCCGTTCCTCCCCGCTCTCCCCCGCCGCTCCCTGCCCCCTGCCGGCATCCGAATCTTTTGAGATGAGCGGGCAGGTACTCGAATAAGGCACTACTCGCTCGAGTAGTTTGCGTTATCGAGTATGCTCGCTCATCTCATGGGGATCTATAATTGTAAAATAGAAGATATTGCTACCTTATCATAACCTGAGGCCACATCACGCATCAATGTTCAAATACTAATAAAATACTAATAATATTTGCAGTTACAATTCAAAATATTTTCATCAGTTGTGATGAAATAGATGTTAGGCTGCATCTACATAGGTGAGAGTGAGTTGCGCCTGAGATTCACAGACACAACTCGCATTGCACAGCACACAGCCCCCCACCTGTCCGTGTGTTGTGGGATGTGCGGGAAACCGCACTTTACAATTCTATACTCATGCGAGACTTGCATAAATATAGGGCATGCTGCGATTTTTAGATCTCCCACTATAGATGAGAGCGAAAAATCTCTAGTATAAATTAACCCATTGAAAATAATTGATTGCTGTTGTTGCATGTTATTCGCACCCATGTAAATACAGCCTTATTGCTATGCTTGTTGTGAACATTTTGCTTAGATTGTATTGGAATAAGAATGTTTTTCGGAACTAGAGCGACTTCAGATGAGTGAATTCCAAAATACGCTCACTCAAGGTCAACTTTTTTACACAGAGGACGAGTGTTTTTTGCCTGCGTGCCTGCGCAAATACTGTGTGTATTAGCGCAGGCACCACTAGTTCATATGGGCGGGGGAATCACCCCATCCTGTTTTAAAAGGTTATTTAGCCAAAGAAGGTTCTAGTGTGCACGGGTTGGCACAACATTTAGCGCATACCACCCGTACACGGGGATCTTTGGTATACAAATGCGCATGAAATAGAACAGGTCCCATTGAAGTCAACAGGTTCTACTCTCCATGTTCTGTGTAGAGAAACTCAGTAATTTCCAAAATTACGGAATAAGGCTGGTTTCACATGGGCATATTTGCACACGCAATGCACAGAGAATAGAGCTAATGGTTTTTAATCGATTCCTTCTCAGTTTCGCACAATCTTTTGCACAAAATGCTCTACTTTAGTGTACATTTGTGCACCAAGGGCCCTCATTAGATTCCATCGCAATTTATGTGGAAAATAACACACTGGGGACTAATTAGGCTAAATAGCCCTTCATGGCTGTGTCCAGTGCTCATGTAAACGGTCCCAGCCAGCATGAAAAAATACAGTAAAATGCAGATACATGCAAAATAGTGTGACATTCACAGCATTAAAAATGCACACTATTGCATTCATTTGGGACATACGCTCATGAAAAGTCGCCCTAATTCACTTTCTCCAAGGTAGCGCATGCTATTTTGGCCCAGTATGCAGTATAGGGCTAGCTACCTAATCTAGTATGGAAGCATGTTAGACTTTCGAACTTGGTGTGTTAAGAGTCGGCCAACTTAGGAAAGTTTACAAGCATACTCAAAGGTCGATATTCAGTACCACACCAAGGTATTTCTGTAGTACATGATTGGCCTTCATATATTTGTTACCACATTCTTTTATTATTTAGTAGAGAAAAACTTTATTCACATATTATTGTTATCATGCAAAATCTGGAAAAAATTTTCTTAAAAAGTTTATAGAAAAGGAATTCCTACATTCCTCTATAGAATCTGATTTAGTTTTTGGTGCTTACTACAAGGCATAACACGTTTCCCCGAAAATAAGACAGTGTCTTATATTAATTTTTGTTCAAAAAGGTTTAACTTTTTTACATGTATAGCTGCCTGCACACTATTTAAATTGACTTTTTTAATTGACTGTTAGCAGGGCTTAATTTTGGAGTAGGGCTTATATTTCAAGCATCCTCAAAAAGCCTGAAAAATCATTTTGCATCCTCAAAAATTCTGGAAAATCATGCTATGTCTTATTTTAAGGGTATGTCTTATTTTCAGGGAAACAGGGTATTACGGCCATATAAATGAAGCCTAAGGTCTGAGGCATGCTGTTGTCTTACAAATTCATGTTGTAGGGATACATAGTAAACTACTGTATCAGATTTTACAGAAAGGCACTCTGAGCTTTTTTTTCTTCTGGACTCATTTGGATTTCTTGAGAAATGAATTTCTGACTTCTCAAGCACACGTCTTATTAGTGAGCTATTCTCCTCCAAAAAACAGCCATTTTTTACATTGAACCAAATGAAACTGTCAGATTACTCATCTGCTGCTCTGAGTAAACAATGCGGTTGCTAAACTCACTTCCAGCTTGATGCATATAAGAAACAATGAATATCGATTTTAACAGGAACTATTGGTTAAATGTAATTACTGAACATCTGTACAGTATATTTATCAAATCCTTGGCATGCAAGCTTTAAACCTGCAACAGATTGGTCATTAGCATTTGCACACTGTTCATTCTTGAGAACTTTTTGCTTAACGGGGTCATAAATGAGGTCAATCATTTAGTTTTACTATAGAAATGCTAAATGAAACTTTGCATATATGGCTTCTAAATATTGATTCATTTTGATATATGACAAAGAGTTTGGCTGCATACGAGACATGCAGTGGTAAATAACAAATTTGAAAAAAACTAAAAAAAAGTCCGCTCACCCAATCCTGCAGTTCACAATTGCAACCAGTTTCCAATGCTGGAGAGCGCGGGATTAAGAGCGGTATCACCGGAAACACCTAGGAGCTGTTATGATCTCCTTTCTGGACCATTTTCATGATGCAATGAACAAAGGTTAATTTTTAACAGAATTGCTGGGATTTCTATAAAGAAAATTTGTAAATACTGTATTCCTGTAAAAAAGCTACAGAAAGCAACCATTCAGGTTTACATGTTGTTTCTCCATTGCTAGTTAGAAAATTAGATTGGTGATCTGAATGTTCTATAGAATATTTTTATAGATAGTAAAACATATTCCATTTCTCTAATCAGTTTTAATTATTTAATTGCAATTTTTTGCTTTCTATTGTCTGTGCAGGACAATGAGGCTGCCTTCTCCCTCAAACTGCAGTCAACAGCATTAAGGGATATGCTTAAAGGGGTTTTGTCATTAAAAAAGAAATTATCTAAACTTACCTATTCCTTCCCTGTCTGTCTCCTTATCACATCTTCTCCTGGTTGAGCTTCTCCAGTGCCCCAGGTCAGCTCACTGCAGGCTGGGCCCAGCTTGTTATGAGGACTGCTTATCACAAATTCCTTCTCGCTGGTTCAGTGAAGGTCACATCCCTATGCTGTAGCTTCACTGCCTAGGAAGGAATTGTAATCTATTTCAGAGACAGCTGGCATGAACAATCTCTGAAGAAGATAGGCAGTCCTCCTGCTGGCCTGTGAGCTGTGATGTAATGTACATTGGAAGACTGCCAACCAAATGTACGTAACCTCACAGGAAGGAGAAGAATCAGGCAGCTGGAGGTGAAGTGACCCCCTGGACTGCAGGAGACAGGAGAAGATAAGGGAGGTGAAGATCTGGTAAGTAGAATGATGGGGGAGGAATAGGTAAGTATAGCATTTTTCTTTTTTAATGACAGAACTCCTTTAACAGCACAACCATTAGCTTCTATAGGAATTGTTCTAGGCATGCTTTGTGCCCTGTGTAGAGGTATTTGGGCAGGGAGGGGGAATGGGTAAGCTGTGCCTATAACCTATTGTGAATAGTGGATCCTGTGTTATCTATATGCAGGTGTTATCTTTCATTGAAATTCTGCGATGATAATGAGATGGCTGCTAAAATGTTTTCTTCTACTAAGCAGTAACCATCAGCCTTTTAGGCTTAGTGGTAAGAGTGAAAATTGTTACATTTTAGGATTTTTTTTAAAATATAGATCATGGCAGTGAAAATTAAAAAGAAATGAGCAAAAATTAAAAAAAAATATGTTTAACTTCAAAACTTGATTTATACAATAGATCATCTTCTGATGTCACATCCCCTTTAATCTGATCCTATAACTCTATTATAAGTCTGACTGCAATTTATTATAAGGAGCGTATGTTTGTTCCATATCATACATTTTACACTGTGTATAATATATCAACATCCTTTTATTAGAAAGGTTAATTTTGGTCTTCGGTAAATAACTAATCCCATAAGGAAAAAGAACTCTTCTTTTTCTAATCCTATAAAGAGACCAGCATTGCTTTTAAGTTATTTATTAGAAGATGTTCACATTGGAAATACCTTCAGATTGTGCTGTTCCCGCTTTGTCTTTCCTGTGTAGAGGTTTGCACGTTATTCATCTCCTATGGGAGTGTTGTTAAATAGCTGGTATCAATCACATTGCATGGGTATAAATCATTTAAAGGCAAGGCAGGGCCAGTGATGCAAAGATAACCTTGTGTAATAGCAGATAGAGAAGCATAATGCAATCTCCAGCTACCATTTCCAGACCAGATGTGTGAGTGTATGAGCAGAGAAATTGCGAGTCGGATGAGAAAGTTTATTATGATATGAGAATTGGCCATGAAACATATTGTGTGTTTTCATTCCAAGCACATTTGAGGCTCTGCTTTCTTCTCTTCAAATAGTGTTCTGGATGATTACAACTTCAATTTACCTTCAGTTTATCCAGTCTCCAGCTAAAACAACTATTAAGCTTATGTAAGACATATGGAAGAGCTGTTGGCTGGTGGTTGTTCATTGCTGGTCTCATGATTGTAGAAATCCCTTTATTGATCATATAGTGCATTGGCTTGTTGCTGTAATAACAGAATGTGGAATCAGTCTCAGACAACAAATATCAGTTTACAATGATGGCTTTGCAATCTGCATTATCTTGCCAATTGGATTAGTATTCGCACAAAGCAATATTCACACCTCCATAATATGGCATTGTGTTGGAATTGGATGTTTAGTACCAAAAATTTGAACAGGTCTTGACATTTAGAGCTACATTTACTGGTAGATGTAAAACATTTTCCTGCATACTTGATTAGATCTGATCCTGTTGTTTGGCACTTAATAGTGAATAGCACAGCCGTGGGCAAGAGTTATGCTGCGTCTAAAACAAAAGTAGACTTTTTTTAAATAGCAGATGCTCCTTTTCAGAGCAATCAAAGTTTTCTGACAGTGAGGGTGATCAATGAGGGGAACAGGTTACCACTGTAGGTGGTGAGTTCTCCTTCAATGGAATTCTACAAACAGAGGCTGGACAGACATCTGTCTGGGATGATTTAGTGAATCCTGCACTGAGCAGGGGGTTGGACCAATGACCCTGGAAGTCCCTTCCAACTACCATTCTATGATTGCTATCAGAGCTGGGGCAATTTGTGTAGTGAGGAGGACAAGCCCAGAGACCTATGATGCTATTTACAAAGTCTACATTTTATCAATAATGGGCCTTCTGAACGTTATGTCAGTTCCTTTCTGTGCAGGGGGTTGGACCAGATGACCCTGGAGGTCCCTTTTCTATGACTCTATGATTCTATGAAACACCTATACAGGATAACCACTATTCATGGGTGCCCACTGCAAGAGATGGTATCTCCTTGGGCATGCCTAGTGCTAGAAAATAGGGTTTTATTATTCATGAATACAGTATGTTCTGTATCCTTGTAGGCATCTTCTTCCATTGCTTTGTCATCACTTAATCCTTCCACTAGTCTCTCAATAGCTTATATATCTTTTACTTATTTTACTGCATACTCAATCTTATGACTTGTCTTCTACTGGTACATGCCATCTCCCACAGCTAATTCTGGCACTCTTTTAAACTGTCCCCCACCTCTTTAGCTATATGGCCCATTGTCCGTCTACTAATTTAGTTAATTAGATCATGTTGAATAGTAAGAAAATTATCAGTTCATTTATTATTTCTACACTGTTGTTTTTTTCTTTTTACATATCAGAATATTTTGCTTTCTATTCTAATTGATTATGCTAATTTAACTGTTGGACAAGTTGTGAAAATCTTTGGCTTTTCGCTGATGGCAAATTGCAGACTAAAACCTAACAAGTTTGAGTATGTAAATAAAGCTTAGCCATTGTGTAATGAAACGTTTGGCAGCTGGAGAGCTAAATATACTGAGCTCCAAGTTTAAAAAGTTAGCTATTTTGGGTCATAGTAACGAATCAGGACAGGAGATAATGTTGTCATTCTGATTTATTTAGATTGTATGGTAATGCCTAGATGGAAAACAGTTGTAGTAAACCTTTTTTCGTGAGAAGTATTGAGATCAGGGTCACAATAGCCCACCAGAGGTCCAGAAAATCCCCAAGTGGACCCAGGTGCTAATACACTAAAGAGCTGCTAATACAGAGCTAATCACATGCCACTAGGGTCATTTCTGTATTTGTCATGTGTCCACCATGATAACAGTGCAGTTAGGGGGCTTCAACCTGTGGTTGGAAACAAATATAGTACCATTCACTGTTAAATCTTGAAAATTACAATAACTTAAATTCAACAGAAAATGTTTAAGCTTTATTTGCATAAAAAATACATCATTCTGTGTGGTATTTTTAAGTAAAATTATTAGTAAGAGGCAGTTAGATAAAAAAAAATATTTTGCCCCACAAGTGCTATATTAGTCCAGTCATAGATTAGTGCGACAGAGAAACCATAAAGAACTATGCCCTGATTCTGAATAGCAGTTAGGCAATTGTTTTTATGTATAAACACCCTGTTTAAAACCTAAATTAGTTACTGTATCTTATAGATTGTTCTTCTTTACTCTGTCTCTCTGCAGAGAGTGTGTAGAATTATGTAGAGAACTGTGTAACAACTCTTAGGGTGCTTCAACACCCCTGTGGGCATTCCACTCTCCTGCTAAATCCAGGGAGCAAAAAAGTAAAAACCCCACAGCCGAATTGTTCAGTCTCTGGATGGAACTGAAAAGCGTCATGCCGATCCTATTGACTACAATGGAGTCTGCCCACTTTCCGCCAAGCTGGCTGGCTTTTGTTGGAAGAAAAAGCGGTGTATGCGACACTTTTTCTTCTAGTACTTTCAGCCACATCTGTGATGAAATCTCCAGCTGGAGGTTTCGATGCAGATGTGAAACCACCCTTAAACACTCCCTCATTTCACATCCAGAAAGTCCTATGTATTAAAGAATATATTCCATGACACAAATCCCTCTGCAAATAATGGAAAGTTTCTATGATTTCTATATACGGGCAGAATCTGGATTGATTATATACTAGATAGTCGAGCCCCATCCAGTTTCTGATGAACCAAGAGAACCTAAGGTTTTCATGTTGTAATTAGAATACAACTATTAATTATCATAGCAACAGTAATAGCCATGTAAGATTACTCAAAGAGTAACTAGGACTGTAAATTCAGTTAATGTTACCTATAGAATGCAGGTAACCAAGAGGCAGCTACCTTAAAGCCATAATAAATGCATTGCCTTGAAAAAAGGTCAGCAACAAAAGAATCTAGTTTTAAACTTGTGTAAATAATTACATGCAGTCAGTATCGACAACTTAATGAAATTCTGAACTGTTTGTTCTTGCTTGCTTTTAAAGTCAAAAGAATTAGTGGTAAGAGTGATGATGTTCGGTGTTCGGTGAGTTCTTTGTGACTTGCAGCGGCGCCTGGCCTCTAAGCAATGTGTGGTGTCATTTGGAGGAGCATTGTAGTTATTTAGGCAACATGGAGATTCTACAGAGGTACATTTTATAAGGCACATGATTTGTTGGATTAAAAACTAGAATTCTCATATACTCAAGAAATGCTGCTTACCACTTACTAATTGAGACTTGCTGAACACCTAGGGAGTTTGTAATATTTGGGCAATAGGAACTCCTAAATCGCAAAATTCTTCACCATCTATATTGATGTTGTGTTTTCTGCAGGATAGTACACATTTGATATGTATGGTGATCCCTGCTCTGAAAATAGAGTGTATCAGTTTACAGACACATGGAGAATTGGTACAGGCTTAGACAGTTGGCACACGCCATATCATAAATTAGGTGCAATGGGAACTATAGTTCACCATAAAAATGAAATATTCATAGATTTATGGTGATTGTAGCAGTATTGAGATATTCATCTATGCTGTGGGACACTCTAGCAAAAGAATATTCTCAGAAATAATTGCAGTAAGTCAGTGTTTTTTTTACTAGTTTTTTGTGCTAGAATTTCCCTTTTTGTCTATACAAATGTAAAATATTCATTTTAAGTGACCTGGGAGTGCATATTAATAGTTTAGTTGGTTGTTGTAATCTAGTTTTTATGGATGGACAAGAAATCGGAAGTTGTGCTTGTGTAAGGGGGAGGCACTGCCTGACCTCCCCCTTACAGAAGAGCAGCATGCGGTACCTGCCCAGGACAAGGACTGGATAGCAGAAGGCCAGTGCTTGCCAGTGCTGGTTGTAGAAGTGCTGACAAGCACTGTGTTAGGAGTGTCCTCTTCGTTGGAGCAGAAGCAGGCCCTGTGGGCACCATGTTGCAGCACCCTAGGTGGCAGCATTTTAGGGGAACCTAAGTGGGCTTGAATAGGAGGTTCTGCTCCCACAGTGATGTAGCAGTGATATGCTAGCCACATTATTGCTATAAAGATCCAGCCTCAATGTTAGGAAAGTGAAGAGGGATAAGCATGCCCACCTCCTGAGCACAGGCATTGCTTTTGGCTTGATAGGTAGCATGGTTTATAAAGGCTGGAGCTGAATCACAGCTCTAATCCCTGAGAGAGAAAAACAGATCAGAGTGGCACCAGCAGGCCCGGTCTTAAAGTTCCAGCAGACATTATTGAGGGGTTATGCAACAGGCAGTCTCTTTATGTGGGGGGAGCTGCCCACCAAGAGAAAGACAAAAGAGCCCTGATGTCCCTGGTGGCCAAAGATTCCTGGGGTAAAGAAGAGCCCCAGAGCACACAGGAGAAGACTCCCTCCCCGTAGTGCTTGACATTGTGGCGATGATGCTGAAGACCCACCATGGACACTACCAATAACAAGCGGCAAAAGACTTTCTGAAAAGTCACAAGTGGACTCCAACCCCCAGTACCATATGAGGTAAAATCCCTGTCCAGAGTAAGGGGTAATGGACTATGTTAGTATAAATGGTTAATAGGGCACCAGTGAGTTTGAGCAAGGCCTTGCAGGGGTTAATGACGTTATGTTAGACTTATGAATAGCATGTAATGTAGTGTGTAAAATGTTTATGATGTGTTTAGGATGAAGGGTATATAATGGTGCAGTGTTGCACATGGCCTAGATTGTACAAAGAATTGAGTAATGTAACAGGAGAGAAACTGCTAGTTAAGGATGATGTGACAACCTCTGGACTTTAGTATCATCTATGACATGTTTTACATATCCAGTAGTTAAGAAACTTTGTTCCTGTGGGGCATTTATGGTTGGAGCCTATGGCCTGTATGATGATGTTTTTAGTGGTTATGCCGGAAGTAATGAAATTTAAAATTTTGCTGATAAAATATGAGAAACGCCATGTGCCTTGCTGCTTCTAAGAGAAACTAATGAGGAACTGATGTAAATGTCAGTGAGAGATGCTGTGTGATGCAAATAAGTACTTTCTGTTACTTTAAGAGTACTATCGCCTTAAGTGAGAGACTTTATGCTGCCCGTTTATCATGTAACATTAAAATACAAGAACCCTCCTAAGGAGCGTAACCTGTTTATTATGCAAAAGTTCAGTAAAAGTTATATTTTTGTGAAAATATGCCACTTCTTCCATCTGTCATCACGGCACCATCCTGAACCTGTGTTGCACCCCTATCTCCACAAAACTTGTAGAAAATTAGCGTTGTTCTAAAATGCAGCTGCTTGAAACACCATATAATGAAGATTTGTCCAACTGTAATTAAAATTACAGCTCTATTTGGTTGGCCTTAAAGAGATAGTTTAGTATTAGAGATGAGCGAACGTACTCGTCCGAGCTTGATGCTCGGGCGAATATTAGGGTGTTCGGGATGTTCGTTATTCGTAACGAACACCACACGATGTTCGGATGTTCGGGTTACTTTAACTTTCTTCCCTGAGAAATTTTTTCTATATGCGCTCAATGGGGCCGGCGGCAGCAGCGCCAACCCCATTGAGAACATATAGAAGACAAATCCTTCTTCTCTGCCACAGCTGTAACAGCTGTGACAGAGAAGAACGATGTTTGCCCATTGAATTCAATGGAACCGGCAATACAGCCGACTCCACTGAATGCAATGGGCTGCCGGCGATCGCGGGATGAATTGTCGGAAAGGGGTTAAATATATAAGCCCTTTCCTGCAATTCATCCAGAAATGTGTAAAGGCTGTGACCAATCAGAAAGGCTGTGACCGGTCAGGCTGTGACCAATCAGAGGCATCTTATTCAGCAGGCGGGGATTTTAAATCCCCGGCTGCTGAATACTACTCACAGCTGTTCAGAGCAGTTCAGGAGAACTGCAGCCTGCCGCGCAGAACTCCGTCTGCCGGCACCACGTGAGTATATATATATTTTTTATTTTTACACATTTCTGGATGAATTGCAGGAAAGGGCTTATATATTTAACCCCTTTCCGACAATTCATCCCGCGATCGCCGGCAGCCCATTGCATTCAGTGGAGTCGGCTGTATTGACGGCTCCATTGAATTCAATGGGCTAACATCGTTCTTCTCTGCCACAGCTATTACAGCTGTGGCAGAGGAGAACTTGCTGTGTCGTTCCCATCATTTTCTTGAATTGCCAAGATTTTCACACATGAAAACCTTAGCGAGCATCGGCGAAATACATAAATGTTCCCGTCGCCCATTGACTTCAATGGGGTTCGTTATTCGAAACGAACACCCGAACATCGCGGGAAGTTCGTTTCGAATAACGCGAACCCAAACATTTTGGTGTTCGCTCATCTTTATTTAGTATTAATAAAGGGATTATCTCGTCACAGAAAACTCCTTTCACATTGCAACCAATGTGGATCCCTGGCAAACTGTTGTTTCAAGTCTTCTTACACCCAAGACTTTCCCACCAGCTGCATCATGAAACAACCCCATTATTCAAATGCACTGGAGAACAACTGGGACATCCAGAATGTATTTGTCACACTTTGTGGCTATCAACTTGACTCTTCTTGTATTACGGCGTACACCCTGCCTCCTGCAGAGACCCCACTCTTGCATCCGCTTGACCTTGAGGGTGCACATGCACATGTGCTCTTGCATGAGGTATCCCTGGCTATAAGGGGCTTTCAGTATGTTCTGATTCTCTGGGTCTTGACTTTGGCTATTCCTAACTTTGTTGCATTCTTTGCTTTTGACCCTATATTGTTATACTGATCACGCTTCAGTCTGCTGCCTCCCCTGTCCTCTGGTCTATTGTACTGTACTGAGCCCATTCTGTGTGTCCCAACCTCATGCTTGTTCCCTGTCCTGAAATTGTTCTGCTTGCCCCCACCCAGATTGTCTGACCTTGTCTTCGTCCATACCCTCAGGTACCACACCTTGGTCTATAGTATAATCTGCTGCCACGTTATTGGAAACTCTTTCAGAGTAACAGCCTGGGGACCCCTCAGCAAAGTCCACATCCTGACTAGTGGGGTTAAATAATGGAGGGATTCCTCAGGTGTCACCTCTGGATTTAGCCCTAAGTCGAACCAGTGTGTGGCACAGTGGATCTACATCTACAATATCCAAATGGTTAAATAAAACTAAACTTTTATATGGAGTAGAACTTTAACTGTCATCAAATCAGCTTCGTCAATGTTGTGTCCTCCGTTCAGCTGTTTAGGCTTCTAAATTGCATGATTCCAAGTTCTGTTACTCTTTTATGTTATTGCTAGTTATCCTTACTCTTTTTGTATCTCTTCCGAGTTAGAAGATAAATTCTGTAATTCTGAAAACTATATGCCAAAAATTAGAATCAGTTCTTCATTAGTTTGTCAGCATCTTTCTTCATGTTATATATTTCTTTCTTAACTAGCTCTATTTATGGCAATGTCTAAGATTTAACACAACATCTTGACAGCAATATCTGTTAGCAGTAACAAATGTCCTCAAAACATTAAAAAAAAACTCACCAGGGATTTTTGAAATTATTATTTAGAACATCTGTAGCAGAAGTTAGCAGAATTAAGAAAGACATTGTATTTTATATCAAGGTTGTAAATTCTATCAGCAATTTTTTTCATAATGAAGCAAGACTGAAAATACACCTTACTTCATTTAATTGGCAAATAATCCTCAGTCTTAAACTGACCATACACTTTGAATTAAATTCAAGTGAACCCATAGATTTCAGCAGAATCTGACAACCATCTAATGTAGATGGGGGCAGCTAGAAATTTCCCTGAGGACAGTTGTTGATAGACTGGACATATTGAAGTTCAACATGAAACATGTGTGGCTTATTACCCCACCACCACCACCCCCCATGCACTCTCAGCCAAGTTAGTGTGTATGTTGATGAGGAGGTCAGCCGAATAAATGATGAACAGTTGTCTGATGTGTATGGCTGGGTTGAGAGTCTACATGAACCTATCTATACATGAGCTCAGTCCTTTCCTTAAATAGTTCCTTTTTCTTAAATAGAATGGCCACCTCATGTTGAGAAGGTAGTTTTCTGCATTACACTGAAATTGATTTTCCATCATGTTAGCAAAAACATCTGTGTGATTGACCAATAGTTTCTTTTTTGATTCCTCCCCTGTTGGCACAGTGCCTGGTAGTACAAAATGGTCAAGTGAGAATGGACAAAAAAGTCTTGTCAAATTCTCATGCATTATTTGTTAAAGTTTTCTACATTTAGTAGGAAATTACTGGCATTTTATCTGGGGACTCAGTAATATATTATTATGCAAATAATCAAGCAATTAATTGCAGCATCTGGCAATAACAGGCAGCTCTTAGGGAAGCATATGGTTAATAAATCATAATATGTCACATAGAAGTTTCAGGGTTTAAATAACTTTGTTTCTTCTTTTTTTCCCTTTTTATATCAGTCTTGCTTAAAATTTGCAATTGATTATAAAGCAAGATTAAACCTTTTTTTTATATCGAAACTTTAAAATTGTTTTTTAAAGCCAAACTTTGATTGAAAGAGAAAAGTATCTGGAGGTATTTATGGAAAAACATGATCTTTTTGTAAGTCTCTTAATGTGATATATTTCTCACCATCTGCTTTGTAATGAGAGTTTCACACCTCAACCTGCACAACAACAGAACTCGGGCTTTATTAAACAAAAACATCAATCAGAGTTATTTTTAACAAGCAGCATATGTTGGGGTTGAAAGCATTAGGAAAATATCACTGATTTTGAATTAAGGATACAATGCCTTCCTACAAGAACTTAAAGGGGTTGTCCCGCGGCAGCAAGTGGGGTTAAGCACTTCTGTATGGCCATATTAATGCACTTTGTAATATACATCGTGCATTAAATATGAGCCATACAGAAGTTATATACTTACCTTCCCTGCGCTGGCGTCCCCGTCTCCATGGCTCCGTCTAACTTCAGCGTCTAATCGCCCGATTAGACGCGTTTGCGCAGAAGGGTCTTTTGCCTTCGGGTCTGCCCGGCAGCAGCGGCGTTCTGGCTCCGCCCCTTCTACACGTCATCGCGTAGCTCCGCCCCATCATGTGTGCCGATTCCAGCCTCCTGATTGGTGAATAACTTCTGTATGGCTCATATTTAATGCACGATGTATATTACAAAGTGCATTAATATGGCCATACAGAAGTGCTTAACCCCACTTGCTTTTGCGAGACAACCCCTTTAACTCCTAGGACACAGGGAGCCATCTAGTAAACACAAACAGTAAAGAGACACCAAACTTGAAAGTTATAGATACCTGAGAATTTATTGTCCCACTTAAATGCATGCATTTTGGGCTGATAATCATTTTTGCAATAGGGTTTAGTTAAAAAATGTGCTCCATTTATCTACTACAGTTTCTATATATCACTATCTATAGACATTCTCAATAGGAGATCCCTCAGTGAGATTGGAATGACACTTGGTTTTCAGCTCTTATCTCTCCTCTCCTGCACATTTTAGCAACTAATTTATGACTATAACTAAGATATTTTATTGTGATTATAAGACAAGTACGTTCAGGAGAAGATATTTTCTCTGAAAACTATGGCGTCAGTGCAGCCTCACTGACAGATCTCCTACTGAGACTAAGGGCTCATTCACACAAGGGAATTTGTAAGTGTTCAGATGAAGGAATTTTAGCCATGCAATAAAATCGCACCAAGAAAGATAGGACATCAGCGACTGTAGTTCGCGCAACTCAAATTCCCTGCTGCGTGAAAAGATAGGTCTTGACCTATCTTTGGTGTGCGAAGTGGAGGAGTTTCCATAGACTCCTATGGAACCTTGAAAAAAAGGGAGGGGGAGGGAGTTTAGCTGCGACTAATGCTTGGAAAAAAAGACAGTTGCCTTTATTTAAGACATTACAAGTCATAAGGAGAATTTCTACCGACTGAGGGAATACCAAAAAGCTACGCATTTTTCTACAACCCACAGCTTTCGATTGTGTGAATGGGCGATTTTTACACTAATGAAGCTCGGGACTTGGCCAAGGAAAATCATCCAATTGCCCGATTTTTAGTGCAGTTAGACACGTTTTTTTTGTGTGTGGCTATTCTGTGTGCAATTTTTATACCCATGTGAATGAGCCCTTAGACTGCAGTGTCCATACACTATAGTATGTGTAAGCTACAGATGACAAATGGTGCACAATTTTCAATTAAATTTTTCAATTAAAACGTATTGCAAATTAATGATTGTCAGCCCAAAATACATGCATTTAAGTGGACCCCCTACAAAAAATAAACCTTTAATGGGTTTCAATTTGGAGAAAGAGTTGGCTTTTATTCTGTAGAAATAGTGCTACTTTTTGCCTTTGGGCTGTGTTTGGTGTAGCAGCTCAACTACATTAATGTGAGTAGGGTTGAGCCCAAATATCAGACACAGAACAAATACAGGTGTTGTAGTGTTTCTGGAATAAGAAATGCATGTGTTCTCATCTCAGAAGCCAATGAATAGACAGATGAGCACCAACTGATGAAAGAACTGAATGCAAGGACGGTGTTGGATCAAATGTCCTTTTCCAGGGACTATACACAGTCAATTTTTCTTATATCAGTACATCAAAGGTACTAGATCTTTTATGCCATGGGATATAATTTAAAGAATTTTTCATTGATTGTAAATAATTAAGCATTTCATTAAAGGGGTTGTCTCGCGGCAGCAAGTGGGGTCATACACTTCTGTATGGCCATATTAATGCACTTTGTAATATACATCGTGCATTAATTATGAGCCATACAGAAGTTATTCACTTACCTGCTCCGTTGCTAGCGTCCCCGTCGCCATGGATGCGTCTAAATTCGCTGTCTTCTGGCGTTTTTAGACGCGCTTGCGCAGTCCGGTCTTCTGCCTTGTGAATGGGGCCGCTCGTGCCGGAGAGCTGGTCCCGTGTCGTCATCATAGCTCCGCCCCGTCACGTGTGCCGATTCCAGCCAATCAGGAGGCTGGAATCGGCAATGGAACGCACAGAGCCCACGGTGCACCATGGGAGAAGACCCGCAGTGCATCGTGGGTGAAGATCCCGGCGGCCATCTTGGAGAAGGAAGAAAGAAGTCGTCGCAGAGCGGGGATTCGGGTAAGTAATATACACTACCGTTCAAAAGTTTGGGGTCACCCATACAATTTTGTGTTTTCCATGAAAAGTCACACTTATTCACCACCATGCGTTGTGAAATGAATAGAAAATAGAGTCAAGACATTGACAAGGTTAGAAATAATGATTTGTATTTGAAATAACATTGTTTTTACATCAAAGTTTGCTTTCTTCAAAGAATCCTCCTTTTGCAGCAATTACAGCATTGCACACCTTTGACATTCTAGCTGTTAATTTGTTGAGGTAAGCTTGTGAAATTGCACCCCACGCTTCTAGAAGCATCTCCCACAAGTTGGATTGGTTGGATGGGTACTTCTGGCGTACCATACGGTCAAGCTGCTCCCACAACAGCTCAATGGGGTTCAGATCTGGTGACTGCGCTGGCCACTCCATTACCGATAGAATACCAGCTGCCTGCTTCTGCTGTAAATAGTTCTTGCACAATTTGGAGGTGTGTTTAGGGTCATTGTCCTGTTGTAGGATGAAATTGCTTCCGATCAAGCGCTGTCCACTGGGTATGGCATGGCATTGCAAAATGGAGTGACAGCCTTCCTTATTCAGAATCCCTTTTACCCTGTACAAATCTCCCACCTTACCAGCACCAAAGCAACCCCAGACCATCACATTACCTCCACCATGCTTAACAGATGGCGTCAGGCATTCTTCCAGCATCTTTTCATTTGTTCTGCGTCTCACAAACGTTCTTCTTTGTGATCCAAACACCTCAAACTTGGATTCATCCGTCCACAACACTTTTTTCCAGTCTTCCTCTGTCCAATGTCTGTGTTCTTTTGCCCATCTTAATCTTTTTCTTTTATTGGCCAGTCTCAGATATGGCTTTTTCTTTGCCACTCTGCCCTGAAGCCCAAAATCCCGCAGCCGCCTCTTCACTGTAGATGTTGACACTGGTGTTTTGCGGGTACTATTTAATGAAGATGCCAGTTGGGTACCTGTGAGGCGTCTGTTTCTCAAACTAGAGACTCTAATGTGCTTATCTTCTTGCTTAGTTGTGCAACGCGGCCTCCCACTTCTTTTTCTACTCTGGTTAGAGCCTGTTTGTGCTGTCCTCTGAAGGGAGTAGTACACACCGTTGTAGGAAATCTTCAATTTCTTAGCAATTTCTCGCATGGAATAGCCTTCATTTCTAAGAACAAGAATAGACTGTCGAGTTTCAGATGAAAGTTCTCTTTTTCTGGCCATTTTGAGCGTTTAATTGACCCCACAAATGTGATGCTCCAGAAACTCAATCTGCTCACAGGAAGGTCAGTTTTGTAGCTTCTGTAACGAGCTAGACTGTTTTCAGATGTGTGAACATGATTGCACAAGGGTTTACTAATCATCAATTAGCCTTCTGAGCCAATGAGCAAACACATTGTACCATTAGAACACTGGAGTGATAGTTGCTGGAAATGGCCCTCTATTCACCTTTGTAGATATTGCACAAAAAACCAGGCATTTGCAGCTAGAATAGTCATTTACCACATTAGCAATGTATAGAGTGCATTTGTTTAAAGTTAGGACTAGTTTAAAGTTATCTTCATTGAAAAGTACAGTGCTTTTCCTTCAAAAATAAGGACATTTCAATGTGACCCCAAACTTTTGAACGGTAGTGTATATATATATATATATATATATTTTTTTTTTTAACCCATCCTTTGGGTTTGTCTCGCGCCGAACGGGGGGCCTATTGAAAAAAAAAAAAAAACGTTTCGGCGCGAGACAACCCCTTTAATAATGCAGCAATCAGCTGTATGTTCTTATTAGACTGGTTTGACATAATAGTTCGATCTATTTATTCTGTGTAATTTGTGTAAGGATTTGGGTAACCAGCATTCCAACATGCTGAGTTAATACATTTTTTCGGGGCGTGGCTAACCGGCAGCCGGAGCACACGCATTTAACAGAGCTCCAGGCAGCAGGACCGCGCCGTCGGCTTTCTCGCCTGAATAAAGGCACCTACGTCTCTGATAATGGCACCGCTGACACCGCCGGACCTCGAGCTTTAATTAGAGACCTCCTGCGGGTCTCTGGCTGGCGCTGCGATTTTGCGGTCTCCAGGCCCGGGCGCAGCCTCGGACTAAATTAACACTCGCGGCCGACCGGAAGTGAAGGCTGGCCGTGGAAGAAGGAAAAAACACAGCGAGGGAGCGGCGAGAGTGGAGGAGCAGCTGCTGGAGACCTGGATTACGCCGGGGAACGGGAAGAGGAACCAGTGGAGGCAGCGGCAGGCCTGCAACAGTGAGCAGGCCCACAGCACTCCTTGACATTAGAGCAGAAGGGAGCTCCTGCCGGAGCAGAGCACGTCCCCCCCCCCACCCCTCCTCACCTCACAGAGCTGTTGGTCAGAGGAGCAGGGACACAGAGACATGGTCCGCAGCCCCTGCTCACCCCCTCCCCCCCTGCAACCATCAATGCCCCGAAGGGCTAAAAGCATCAGTGTGGGGGACAGAATAAGGGGCAAGACGATCACTGCACTGAGCCCCCGAACCCCACGCAGAGGTCCCTGGCAGGACTAATTGCATAAAGTGGGACTAAAACCCCACTGGCAGGCAGCCCACAGCCTGCACATCTACTGGGCAGTAACATTAGAGTCGCTAATAGAGGGCACCGGGACGGCACCAGAGTTTGGACGCCTGAGTGGACAACCACCATATTTTCCTCCCTGGGAGAATAATTCCCTGACTAACGACGGAACATAAACGCTGCCTCCCACTTGCCCCTCCCAAACAGCGTATGCCGCCAGACACAGAGAGCCATCCCTCCCTAGGCACCGAGGTGCAACCAAGCAGAACGCCCAAACCGGACAAGATTGGCATTGAATGTTCGCCATGTAAAGAGAGACCCCCGGGACCCATGTAACCACTTCAAACCAAGCTGGTCGGACCGCCGCGCAAACGAATAATTTCGAGTTAACAGTGCATAACACAATATTCTAATCTGAGGACGCGCTATGGTGAAAATTGGGAGAGATAAAAGCAGGGAGCACGCGGAGGCGCCCAGGGTTAACAAAAGCCAAGCAGAGATGGATAAATTCCTAAAGAAAAAACACAGCTCTCCGGCAGCACGGCGCCAGAGAGCTCCACAAGAAGGCGCTACTGGCCAACCCAGAGAGGACTCAGACATAGAAAGCACTTCTATTACTTCAGACCAAAATGAGGACAAGGACAGGGAACTGATCTCACGATCTTTCCTTAAAGAAATCCTGACTCAGACAATCTCTCCGGTAATGAAAGAGTTGGCGGACATAAAATCTGAAGTCAAACAAATTGGCCATAGGGTGGAGGACTTGGAGAATGCACAACAAGAACTGATACAACATAATACAGCCCTCCAAGATGCCCTAACAGAGCAACAAGACCAATTGAACCATGCAATGCTCCTTATTGAGGACCAAGAGAACAGGAGCCGCAGGAAAAATATCCATTTTAGGGGCCTACCAGAATCAATAACCGCAGAAGCACTAAACTCGACTGCTATGCAAATATTCCAGTCCCTGCTAGGTGAAGATAGAACTGGTAAAATCGTGATTGAGTGGATACATAGAGCTCTGAGACCCAAACCAATGGCTACTGAACCCCCAAGGGACGTCGTCTGCGGCCTCCTGAGCTACGTAGACACCTCAGCAATCCTGCATAAGGCCAGAGAAACAAGTGAGATCCTCTTTGAAGACCATAAAATCCTTATTTTTCAAGATATCGCCCCCAGCACTCTGGCCAAAAGATGCTTACTTAAACCCCTGACGGAAGCCCTACGCATCAAAAAACTCGCGGTCAGATGGCTTTTCCCGTTTGGTCTTGCGACCTTTAAAGACGGACAACAGATTACCATCAGATCACCAAACGACCTTGAGAAGGCGTGGGAAAAGCTTGGAATAACACCTATTGCAATTCCATCCTGGCTGCCATTCCAACCTAAAGCATGTTTGCCCCAATTGAAGGCTTCTGAGCAGTGGACGATTAACAAACCTCCGAAAATTCCTAGGCAAAAGAAAAAACAGCAGGCGGAGGCATGAGGTCGCCCCCCCCTCTCTTCCTTTCTTCAGATGACTCGGAACGATATCTTTCTCGTTCTCTCCCCCCCTCCCCCCCTCTTTTCTTTTCCACCAGCTAAACAAGATAACGGACAGATCTATCGAGGAGATCGGAGGGGCTGGGATGCAGGAGTGAAGGAGGAGGCAACTAACTATTTCACGGTGAATATGCGGGGGACTGGTCAGGTGGCGGGCGCTGGAGACGGGGGGTGTGCTGGGGGGGCGGGGGGAGGGGAACTCCCCCCCCCCTTCCGCTCTCCCCTTATATGTTGCTTATCTGCTGATTAGATACCGCAGCCCGGTCCTGCCGGCACTCCACGCGTTCGTTGCATGGTCTAGACCTACACAGATTGTTCAATGTGATGTAAATGCACACTGTATTTTTTCTCCCAAGGTGCGCGGATCCGTGTCCAGTCCATAATGTTTGCTAGTTTCATAACTTAACAATGTCGTTACGGTTTGAAAATGTTTTTTTTTTTTTTTAAATTTGAACGATTTAAGTTTGTGTGGTTACCGGGGGTCGCACCAAACCGACAAGGTGCGCGTCCACCCACCCCCCAAGTACGCGAGGGCTAGGAGAAGCCATGGGGTTTACGCCCCTCCCTGGACCCTGAGTGAGGAACAGGTTCAGGGTCCCTTTGGGAATGGCCCTCCCCCCACCTTGTGTCTAACAAATTTCCTCTTTTTCCCACTTTATGTGGAGTATGTTTTTACCCCCAGTTGGAACAGCAAGATGGTTAGCAAAATGTAAAAAAGGCAGACCCCCTACAGAAAATAGTTCCCTTATGGTCGACTAATGGCAGAAATTAAAATTGTCTCATTTAATGTTAGAGGCTGGAATAATCCGCAGAAGAGAGCACAGACATTTATCCTTACCAAAAAACACAGCCCGGACGTGATGTTCCTACAGGAAACCCACTTCCGTCACAATCGCATACCCAAACTCCCAACTTATAACTATAATCAATGGTTCCACAGCACGCATTCCTCAGCCTCAAGAGGGGTCTCCGTCGCGATCAGCAAAAATATCCCTTTTATCCTCACCAAGTCTGAATCAGACCCGGCCGGCAGATTCATATTCTTGAAAGGCACGGTGGCACACAGAGTGATCTCTCTCTCGCTAATCTGTACACCCCAAACAAAAACCAGGCCCAGTGGCTAATACGCATTCTTTCTAAATTCAAAGAATTTGCCGAAGGCTTAGAAATAGTTGGAGGTGACTTTAACATAGCGTTAGACCAAACGATAGACACCACCTCGTGCGCTACACAGACACCCAAGACGCTGACCCGCAGACTGAGAAGCCTACTAGCTGAATCAAATCTGTGCGACGCGTGGAGGCTGAGGAACCCCGGGCTCAGGGAATATACCTACTTCTCTCACATACATGCAACCACAGAATTGACTACCTGTTGGTAGATTTCTGCACGCGGTTACCTCAGCAGATATTGGCCCCATCACCATATCAGATCATGCCCCTATCTTTCTCTCTCTGATTGTGGACAGCCTCCCGAGAAGGGAATGGAATTGGCGCCTCAATTGCACATTGATCAGTGGAAGGGACAATGTCACGAGCATCTCAGAGAAACTGGAGGAATTCTTCTGGATTAATGACTCCCCGGAGGTACCGGTTCCCTTCATCTGGGAGGCCCATAAAGCTTACATTGGGGGGGGAGCTGATATCCCTGGGCACCAGAGTCAAGCGGCGGAGGGAGGAGGAGGTCAATACCCTACTCACCCAAATCTCAGATAAAGAGGCGCAACATAAAGATGGTCGCAATAACGACCACTAAAAGAACTTAAAGACCTGAGGGACAAATTGAAAAACACCTTAAACATCAAAGCAGCTAAAACTTTATTTACCTCCAAATACAAGATATATATACATGGCGACAGAGGTTCTAAAACGATGACAAGATTAATCCAAAAACAACGAGAGAAACACTTTATTTTCCAGGTTAAGACAGCGGCAGGAGCCACAGTAACATCTACAGAGGAGGTGGCTGCGGAATTTGAAAGATTCTACACCACCTTATATAACCTAGAGAGGGACACCGGGGCCCAACAGGACACTACGCACAACTTCCTAAATAATTTAAAATTACCGGGACTGACTGAGGAGGATGCCTCCTCGCTCTTAGACCCAGCAACGGAGAAGGAAGTAGCCGAAGTCCTAGCCTCCATCCCGAACGGGAAAAGCCCGGGCCCGGATGGGCTCCCCATTGCCTATTACAAAAAGTTTGCCAATATACTTGTTCCACAACTGACCAAACTCTGCAATTCCCTTCTCTCAGGCTCAGCACTACCCAAGTAAGCCCAAGATGCTTACATAGCGCTTATCCCCAAAGAGGGTAAGGACCCAGAATCCTGTGGAAATTACTGCCTCATCTCCCTACTGAATATAGCTATTAAACTTTGGGTGAAACTGCTCGCCCATAGGGTGGCTCCCCTACTGACTAAATTGATAAGCCCAGACCAAGTAGGTTTTGTGCCATGTAGGGAGGGGAAATTTAACACAACTTGAGCAATTCAGGCTATCCGCTATGCGAAACACAATAAACGCCCACTGATCCTAATCTCCACAGATGCTGAGAAGGCCTTTGACAGGGTAAGCTGGAATTTCATCAATAGCACCCTGTCTAAATTCGGATTCCCCCTGCCGTTCATAAAAGCTATTTTCACCCTTTACTCTGAGCCGACGGCGAGAGTCCAGGTCAATGGCACGTTATCCAAACCCTTTCCCATCAGGAACGGCACTAGGCAAGGTTGCCCATTATCGCCCACTCTCTTCATCCTAGTGATGGAGACGTTACTTCAAGATATCAGACAGAACCCCGATATTGAGGGCCTCCAAATAGGAGATGCCACCCACATCACCGCAGCCTATGCTGATGATCTCCTGGTGATGGCCACCAATCCCAGGAGGGCCCTGCCGGCGCTTGTAGAGACGTTTGAACACTTTAGTAGGTTGTCCAACTTTAAAATTAATTATGATAAGTCGGAGATACTAAATATAATGGCTCCTCCCTACACAGTTAGCAACCTGATGGAACAGTTTGCATTCAAATGGCCCACATCAAAAATGAAATACCTAGGCATCACCTTGACGGCGAATCCCTCCCTACTATATGACACAAACTATGCCCCGTTGATTAAAAAAGTGAAGAACCAGCTCGACCAACTAAAAATACCACTTATTTCCTGGCTGGGTAGGAAAAACCTTATTTCCAAATATATTCTCCCGCCCATCATCTATATCTTGCACTCGGTGCCAATCGACCTACCCATTATCTTCTTCTCACAAATGCACAAACTATTCCGTGACTATATCTGGGGAAGGCATAACCCGAGACTGGCCTTTTTATTTCTGAGCCAAAAGCGCCCCCAAGGAGGTACGGGACTCCCAGACCTCCAGCTATACCACAAGGCGATTCACATCACCAGATGGATCCTCTTAATAGACAACACAATTACCTCCCCAACACTTTGTATGGAAAGGACAATGCTTGGGAAGGATAACCAGGGTCTGCTCTGGGTCAATGGTCTCACACAAGATAAACATGTGCACCTTAACCCCATCACAAAATGCACTATCAAGGTACTGAAACATGCACGGATGGGAGTGACAAGTGCAAAGTCCCTCCCCCCATGACACCAGCTTCTTTAATACCCTCTATTCTAGCCAATAAACCACGGGGAAGTGAAGGAATATGGGATAAACTCCAATCCACCACAATTTATGATATTCTTAAGGGCCCCACTTTGACAGACCCGATGCAGCTAGACAGCTGGCTCCCACAACCACCCCGCAACTTTCTGGAAAGGACTACTCTATATCGCTCACTGAGACAGTTCCAGTCCACCCACCTTGAGAACTTGAGAGACTCGACATGGTTTGAGACGTATACTTCCCTACCCTCTCAACCGAAAAAGTTGGTTACCCATCTTTATAAAGGACTTCTGTTGCAAAAAGCCTCGGAAAGGCCCTGGTTTTTGAGGGAATGGGAAAGAGAACTGGGACTTACTCTCAGTCGAGAAGATACCCTAAAAGTTCTGAAAAATTCCCACGGGTTCTCAAAATGCATTCGCACACAGGAAAACTCTTACAAGTTGTTGACCAGGTGGTATAGAACCCCGGTCACAATTTCCAAAACAAACCCAACATCCCCAGATGTCTGCTGGAGATGTGAGGAAGAAAAAGGGACAGCCCTCCATATTTGGTGGGAATGTTCAAAAATTAAGCCCTACTGGTGGTCAGTCACCAACATTATCAATAAAATATGCCATACCTCATACTCCTTTAGACCGGAGGAGATACTAATCTGGCTCCCCACAAACCATTTCAAACCCTCAAAAAAAGTCTGCCTACAATCCTTTTAACAGCAGCTAAGCTCCTGATACCCCTCTTCTGGAAAGAGAAGGAGATTCCACAAATCCGCCAGTGGTTAGACAGGATCTCGCAAATCTTCCGGTTTGAGGAAATCCTGGCGTGGGAGGCCAACACCAGGGACGACTTCACGGCCCTTTGGACCCCATAGATTTGCTTTCAGAACAACGCAGATCTCGCCACAACCTAGAATTAATGATCTGCCCATGCCCACACCACAATATAAAGACAACATCTTGCTGTTTGTTTTCCCAAATTGTTTTCCCTAATTGTTTTTCCTAAATCTACCCCACCTGATCACACCCTGTTCCCCTAGGTGTATTTCTCATTACACCTCTCCCACACTCTTCTCCCCCCCTTCCCCCGCACCCCACCTATGCCCCTGATTGTCTTCCCCGTTACCTGGCGGAAGTATGCTATACATGACAGAAGCGTTATATTTATTCTGATGTCTGTAATTGAATGGTTATTTTTAAGCTGGCCCGGCGTGGCTGATATGCATGTCTCTATATCCGGCACTGTTTTTCCATTATTTCAATAAAAAGAAATTGTTTAAAAAATACATTTTTTCCACCATAAACTGTTTTGATAGTCCAGACCTTGTCCTGCAGAATAAGGCCTAATTCACACAAGCATTTTTATGCAGCTGTTTTGCTGCGATAAAATGTTAGCTGAAAATCATGACCATGTAAAGCATTGGATTCCAATGCATTCACATGGGTGATTTTTGGGCGTGTGAAAAAAATTGCGCCATCAAAACAGGAAATCAGCGACTGAAAACAGTCGCCGATGTTTCACACTACGTCAAAAGATAGTTCTTGACCTATCTTTTGACAAAAAACACTAGAAGCTCCCATATGTGAGCTGAAAAAAGGAAGGGGGAGGGAGTTTAACTGCATCTGATACTTGGAAAAGAAGACATCTGGCTCTATTTAAGCATTAGAAGTCATTACAAGGATTTCTTCTGACCAACAGAATTCCGTGCTGCAGGGCATTTTTCAAGCAATTTGTCCATGTGAACGGACGAGAAAACACTAATTAATCTCAGGACTTGATTGCGGTTATTCTTCACTGATGCATTTTTCGGGTTGTGATGTAGCCCGCGTAAAAACGCATCACCAATGTGAATGAGGTCTAAAGGAGATAAACATAAGCCAGTCTCACCAAGCGTAATCAGTGGGGAATCTGCAGATCTTATTCTGCTGTTACTCTTTAGATATAAAGAGAAAGGAAGCATTGAACCCCCAAATACATGATCATTCAATCATTTTCCAGACAGTGAGGATCCAAGTGAAGGAAGGAGGCTTAATCATGTAAATTAAAAAGTCCCATTCTAACCTTTCTAGGTAGCTACCCTCTTCATAGAATGAGCAAATTGAATTTTCAAGTTTTTGCAGATTTAATTTAAGCATTTCATTTCAGATTTTGAGTATTAATACAGAGAACAGTGAACAAGTGGTATAAAGGTATGCACGGTTACATTTATAGCTTGGATATATATATTCATTGAAATCAGGATTTCAGTAGGTGTGTAAAATTAATATAACTTAATAAGCTAACCTTTTCCAGCTTTTTGCAATTATTCATCCTAATAGGATGAAGTAACTGGTAATCTTTCAACACTATGCTATGACCAGTCAGATAAGGGAATAACAAGCCGAAAGTGCTCTTGTGTGATTGCTCTCCATGGTGCTGAACTCTTCTAGTGCTGATTCTCTCACTGAGTTATCACAGAGAAATTACCTTGTGAATAATATTTTATGACTATGCAGTCCAAAAACTTTCAAGCCTCAAATGTATGATGAACCATGGCGCAGATGAAATTAATTATTGTTCAAAGGCATTAATTATTATTCATAAAATAGAGTACCTTATTTACTTAACGGGATTTTCCGAGTTAAAATATTTTTCTGTAAAAAACCTGGTTATGCTGAAAAATAATAAATTCACTCATCCCGAATTCCTATAGCTCCGGTACTGCATTGATTTTTTTACCTTTCAGGTTTGCTTACATGCAGTGTTGAAGTCAGTGGTGCACTATGATTGGCTGCAGCAGTCTGCCATCTCCCATACACAGACTCACTGCAGGATTTAAATAGGTCTGACAGGGAGAATGGCAGTTGCAACAATCGAGCTGTGGGCTGCAGAACAAGTGCATATAGGCACTTTTATTATTTTTCTGCATGCATAATGTTTTACAAAGAAACACTTTAACTCAGAAAAACCCTTTACTATACATGTACCTGAGCTGAATTTGTCATTATCTCAGGAGATGATTGATAAATTGCTAGGTAAAGATTTGTACTGTATACAAAATCTATTTTCAAGTTCCTAAGCAGGAAAGTCTGCGTTAAAGGGAGGTTCCCCTGATTACGACCCTCATTGGGTTACAAAGTGCATGTCTCTCTTCGGAGGACCCACTATATCTGTGCAGGCTTAGACTGACTAACAGAAGATTCCCCTGGTTAGCCCTGAGTTAAGGTGGGCCTCCAATCCCCATCCCCGCATGCGCTGCGGACAGGATCTGCACATATTGGCTGCATGGAAGTCTACTAATTCCTGCTCACAAGCCATCTCTTGTGTTGACCTGTTTGGAAATCTATCATGATGTGCTAGTGCAGCTGAACTGTTTCCATGATGGAGACCCCTGACCGAACAACCCATTATTAGTTATATCTTACTTGCTTTCTTTTTTTTTTTTTCTTTTCTACATTACTTTCCCCTGTTGTTTCTCTATTGAACTTCACCCACTCTTAGTCCACAAACCACATAAAGCAACTAATATGGTCAACACAACCCAATATATACATAGCAAAAATGGGATATTTATTTGACTCCCATGAAAAAGATTATGGCAAATGTGTCTACACACACAATGCACTAAATAGCATATATGCAAGTCCCAACTCAAAGCATGTCAACTAATATATACTGGACCGAAATCTGTTCGATTGTGAATCTCATGTTGACTTGCTTTCTTGCTTATACTAGAGATATGAACTAAACTGCGTAAGGTATAATTTATGCACTGTCAAGTCAATACTGTACTATGAATTATATTTGTTTTACCCCTACTGAAAATTCAATAAAACATTTGATCATAATTCCTGCCCACAGCTTTCTCCTTATACTTCAGTGGAAACATGGCCACACATAAATGCAGCCACATTTCTATTGAAGCATAGGAAGAATGCAGCAGTGAAGACATTTATGAACAAGGATCTAGAAATATTTGCATGTAGCTGCAGTGGGCCCCCAGAAATAATTTTACTGGTGGGTCCTGGGTAACCCAGTCCAACACTATGTCTGGGCGTTACATGGACATTGACCCTGATAAGAAACACAAAAGAATTGCACATTTGCATATTACAGATGATTGTGGATAATCCTACCAGTAGGGCACCCTATAATCATTTTATTGTCAGAAGATCCTTATAAAGGTATTTACAAGAGGCAAATATGACCCTAATAATGGCTGAAATGTTAAAAGTCCCTATGTATACTGCAGGTTATATATTGTAGATGTTAGATTCACTGATTTGTCAGACAGTAAGACACATTTTGATATTGATTAACCAGGTTTGAAGATTGTTTATGCAAATATTATGTTAAAATTCAATTCATATTCATTCTTCCAGTTTATTTTCTGGTTCAGAAAGTTAGAAACACAAGTGAATCAGTGAAACAGGCAAATTGATTTATTCACTTTTACTTCCAATACCAGTGGATCTTACATATTAGCAACATGATTCCGTATCACACTGGAAGGTTTTATATGAGCGTACCATATGTGAAAATTATTAACATTACAGATATGTCACATTACTGTTCTGCAGTTAAAAAAAATTTAAAAAAAAAAAAAAAAAATATATATATATATATATATATATATATATATATATATATATATATGTATAGTTGTAGGATAACAGGAGTCATAGTGAATGGGAGGTATATTTTTCCCAAAGTCCTACCATTCTGTGTAGTAGCGGGGAACAGGTTTACCTACTAGGTAGTTCATGAGAAGCTCCAATGGGAGGATTGTAAAAGGCAAGGAGATGTGTACAGAACTTGTTTTGTTTATGCAGTTAGTAAGCTTACCAGTTTGTAGTGAAGGCTGTGTTTAAGTAAAGTTTGAGTTGGACCGGCCAGGTTTTATTTTGTGTTACTATCTGAAGTGGCTGAAGTCTGCATTGCTGTACTCTAAGTTGAAGAGAACAAATGGATTTTGAGTTGGTGTTCATCCTGGGCAGTTCCCAGCTAATTTCCATCACAATGTGTGTGTGTGTATTCATATATATGTGTGTTTTCGATTCAGACTACTTACAAGGGTTATCAGTCCATTTCTTACATTTCACTCAACACATTATAGTTAACCTCAAAGTATTGTGTTTACCTCTGAGCTTCAAACTTGAGAATCAGATAGGGCCTGGCATAGACTATTATGGATTTTATGTAATACAGCACACTTTGCTTATTAGTCTTTTGCAAAAGACAAGGAGCCTATCTTAATAATGGATGAAATGCTGTATCCTTTGAAAGGCTTTTTCTTCTACAGATGCATTGACTGAAACCATCCTGTGCACACAGGGAGCATCCCTCCTGCTTTATTGCTTACTTAGAACTTACATGGTTCTTCTGTCAAGATGAGGCATAGCTAGACGGGAGCTAAGCAAACAATCCATATCTCATTAGTGCAATAAAGGAAGATGTTGTATTTCCTTTTTTGTGTATAATCTTTGAGATATAGGGAATATGAATTCTGAGCAGTAAAAGAGGTATGCTCGGTGAGGTGTCATTTGCAACCAGTGAGGTGCAAAATAGCCTGCAATCTTGGAGGCAGTGTTTAGAATACTTTATGGCTAATAATTTCTTTGTTAGATAACACGCATTCTGCACGGAGCACTGCACTCATAATAATAGAACTACCTAGAAGTGATTTTACTTTTGCATTTGAATTCAGATTTTAATTTTAGTGTCTGCTCGAAAGGATAAACGTATGAGGTCAGATCTCACATTCAGATATTATAGAGCAGCAGGTACCAAAACATTTTGTGTACTTGCTCTGCATGCTACATTGTAAAATGCAATCTTAATGTATATATTCACATTGGTGCTATATTTCAGAATAAAACAGGCATTACTAATATTTAATTTCTCTTATGTTCTGTTACATATGCAGGAAGAACCATAGCTGCAAATGTCATCTCAATTGCCCCAATACCCACAGGTTGGGGAGGTGTTTTTTAAAGGTTCCTCTCCAACTTTACTCCCATATTTGGGTTCCCCTTGTGCAGATTTGATATATAAAACAATTACCCATCTTTTGGTTGGTGTTATGCTGTTATTTGCATTACAATAGTTAATTCTACTCTCAAAAAGGTTCAAAACGGATTCCAGACATTGCTATGAGCTTCTTTGAACTTTATTTACAGCACTGTGTAACAGGTTGAAAGAAATTACAAGTTTAATAGAGATGAGCGAGCGTACTCGCTAAGGCAAATTACTCGAGCGAGTAGTGCCTTATGCGAGTACCTGCCCACTCGTCTCAAAAGATTTGGGTGCCGGCGAGGGTGAGCGGTGAGTTGCGGGAGAGAGCATGGGTGAGCGGGGGGGAGAGAGTGAGAGAGATCTCCCCCCCCCCCCCCCCGTTCCTCCCTGCTCTCCCCCACCACTCCCCGCCCCCTGCAGGCACCCGAATCTTTAGAGATGAGCAGGCAGGTACTCGCATAAGGCACTACTCGCTCGAGTAGTTTGCCTTAGCGAGTAAGCTTGCTCATCGCTAAGGTTTAACCTTTTATATAAGTTACATATACTATACCCAGATGGTCAAGAGGTAGGCAAAATAATATTCTCTGTGTGATTGCTACAAATTTTACCTCCCTATACCTTTGAGAGGGATCTGATAATTTATGGATCGCTTTATTAAAAGATGATTTTATCTGTAGTCATGTGATTATTAGCAATAGATGTATAAATAGGAATTGTTTATTTTCCTACTGGGAACGTTCTTAGCTGTTTATGCATTTTTTCGCATTATACTATTACCTCTGTCACCAATAGCTGTCACTGCTTAGTGAATAAATGTTTAAAAACACAGTAATGTAACCAAACAAATTCTGATTTGTAAGCATGCTTCATTTTATAGTAAACACTACATTTTGACACTTCTCTTAGGTTGCACTGTGGAAATACTTGAACAAGTGCAAATACTTTTGTTTCTGAAAGGTACTGAGGGTTTTTCATTGAATGCTTAATACAGGTGCAATCATCTAAAATTCATCATCTAAAAAGTCTGCTCCTTTCGAGCATTTTTTGTTAAAAAATGTTTTACATGATGTCATCTTTCCCAATCTGTTTTATTTCAGTTATTCTGTTGGATTCCAAAGAATCACAGGCTGAGCTAGGTTGGACTTCACACCCATCCAATGGAGTAAGTGTATGTTTAAATGGTCCCACATTTTTCAAATAACTTGTGCTTATATGATAGCCAGTTTTATAACTAGCAAAACTGCAATTAGTATTTTTGTGCTGAAAGATCAGTCTAAAGTATTGCCTCCCTTCCAGCTAACCTGCCGTCAGCTTTCTACTCTCAAATGATTGACAGGAGCCATTGAGCAGGTTAGAACAGGGGTAGGAGAGAGGAGTGAGTCATTTTTACTGCTTTTTAGCTATAGAAATCACCTTTCCACTTTTTATTCTTTATGTATACTGTCCTACAACATGTTACAGACATTTAGAGAGCAAGGTCTGCAGTTATCTGTGTACAGTCTGTAGAACACACCACAGCAGCCAGGATCACCCCTCAGTCCTTAGAGGATTCAGGATCAGATGTAGAGCCTGCAGAGCACAACATGGGTGAAAATACAGGATACAAGCCGTATAATGGTGAGAAACAGTGTTATTCCTCAAGTACACACATGCCAATGGAACAATTTAATAGTTGTGCCATCAAAATTGGTTCTGGCAGTATACATACTTTTACAAAAAAATTCACAAAGTTTGGTAAATTGTTTGGAACAGTTAACCAATGACCATTAAAAAACTCAAATTAGAACTACAGTAAAAGAGTTGTATACGAGTTGGTTTAGTGTAGTGTCGCTTAAGTGAAGTATAAGTAAGACTGGCCATATACATTAGACTATGATCACATGATCATTAGTTCTGGCTAGTTTGGCAGTTCATTTAACATGTATGATGGCCTCTCAATGTTCCCCGGATGGTAGATGTTGGGAAAGCTAAAGTGTGCACAGATAGATTTCAACTGCCCGATCCTTTTGTTCCCAGGGAGATAAGTCGTTCTAGCATTGGTTTTCTGCCCACTCTGAATCCAGAACAAATGCACACTTGGAGCTTGGACAGGCTGAGTATGAATGTGCATAGGGGTATAAGGCGAGATACTTGTTGGTCGAACAAGTGTTTACCTGACAGCTATTTTAAATGTATGGGTGGTCTTCAACCCACATTGCTTGTCTGGTAAGAAATTAACCTATATGAGATTTTATGACAAGTTATATGAGATTGGATAAACAAGGCTACTTCCTTCCAAAAACTATGCAACATTTATCTAGCATTTGAAACTGCTTACAATTTAATAACATATTTTGTTATTTTTTTACATTTTTTTTTGCATGATGTTTTTTTAATTATCATTTGTAGAGCTTTATAAACAATGCATCATGCTTTATAGTACAATTAAATGAGGTATTTTAAAAGGTCTTCATGAGCTTGATATCAAATAATAAGCAGAGAGACCTCGACCTCAAAGCACAACTCAAATGTGTAGAGTTAAATTTCCTGGTTGCACTGAGCTCAGTCAATGCGTGTAGCTCTGCTTGTACTTGTCACCATTAACCTGGATGAACCTGAGCTGCTCTTGAATCTCTTCCTCTCAGGATAAGCTTCTTTTTATAGTCTAAGCAGACAGAAGGTTATGACAAATACTTTGAAATGCCTCGAGGGTATACATAAAGTTCAGTAGGAGGCATTCTCCAGAGAGAACGCTTTATAGCAAACTGGACAGGGACAAGATCATCATGAATGAAACACTGTATTTTATCCTGGTAAGGAATTTTGGCCTTATCGTAGATGACTATTTATGATTTCTAGGAGAGCACATTTCACATAGTGTGAATAAGAAATCAACAAAGAATATAGAATGTCATTATTGGTCAATACTACATTATTTTATTAAAGAAGTTTTCCAAGGAGGCAACCTTTGTATAGATGCACTATTGAGGGGTATGGACATTATAGACGGGGCAAAGGGATGCTGGACAGCTGATTATGTATCTGAATGTTTGCAATGTAATACTACAGCATTGCAGGGGAAATGTCCACTCAACTGTTTGCTGAGGTTGTTGGGACCTGAACCCACAGTTTTCATATGAAAAGCCTGTGGCGAGACAACCTCTTTAATAATTAACATATATCTACAGGAATCATAGGGAATCAAAGAGATTTTTCTTGTAGTATATGCACAGTCCATTGCAAATTTAATTTTGTCTGAGGATCATTAAAAATAATTAGTGTACATCCAATTTCAGGACAATTCTATCCCTAGACTGGAGGGTGGGAGGGTATACTACCTGCCGTTGTTCTTCTCTGCCCTCCCTCTGATGTGCCAGTTCCAGGTCCCATTTTTAGCTGTCTAAGGTAGCTGATGCAATTTTCACAGTGCATTGATATTTCAAGCCAAAGGGTGCTGTGGTCTGGAGATAAAATTCAAAGTTTAATTTAATCTAGTAAAATCAGCATCATAAGCAAACAAACCTCGTACTCTCATGTTGTTTCACTAAGGCATTTCAAACTACAAAGTCCTTAATACCATGTTTGAAATACATCAGTGTGAGATGTGGAGGTCTATTTGCCTGTAATGCTGCTTTTACTGGATTGAATAAAACTTTGGATTGTATCCTAAGCCTGGAGTACCCTTTTACTTGAACTGTTCCTTGTGCTACAGACAGTGCTTTTCTAGAGTGAATCCTACTTACAACAGATGGTCTCATTAACAGGTGTTAAGATGAGAGGCATGGCGTAACTATAGGGGATGCAGAGGATGCAGTTTCACCCAGGTTCAGGACCTTAGGGACACATAAGGCCTCTCCTCTCCATACAGGTAGCCCAGTACTAGAGATAAAGTATTGCAGTTGGGGGACCTGTTACAGGTTTTGCATTGGGGTCCAGAAGCTTCAGGTTATACCTCTGGTGAGAGGAACTGTGTTTCTATATTGCATTGATAGTGTTAGATTACCAATGCACTGTACTTGAACTCTGATTGGCCAGAGATCCTCCCATGATTGGCACAGTGTGAATTAGGTAGTTAAAAAACTGCTGCCGTCATCTGGAATGGCTGAAAACTGGGCCCAGAACTGACGGATTGAAAGGGCAACAGAGAACAACTGCAGGTGATTCACAGGAAAGAATTGATTCCCAAATTCGGAGGATCACCTTAATGTTACCCTCAGTCAAAAGTGAAAATTTGCATTTATATGACAAACATATAGTCAACATACCTGGTGCCCTACTTATAAATGATCCTTCTGCTGTTTCTGGACCTCTCTACGCATATTCCCAAAATGACTAACACAGTCATAAACTTCCCTATGTGGAGCATTCTTTTGAAGTTTGAAACATGCCCCTTTCCCATACCCTCTGCACTGTCTCTAAAGATGAAGCTACATCCAGAACCTCACTGTGGAGATCTTTAGGGTAAGATCTTTAGGAAGATATAAGTGGGATGTACATAGTATCAATATCTTTAGTGAAGGACTGTGAAGCTGAGACATGTCTCAGACTTCCTAAGAACACGCTTCATAGGTGAGGTCATGAGGATGTGTGTAATACATAGAGGAACAGATCTTCAAATGTGAAAAAAAAAATCCCACTCGGTCATCGAGCCATTTTATTTATTTTTGCACTATGAATCTTTTCCATTAAAAGAGTAAAATGTTAGGCCATTCATCACGCAGTCTTTGCTTTACTATTGATTTAAGCAGAAATGAAGGCTTGGCCTTACATAGTTCTAAATGAAATGCTAATCCTTAGAACACTAGCTCATAATTTATGCTTCCGATAATGACCTTATGAGTCATCAGTGTTTCATATTGTTAGCGGATGATGTACTGTAAATGATTTCACTAAGATGTAGTACAGTTAGATAATCCAGCAAAACCTTGAATCTGTTGTAAACCTATTCCAATGTATCAAGTATATATAAGGCTATGTTGTGCAAACATAAAAAAGGATAACAATATAATTAACACGTTGTTTTATTCTATTATTTTCATCCTAGTGGGAAGAAATTAGCGGTGTTGATGAGAATTACAAACCCATTCGTACTTATCAAGTATGTAACGTAATGGAACCCAATCAGAACAACTGGCTGCAGACTGGCTGGATCTTAAGACGCAATGGACAAAGGATCTTTATTGAGCTAAAGTTCACTCTAAGGGACTGTAACAGCATTCCTGGAGTAGTGGGTACATGTAAGGAGACATTTAATCTATATTACATTGAATCCGATTATGATCTGGGGAAAAACATCAAGGAGAGCAAGTACGTTAAAATTGATACCATAGCGGCTGATGAGAGTTTTACCCAAGGAGATCTCGGAGAACGCAAAATGAAGCTGAATACTGAAGTCAGAGAGATTGGATATCTGAACAAAAGAGGCTTTCATTTGGGATTTCAGGATGTAGGGGCTTGTGTTGCCCTAGTTTCTGTTCGTGTCTATTATAAAAAGTGCCTCTCCACAGTGCAGAACCTTGCCATCTTTCCGGACACAGTGGCAGCTTTCTCAACTCTGGAGGAAGTTAGAGGGACTTGCGTGAATAACTCTGAAGTAGACTTGGATAACCCACCCAGGATGCATTGCAGTGCAGAGGGGGAATGGCTGGTCCCTATTGGAAAATGTACTTGTAGTGCTGGCTTTGAAGAAAAGGAAGGTAGCTGTACAGGTAAAACTCAGTTTACAGTCTCTATAGATTTGCTTGATTAATTCTTAATCATGTTAAATATGATTCTATTACAAGAGACAAATTGCAAGTGAATGTTAAACTTTGGTAGTTGATTTATAGTCTATGAAGTTAAATTAGCTTGTAAAACTGATTATTTACTACAGAATACATCTGCTCGGTATAGCGGTGGCTATTAATAATCCTTTGTACAATTATATCTACATTAACATCACTTAGAGGCAGCTATGATAGGGCATACAAAGAGGGGCTTTTATTCTGTAGCATTTTCTAGTCTCGATACGCACATGCCAAGATATATCTACTGTGCTTTGTAGCTGAATCTAGTATTACCATAGTAACATTATTACAAATAAACTGCCTTATTATGTTCGACAATTAAAATGCATTCTGCAAGGCTGGATAGAAAATGTCGTTAGCTAAAGCACCCACTGTTAAACTACCTCTACCCTAATTGGTAGTTATGCCTTTTCTATACATATTGTACTGTTGCTTTCCAGCAATATGGCCTTATTTTCTAAAGTGCTACAGTATAATGTTCTCTGGAGTATCTGAGACAATTCAGCCCTAGAATGTTTAAGAATATCGAATAAATATGCCCTTTTGCATTGTGTCCAGCCAAATAGTCCTCATGTCAGAAAGGTGAAGTGCCAGTAGGGTCCGGTCAGCCGTGGAATGTTTCTCACTTAATAGCTGACTGGGTATACTTATAGCAGTAATACCTCATATCATACATTTCAGGTATATTCATGGCAGTAATACCTCATATCAACCATTTCTGGAACCTGTTAGGATTTCATGTTTAAAGAGTACCTGCACTTTCCACCTCGGAGTGTTCAGGCTCCGTCTACCGTTTTCGGTGCTTACCGGTAGATGAAGCGATGTATGCGGCCTTCTTATGCTGATGGAAGTAGTTGAAAACAGCCGACGGAGCAGGAATACTCCGAGGGGGAAAGTGCAGGTACTCTTTAAAGAACTAAAGTACTGATTTAGAAGATTATAGACCAGGTAGCAAGTAGATCCTTTTATGATATGCTTAATGTGAGAGTCCATCTCAGAACCACTTAAGAAAATATTGGGAAATTGTTAAACAGCAATTCAGTAGTTTACTGGAATAATGTTGTAAATGAAATCACTTAATTTAACTAATAAGATTGCTGTGAAACCTACAACCACGCAGACCTGCCATCCTTGATTATATTACATTTAGTCTTCTGGTCGAGCTCCAGGCAAAGTTGCCAACCTAAATTTTTCTTTATTCTAGTCAATATATCCCAAAGACATGGACAGCAAACATTTTTAATGTACAAATTGGAAAACCACAATTAATGATAACAAATATAAGTCATACATGCCTATAGGCCAGATACTGATACGAACTAATTAACAGCATGTACTGCGAGCTGTAAGATGATGATAATTACAATAATATTCAATTACTCAAGCATCAAAATCACAAAAGCACCTTTTTTTCATGGACACTGGACAAAATCTGCTATTTTTGTGGACTCTGCGGGAAGTTCTGGACGGCTGAAAACCCTTTAAGAAAATGTCCATCTTTTTTGTATTTGAATTTATATTGTTTGTATTTGAAATCCTCACCAAAATCTGTGTCAAACTCCACGTATGTTACATGCATAGTTTGACGTGAATTTTGGTGCAGATTTGGACTCAGATTTCATCCCCTATTTTAACCATTTGCAATCCAATTTTGGATTCAGGGTTGCCTAGGGGGCTTTCTCTTTCTGACATTATACAATGTCACCATCTGCTGGGTAGAGCCAGTACTGCGGTATGTGACATGCCGGAAAGGCCCTGACAACAAAGCGGCCGGCAATATATAGTAAGAATACCCTGCCGGACATCTTCCGAAATCGGAGCTGCACAGTCTTCAATCAGAATGTAGGAAGACGCCAGACAGTGGATTGGAAAGGGTTGAAAGAAGAGATGTTCACAAAATAAATTGACATACCAAGGATTTGAAACCCCCACTACAGATCAAATTACACTGTGGATTTTTTTATAAAGCACATGGATGGCATTTCTTTAAATCTCATCCAAATTTCTGCTATATGATGCTGTGCAATTTCTAAAGCCAATTCCAATGTGGAAAATCAGCTGTATTTCTGTGACATGTTAACAAGCTCTTGGGAAAGTTTCACACACAGTTTTCATAGTAGTTTTTCATGCCGTTTTGAGTCAAAGCCAGAATTGGATTCAAACGATATAGGAAACATAAAGGAAGGTCTTATACTTCTTCCTGCTGAACCACTTCTGGCTTTGGCTTAAAAACCTGCAAGGAAACTGTCACCAAGACCTGTGTGTGTAGCCACCCTTAAGCTGTTGCTTTGTAAGTTTCATAGACTTAAGAGCAAAATCCTGACTGCCAGCAGGTTGATCAACGGGGGGAATTTAGGAGCTTAAGGGCTCCTGCACACAGCAGAGCCAGATTCCACATGCGGAATCCAGTCCGGGGAAAAGCAGCGGCGTTAGCGCATACCTGGTACTTCCAGTATTCATCTACGCTGTGGATGGTCCGCATGGTGAGCCATCAGACATGTGCAGTACAGATTTTTTTTTAAACCACTGCTTTCCCCATGGCATCACCTAACGATGACGCGGAATCCATAACCTTTCCTCAATGTCATTGTGGAAGGGCCAAGGATTGGACAGCTTCCATTGGCTTAAATGGAAGCCGTCCATGTGGAATCTGTGGAAAAATGGAGCATGCTGCGATTTTTCCTCTTCATAATTGGTTTGGTCATTTTTCCTCCTTCATAATTGGTTTCCGCAAGTGTGGAAGAAAAATTGATTTCCCATAGCATGCTATGGGTGCTATTTGCTGCAGATCTGCAGTGTGGATGCCCCCACCACGGATTCCGCAGCAAATATCCGCCCATAGGCAGGAGGCCTAAGGCATACTGTTTTCTTATAAATGTAATGTATTACAGTGCACGCTAAGCTCCCTCTAGGGGTGATTGCAGGCAGCCACAATTTCATTTTTTAACTCTATGTCTATGTAAGGTATCTGGAGCTCTAACCATTTTAAAGATTTATTTAGTAATGGATCAGTACATCATTTTGTACCTACTTAAAAAAATAAGATCAGACATTCTCTTCAAAGTTATTATTGGAATGCTCCCCAGGTAACATTTCTAATTCTAACTTTATTTTATGGACTTGGCAGCTCCCAAATAATTTCTTTAGAGTGGTTCCAAGGTGAAACTATATATTAATATCTATTATGAAAATGCATATGTTGTTTCAATAGCAATGCAATATTATCTTGAGAAAAGTAACTTGACCTTACTGTTAGTAGCGATGTACATAGACTTTAGAATTCGGAATGTATATAATGTGATTTTTCTAGTATTGCATTAAGTCTATGTAAGCAATATTTATTAATAACGTCTAGTAAAATACATATGTACTAACTGCTTTCATGTAGTAAATTGAAATTGAAAGTCTCTCAATCACGTTTATGTTGATGACCATTGATAATGAACTCAGTCCTGATCTTAGTTGACTCTACCTCAGTTGCAATCTGATTTTAAGACAACCTCTGATAGGAATGTTTGTCCGCTATTTGTTGACTTGCTGTCATTAACACAAGTAACTCATTCTGTTATGACCCTACCTGGGAACTTTTAGACTCTGACTGGGAGACTTCAGACTTTTTGGCTGTATTAGATACATTATGGGTCCTCTTCACCCGTAATTGCTCTAAAAAATGTTGATCATCAGCACATAATAAGAAATATTCTTTTTTTTATTTTTTATGCAATGAAAGCAGAAAACTTGATTGACATGGAAAACAGCTCAACTTTTTGACTATACTAGTTTTTAGATTAAGCCCATTGCTTATGGCCCAATCTTGGGGTCATGAAGACAAGAGACAGCAGTATGTTCTCTTTTTTGGCTTTTTTCAGGGGGTGAGAAGGGGTGTTTTTATATGTCGTACGGAACAGTAACATTATTTTTATAGCTTGCATTTGATAGCTACTGTGCTATCATTCAACTTACCAAAAATAGTCTTTTAAGCTAATATTTCTGTGCATAGTCTAATTTAAAATCCTTTGCTTTCTCACTTTACACAGATGTAGTAGACCTAAGTTTGTCACCATAATATAGATGAAACAGATTTTTGGAAGTATCCCACTGTCATCTAAGTCAAAGATGACAAAACTAAACTCTGTTACTTCAACAATATTTATATGGCAGCATCTCAGGGTCAACTTCTTTAGAAAGTTCCCAGCTGTGGTCATAACCCTACATAAAAAAACAGCCAATATTGCAATTGTTACTTTAGTTACCAATTCTCACACAATGAGCTTAAACAGAATGGTAAAAAAAAATTCTGTGTACACAATTTGTCTTTATTTTTTACATTGGAAAATAAATTGTGTTATTACATGATCCAACCATAATGAAAAGTCTGCGTCCTTTTGTTATATTTGAATCAAAACAAAAAGCACAAGAAACAAGCGGAAATGCTTGCCTAGTTATCTTGGCTTGCTTGACTCAACAATGCTCATAGGGAAATACAGCTCTTTTCAGAAAATCCATAACATTGTAGCAAGTAAGATAATGCTACTGCAGAATTAAGATACCTTGGCCCTAGGTCTGTGGTGAGTACGAACATGGTCTGAGTTCAAGAAGTGGATTTGCCATGGGGCCTTTTTGGTATTCATGTGTGCTGTGTTAAACATATTGAGATCAGAAAAATGTGCTTCTTGCCACTTTTCTGTTCATAGTTGAACTAGGCCTTGCCTTGAAAATCTAAATAATCTGACATAGACTGGTTGCCACAAATGAATTGATTTAAAACCACGTTATGAAGATAGTAGTGCAATTTTTAGGACGAGACTGTCTGAAAGCTGGGTAAGTCAAGGGGAAAAATCTGGTAAGCGGCATTACTCACCAGTTGAAGCAATGCTCCGAGAACAGGAAAATAAAATCCAACTTCTCTTTTTATTAATAACTGACCCAGCAATGAAGACACGTTTCTGGGCACAGGAGCCCCTTCCTCAGTTATGCTGGGATGGCACACTGATAATTCAAATAATAATCACATGAGTATGTTTAGAATATTCAGAGTTGTGCAGAAACATAATATTGGAGCAAGCATGCTTGGAATTTCAGTTCTTTACTTTGCATGCATTCTTGTATGTATTCTTTAATTTATTTATGTTTATCTTTAAATGGTTTTTAGAATGATTTATTTGTGTTTCCTTTGTTTACCCATTCCTTTCCCTGTTTTTTGCTTTCTTTTCATATATGCTTGTATGTTCCCTAGTGCTTATATAATGTTACTGAACAACGTATTGTTGTTTGAATTATCAGTGTGCACAACTGAGATAGGGGCTCCCGTGCCCCGAAACAAGCCTTTATTCCTTGGGTCATTAATTAATTAAAAAAAGTAGCTGGGTTTAATATTACTGTTCTCTGCGCATTGCTTAAACTCAGAAGTTGCACTTCTTGTCAGATTTTTCACCTTCACTCAATATTGGCATGCCCAGTTTTACAGGTGTGACACACCTCTGTATTCACAGCACTGCAATAGACAATTCACATCCATTCCCCTACTGGCCATTACAGCCTTGTGCATCTAATTTTAAGGGCAGCTCCACCAATTACCTTATTGCACCATTTCAAAGTTGGGTAGGCACTATGCTGCCACAGGAGAAGGAAAAAGCAGCTTGACTGCCATAAGATCAAGTCATAACCTTGATTGTATTGCTAATCAGATTTTTCTAAAAAAAAATTAGGCAGAAAACTTCTTTAAGAATGATAAACACTATTAAGAATGTATTAAGATCAACATTTCAAACCTTGGTCTCAATATGATCCCTGTGTGCAGACAGAGAGACTAATGTATGAATAGGCACATACCTCCTCAAACACTAGGCACCTCTTGGCACCTCCATGCACTAGATTGCAGTAGATTTCTGGTATATTTCATACTAGTTCCTGGCATTAAATAACCATAAATATATTGGGATGGGTGGCCATGGGCTGGCATAGATGGCAAAAACTAACAACATTTTTAAGCAAGCAGAGCTTATACTACATTTTGCTACTTTTGTACGCCATTTTTGCTTGATAAATCTCCTTTTATGAATCTGTTGTCATTACTTATGATAAAGAAAACACAAAAAAGTTGTACATTTTGTACATTCTAAAATGAATAGAAGTTAGCAGTGGGTATACTGGTTACAAGTACTGTAAACTTCAAGTGAGCGAAATAGTAACACTCCATGCCAAGCAGTAGCAACAAATATGGATAGAATTTTACAGTTTGCTTTTGTGTAGCACCTTCCTGACCCCAAAAGTCACATGCAAAAACAAGTGTTAAAATTGTTAACAAAGAATTGTTCAACAAAGAATACCCAAAAAATGGCCCAAAAGCATGGTATTTTTCTGAAAAATGTTGTATGTGCAATTGCCCTTAAGCCTGTGCCACACAAATGTATTAATGCAGCGTTTTGCACGCACAAGATTTGCACACACAATATGCAGTAAATAGAGACAAATTGATTTCCCATGCACAATGGGTCTGTTCACATACACGTATTTTTTATGCATATTTTGGATGCGCAAAAAATACCCATCATGCTCTATTTTCTCGTGCATTTGTGCAGGGAAAAGGCACAATAACTGGACTAAATACACTAACTACCCATTTCAATGAATGGGAAGATGGTTGCGTGTTTTTTGCATGCACAAATGTGCACAATTTGCACACACAAACAATGTAGTAGAACACATAGAGGCGCGTGCAAAAACATAACGCCCATTGCGCAAATACATGAGCAAATGCACATATGCCCATGTGACTCCGGGCTTAGGGGGACAAAAAGAGAGATAACACAGCCCTAGTTTAGACCAAAAAACGATGCAGATGAATGGCAAAACATTCAAATGTGTGTAACTAAGTTTTTATATTTACAGAAATGAAATGTTTCTTAAATAATAAAAAGTTAGAAAATGAATGCAGTCTGAAAATTCTAAACACTTTAGATATGGTGTTAAAAATGTCTACATATAAAGATACAAAGAAGTGACATAAGAACTTTTTTTACCAAAAAAATGTGCAAGTGACTGAAAAAACATCGTTTGCATAATAAAATTAATGAGAGACAGCTAATATAACCACATGGCAATATATTCTAAAACTGACTACAATTGACTTAGTGGTTCTGCTTCACATTCCTCTGGATCAATAATTGGATCTGAGAAAGGTTAAACCTCTTTACAAATTACATAGCTATGTTTGTATAGTTTTTTTTGCTTTAGCAGAAAGTCCCTATTCAACATTAACGAGCAGGTGTATACCCAGTGAATATCGCAGTCATATAATATTACTTCCAAGTTTCAGAGGATACTTTAAAGGGGTGGTCCATTTTCTGCACAAATTTCAGAAATGCCTTGTATTAACATGTAATGGTGTTAGAAATGCTAAAATATTTGCGGGCTCACCTTAGCCTAAATGATGAAGTCACCCTATTACCCATAGACAGGGGCATTCCTATCATGAGGCAAATTGAGCCTTTTGCCTCAGATGGTGCCCTCTAGTGGAAAGGGGGGAAGCATAGCAGCAGGACCGTAGACTCAGATGCAACTTCTCTTAGCAACCCAGGATGAGCCACTGTACAAAGCACAACACACCCTGGGTTGATTGTTCAGTTGTAGCCAGCCAGCCTGGCAGTCGGAGGCATAGTGAGAATGGTTTGTCCAAGCAGACAAAACATGAACCTGCCTGAATTATGCAGGCTGTATCGCCAGCTGGGACTTACCGAACCCAGGAGGCGCTTGCAATACTAGTCTCTGCCAGACAGACTGTCACACACAACAGCATGTACGCACTGCTCTTCAGCTCCAACCATTCCCCATTCCCCTGGTGATAGGTGATAGGCGTGTTTGTGCTCCGCCCACAACTACACAACCCAGCGAAAAAAACGATTGCTATCTACTGAGCTAAGTTGTGGCTTGCTCCCCTACTACTAATGCATCTACTGCAGGACCCATCCACATTAGTAAGTGTGAGTGGTAGGGGATGGAAGTCCTCAGTCAGTTATGGATAATGTACAGTACCCTCATTAAGTGTATGCTTGGTGTATGTGGTAATGGGAGAATTTCCCAAAGTAAATGGGTAAGTAGTGACGGAGTGGGGCCCTGAGTAGAATTCTCTTTAAGTTGCATTCACTTGTGACAAATTCACACCAAAATCCACAGACTATTTTGCAATTAAGATTTTGGTGTGCATCCGCACTGAAATCAGTGTCAAAATCCTCACCATTTGGTGCGGATTTTCACTTGGATCTACAACAGATTTCACTCTTTGAATTAAAGAGGTGAAGTCTGCTGTGGATCCATGTCAAAATCCATACCAAATGGCACAGATTATAAAATGGAATTTGACATGGATTTTGGTGTAAATTTAACACTGCAAAAATCTGCACTAAATGTACTATGTGTGAAAGAAGTATTACATAGCATTTGTGAATTACTTTCAAAATATGTATTGTGAAAACTCCCAGTGCATATGCTGAATGTATCCATAGTCAGGCCTGGCTTTAGCGGTGTGCGACTGCCTAAGTTACTTACTCCCTTCTTCCTTGCGAATGGGGTGCCACATTCACACTGATTCACATAATCATCAGTAAACAGCAGGACAAAAAAAAGTTTTTTATTTTTCTGCCAGTCAACAAATTGTAATAATAGTCATAAAAAAGTACACCAAAATGACAAAAATAAATTATTTTCCACAAAAAAGGAAAAACCTAAAAAAAAAAAATTATATATATATAAATTTGGTATTATTGAAATTGTACTGACTCACAGAGAAAAGATATGTCATATATACAGCATGGTGAATGCTGTAAACCCCCTCAAAAAACAATGGCAGGATTGCTTTCTGTTTATTTTCTCTTTGTCCTTCCCCCAAATCATAAAAATGATACATTCATTATATATTCACAAAATGGTATCAATAAAGACTACAACTCATTGTTCAACGAACAAGTCTTTAAATGGTTATATTGATGAAAAAATGAAAAAAAGTTATGGCACTTCAAAGGTGGAGATGGAAAAATCCGAAAGATCATAATGTTGTTAAGTCCCAAATTATAACCTGTGCTTAAGGGGTTATTATTCAGTATGCTTCAATTTTTATATTTTGTTTTAGCTGGTATAGTATGTGTAATTGTAATTACTAAAACACATCTACATATATCTTTGACTGTTCATAGACAACATTGCACTCGTATTTGTGCAATTGTGTTTCCATGACATTTTGATGGTAAGAATAGCAAAGTTTGCATTGCTGGGTTGCTTTCAAATCTGTGTTGAGGGTTCCGTTTTTCTACTGTGTTTGGGGAGCAGGAAAGGGGAATCTCCTGGCCGAGTGAAACCAGAGTTGAACATACCCCATTGACAAGAATAGGGTCTGTTTAGTTTTCGCTCAGCGGTCCGGCATTTTGCATTGGTATGCAGTGCTTTTTTTTACCCGTATTTTGTGCAGGATCTGCGAAGTTCCTCTCATCGGAGGTTCCAAAATAGATGTGAACCCAGTCTTATTCATATCATAGAACTCTAATAAACTACACTATGGGGCTCATACATGAGGGAACAGGGAGCCTGGGGAGATGTGTGTAATACTCACTGGGTACCCCATTCCAGCGCTGTGAGGTTGTAAGTTCACATAGCATGACTCTTTTCATCTGGCTGTGCGCACGTCCTCTCCCATTAATCTTTATGGCAGTGCATGAGCACACAGTGTGCTGCATGGGCGCAGTAATTTGATGGGGACACAGTGATGGAATGGGGCACTCGGTGATTATCAATCACCACTCTCCAAATTCCTTGCTCCCTCAAGTTTAAGCCCCCTTACATAGTTTACAGGGCTGAAAGGATAAATAATATATCCACTACAATGGGTCTGGAAGATTTCTGTTCCTTTTTACTTAGATAGAATATTTGTGTAGTTTTGTGTGTCTTTTGCATAGTTTTTTCTATGGTCAAAGATATTGAGGTTAGGCCTGGAAAGACGATTTGTTGAACTGTTTTCATTGTGAAGGCCATGTTGTTGATTTCTGAAACTGAAATAGTAAGTAGTATGTTTGAAAACTTTTTATTTTGTGTATTTTATACCTTAATGAGTATAGAGGCCAATGTTCCAAATGTGCTCTCATTTCTAAGTGTATATATTTTACATTTGAGTTGTCTTAAGTTAGAAAAGCAAATAAGGGAGATGGAACAATACCTCTGCAGCACCACCAATTGGAAGGCAGCATTTCTGCAATTCAATATTAGACTCTTTATACAAACCTTGTATCAATGAGTGGGAATTGAAAGCCAAGCCAGAATCCATACACAGACAGCTGTTTCGGGGTGTTTGCTACTCATCGCTGTGCAGTAGGTTTCTGGCTTGGCTAGCTAGTTAGTAAAGAGTTTACTCACCGATTTTCATAATTTACTATTAGATGAGGGGGTGTTTTATAGTTCACCTCAGGTAGCAGAAAAGCTAGGGAATTGAATATAAGCAAACTGTGGCATCCCCAGCTTCCCAAGATGGTGAAGGCTGCTCACTCTACTGCACAAGCACAGAAAGTGTTCAGTGCAGGCGCAGATACAGGAGATAATGCTATTTGTATCTGCACCTGCACTAAATGCTTTCAATGTCTGTACAGTAGAAGTAACAGCTATCACTATCTTAGGAAGCTATGAATGTAGGCAGTGTGTGGCCTTTCTTAAATTTGAGTAGAAAGTTGACAACCCATTTAAGTAAATTTTCCTTCCTTTTCTATCTTTGCACAGTAACTACAAAATATCCCTGTTTCCACGATTCTGAATAACCTGAATTGAATATGAAAGTTATAACATTATTTTTTATCAAGCCTATAAATTGTTAAAGGCTTACAAAGCAGAAAGGAGCTTGAAATCAGTGATGTATAATTTACAATACATAAGACCATATTTAGGATCTGAAAAGGTTTGGACATAAATGTTTTGTTTTTTTATTTTGTATACTAGACATTAGGGATGAGCGAGCGTACTCGGTAAGGTGATATACTCGAGAGAGCATCACCTTTTTCGAATACCTGCTGGCTCGTCCCTGAAGATTCGGGGGGGCCGCGGGGGTCGGGGGCGGCGTGGGGCAGCGAGGGAGAGCGGGGAGGAGAGTGAGAGAGATCCCTCTCTCTCCCTCCCAATCCCCTCTGCAACCCCCGACTCCCCCCCCCCGATTCTTAAGGGACGAGCCAGCAGGTACTCAAAAAAGGCGATGCTCTCTCGAGTATATCGCCTTACCGAGTATGCTCGCTCATCTCTACTAGACATCTTTTTAAGTAAATTTCAACAGTGTGTATTTGTATTGATAGTGTAAAGATGATGGCAGTAGAGGTTAAATTCTGGCAAAAAAAGTAATCAGTGCTAGTAAAAAGAGACATTGCATCATTGGTAATGCAGTAAATGGTTGAGCTGTGTTTCTTTAAAAAACTAATCCATGCCATGCCTGGCATTGTTCTACAGAGAAGGTGTTAATCCGATGTTCTGAAGTAATGAAATGTAAAACAAGCTATTGAAATATTTATATACAGTTTGCATAAGTTAATGTCAATTTAATTAATGGAGTATAGAAGTATAATTAAAGTTATCAAAGATATTAAATTCTAGTAAGAAATGATGATTAAAACTGAGACACTGTATTGATCAACAGAGATAATTAATATGGATGATTTTTAATTTACATCTTGCAATTCCAGTGCAGTTTGTGTTGTTTTGAAGTTTAGATCCTGCATTTTATTCTCTACATGTAAAAAGCAAAATCCAAGTTAACCATTTAGGCACTGAACATGACTCACCCGCACTCAATATTTTGCAAAACATTTTATATATAAAAGTTTAAATATATTTTAAATAATAATGAATGGGGTTAAGTAAATACACATTGGATATGCATACCACGCGCGTATTTATATTTACCCCAGACTTACACCTAAAATCAATGAGGACTACATGTTTTTTTTGCGCATGTGGAATATACAATGTATACGCACATAGAAAAAATACAAGTTCCAGATTTGCAGAGAATGCACAGAGTTTCATTGCGCGTTCATGAACTGAAACTAAATATACTCATGTGAATAAACCTTGAGGATAGATTTAACCGCTAGGACTGTAGTCAGAGCTATAGCTATTAAGCGCAGCAATAGTGTTTGCAAAAGATAATGAATCAGGACAGCCAATTCTGACTCCCATTAAAGTCAATGGTAGTAGAAATTGGGTGCACTCATGAGGTAGTTCCTTTTCAAGGGATGTTGTTTAGGGCTTAGCACTGTTGCATTGCAGTTCCTAGGTTCAAATCCCATCAAAGACCACATCTGCATGAACTTTGAAAACCTCCATCCAGAGGTTTTGCTTTGTCAAATTTGGACCGTGGACTCCAGCACTGCAACATATCAGCACTAGCAACTGAGCCACCACACTTGTTCTTTCAGCTCCAGAGGAGGAGGAAAACAATAACCACAAAATCTCCATCCAGATGTTGTCTTTAGACAGAGTTGAAACTAGAACTCCAGCACTGCAAAACAGCAGGGAAAATAACTAAGCTACGACACATATTCTTTCACCTCCAGAGGAAGAGGAGAACAAGAGCAATAAACACAAAGAGAACATAAAAACTCCAACCAGATGTTGCCCTTCATAAGATTTGAACATTGGACTCCAATTCTGCTAGGCAACAGCAGTAGCAATTGAGCCACCAAACTTTGGCTTCCTTCTTTCTTTTACCTTCTCCTGAGGAAGAGAAGATGTAAAAGAAAAAGAAGAATAAACACAAAGAGAACATACAAACTCCATACTGATGCTTTGCATAGTCAGATATGAACCTAGAACCCCAGCACTACAAGCAACATTGTTAGCCACTGAGCCACCAAGCTATTCATTCTTTCTCCTCCTGGCTCTTCCTTTTCTGGAGGAGAAGGAAAAGAAAAAGGGGAATATTTTCTTCTTATTTTCCTTCATTTTCTGCTTCCCATCCCTTCTGCCTTCTCCTTTTACTGCTTCCCATTCTTCTCTTTCTTCTAATTCTTCTCTTTTATTTCCTTCTCCTTATCCTTCCATTACTTATTTTTCTCCTTATCCCCAGGAGGAGGAGAAGAAGTAGAAAAATGAGGAAGGAGAAGAAGAAAGTACAAAAATGGCAGCTGAGCCATTAGCACTGTTGTCTTATAGTACTGGGTTTCTAGGTTTAAAGGGGTTTTCCAGGGAAATACTATTGATGACCTATCATTAGGATAGGTCATCAATAGTTGATCGGCTGGGGTTTGTTGCCCGATCAATAGTATTTCCTTGGAAAACTCCTTTAAGTCTGACCAACAACAACATCTGAATACACTCTTTAGGTTTACTTTGTGTTTGTCCTTCTTCTCCTGAGAAGCTAGAAGGAAGACCAAGCATGGTGGCTCAGTTGTTAGCACTGCTGCTTTGCAGTGATAAAGTTCTAGGTTCAAATCTGTCCAAAGGCAACATCCAGATGAAAGTTTTATGTTCTGCTTGTGTTTATTGTTTTTTTTATCCTCTTTCTCTGGAAGTACAAGAAAAAGTGTGGTGACTCAGTTAGCAGTGCTTTCATTCCATATGCAAGTCTAATCAATGGCACACATTGATTGAAAACACACACTCTCTTTTTTTCTAATTAAAAAACAGAATTTTTCACACCTTTTGCCAAAAATTGGGTTGGGATGAACTAATCTGATTTTGCAAAAGACATCCCAATTCTTTCGCCTGGCCAATGACATTGAGCAACAGTACCCAACAACTAAAGGGGCCAACTCTACTCAGAGGCAATATTTAATTAGCGATAACTGTAGATGGTGAGGGCTGGAAAGTGAGTGCAAACCACTTGTAAACCAAGGAATGGTTGACACACAGGAGAGAAAAGAGATCAAAATAATAATAAGCCTTTGGTGTTCAGGTGGAGCAGGGTCCATGCCATTTTTTGCATATAATTACTTGTTACATCTCTGAAACACCTATAATGCAGCCAGTGTTAGAGCATGCCACTGTTGGAAAGCACACTTTGATTATAGCATGGACCATTGGCAGGCTATGAGCACCATACTATGGGTCTCTACAACATGGATCCATAGTTCAGCCATGTGTATGATGGCTAAATTACTGTATACAGAGTACTTTCAAATTAACAGAATTACAGCAATCTAATTTAGAACACTGTTTTCATTAAAATACATTCAAAATTGGTCAATTTGGGGGTTTTGTAGGAAAGCATACTAAAAGCATATCAATTTTAGAGATGTACCTTATTCTTGCATAAATTTATATTCTTCGGGACATATTTTATATATGTGCATGCATGTAATCAACCACAAATGGTCAGCTACATTTACAAATATGAGTTATTAGATTTATTTTTTCATCCATTTCATGTTGCTCTATATAAAGAACCAAACGTAAAAACAGGATTAATGATCAGAATATCCTATAATGGAGACATGAACCCTAAAGAGGGAGAGATAAAGGAAAACTAATGAGGTGAGAAGGGAAGCCAATCTTCTCCTTAGGCCATTGCAACATTGAAGGAAAAGACAAAAGTAAGAACACCTTACATATCCCAGGTGAACTCTTACAATACTATAACAAAATGGAAGATATCCAGGATCACTGGATATCAGATAGCCTTGAAAAGTAAATGAAGAAGCTAAACTTTACAAATTAAGCATTCAACTTTAACATGCTTTACGCCAGAGAGGTGGCATATATTTCAATGATGGTAATCCACCAAAGCTCCGAGACCTCTGAAGGTTATAGAATGCTGAGAAAGAAACATTGCCCTTTCCAGCTTTCTCCCAATATAATATATCTATCACATTAAATGACTTCTGATCTTCAAGCAAAATGTAATAGTAGACAAAACGGACAATGAATTTTGTTCAACAAGATATTATCCAAGTGAAATCATTTATGGGAAATTTGACTAAATTTGATAGTAACCAATGACCCTTGCAAAATAATTTGATCTTTACATATACTACTTGTTAAAGCAGAAACCAAGAATTTGTGTCTAGCATTTTCCTTACACCTTCTACTTATATTAAATAGATGCTTTCGATCCATTCTTCTGAAATACAATGAAATGTACGGTCATTGAATAGTCATCTTTCATGATTTGATAGCATGAGTGAAACTAATTGTGAAATTAAAATACAATACAGTTTTCATTATCCTTTCCATTGTAGAGAAAATGATAAACCTGTGCCTATTTTCAGTAATTTTTCTCCCTGATTAACCCTCTTCTCTTTACTACATCCAAACAGCGTTAAAAGCATATGGAAATGAGTTGTCCAGGGAATTACTTCTTTAAAGCTGTCACATACTCTATGTTTTTAACCAACCAATATGAGAAACATACAATTCCACAGAGGCCTTTAAAATTACCCAGTGAGTTCTCATCTCTCATTTTTCAGCCTTTTCCGGTAATTCAGGTAATTTTGTGATTTATAGTGAGAGATATCTCTAGTGAATGTTACAAAAAAGTAGTTAGAAACTTGCGAAATCAAGTAGAGTACACAGTAGGGCACCACTGCCATCCCAGTCCTAGGTCACCATTCAAGGTCTTCTCTACTAATTAGAAATAATAGAATTGATTTAGTTTGGGTTTTGCAGCAAATAAGAGTGATTCACATTTTAAGAATCATTGGAGAACTTTTTTAAGAATCATCCATCCCTCCTCTAATATAACCGGCGGACCGCACAGACAAGTACTAGGGTAGTGTTAAAGGCAATTACTGTATAATCATGACATTGAGAAAATTCCTGGAGACTAGTTGGTAACCCCTGTGACCTTTAACAAGCTTTAATGTTTCCCTTGACTAGGCAGGGAAATTGTCCCTGGAAATTCTGTCTAAAGAAAAAAAGTTGTATTCTTGGAGAAATTCCACTACATTTATTGTCTAAAATTAATGGTATAGTTTAAAGCAGATTTGTATTTCTCAGTGGAATAATTTGGGGACTATGTAACATTGTTACAACAATCTACACAGTTACTATGATCAAAATGTTCAAAACATGAGCTACAATTGCAAGAAAAAAAAGTGAACCCTTTGGAATTACCTGGATTTCTCCATTGATCATTCATAAAATGGGGCCAAATTGATATTTAAAGCGGTTGTCCGGCATAATAAAATAAAAAAAGAAAACAGAGGCCTCAGATCTTCTGCCCCACAACTCAGGGAGAGAATCCAGTGCTGTTGGCATAAGGGCTGTATAGGTTGGTTTGTTATTTTCTATGATGTTGAACCTTTTTTTTAATATGTTGGACAATGCATTTAAGTCAAAATTATGAAGATTGATTATCCATTCAGTCACATCCGACCTTCAGTCACTCTATGCATCAATGTTCTCCATGCATTTCTATCTTTCAACGTTTCATTCAGTTCGGCTATTGACATGTTCGTGGTGGCCTTGATTGTATCGAGCCATCTTGAGCTTTGTCGTCCTGATCATCTCTTCCCACTGACCTTGCCAACCATCAGTACTGTTTCCAGCAAGTTAGCGCGTATCACGTGTTCAAGCAAAGAGAGACGTTGTTTGATGATTTTGCCCTGAATTGATATTTTTGTTTGACGTGATCTAACACTACCTTGTTGGTTATCATGGTAGTCCAAGTTATCCATAGCATTCTCCTCTAGCACCAGAGTTCAAACACATCAATTTTCCTTCTGTCTGTTTTCCTGAGCATCCAACTTTCTCAACCATACGTCGTTATGGGAAAGTCAATTGCATTGACCAGTCTGGTTTTTGTTGCAATGCTAATATCCTTGCTCTTCCAGATCTTTTCCATTCCTTGCATTGCAATCCTATAAAGTGTAATCCGTCTATTGATCTGAGGTCCAGATTGCCCATTGCAATCGATTTTGGATCTAAGGAAGATGAAATCTTGGACTGACTTGACTTCTTCGTTGTTAATTTTTATGTTGACTGTACTATTGCTTACCACGGTCATGACTTTCGTTTTCTTGCTGTTGAGGTACAGTCCCATGCGTTCGCTTTCCTTTTGGACTCGTTGGATAAGGCATTCCAGTTCCCTTTCACTTTCTACAAGCAGGGTGGTGTCATCTGTATATCGAAGGTTGTTCACTTTTCTGCCCCTGATTTTGACTTTGATTTCTGATTCGTCCAGATTGCATCGCCTCATGATGGTTTCTGCGTACAGATTGATAAGGACTAGTGATAGAATGCAGGCTTGCCTTATGCCTTTTTCAATTCCGAACCGATCCGTGTTTCCATAAGCTGTCCTGACTGTTGCTCTTTGGCAAACACAATACAGCTAGTAATACACAAACAGTTGTAGCACTCATATATTTTACTGGGCACACTGAGTAAACATCCACAATGCGGGGAATAAAAGTAAGAACCCTTTTACACTGAATGATAATCATTCAGATTCTCGCTGAATTGCAGGAATCTGAATGAGAATCATTCAGTGTAAATAGCAGCAGCAACTGTTTCAGCTTCTGCAGGCATAAGAATCTACGATCAGCCTGTGTAAACAGGACGTAGTTCATCTATGAACGACTGCTTGTTGACTGTAAATGGAGGCAAGTGGCTGGAACGATCTTCGGCCCGCTCTGCCTGCATTCACTAAGCGATCTTCACTCTTGTGTGAAAGCACAGGAGCAAATATCACTGGGATGACTTTGTTCCTTCAGTACCCGACAGACATCCGATGTAACAGGATCCATAGTGAACCTCTGTGTTAATAACTTCTCCAGGAGCTAATGATGTATTTTTTAGCTTAATTCTTAGGCAATTTTGGTCACACACAAAAAAATACACAGAATGTTCTATTTTCCTGCATATTTGCATAAGGAAAAGCAACATTTTGAAGTCATAAAACTTATTGGCCATTTCAATGGTGGAGAGCATGGATACATATATTTTTGTGCATGCAAAAAGTACAGTAAAATATGCTGTTGCACACGGAAATATGCAATACCCTTTTCGCAAAAAAACATGGTGCAGATTTGCGCACAGATACGTATACACTACAGTGATTCCGGACTTAATGCGATGTGATATATTGGTGTGCTGTGCTATCAGTCTATTTGCACTTTGAAGTGTTTTGTTGTGTTAAAATACGAGATCAAAAGATTTGTAATTGGTTAAGATAAAATAACGTTGTGCCCTGTTATAACAATCAAGCTAAACTTTGCTGCAGCTGTATTTGGTAAAAAGGTGTTTCAATTAGGGACATGAGATTGGAAGTGTGGGTTTTACAGATGCTTTGCCCAATAAATAGAGGCACACAAAGCCTGGTTACTAACAAATTTCTTCTTCTTAAGAACGTTGTTACTGTAAACCATGCTTCCTTGCAAACAACTGTCAGAAGATCTCAGAAAATGTGTTATAAAGACACATGAAGATAGAAGGGACTAGAAAAGCATTGCTAAAGACCAGGGTGCACATCATTCCATGGTTAGATAAATTATGTACAGCTGAAGAAAATTCAGAACTATTGTTACTTCTCCCAGAAGTGGATGTCCTGTTAAGTCCAGGACAGCAAATGGGTATTCCTGATAGACGTAAAATAGATCTTATGGTTAATAGCAAAAGACCTACAGAAGACTCTGCAAACTGCAAAAATCTACATTTATGTATTGACAATTTGGAAAACACTTAACAAGAATACAGTTCATGGAAGAACACTACAAAGGAAACTCCTTCTCTCAAAATAAAAGCAACACATTGTTGCCCATCTCAAATTTTGAGATCACCTGGATGTTCCACAATGCTCCAAAAAGAGGTGTCTAAAAGAAACACTACATAATACTAAAACCTCAACTGTGAAGCATAATGAAGGCAACATCATGGTTTGGGGCTTTGCAGCCTCATGGTCTGGAGGCATTGTGCTCATTAAGGATACCATGAATTTTAAGATGCATCAAGTACTTTCCATAGAATGTAAGAGTGGTGAAACAAGACTTGGACCCAAAGCACACAAGTGAATTAACTTGTTTAAAAAACAGAAGGTTTGTATTTTGAAATGGTCAAAGTCCTGACCTTAACTCTCGTAATGCTGTGGAATGACCGGAAGAGAGCTTTGTATGCTAGAAGTATTGATGAACTGAAGCACATTTGCAGAGAAGAAGGTCGCAGAATTCCATTTTAGTACTGTCCAAAATAGCTTTTGGAGAAGTTATTAACTTACTTTTACTCCCTGCACTGTGGATGTTTGCTCAATGTGCTCAATAAAAGACATGAATGGTACAACTTTTTGTGTGTTATTAGATTCATTAGATTAAGTTTGTATATAATTGTGGTTTAGATAACAATTATACCATATTTTACTAATAATTAGAGATGAGCGAGCACCAAAATGCTCGAGTGCTCGTTACTCGAGTCGAACTTTCAGTGATGCTCGAGAGTTCGTTTCGAGTAACGAACCCCATTGAAGTCAATGGGCGACTCGAGCATTTTTGTATATGACTGGTGCTCCGCTAAGGTTTTCATTTGTGAAAATCTTAGCAAATCACCAAAGTCATGTAAAAAAACACAGAAATGGATCAGGCAGGCGAGGAGCAACATGCAGGGCTGCATTTCGGGCTCCGAGGTCTCACTATTAAGCCACAATAGTGGCAAGAGTGAGACCCCCCCCCCACTGTCAGCATAACGATCGTTCTCCTCTGCCACAGCTGTAACAGCTGTGGCAGAGAAGAACGATGTTAGCCCATTGAATTCAATGGAGCCGGCAATACAGCGCAGCTGTAACAGCTGTGGCAGAGAAGAACGATGTTAGCCCATTGAATTCAATGGAGCCGGCAATACAGCCGGCTCCATTGAAAGCAATGGGCTGCCAGCGAGCGCGGCATGAATTTTCGGGAAGGGCTTAAAAATATAAGCCCTTACCTGAAAATCATCCTAAAATGTGTAAAAATAAAAAAATTAAAATTATGTCAGCATTAAGATCGTTCTCCTCTGCCATAGCTGTAACAGCTGTGGCAGAGAAGAATGATGTTAGCCCATTGAATTCAATGGAGCCGGCAATACAGCCGGCTCCATTGAAAGCAATGGGCTGCCAGCGAGCGCGGGATGAATTTTCGGGAAGGGCTTAAAAATATAAGCCCTTACCTGAAAAAGAAAGATTTTAGTGTAAAAAAGAATAAAAATGCAGGCATTCTCTTCAATGGAGCCGCTGCTGCTGCTGCCGGCGACTCCATTCAAGACAATGGTCCGCTGGCACACCTGAATTCTTTTTCAGGGAAGGGCTTTACATATAAGCCATTCCCTGGAAATGAATTAAAAGTGATTTAAAAAACAAAAAAAATAGATACTCACCTCCCTTCAGCTGCCGGGGCACAGCCGCGTCTTCTCCTGCTGTCCCCTGCACTGTGGTGCTGAACTGCTGTCATTCAGCTGAGAGCTGCGCTAAGCCAATCAGAGGCAGCAGTCACTCACCCATTCATGAATTCATGAATGGGTGTGAGTGAGATCTGCCTCTGATTGGTCAGGCTGTGACCAATCAGAGGCTGCTCATTCAGCAGGCGGGGATTTTAAATCCCCGGCTGCTGAATACTACAGAGAGCAGTTCAGAGAACTGCCAGCTGGCCGCAGCTGAACTCCGTCTGCCGGGACCAGGTGAGTATATATATTTTTTTCATTTTTACACATTTCTGGATGAATTGCAGGGAAGGGCTTATATATTTAAGCTCTTCCCGAAAATTCATTGTGCGATCGCCGGCAGCCCATTGCTTTCAATGGAGCCGGCTGTATTGCCGGCTCCATTGAATTCAATGGTCAGTGCTCGTTTAATCGAGACGAGCACCGCGTGGTGCTCGTCTCGAGTAACGAGCATCTCGAGCACCCTAATACTCGAACGAGCATCAAGCTAATAATCAATGAAGAAATCCTGGTACTTTCAAAGGGTTCACTTACTTTTCTGGCAACTGTATATTTATATAAAATTATGTAGGAAGCAATATTAAATGTAAAATGAAAAGCGAATCTAAGTAAAGGGCATGTTGATTTCTGTCTAGATTATTAACAACATAATGTACTATGATTCAGGTCCTCAAAACAAGACACATCAGTCTGCAACCTAACAATGAACCACATGAATATACAGATTGCATATAGCCCTATATTTCCCCTAAGCAGTGAAAATGTATTATCATGTATTGATCATTTATATGAATGAGCAATCATATAATATGGACTCCCCAGAGCAGGCTCTACTCTTCCTTAGTGGCTCTCTACTTTAGTTAATAGGCGTGAGGATCCTCCTTCTATTAAGTACATGTGCCCCAATGTATCATATGGTATTAGAGAGACAACAACTTCAATAATTTATATGACAGATACTAGAATTCAAGTAAATCTAAATAAAACCCTAATCAATTATACTGTACTGCATGTACTTTATACCAGCAACATACATTTGGAACCTGCAGTACATATATAAAACGATGGCACCAGATATTATTAGTATTGATAAATAGTGTATTCGACATTTGGTATTGGCTATCATTAGACCCAGTAATGTAATCAGTTCTGTTTGGATATTTTAACTGAAACAGTAAATGGCGATATCATAAATCATAAATATCTTCTATATAGATAATTAGCCAGATTAGAGCATTGCCCTGTGTAACTCTACTCATATGATGCTTATTGATTAGAGGAAAATAATGCCCTCTAACAGTGCTAAGTCCTAATTCAATAGAATCAGTAAATAGATAAGCAGCTCAAAGTTCCAGTACAGAAATTTATTACAGTATGTGTGAAATAGCAGAGTCATCTTCCCATCAACTGCAGCCGCTTTCCAACATTACCGGAAGTAAACCTGATTTGGTATTTATGTACTTAAATTTTACATTTTCTGCATTCTGATCATCAAATGTTAAAGTTATTCTAAAAGGAAAATATGACTGAATATGTAAACCTTGGTGAAGATAAAATGCTAAATACTTGACTGTCTGTCTGATGTTGACGAAACCTAAACTTACATTAGACAAAGGAGCATCTACAAGAAAAGTGCTCTATATTAATAAGTGTCATTAGTAGCCAGAGAAGACCAACAGCATCTAAAAATGAGACACTATTATGGGGTCTTCAGGTTGCAGAAGAAACTACAAAGTTTGGTGATTACAAAGAGTTTTAACCCCCCTAACAACACATGATATGCAGGTACGGCCTGTGAATTTGGGGTTTGTATATAGGGGAATCGGGAGCTGATCCCACTCTATACAATGTGGGTGCCTTCTGGTTCTCACAGCTGACACCCACCAGAACAGCCGCAATCAGTGTCAACGCTGCTATTAACCCTGAAAATGCCACTGTCATTTAAATCTCCCGATTGGTTTTGCAGGGTCCTGAATGGCTTCCCCATGACAAGATTGCAAGATGCATTCGGTTGCCATGCAGCCAGGAGCTTTATGTTTACATAAATTTTATTACATTTCTTTAAAGTAAAGCATACAAAACTGTATGAACAATTAAGTCATATAACAATTAAGCCATAGAATACTGACAGGGACCAAAATAAAAATAGTCAGTAGTCTTGATATATAATAAGTTGCAAAATGTAAAGTTTCGCCCTAGTGCAATCTTTGTGCGTTATAACGGAATAGAAACTTGTGTAAAAATGTGCCCTCGCCCCCATAACGCCAAAAGCAAAGGCCCAATACCCCAGAAAACATACAAGACAATCTCTAGGGGGACTAAAGTACTAGCGCATTAAAAGTTTGCAGCCTGCTTCCATAATCGATACATAGATCAAGAGTTTAGAGGTTGGAGTGTCCATTTTATGACATTCCGAGACCAGCAGTTCCTCATCCAGATCTGCATCCCATTTATGCATGTAGCAAAGTTTAGCAAAAAGCAAAATAAAATTAAAGTAAAACTTGGTAATGATACTAGACCCATATGAAACTGTATTACAAATATGTTCAAGTACGGACATATCAGCTACGGTATGTCTATTTTCGGTTAAGGATAGGACATAGTGATTCATTTTAATAGTTTTGACTCTGGGATAGAGTGAACAGACCGCAAGTATTCAAATTGTCGAAAACCTAGCTGATCTACCATGTCAGCAATTCTAGTAAGACTGCTAGAATTCCATCACCCAAACCCTGAAATGTCCAGACCTGGGGGGATGGCAAGATTGTCAAACAAGCAAGACATAGTCAGGTTTTTGAAAACCAAGTTATATCTCTTTAACCTTCTATCCCACAAAGTCAAAGAAGAGGACAGGGTCCAGAGAAGCACACAAGATTCAATATTTAACTATTTAGGCCTATAGTACTGGGAAATATTATGGTTAATTGTGCCAGCTGGACCACGTGATAATATTTCAGAAGATTACAGACTTCCATTCTACCTACATTACAGGGCACATATAATATAGATTGCTAAATACGCAAAAATGACAGGGGTTTAAATTGAAGACATTTCCAAATTACAGTAGGGAGAAAAAGGGGTAGGGCACCAAATAAGTATAACATTTTTGGAAGCTTTTTCATTTTAACTAAATGGACACTGCCCAGCCAAGACAAATTATAGGAGTACCAAGTTGTAAGGTCCTGCCAAATGTCCAGATGAGTTTAAATAGGGGGCAGGGTCAGACCTCAAGCATGAAAAAAATTTTGCCTGTTCTAATTTGGTAATACGTAAAATCTCTAACCTAATACAATTCCTCCACATGCAGACGTTTACAGAAATAGAGGCCTGATGCAGTAGGTGGGATAAAGAGTTACATGCGAGCACCCAGTTCATGAAACATTACTAGAGCAGACTCTCAACACCGAGGATCCTTAGAAAAATTGGAGTCAGACTTCTGAGAAATACTGACTAAATTGTAGGCAGAGAATCGCAGGCCAAAGCTGTATGATGACTATGACTATGATGTACACTAGGTAAAACATGGAGTTTCCTTTGCAATTTAAATTTACATTGTGAACTAAGAAACTCTGAAATTGAAGGGTAAACAGCTAGACAGTCTATAAAAATTAGGATAGGTCCCCTTTAAGACAAAAGCACAAATAAGACTACAGAATGGGAGCCGTGAGACATCCGATAAATGCTCCATTGCCGATGTAAGGTCTGGAGTTAATGTTTTAAGGGGGACAAACTTCAGACAACAGGGAACCCAGAACAGGAGCAGGCAGTGTAGAAAGTGCAATAACAGTCTGCCTAACATGAATTAATGGGACATTTCTCCTCCAGATGTCTCCCCAGAGAATAAATGGTGGCAGTGATGAGCTCTGATCGGGTGTCCCTGGGTGTGGGAATGTTGGGTGAGCCTTGCTCTGTTGTGGATATAGTGTGTACTGCAGGCTGGAAGTCCGCCGCCAGGAGCCTTCTGAAGGTCCCCAGTGCTGCCATGCCTGATTGCCGATCAAGCAATGCCTGTGGTGTGGCTTGATAGACTGCTTGTCAAATTGCAGTATAATGTAATACTATGGTATTACATTTCACTGCAGAAGTGATTTAAAAAAAAAAAATCACAATTTCATGTTCCCCGTGGGGACTAAAAAAATGTAAAAATGAGTTAAAAAATTTTTGATAAATTTTAAAGAAAATTTAAAGGTATTAAAAGTTTTTTTAAATCCTCCTATTTTTTAAACCCTTCCCCTATTAAAAAAAATCAAAAGAAACCCTAAAGATGTTGACTTTTTTTTCCCCATTTCACTCCACTTAGAAATTTTGAAAAGGTTTTCCAGTATATCAGATAGCATACTAAATACTACAAGTGAAAACTACAACTTGTCCCACAAAAAGCAAACTATCAGACAGCTATGTCCATTGATAAATAAAAAGGTTAGGATTTTTTTGAAAGTGAATAGGAAACAATGAAATTTTAAAAAAGGGCTGCGTCCTTAAGGCTCTAAAATCACAGAGCTTTGCTGTTACTAATTGCAATTGAATAGTCTCTCAATGAGGGCAAACAGTGTATTGATTACAGTTTCTCTTAGTGGGCTCAGTTGATCAGTTACAGTAATAACCAGTTCAACACGCTCCAAGGCAACTCATTTTAACTGAATTTAGTGAGCTACCTTGAATTTGCACTTTCACAGTCTTCAGTCACAAACAGCAGTGTTCCTCAAAACTTTTTTGAGCGACATGGAGAGACAGACTAGATCCAATTCTGTACTTCAGGGACACCTCCGGTTAAGGGGAGACCTAAAGTTCAGCGGATCCAAGCATAGCCATAGCCACTGCAGTTCAAGATGACAGGGTAGCAAGTTACCACCCAGCAGGTGGTATCTGAGAATTAACAGCTCTAGCATGTGTTGTGGTGGACTCAACTCCACTCTCACAGACCAGGCTGGTTGATGTTGGCACCTCTTGATCAGTCCCGTGTGACCAGTCACTGTCACATCTGACACTTGTACACTCTAAGTACATCGCAACTCTCAGAATTGTGCAAAGCAGCCCCATATATAGTCTCTAACTCCATTCTGGTGCCACATTCCAGCATCCACCACCATGAGGGCTCAGTCACACGCGCGCATCAGCACCTGTACACCGGCGCCGATGCGCCCATGTGTGACAGTTAGAAGACGGCCGTACCTGAAGACGGCCATCTCTCTCCAGTGCTGATGAAAGAACACATGACCGGCAATGAAGCCAGTCACATGTTCTTCCTCCCGGTGCTGCAGAGAGACGTCCGTCTTCAGGTACGGACGTCTGCTGGCTGCAGTAACACTGGCGCCGATGCGCCCGTGTGACTGAACCCTGACCAGGAAATAGTATGACCCATGTGTCTGCCAATAAGCATAAACAAGCAGCATGACCAGCTATCAATTGCTAAAGGAGCACAACAACTGTAAGCAATAGTGGGTACAACATACAATGTCCATAAACAGCCCATCAAACTTTGCATAATCAGCCCCAGTTAACTCCACTAAAGTAATTATGGTAATAATGCATAGTTAGATAAATACTTGGTAAAATGATTCAGTTTATAGTTGCAGACGATTCCAATTAACTGTCTTGGGGGCCTCAGAACAGAGATTTCAATTTTGTGTTGGGACTCTTGTAAGAGATAGAGAGTAAACTCCAATTGCGAAGTTGAAGAGTGGCATGTGAGAAGCAGAAATCCACTTTCCATGTCTCTCAACATCCCATGGGACTACTGGTATGACTGAAGTAAGGAAAGCATACTCAAAGTGGCCTCCTTCTGCTACGATACACACATAAAGCCTTTGTTTGGACCTGTGTTCATTCCAAGGATTCTCAAGCCGGATCAGTACCTGAATTTCCTGCAGACAACAGTAGATGACTTCTTGAATGATCTGCTCTACCATAGTAGAAGGAGGCCACTTCAAGTAAGCTTTTGTTACTTCAGTCATAGTAGCAGTCCCACAAAGCTTAGAAAGATGCATAAAGTGGATTTCTGCTTCTTTACTACATACTACTCTTCAACTTTAACATAGTATTGAGATATAGCGTTGGATGAGTCTTTTGGATTATACCCTGTATAGGAGGACACTGACAAACATGGCAGCCTATTTTACTTTTCCATAAAGTATGGCACAGGCGCATAGCAGGAGTGTCAAGGTATTGTGCAGGACAGACCTACTTTAGACATCAAATTATTTCAATCATTAAGTGGTTAAAAAGTGAAACCAAAATCGTATATACATAAAACTAAGTACCGTAAGAATATATTATGTGTCACATCTGAAGTAATCGATAGTGCAGTCACTTTTTTCTTTTTACATCACAAAGTCATCTAACAAATATGGAAGTAATTGCTCTTTGCATCAGAACTGAAACCATATATTGCTTCCAGCATATAAAGGGAATTGATTGGCCAGGCTAAACCTTACTGCATAATTCTAGAAAAAAGTCCACATTCAGTTGGCTCTGACACTGGTGTATGTAGTGTCACTAATGTGATAACATTCATGCTGTTAAATTGAACAGCACATGCTGATCAATAGCTGTCACTGCCAGGCATAAGAAAATGTTCCTCATATTAAACTGCTAGAAGACCTTTCCCTCTGCTACTAAATCAGTTATATTATAACATGCGTTGGATGCCAATTCAATCTTCATCAGATTAAATCTTGTTAATGGACCTCCATATTGTAGGTTTTACTATCTGCAATATGCAGTATATCCACTATGAGTGGCAAATTAAATAGATCACATGCTTTGGGCTGTTCCCCAAATGTTCCTTTTCCCCATGACCCCCAAAGTCAATACTGCATTTCTGTGCTAACAGGTTTAATTCTGGTTAACCCCAGACTAGACCCGTGAATGAATTCAGATTACAGACCAGATTCATACTTACATTCCTCACTCTCAAAATTCTCTTGAGCTCTGGGTGCCTGAAGCTGAAAGAGTCAGTTAGCGAGGAAGATGTTACCAGCCATTAACTATTGGATTCATCAATGAAATAATGATTAATTAAAAAATAAATAAAAGGCACAGTAACACATCAGCTCAAGGCCACCATCAGGGCTTTCTGGGCCCCATACAGTTAGTAACTGAGCATGGGGGAAATACAAATTGGCAGAGGCTCTCTGTAGGAAGAAGGAGGCGGGGGGACAGAAAGTGGTAGAGGTTTTGTGAGAGAGGGGGCAGAAGGAGACAAAAAGTTTTAGAGGCGCGGAGGGGAAACAGTGGGCAGAGGTTATAATGTGGAAGGCGCTCTATGTGGTGAGAGGGGGCAGGAGAAACCAGTTCTTTATGGGAAATGGGTGAACAAAGTGGCAGGGTCTATATGGGGGGATGATACAGTAAGTAAGTAAAGGAAAAAAAAATACAGTAAGTAGGTGGCAGGGCTCTATGTGGTTTATTAGGTAGATGATAATTAGAAGATACTGTGCTGTGTGCTAGGATCTAGTATGTGGTCCCTGTTCGGTATAGAAGAACTCTACAGTTGTGTTGAAACTGTGAACCAGATGCTGTTGACAACTCTTTTATTCTTTTTGTGTGGCTATTTATCTACTGTAAGTGCCCATGAGTAGGTATAAAAACATGGCTTAAAAACATGCTAATTAGATTATATGTTCATCTGCTGACAGCCAACATGTAGACATGTTTTTATGAGTTGAGTTTTCCTGTGTAATAAAAACATTCATAATTAAAAATGCAGATGGACCACTTTATATAATTGAGGCCAAAGAAAAATTTAGTTTTGCATATACTGAGTACTTATAATATGGTGCAGTACAGTGATATTAATGAGGGCTGCAATGCCATACTTAGAAGCAGTCAAGGATTGCAAGGTCACTAGTAGTAACAGCCAGGAAAAGGACTTGGCATTTAAAATACATTATATTAGTCAACTGCCAAATGTACAATGTACTTTGCCAATTGTTAGGTGCACTTAAGATAGATGTTCACCTTTAAAGATCATCTGAGTGACTTTTCAGATGCATTACTTATCCTGTACTGATCATTCACATTTACATGCATATTGTTGCAGGGGTTCCTAGCTCATGTTCCTCACCATATATGAATACTCCGGTGTATATAAGGAACATGCTTCGATTATTTACTTTCTGAGTCGTTTCAGACAGTGCATAATAATCCGGTTTAGCAAAAAACTAAGGACCCTTTTACATTCCTGCTTCATGGGTATCTTATTCAGTATACATGCAGGCGTCTGCTGAACAACAAATGAGAATTTGTTAGATTCTTGTTCATTGTTTAGTTTCTGCATGCAGAAAACTGAACTCTGGATCAACTGTGTAAACAGGCAGTTCATTTATGAACGACTGCCTGTTTACTGTGAATGGAGGCAGGCCGCCAGAAAAATCCCTGGTCGCTCCACCTCCATTCACTAGTGAAGATTGTTCCTGTGTCAAAGCACAGGAACAATTATCGCTGGGATGATATGTTGGGCATCTGCACACGACAGGGCGCCCCATGTAAATTGGCCCTTACTCTTTACAAATTCAAGGAGCTCAGTGGCAAATAACAGACCTTTCACAATTGCAGAGCACTGCTATGGAGCCTGTGGTTGGAAGGGGTCGGACATCAAACTGTATTTCTGCCTCTCGAGTAATAGTACAGTATATGCCTGCAACCACCAATAAAGGTAACTCAATGCATAGAGATTTTTACAACATCCCTTGTGTTCAATAATAACTATATGAAATAAGCTTCCCCTAGAGTTGGTTGCAGGCAGCAAGACTTTATATTTTACTATGTGTTATAAAATTATGGAAGACGTACTCTGTAAAAAGACAAGAAGTAGTGTATTTGTTGGAACTCTCGGCGGGGGAAAGGGTCCATTCCAAGGATTTTTTTAATGGAGCTTTATAATTCCTATAAACACCCGTGGGTATCTACCAACAAGCTACAGAGTCCAGTAGTTACTAGCAGAAATCTTAATGAATCTGTGGGTTTCAATATAGACTAATAGTACAAAGATAACTAAAGCAAAGTGTGTTCAAAGTCACTGAAGTCACATACTTATGTAGAATAAATATAAAATAGTCAGAGCAACATTTTATCTTAGATTGCATTCACTGTTGTTAGCAAATATTTTCAAACACTTGTTAGTATTTTCAATATTGTCAATACTACCCTTGATATGTATGACATAAAAAATGTATTAGGGTAGTTTCACATCTACAATCGGGGTTCCGCTTTCCTGCTTCATTTGGGGAGCAGGAAAAGGGAATCCCCGCGGCCGAACGGTTCCCTCTCTGTACAGAGCTGAATATCGCGAATGGATTTCATTGACTATTATGGGGTCTATCCACTTTCCGCCAAGCTGCCCCACTTTTGCATGGAAGAAGTAGTCTGCATGCTCAGGATTTTGAGCCAGATCTGTGATGGAACCTCCGACCGGAGATTTCGACGCAGATGTGAAATTGGCCGTATTTATGTTGCCCATACTTATTATAATAGACTTTGACTTGCTGTGTATGCTATGTCAAATATAATATATACAATTGTATGTAGGAAACTGTTAATGTGTATATAGTTTGCTTCAGAGGTAAAACCATACTAGCCAATTGTTTAAAGCTTGTTATCTACAAGTGTTAGTTTATTCTGTAATTGTTTTGGTCCATATTGCATAGTGTTCTATGACACGTGAAGGACCACATAATCCGAGCTTGTTATTATAGAAAGATGCTGCATGGTTGGCTGATCATTGAGTAGATCTCTGTGTTAAGGACTTCATTATGATAAAGCTCCACTAAGCTCTGCTGATCCACTCCACCATATTCGGCTTTATTTAGATTTAAACCAGCTGATATAGATAATAAGGGTCCTTTTACATGGGACAATTGCCAGATTGTAAAGTGCCTGACAGTCATCCCAGTGAGAATCTCTCCTGTGCTTTCATAAAGGAGTGATTATCACTCAGTGAATGGAGGCAGAGCGGGCTGAAGATCTCTTCCAGCCACCCGCCTCCATTCACAGGAAAAAAGGCAGTCGTTCATAGTTGAATAACTGCTTGTTTGCACAAACTGATCATCATTTGATTTTTATGCCTGCTGAAACTGAATACCGAACAATAACTGAATGAATTACCTTCGTCATTCAGTCCTTGGCAGCATTTACACCGAACAATTATTGCTCAGATTTCCACAATTCAGCGAGAATCTGTATGATAATTGTTTTGTGTAAAAGGGTCCCAAGTGGGAGAACATGCACAAAAATGAGAGGGAACAGTTTTTCATGCATCTGCTATTTTCTATATTCAGTTACAATGCATTGCAAATTGGCATTCAACCTAAAATTGTGTATAGTTAGAAGGTCAAATACATCAATGTTGACTAAATAATTGTATTTGGCTACTTGTAGGGTTAGTACTAGCTGTTTTATTTATATAGCAGAAAATATTACTACATTGACATAGTAAAATGTATTGTTACCTCTGGCTAAAATAAATAAATGAAAAAAGTTAAAAAATATAAATCCTAGCTGCACCTCTGCATCCTTGTGTCCATTACCTGTATGCAGTCTTTCTCTTGTAAGGCCACCTGCACACAACCGGGTCAGATTCTTTATGCAGTAGCCCGCAGCGGAATCTGACCCTGTGCCCGGCCAGCGTCCGCACCTACCTCTTATTTCGGCCACCTCTTCTGTACTGTGAATGGTCCATACAGATCGCCATCAGACATGTGCAGTACAGTTTTTTCTTTTAGACCTCTGCTTTTCCCACAGAATCCGGGAATGTCAATTGTGGCAGGGTCATGGTCAGACAGGGTTCCACTGACTTCAATGTAAGCTGTCCACGCGGAATCTGCTCAAAAATAGATCATGCTGTGACTTTTTCTACGTGAGCGGAAAATCGCAATTAATTTCCGCTTGTGTGCAGGTTAAAACAATTTTCCATAGCATGCTATGAAAGGTATTTCTGCGGAACCTTGAGGTGAACGCTCACTCCGGATTACGCAATGCGAATTCAGTCGTGTCGACAGTAACTTGCTATCAGCCATACTTCGCATGTGGCTAATTTCTTTCTTCCTACTTATTAGTAAAACAGTAGACGCTCAAATCTTAAGAAATATATTGTGACATTCTTATTCTTACTTTCCTGTATAAAAATGTGGCAGAGCATATCTTTAGTGAATGAACAGAAGATATATTCTAGCAGACAGCTAGTGCATCTGTAGACAATATCGGCAGCCGTCATTAGAACTCCATTACAACTACATTTCATCTCTTTGTATTTCCTGTTGATACCATGTTGCCCTTTGCTGTTTGAAAGCTCTAATGGCCCTTGTGGAAATCCTCAATTTTGTCTAGCACAGTCTCAAGTACTTTCATCAAACGGAAAGGAATTCAACTGCACATCAATACTGCTGTCTTCTGCAATATTAACATTTTTCCCTAGGATTCCAGGAAGAAAGCACTCTAACTTCTATTTGTTCTCTTTAAATCACAGAGTAAAGAGACACAGTTAAAATCATATTGCAATCTTGCTATTGTTGCACGCTTCACTACCTCAGTGGCAGCTAGCCATTATCAGCCATCTGCTAGCTGCAGAGCATTTACATACTGAGTCCCTGAAGAGTTTTTTTACTAATGTTTTTAGGTTTTCTTTATGTTGAGTGTGAATAATTTATGTTCTCCTAGGACACATAAGGAGAAATGATTAAATGCGTCCAATTAACCCATTCTGTTTAACCGAGGTGGGCTGAAGTAGTTAATATGCAGGAACAAATCGATAAACTTTCCTTACCACCTTTTGTTAAGCAAAGTTATTTGTAACATTTTTGAATGCAAATGAGCATAAAAAGTAATGTTAGGCTAGCTTCACATGGGCGATCATGATATGGCCGCGAGAAAATTGCGTCAAAATCGCATATGTGCTTACGCGATGTCTGAGCGTCAGCGATGCTTTTTCTTGGAAATACATTGTGCAGCGCATTTTCTTGCGAGATAGGTGACAATAGGAGTTTCTAATATTAAAACCGAAAGACGGGCGATAAAAAAGCAAACATAGGGGAGTCAGTGAAAACATCGCAGATGTGAATGAAACTGCTGAAAAGCATGAATTTTATAAATTCAGCTTTTTCACTCGCTCTCCCATCACGTGAAAATCGCATGATTTTATCACTCCCGTGAAAACGGCATTAATAGACATTTTTAGTTTGTAGTAAGCCAAATAGAATTGACAGGATCAAGCGAACCTTCCCGGAAGCCACTGTAGCAGCATACATGCAAGGATTTGTCCAGTTAGCGTCTATGAATGTGATAGGAGGGTGCTAAAAGCAGACCCCACACTAAGCCGCTATAGAGTGTAGTTGCGCATGAACACTTTTTTTTTTTTTATTGGGTTTTCAAACTCTGTGCCATAGTGTAGGAGTTTAAAAAAAACTGCGGGAAGATAAGTCTTACCCTATCTTTCCCGCACATATTTAATACTACGTGCCGGAAACATAGGGCAAGTCCTATCTTTTCTCGCCCATACTATTTACGGTCAAGAATACCACTAGTGAAAATGAAACCATTGAAATTAATGGTTTCGTTTTGTCCCATTATGCGGCCGTGATTTCCATGACCATATAATGGGACTACAACACGATTGTCCGTCTAAGCCCTAAGAGCTAGAGTGGATCCTCTTCTGCAATGCCTAAATTCTCACCATGAAATACAACAAAGGCCCACTTGCTGTGGGGGAATGTGAAATGTATTATTGTGCTGCAGAAATAGTTGTTATTGATGGTGCAAGTGATAAATGTAGGTGCTACTTGTAGTGACATTTATATGAGGCAGTGCTAGGTTTTAGTCTTCGGTTGTATGGACTGTGTTCGACTCGTGTATTATGTGGGAAATTACAGGGCATACTTGTTGTACCAGGTTCTGTAATACATAGATTGGTAATAGCCCCAAATGACAGTATATACAGAGACTAAATATTACCATCTTATAGCTAATAAATAGCACCACCATACCATAATTAAATAGAGGAATACCAAACGTTTCACCTTACTGTAAGTGAATATTACTAATATACTAAGATCCCTGTGCACCTCCTATATACTATGTGTTCCTTTTCTTGATATACTATGATTAAAATTTGAACAAAAGACACATTAACATGGATTGAGATTTTAAAGAAAATCTGTGTTGCCACAGCAACCAATCACAGTGCAGCTTTAATTTTACCTCAGCAGTATAAGAAATACCAACCAATCACAGCACAGCTTTATTTTACCTCAGGTGTGTAAGAAATGGTTTCCTATTGATTATCGTATTTCCTATCCATTTTTGGCCTTCTTTTAACAGCACGTGCAAGCGCAAATCAGATCCAGTGCGTAGCACAAGCAGAGCTTGAGCTGCAAAAGTTACTACAACCCAAGAATCTGATGACCACGCTGACGCAAGCTGAAAGACAAGCCGCTCTTAGAGCAGTAGAGACCCCGGAGCAGTCTCAGGCCCATCTGACTTTAAATTATGTGCATCACGCATCTCTTAGTGCTACAGAGACATTAGAGCAATCTCCTTGTGATGGCCATGATGCTGGGCCTGTACACTGTCATCCTGCTGCTTGCATTACCTTCACCTAGTTCAGTACAGATGGCAGTTGATAGAGAAGCTATGGAAGGGTCATGATGTCTATTCACAGTCTCTCTCTAAACTGTGTAGTAAACCAGTAATTTCATTCACTTCACTGGGACTCAGCATGCAGTACCAACCCTTGGCACTGAACAATGTAGGGAGCTGTCTGCTTCCTGCATCATAACGGCTCTGTACATTAAAGGGGTTGTCCCGCGCCGAAACGTTTTTTTTTTTTTTTTTAACCCCCCCCCCCCCCCCCCCCGTTCGGCGCGAGACAACCCCGATGCAGGGGTTAAAAAAACAAACCGGGTAGTACTTACCCGAATCCCGGCGGTCCGGCGTCTTCATACTCACCTGCTGAAGATGGCCGCCAGGATCTTCACCCTCGGTGGACCGCAGGGCTTCTGTGCGGTCCATTGCCGATTCCAGCCTCCTGATTGGCTGGAATCGGCACGTGACGGGGCGGAGCTACATGGAGCCGGCATTCTGCACGAGCGGCCCCATTGAAGACAGCTGAAGACCCGGACTGCGCAAGCGCGGCTAATTTGGCCATTAGAGGCCGAAAATTAGTCGGCACCATGGAGACGAGGACGCCAGCAACGGAGCAGGTAAGTATAAAACTTTTGATAACTTCTGTATGGCTCATAATTAATGCACAATGTACATTACAAAGTGCATTAATATGGCCATACAGAAGTGTATAGACCCACTTGCTGCCGCGGGACAACCCCTTTAAGTCATCAGCCTGATGCAACACATGATCATTGGGAGTCCTAGGCTGTGGACCCCTCATTGATCTGTTATTGCTAAACTATCCTCAGGATAAGTCATCAATAGCTAGAAGTGGGAGAACTCCTTTAAGTTGTTCTCCTCTTTCGGGAGTTGGGTAATGCACACTGCCATAATATGTTAGCACAAGGCATTAAGTAGTTTCATTCTGAGAGTTAGATAAGACAGTCCTTTCAGACTGCCCCCAACAACAGCTCTTCATATGGGCAGTCAGGCCCTGGACTGAGCAGTCTTGTGGGTTAGAAAAAGTAGACCCGTGCATTCAGCTGACTACTGGGGCAGTATTACCCTAGGTTAGAAGTTGACAAAATAGGACAAGTGCTTTAAGAGCCTAGCATTTCTCAAGAAAGTACAACAGTATTAGCTCTTAAAGGGGAGGTTTATCAATGAAAAAATATTTCATACTTTGTACTTTGGATTTTTCCCCAATCTAAATGTGGTGTGACCCTAAGTATATGCATTATTTGACTATTACACTTAACAATCATTTCAGGCTATAAGAGCATCTAGCAGGTCCTTTCAATGTCCAGATTAGTTATCTGTATATTCCCATAGAACAGCAAAACATAAGGAAATGTATTCTTAAGGGAATGATCTATTTGTAAAGAAAGATAAGAAACTTTTAAGTATTGTGATAGTGTGGGGCAACACGTGGGTCGAATAGTAAGGGTGTAAGTAATAAACTGTAAACCTACATGGTGCAATACATGCAACTGACGTTTTTGGTGCCTTTACAAGCCTTATTTGTGTGCAAACATAAAACTAAGCAGCCCCCACAATATATAGTTTGTGTGCGAGTGCTTGTTCATCAATATTTTCCACCTGTGTTATCTCCTCCATATGGCATTCTTTCGTTCTGCGTGCGGCTGGGAACTGGTGTCTGTACCTGTCCTTGTAAGTATCTTTGCATCAGTAAGTATAGTCGTTTGTCCGTGATATGTGTATGAATTTCATACCTTTTTACAATGAGCAGTGAATGATCTAGTAGAAAATCTGATGCATGCGGAAAATACAGCATTCCATTGTGGTAATCCAAGCAGCTCTTGCTATGACCTTATCTTCTTCTTTCCTGGCACCTATGGAAACTCAAACTACATTAACAGAACTGTAGATAATGGGAACATTTTATATCCCTCTGTTGCTATTCTGCCTGTCACCATGATCACAACCTAATAAGACATCATTGTACAACTACTATATGTCATCCTCAAAAGAACATACTGTATGTGCTCTCCCATTCACTGATCCCCCTCAGTTCTCCTTCCAAAAAGAATATAACACTCGCAAATGATCTACGTGTGGAAGTCAGAAATATGCTGAAAATGTTGTCATGAGTATCAGTTACCTATTACCTATAAAAACAGCTGTGACAACCAAGCAATTGATTTCAGTGGTAAAATCTAGTATAAAGAAATTCGGAACAATACAAATAAAGTTGTGGCCAAAATTACTGTGCTTCTTTCTAAACTATAAGGCCGCCTTCACACGGGCGACAAAGTCACGCGATTTTGTAGCATTGCTACGATGCTACAAATCGCATGTATGAGAAGCCCATGGTTTCCTATGGGTTCCTTCACACATGCGATGTTTTGTAGCATGCTACAAAATGACACACAAACCTTGCAGGTCTGGCGATATGCCTGCAACACGCGAGGTTTTGTAGCCCATATTTCCCTATGGAGCCTTCCTCTCTGTTGCATTGCACGAAAATGCGGTTTGCATGCGATGCAACTTTGACACTAGCAGATGCTACAAAGTCGCGTGATTTTGTAGCATCACATGCGACTTTGTAGCGCTACAAAATCACGGTATTCCTACGAGAAAATTCAGCGATATCATACGGTGCAGCGATGCAATATTGCTGTGATTTTCTCGCAGCAATGTGGTGTCGCCCGTGTGAAGGAGGCCTAAGGGTACCTCTACACATTGCCGCTAAACGGGGGTAACCAAATATGCTTCACCTGTTCTTGCTGAGAGAAACCATGGCAGGTACAGGTGAGGCATGGCAATTAGCTCTAACTCAACATCTACAGGCACCCTATAGACAAAGCTGGACATAAGCTACTTGAGGCTGCATTCAGACAAACATATATCGGCTCGGTTTTCACGCCGAGCCGATATACGTTGTCCTCATCTGGAGGGAGGGGGGGGATGGAAAAGCCAGGAGCAGGAACTGAGCTCCCGCCCCCTCTCTGCCTCCTCTCCGCCCCTCTGCACTATTTGCAATGAAAGGAGGTGGGACGGGGGTGGGGCTAAGTGGGCCAAATTAGCCCCGCCCCTGTCCCGCCTTTCCCTATTGCAGAGGGGCAGAGAGGGGGCGGGAGCTCAGTGCCTGCTCCTGGCTCTTCCATCCTCCCTCCCCTGCAGATGAGGACGACGTATATCGGCTCGGCGTGAAAACCGAGCCGAGATACATTCGTCTGAATGCAGCCTGAGGCAGTAGAAGAGGAATGTTTTATTTATTTATTCCAGGAACTATTCTGATTGCTATTATGGAATCAGGAAGGAATTTTCCCCCAACTGGGTTAATTGGCTTCTGCCTCTTGGGGGTTTTTCCTTCCTCTGGATCACTTAGGGGGTTGGAATAGGCTGAACTAGATGGGCATTGTCTTCATTCAGCCTAACCTACTATGTTACTATGGTTCACCAAAATGGTGCAGTTATAACAAGCCAGCAAATGAAGCATGTTTTTTATATCAACATAAATTAAAAATAAAACTGCCACATATATATGAATGTTTAGGCTCAAACACAAGTCTGATCTTTGTCTCTTATATTCCTAATTATCAAGCAGCATATTGTAAGAGGTATACTCCAATGTAAGCATCTTTTCATATGACAATTAAATGCCCCAACAAGCAGGTCCTAGATCTGCACATCCTCTATAGACAAGAATCTTTGGGTCAGAGTATATGAATCAATCGCTTAGATAAAAGCAAGAACCAGGAGGTGCTGAATGAGAACTTCCCTTCAGATACCAACTGCCAGACTTCAACTGATATGACCTTCTAATTTATCTGACTTCCATGTGAGAAGAAACTTTCATAGGAATGTCCCTTTGTGTTGAGAAATGCACATATAGTTGTCTCTTAAAGGCAAGAAAGTATGTGTGAATATAAATGTTCCCATGGAGTGACATGAGAAGTCACCTTATGTGTACGTAGAAATTAATGAGATACGTTTCTTTGCCTGATTTACAAACACATTCTGTCTAATTCGTTTCATTGTCACTCATGCAAACCAAACACTTGCTGTATCTCAGTTACTTTATCAAACATCAATTACATTTACATTAACTGCACAGGAAATCAATATCTCATATTTGCAACTCCCACTGAAAAGAAGCAGCTTTCATTCATTCTGTTAGCTGTTTGTACCTGTGTCTTAGGCATATTATGTCTGTGTTTTGCGGAAGCACGCAACAATAAACCAAAGCAAACAAAACAAAAGCACTTCAATCTAATTGGCACAAAACAAACTAAGAACACTATTTTGATGTTATGCATGGAAGCTGTGCCTACTTTTGGAATGTACTGACTTCTTTCTTCAAGAGCTGAAATAGTTCTTTATCACATTACTAATTGGTGCAGTACAGAAATGGCCTTGGATTCCATCTCCTTTGTTTATTGGAATAAGATAGCATAAAGATTGTTATTGCGGTGCCAGGGCCATGTGTTTGAGTTTCCACAGCAAACTTGGCTGTTCCAGTTTGTATTATAAAGATATAAAATCATATGAGGTTCAGGCCAAGCACCGTGCTTTTGATTGCCATGTACCACTTTCTCAGACACATGAAAGTGCTGGAAATGTGCAAATGACTTCAGAATCACATCTTGCCCAACTCATTAATCAGTTGTAGAAGGATCCCACTTGGTGCTACTCTCATGAATACAGTTCCTGCTCCACTAGTGGGGGAGGCGGATGCACCATTTGAATGTTGTGCGGATATTAATAAAGCTCCCTCACAGTGTTTGCGTTTCATTCTATGTTTTGTAAAGATTCCTCTAGTCCTTGCAGTGTTTTCTTCCAGGTTGTTAACAATAATATTATTTCAGCGAGCTCACTAAGCACTCATGATTTGTATTGTGTACTTACTGATGTAGCAAAGTTTAAGTTGTGTGTGATAACTTTCTGAAACAAGTTCTCTTGTCTTAAGCCAAATATATATTTATTTTTAAAAAATTATTTTTTCTAAGACTTATCTTGCACTATTTCTTACTTTTATATCATTCGGCATATGCCTCAAAGTTGAATGTGATTGCCACATTCATGTAAATGCTACCCTTGTTCAGTTAAACCTCTAGTATCAAACTCCCATCGCCTCTTCACACATCTGTTCTGCTTTATAAACAAAGAGGACTGAAACGACGTTAAAAGTTAATGTTTTCCAACCTGAATGGTCACAAATTATACACTGTTAGACTTGGGACATAATACTTTGGAGGTCTGTGTTTCATAATTGCTATTGTCTCCTTTTGCCTTAGGAACTATCATACCACAGCAGAGTATTGTAGGTCTAGCCAAGCAAGGTCAAAGTTGCCATCCTTCAGTCTTTATTATCTGGTTTCTGTAGGTTGTATTGCCTTTATTAGGCTGCCTGTCCACGGGCAGGTTTTCATTGCGTTCCCTGCGACGATAATCCGGCCGGGGGGAATGCAGTGAAAGCTCTCCATAGCGTTGCTATGGAGAGCGCTTCCCCCCTGTCCACGAGTGGAGAATCATTGCGTTTCTCCGCTCGTGGGCGGCAATTCGCAGCATGCTGAGAATTTACCGCGATTCTCCATGGTCAGCCTATCTCTCAGATAGGCTGACGGCGGTGATCCGCCTGCCGGCTCCTGCTCCCAGGTGGCGGGATCTCCGCCTTGGGATACTGCAACGTCCATGGACAGGCAGCCTTAATCTGGCTTCTTATTTGCTTACACATGCCTAAGGGCCAATGTCCATGGACAGATTTCTGCTGCGTTTCCCGCAGCGGAAATTTGCCGTGGAATTCCGCAGCTATTAGGTTCTATTGCAAATAAATTATTTGCAAATAATTTATGAACAGTTTTGATACATGTTTCACCATAGGAACACAAATTACCATTATCAGTTACAACAAGGTTGACAGGATCATATCCAATAGTGCTGTATTTTAATTGGAATGCACTAGAGATGAGCGAACACCAAAATGTTCGGGTGTTCGTTATTCGGAACGAACTTCCCGTGATGCTCGAGGGTTCGTTTCGAACAACGAACCCCATTGAAGTCAATGGGCGACCAGAACATTTTTGTATTTCGCCGATGCTCGCTAAGGTTTTCATGTGTGAAAATCTGGGCAATTCAGGAAAGTGATGGGAATGACACAGTGACGGATAGGGCAGGCGAGGGGCTACATGTTGGGCTGCATCTCAAGTTCACAGGTCCTACTATTAAGCCACAATAGCGGCAAGAGTGGGCCCCCCCCCCCAACAACTTTTACTTCTGAAAAGCCCTCATTAGCATGGCATACCTTTGCTAAGCACCACACTACCTCCAACAAAGCACAATCACTGCCTGCATGACACACCACTGACACTTCTCCTGGGTTACATGCTGCCCAACCGCACCCCCTCCCCCCCACAGCGCACACCAAACTGTCCCTGCGCAGCCTTCAGCTGCCCTCATGCCACACCACCCTCATGTCTATTTAGAAGTGCGTCTGCCACGACGAGGGACCGCAGGCACACACTGCACAGGGTTGGCATGGCTAGGTAGCGACCCTCTTTAATAGGGGCGGGGCGATAGCCCACAATGCTGTACAGAAGCAATGAGAAATATAATCCTGTGCCACCGCCATCAGGAGCTGCACACCTGGGCATAGCAATGGGGAACCTATGTGCCACACACTATTCATTCTGTCAAGGTGTCTGCATGCCCCAGTCAGACTGGTAATATGCACCTTAACAGTAACCGCGTTGGTGGTAATGTGGTGGTGACTGCGGACCTAGTAGCACGGTTGTATTTTGTTGGTTTTCGGAATGTGGCCAGGATTAAGTAGGCCGTGGCGGGGGGATGGTGGGGGGGCTCTCTTGTAGTGTCGGTAAAGGTGAAATTCTTGGACTGCCACCAGACGAACCAATGCAAAGGCATTTGCCAACAATGTTTTCCCTGTTGGAGGAGGAGGGGGATGTTTTTGAGGCACTACGTGTCCTCTCCACGTGTCCGTGGTTATATGCACCTTAACAGTAACCGCGTTGGTGGTAATGTGGTGGTGACTGCGGACCTAGTAGCACGGTTGTATTTTGTTGGTTTTCGGAATGTGGCCAGGATTAAGTAGGCCGTGGCGGGGGGATGGTGGGGGGGCTCTCTTGTAGTGTCGGTAAAGGTGAAATTCTTGGACTGCCACCAGACGAACCAATGCAAAGGCATTTGCCAACAATGTTTTCCCTGTTGGAGGAGGAGGGGGATGTTTTTGAGGCACTACGTGTCCTCTCCACGTGTCCGTGGTTATATGCACCTTAACAGTAACCGCGTTGGTGGTAATGTGGTGGTGACTGCGGACCTAGTAGCACGGTTGTATTTTGTTGGTTTTCGGAATGTGGCCAGGATTAAGTAGGCCGTGGCGGGGGGATGGTGGGGGGGCTCTCTTGTAGTGTCGGTAAAGGTGAAATTCTTGGACTGCCACCAGACAAACCAATGCAAAGGCATTTGCCAACAATGTTTTCCCTGTTGGAGGAGGAGGGGGATGTTTTTGAGGCACTACGTGTCCTCTCCACGTGTCCGTGGTTATATGCACCTTAACAGTAACCGCGTTGGTGGTAATGTGGTGGTGACTGCGGACCTAGTAGCACGGTTGTATTTTGTTGGTTTTCGGAATGTGGCCAGGATTAAGTGGGCCGTGGCGGGGGGATGGTGGGGGGGCTCTCTTGTAGTGTCGGTAAAGGTGAAATTCTTGGACTGCCACCAGACGAACCAATGCAAAGGCATTTGCCAACAATGTTTTCCCTGTTGGAGGAGGAGGGGGATGTTTTTGAGGCACTACGTGTCCTCTCCACGTGTCCGTTCCATGTCAGCAATAGTAGCACTCAAGACAGGCCCCAGTAACAATTCTGAAGCAGCAGTATAGCGGGAGCGCAGTCTTCGTTCCATGTAAGCAATAGTAGCACTCAAGACAGGCCCCAGTAACAATTCTGAAGCAGCAGTATAGCGGGAGCGCAGTCTTCGTTCCATGTAAGCAATAGTAGCACTCAAGACAGGCCCCAGTAACAATTCTGAAGCAGCAGTATAGCGGGAGCGCAGTCTTCGTTCCATGTAAGCAATAGCAGCACTCAAGACAGGCCCCAGTAACAATTCCGAAGCAGCAGTATAGCGGGAGCGCAGTCTTCGTTCCATGTAAGCAATAGTAGCATTCAAGACAGGCCCCAGTAACAATTCTGAAGCAGCAGTATAGCGGGAGCGCAGTCTTCGTTCCATGTAAGCAATAGTAGCACTCAAGACAGGCCCCAGTAACAATTCTGAAGCAGCAGTATAGCGGGAGCGCAGTCTTAGTTCCATTTCAGTAGCCTTAGTATAGCCAAGGCACAAGTGACATTTATGTAGCTAAAGTGTAGGCCAACCCCACACACCTTTCTGTACCATGAGTGCAGGCGAAGAACATAGAAATTACTATGATTACACTGTAGGTGAGGGCCCCAAAAAATTGGTGTACCAACAGTACTAATGTACCTCAGTAAAAATTGGCCATGCCCAACCAAGATGGCAGGTGAATCGCTTTGGTTAATGTGGCTTAAGTGGTAACTAGGCCTGGAGGCAGCCCAGTGTAACGAAAAATTGGTTCAAGTTAAAGTTCCAACGCTTTTAAGCTAATTGAAACTTATAAAAATTGTTCTGAAAAATTATTTGAGTGAGCCTTGTGGCCCTAAGAAAAATTGCCCGTTCAGCGTGATTACGTGAGGTTTCAGGAGGAGGAGCAGGAGGAGGAGGAGGAGGAATATTAGACACAGATTGATGAAGCAGAAATGTCCCCGTTTTGGATGGTGAGAGAGAACGTAGCTTCCATCCGTGGGTGCAGCCTACGTATTGCTTACGTATCGCTGCTGTCCGCTGGTGGAGAACAGAAGTCTGGGGAAATCCAGCCTTTGTTCATCTTGATGAGTGTTAGCCTGTCGGCACTGTCGGTTGACAAGCGGCTACGCTTATCTGTGATGATTCCCCCAGCCGCACAAAACACCCTTTCCGACAAGACGCTAGCCGCAGGACAAGCAAGCACCTCAAGGGCATACAGGGCTAGTTCAGGCCACGTGTCCAGCTTCGACACCCAGTAGTTGTAGGGGGCAGAGGCGTCACCAAGGATGGTCGTGCGATCCGCTACGTACTCCCTCACCATCCTTTTACAGTGCTCCCGCCGACTCAGCCGTGACTGGGGAGCGGTGACACAGTCTTGGTGGGGAGCCATAAAGCTGGCCAGGCCCTTAAAGACTGTTGCACTGCCTGGGATGTACATGCTGCTCGATCTACGCACATCCCCTGCTACCTTGCCCTCGGTACTGCGCCTTCTGCCACTAGCGCTGTCGGCTGGGAATTTGACCATCAGCTTGTCCGCAAGGGTCCTGTGGTATAGCAACACTCTCGAACCCCTTTCCTCTTCGGGAATCAGAGTGGGCAGGTTCTCCTTATACCGTGGATCGAGCAGTGTGTACACCCAGTAATCCGTCGTGGCCAGAATGCGTGCAACGCGAGGGTCACGAGAAAGGCATCCTAACATGAAGTCAGCCATGTGTGCCAGGGTACCAGTACGCAACACATGGCTGTCCTCACTAGGAAGATCACTTTCAGGATCCTCCTCCTCCTCCTCCTCCTCCTCAGGCCATACACGCTGAAAGGATGACAGGCAATCAGCCGGTGTACCGTCAGCAGCGGCCCAAGCTGTCTCTTCCCCCTCCTCCTCATCCTCCTCATGCTCCTCCTCCTCCTCCTGTATGCGCTGAGAAATAGACAGGAGGGTGCCCTGACTATCCAGCGGCATACTGTCTTCCCCCGCCCCCGTTTCCGAGCGCAAAGCAGCTGCCTTTATGGTTTGCAGGGAATTTCTCAAGATGCATAGCAGAGGAATGGTGACGCTAATGATTGTAGCATCGCCGCTCACCACCTGGGTAGACTCCTCAAAATTACCAAGGACATGGCAGATGTCTGCCAACCAGGCCCACTCTTCTGAAAGGAATTGAGGAGGCTGACTCCCACTGCGCCGCCCATGTTGGAGTTGGTATTCGACTATAGCTCTACGTTGTTCATAGAGCCTGGCCAACATGTGGAGCGTAGAGTTCCACCGTGTGGGCACGTCGCACAGCAGTCGGTGCACTGGCAGCTTAAAGTGATGTTGCAGGGTGCGCAGGGTGGCAGCGTCCGTGTGGGACTTGCGGAAATGTGCGCAGAGCCGGCGCGCCTTTACGAGCAGGTCTGACAAGCGTGGGTAGCTTTTCAGAAAGCGCTGAACCACCAAATTAAAGACGTGGGCCAGGCATGGCACGTGCGTGAGGCTGCCAAGCTGCAGAGCCGCCACCAGGTTACGCCCGTTGTCACACACGACCATGCCCGGTTGGAGGCTCAGCGGCGTAAGCCAGCGGTCGGTCTGCTGTGTCAGACCCTGCAGCAGTTCGTGGGCCGTGTGCCTCTTATCGCCTAAGCTGAGTAGTTTCAGCACGGCCTGCTGACGCTTGCCCACCGCTGTGCTGCCACACCGCGCGACACCGACTGCTGGCGACATGCTGCTGCTAACACATCTTGATTGCGAGACAGAGGAGGAGGAGGAGGAGGAGGAGGGTGCTTTAGTGGAGGAAGCATACACCTCCGCAGATACCACCACCGAGCTGGGGCCCGCAATTCTGGGGGTGGGTAGGACGTGAGCGGTCCCAGGCTCTGACTCTGTCCCAGCCTCCACTAAATTCACCCAATGTGCCGTCAGGGAGATGTAGTGGCCCTGCCCGCCTGTGCTTGTCCACGTGTCCGTAGTTAAGTGGACCGTGGCAGTAACCGCGTTGGTGAGGGCGCGCACAATGTTGCGGGAGACGTGGTCATGCAGGGCTGGGACGGCACATCGGGAAAAGTAGTGGCGACTGGGAACTGAGTAGCGCGGGGCCGCCGCCTCCATGATACTTTTGAAGGACTCAGTTTCCACAACCCTATACGGCAGCATCTCAAGGCTGATGAATTTTGCTATGCGGACGGTTAACGTTTGAGCGTGCGGGTGCGTGGCGGCGTACTTGCGCTTGCGCTCGAACACTTGCGCAAGCGACGGCTGAACGGTGCGCTGAACTACACTGCTGGATGGGGCCGAGGACAGCGGAGATGAGGGTGTGGGTGCAGGCCATGAGGCGGTAGTGCCTGTGTCCTGAGAGGGGGGTTGCATCTCAGTGGCAGGTTGGGGCACAGGGGGAGAGGCAGGGGTGCAAACCGGAGGCGGTGAACGGCCTTCGTCCCACCTTGTGGGGTGCTTGGCCATCATATGTCTGCGCATGGTGGTGGTGGTGAGGCTGTTGGTGTTGGCTCCCCGGCTGAGCTTTGCGCAACAAAGGTTGCACAGCACTGTTCGTTGGTCGTCAGGCGTCTCTGTGAAAAACTGCCAGACCTTAGAGCACCTCGGCCTCTGCAGGGTGGCATGGCGCGAGGGGGCGCTTTGGGAAACACTTGGTGGATTATTCGGTCTGGCCCTGCCTCTACCCCTGGCCCTGGCCACCGCACTGCCTCTTGCAACCTGCCCTGCTGATGCCCTTGACTCCCCCTCTGAAGACCTGTCCTCCTGAGTAAGCGTTGCACACCAGGTGGGGTCAGTCACCTCATCGTCCTGCTGCTCTTCCTCCGAATCCTCTGTGCGCTGCTCCCTTGGACTTACTGCCCTTACTACTACCTCACTGCAAGACAACTGTGTCTGATCGTCATCATCCTCCTCACCCACAGAAAGTTGTTGAGACAGTTGGCGGAAGTCCCCAGCCTCTTCCCTCGGACCCCGGGAACTTTCGAATGGTTGGGCATCAGTGACGATAAACTCCTCTGGTGGGAGAGGAACCGCTGCTGCCCAATCTAAGCAGGGGCCCGAGAACAGTTCCTGGGAGTGTTCCCGCTCCTGAGCAGGTGTCATTGTAGTGGAGTGAGGAGGCTGGGAGGAAGGAGGAGCAGCAGACAGAGGATTCGGATTTGCAGCAGTGGACGGCGCAGAACTGCGTGTTGACGATAGGTTGCTCGAAGCACTTTCTGCCATCCAGGACAGGACCTGCTCACACTGCTCATTTTCTAATAACCGTCTCCCGCGTGGACCCATTAATTGGGCGATGAATGTGGGGACGCCAGAAACGTGCCTCTCTCCTAATCGCGCAGCAGTCGGCTGCGACACACCGGGATCAGGAGCTCGGCCTGTGCCCACACCCTGACTTGGCCCTCCGCGTCCTCGGCCGCGTCCACGTCCTCTAGGCCTACCCCTACCCCTCAGCATGCTGTATTACCAGTGATTTGATTTCACAGGCAGGAAATAAATTGGCGCAAGACTGCAGGCCAAATATAATTTTTTCCCTTTTTGGAAAACGAAAGGCCCCACTGCCTCTAGTGAATGAATAATCTAAGTTTAATAACTGTGCTGTGTCCCTGCTATTGTGTCACAGAACGTGAGGGTAGCAGAGTTATTATAACTCTTGGAGAGCAGGTATTTTTTTCCCAATTAAGGAAAGCAAATGGCGAAGCCAGCAGTAAAGCGTAGCTGGGTGCGTCTGATTTAGCAATGTTGTTCAAGCAGCTCACACGTGTCCACCGCCCTTAGGACGGACAGAGGCTGGACAAATAGATTTGTTTTCAGTTTTTTTCCACCAAAAGGCAGCACTGCGTATATTCAATGAACATGAGAAGTTTAATAACTGTGCTGTGTCCCTGCTTATGTGTCACAGAACGTGAGGGTAGCAGAGTTATTATAACTCTTGGAGAGCAGGTATTTTTTTCCCAATTAAGGAAAGCAAATGGCGAAGCCAGCAGTAAAGCGTAGCTGGGTGCGTCTGATTTAGCAATGTTGTTCAAGCAGCTCACACGTGTCCACCGCCCTTAGGACGGACAGAGGCTGGACAAATAGATTTGTTTTCAGTTTTTTTCCACCAAAAGGCAGCACTGCGTATATTCAATGAACATGAGAAGTTTAATAACTGTGCTGTGTCCCTGCTTATGTGTCACAGAACGTGAGGGTAGCAGAGTTATTATAACTCTTGGAGAGCAGGTATTTTTTTCCCAATTAAGGAAAGCAAATGGCGAAGCCAGCAGTAAAGCGTAGCTGGGTGCGTCTGATTTAGCAATGTTGTTCAAGCAGCTCACACGTGTCCACCGCCCTTAGGACGGACAGAGGCTGGACAAATAGATTTGTTTTCAGTTTTTTTCCACCAAAAGGCAGCACTGCGTATATTCAATGAACATGACAAGTTTAATAACTGTGCTGTGTCCCTGCTTATGTGTCACAGAACGTGAGGGTAGCAGAGTTATTATAACTCTTGGAGAGCAGGTATTTTTTTCCCAATTAAGGAAAGCAAATGGCGAAGCCAGCAGTAAAGCGTAGCTGGGTGCGTCTGATTTAGCAATGTTGTTCAAGCAGCTCACACGTGTCCACCGCCCTTAGGACGGACAGAGGCTGGACAAATAGATTTGTTTTCAGTTTTTTTCCACCAAAAGGCAGCACTGCGTATATTCAATGAACATGACAAGTTTAATAACTGTGCTGTGTCCCTGCTTATGTGTCACAGAACGTGAGGGTAGCAGAGTTATTATAACTCTTGGAGAGCAGGTATTTTTTTCCCAATTAAGGAAAGCAAATGGCGAAGCCAGCAGTAAAGCGTAGCTGGGTGCGTCTGATTTAGCAATGTTGTTCAAGCAGCTCACACGTGTCCACCGCCCTTAGGACGGACAGAGGCTGGACAAATAGATTTGTTTTCAGTTTTTTTCCACCAAAAGGCAGCACTGCGTATATTCAATGAACATGAGAAGTTTAATAACTGTGCTGTGTCCCTGCTTATGTGTCACAGAACGTGAGGGTAGCAGAGTTATTATAACTCTTGGAGAGCAGGTATTTTTTTCCCAATTAAGGAAAGCAAATGGCGAAGCCAGCAGTAAAGCGTAGCTGGGTGCGTCTGATTTAGCAATGTTGTTCAAGCAGCTCACACGTGTCCACCGCCCTTAGGACGGACAGAGGCTGGACAAATAGATTTGTTTTCAGTTTTTTTCCACCAAAAGGCAGCACTGCGTATATTCAATGAACATGAGAAGTTTAATAACTGTGCTGTGTCCCTGCTTATGTGTCACAGAACGTGAGGGTAGCAGAGTTATTATAACTCTTGGAGAGCAGGTATTTTTTTCCCAATTAAGGAAAGCAAATGGCGAAGCCAGCAGTAAAGCGTAGCTGGGTGCGTCTGATTTAGCAATGTTGTTCAAGCAGCTCACACGTGTCCACCGCCCGTAAGGACGGACAGAGGCTGGACAAATAGATTTGTTTTCAGTTTTTTTCCACCAAAAGGCAGCACTGCGTATATTCTATGAATAATAACTGTGTTGTGGCCCTGCCTATACAATTCTTTCCCTGCAGTATCAATGGAGGGTGCAATGGTCTGCAGAGGCGATTTTGAGAAGCAAAAAAAAATGCAGCACAGCTAACAGCAGCCTGGACAGTACTGCACACGGATAAATATGGCCCTAGAAAGGACCGTTGAGGTTCTTGAAGGCTACACTCACTCCTAACACTCTCCCTGCCTATGCAGCACTTCTGTCCCTAATGCCAGGTGCAACGGTCTGCAGAGGCGATTTTGAGAAAAAAAAATTTGCCACTGCTAACAGCAGCCAACACACAGCTATCAGTGGCCCTAATAAGGACCTTTGGGGGGTCTTGAAGCCTACACTAACTACCAATTCTTTCCCTACAGCAGCTCCGGTACAAACAGCACTGTCCCTCATCTAACTCACACCGCATCTGAGGCGAGCCGCGGGAGGGGCCGACTTTTATGTTCGGGTGACACCTGATCTCCCCAGCCACTCACAGCAGGGGGGTGGTATAGGGCTTGAACGTCACAGGGGGAAGTTGTAATGCCTTCCCTGTCTTTCAATTGGCCAGAAAAGCGCGCTAACGTCTCAGGGAAGGAAGTGAAAGTAACCAGAACACCGCATGGTGTTCGTTACGAATAACGAACATCCCGAACACCCTAATATTCGCACGAATATCAAGCTCGGACGAACGCGTTCGCTCATCTCTAGAATGCACCCATTATAATTCATAGACGCTTAGTATTAATTATTTGAGTGTTTATCTACCTTAACATGCTTTCAAAAAGTACTTCAGAGTGATTTACAATGTTATTGCTTTAATACAGATTTGTTTTAATGACAAGGGGTGACAGCGCTACTCGTTTCTATAAGCTGTGTCTTATATTGCAGGTTATCTCCATTCGCATGAATTTAGCTTCACTACAATACTAGATATTGCCTGTTGACATGCTTGTGCCGCTTTTAGAAAAAAAACATATTTTTCTAATCTTGGACAACGCCTTTAAAGTGTTCATAAACATAGGAAAATGCTTAATAAACAACAGTCAGTCTTGATTCCAAAATTAACATGTGTTGTCGGCTTAGCTGAATATGTTATTTTATTAGGAACAGTAGGAATACTTTTGGAATACCTTTGACACAATTTATGTCTTAGGGAAAGTAAAGAATTGAGAAGATAAAATACATTCCATATTGCCCTGTTTCTTCTGATGACAAGCAATGTCTAGATTCTCTTATGCCCAATAGATACTTTAAAGGGGTTGGTTTCTAGTGTTGGATAAATATGATAAACGTAGAGCCTTTTGCTGCAGAGAGTACCTTTTATCAGTTGACACATGAGAACTGCAGTGTAGTTATTCAAAGCTTTTTAATGGAAATGGACAGAAATCAATAGACAACTGTTGTGTTCATAGCATTTACTGATTTCAGTGAACAGTCTGCAGTCTTCTGCAGTCAAAAGTTTTAGTTGGAAGGAATTCCCTCTTTTATCCACCCATACCACATTACAGCTTGTAATAAGGAGCTGTCTGTTTCAGTAAACCCTTTTAAACACCATAACAGATCTTGGAGGCAACATACTAAAATATTGGTTGATTCTTAAACTGGATAGGATTAGTGAACCCCTTCTTCCAGAAAGGGCCTACAGTGGGTGTGAAGGGGGTGTGAGTCAGACCTGCCCCCTGATTGGCTCAGAGCTGAGTCTGACTCACACCCCCTTCACACCCACTGCCGGCCGCCGCGGCTGAACTCCGTCTGCCGGGACAAGGTAAGTATATATATATATATTTTTATTTTAACACATTTCTGGATGAATTGCAGGGAAGGGCTTCTATATTTAAGCCCTTCCCGACAATTCATCCCGCGCACGCCGGCAGCCCATTGCTTTCAGTGGAACCTGCTGTATTGCCGGCTCCATTGAATTCAATGGGATAACATCGTTCTTCTCTGCCACAGCTGTTACAGCTGTGGCAGAGGAGAACGATCTTTATGCTGACAGTGCGGGGGGGGGGGGGGGGGGCACTCTTGCTGCTATTGTGGCTTAATAGTGGGACCTGGGAACTTGAGATGCAGCCCAACATGTAGCCCCTCGCCTGCCCTATCCGTTGCTGTGTCGTTCCCATCACTTTCTTGAATTGCCCAGATTTTCACAAATGAAAACCTTAGCGAGCATCGGCGAAATACAAAAATGCTCGGGTCGCCCATTGACTTCAATGGGGTTCGTTACTCGAAACAAACCCTCGAGCATCGCGATAATTTCGTCCCGAGTAACGAGCACCCGAGCATTTTGGTGCTCGCTCATCTCTAATCAGCACATGTGAGAGGACCTTAAGACTCTTCCTTGTTCCTGACCCCTATCCATGTAGTGCTGCAGTATTAGTATTTTAAATTATTGTCATTATCATGATATCTGGCTCAGGGTAAATTATTTAGTCAGAAACCATCAACATTAACCTTCCTGAACCCAAAGTAAAGTTTTGCTTTACACAGAAATCAGAAAATCTCACATTTCTTCCTTCTATTAACAAGCATGATAAAACCGTACCCCCACCAGCAGCTTCAGATGAGCGTATGCACAAATATAATCGCCCCAGCGCATTTGCACAGTGAACGAGGCTTCTTTGCGTGCCTGCCTGCGTACTTTACTGTACGTGTTTGCACAGGCACAGCATGTTCACATAGGTGGGGGACAAACCTCCCAGTTGATTTAAATGGCTGTACAACCTAATAAGGTCTCGCTGTTTGCTTTTCCTGGTGGGTTTGCGCATGCTTTTGTGTGTCTCCCATAGACTTCTATTGGGCCCTTTGGGGTGCAAATATGCAGGAAAATAGAGCAGGTCTTATTTTTTGCATGCACACTAAATGTGCACAAAAAAAATTACTAATGTGACAGGAGTGGATTCTATTCTCTGTGAATTTGTGCGCGCTAATTCCACGTGCTAATGGGTAATGTATGGCAAAATATGCTCTTCTGAAGGAGCCTTTGTTCTTTTCTATTTTATACAGTTTCAATAAGAAATATCTACAACTATAAAATCTGTTGCACACATTTGAATGTATGTGAATGGAGTTTTTATGCTGCATAGTAACATCAAACTATTAACAACCACTTGTCTGTATGTATGTGTGTGAGTGATTGTTATGCTTCACCGCTGGTAACGTCATTGCTCCACCCCCTGGTGACGCCATTGAAGGTCCTACAACATATATAAAACACAGAGTCTGATCGACAGAAGAACAACACAGTTAGGGTTCTTGAAAAGGGGAGGATAAAAATAACAAAATGAGAATAGAACTAAGCTATTATTTTCTCAGAAGACACAACTCAGTGTTCCTAACAGATCACACTGACCTACCTTCACCACAGAGATCTGATGGGCTGAAGGACCTGTGGTGATGTCACTGCTGGGGGAGGAGCCCAGCTGTGTGGCTAATGTGTGGGAATCAAGCTGCTGTGTGTGTGTGATGTGTGGGGATCATAATGCATGAACCATGTAGCAGAGCTTTGTGGCGCATTGTGCCACCAGAAACACTGGGACTATAATGTCCTAATAATTATATGCGAGGCTGAAAAAAGACAAATGTCCATCCAGTTCAGCCTGTTTCCACCCCCCCCCCCTCACCCACTTGTTGATCCAGAAGAAGGCAAAAAGAAACTCCAGTGAGGCAGAAGCAAATTTACCTTATTCACGGGACAGAATTCCTTTCCGACTCCATAATGGCAGTCAAAATAATCCCTGGATCCACAATTGAAAGTTCCTACCTGACTACAAGTCCTGCATCAACAGCCTCACTGGTTATTTAATTTTTATACAGATAGTCCCCGACTTGCGAACATTCGAGTTACGAATTTCGCTAGATACGAACTATCTGTACAGCACAGTAGGATGTAATGCTATGGCATTACATCATACTGTGCAGGGACCGGAGAGGCTTGTATCAAGCCTGATAGAAGCCTGTCCGGTCACATCGCGGTTGCTGGGCAGCCGGGGACCTCCTGAAAGGCCCTAGGGCTGTCTATGCAGAGCGCCTAGCAAGCCGTGCGCTTGATAGGCACTCTGCATAGGCAGCCCTGGGGCCTTTCAGGAGGTCCCCGGCTGCCTAGCAACCACACAGCGTCCCGTGATCTCATCGTGGGACGCTGTACGGGCCCCCAGAACATCGGGTGCAGGCTGTTTCTTACAGCGGGCACCCGGCGGCAGCAGTTCCGACGAGCCGTGGCGCTTGTCGGAACTGTTAACACTTTAAATACCGCTGTCAGAGCGGTATTTAAAGTGTTAACAGTTCCGACAAGCGGCGTGGCTCGTCGGAACTGCTGCCGCCGGGTGCCCGCTGTAAGGACAGCCGGCACCCGACGTTATATGGAGCAGGATCCACCCGCGATCCCCTCCATACAACCATTTGTTCGACTTGCGAACAAAACGGACTTGCGAACGGGCTCCCGGAATGGAACCTGTTCGCAAGTCGGGGAGCACATGTATCCTGTAATATCATATTGCTCCAAAAAGATGCCTAGTCCCCTCTTAAACTCCTCCATGTATTTTGCCATCACCATGTCCTCAGGCAGAGAGTTCCACAGTCTCACTGCTCTTACAGTAAAGAACCCCCTTCTGTGTTGGTGATGAAACCTTCTTTTCTCTAGACACAGAGGACGCCCTCTTGTAGCATGTACATGTAATTCCTGTAAGTCCCATTTAGTGTCCCTCTAATAACCTTGAATAATTCATACACAAGCATTTTCACCAGAATCCTCAGTATGAGGGCTCAGTCACGCGGGCGCATCGGCACCTGTACACCGGCGCCGATGTGCTCGTGTGACTGACAGTTAGAAGACGGCCGTACCTGCAGATGACCGTCTCTCTCCAGCGCTAATGATAGAACACATGACCGGCAATGTAGCCGGTCACATGTTCTTCCTGCCAGCGCTGCAGAGAGACGGGCATGTTGGTGAATGCAAAATTTGCACACATAATACGCAGAGAATAAAACCCATTGATTTCAATGAGTTAATTCAAATTCCCTTTTTTTGCACAAAAAAAGAACATGCTCTATTTTGTTCACATTTGCGCACCAAAGGGCCCCATAGAGAAATATGGGGAGATGCGTAATATGCAAGGGGATGCACGAAAAACAGCACAAAACCATGGGAAAAAAACACATCTGGATCTCATTTGGCTAAGCAGCCTTTTAAATCAGGGTTGGGGTATGTTGCATGCACATATAAAAAGGCCATGAGTGTGCAAAAAACTACAGTACAATGCGCAGACAGTTGTGCAAATCAACCGTGTTCATAGCGCAAGGGGTGGACAGTAACAGGCCCATCAATTGGAATCAACTGAATTTCGCTACTCAGTCATGATATTTGACTTAGGTTGGCTTCACACAGGCATAGTTGAATGCATAAAATGTATACATGATGCAATACACAGAGTCTCAATGGGTTTGGTCCCATTTCCTTTTTAGCATGTGCATTTCTTGTGCGCACAAAAAAATTGGACCCACTTTATCTTTCTGCACAATTGTGCACCAAAGATTCCCATAGAAGTGCAATGGGGTGAGTAATACGCTGCGCAATTCTGTAAAAAAAGAACCTCTCTGGAATACTGCGTCCTATTGTGGGCACCCCAATTTAAACAAAACATAGACAAACCAGAACAAGTTCAGAGAAGAGTTTCCAGGATGATAAGCGGTCTGCAAATCATGTCCTATGAGGAACGGTTAAAGGATCAGGGAATGTTTAGCTTGCAAAAAAGAAGGCTGATAGGAGACTTAAGAGCTGTCTACAAATATCTGTAGCGCTGTCACAGTGCAGAGGGATCAGCCCTATTCTCATCAGCACAAGGAAAGACTAGAAGCAATGGGATGAAACTGAAAGGGAGAAGACACAAATTAGATGCTAGAAAAAACTTTCTGACAGTGAGGGTGATCAATGAGTGGAACAGGTTACCACGGGAGGTGGTGAGTTCACCTTCAATGAAAGTGTTCAAACAAAGGCTGGACAAATATCTATCTGGGATGATTTAGTGATCCTGCACTGAGCAGGTGGTTGGACCCGATGGATGTCTCTTCCATCTCTACCATTCTATGATTCTATGAACTAATTAGGCTAAACAGCCATTTAAATCAGCTGTGTTCATCGGCCACATACAAATGAACATGCCCTGTTTGTGCAAACAGTACAGTAAAATACTCCGATATACACACAAAAAAGCCTTGTATACAGCACAAATATTTTGTGCTGCGGCATTGAGGTGTACGCAAAACTGCATACGTCCATGTGAAGAGGGCCTGAGGTTTAGACTGGGTAATAAGAACATGCTTTACATCTGATGAGGTTGGTTATGTTTAAACAACCTTATATGCTCTTTAACAATGATCATCCTGATCCAATCCCAAGCTATTAACCCTTTCCAATCCACTGTCTGACGTCTGAAGACATTTTGATTTAAGGCTGTACAGCTTCGATGTTGGAAGACGTACGTCGGGGTTCTCTTACTGTATACTGCCAGCCTCTCTGCTGTCGGAGCCTATCCAACGTGTCACCTCATGCAATACTGGCTTTAGCCAGCATATAGCGCCGGCACAAAAACAGTAAGCCCCCCAGGCAAACCAGGATACAAATTGGATTGGAAAGGGTTAAAAAGTGAACCCCTTGAGATTTGTACAAATTGATTGTATTCAAAATTTAGGGGGCAAAATAGCAAATTAAATGCAAAGTGGTGCATGGAAGATAATTCAACATCCTGATATAAATAGGCCTACATGCTTTTTCTTCTACCACTCTTTGACCACTTTGCCTCACCTTACAAGGATGATTTTGGTGTCATTTGATTCCTTAGATCCTCACTACCAACGTAAAACCCAAAATTTGAGGTGGGCAGATTGAGTGACCCGTCAGGCCATGTCAAAGTTCCTATATTAAGTATAGCAGGGGGGGCCATTATAGAGATTCAAGCATTGCTACGCGATGTTCATAGTCTCGCGACATCTCTCTCCCTCACCTCAGAATATGAGGGAGAGACAGAAGTGCCAGTGAAAAGAACAAACGCACACACACCAGAGAGGGAGGGGAGAGAGGTGACATGAAAAGGGCAAGGTAGAGGAAGAGAAGGATCATGGAGAAAGAGAGGGGGGTAACGGTATAGAGAGGGGGGGAGAAGCAGTGTAGAGGGAAAGTGGGGGAGAGAAGCAGCATGGAGAGAAGGGGGGGAGCAACATGAGAGAGAGAGAGAAGGGGGGGGGAAGAAGTGCATAGAGAGAGGGGGGAAGAGTAGCAGTATGAAAAGAGAGAGGGGAGGGAGAAGAGGCATGGAGAGAGAGAGGAGAGACAAGCAGCATGGAGAGAGAGAGAGAGAGAGAGAAGCAGCATGGAGAGAGAGAGATTCACAACAACCATTTTGTCAAACCTTTTATGTTCATTGGGTCAGTCTAGTTGTACAAATTATGAAATTATGGGATCCACGGTTCATGTAGTGGAGGACCAGTCAATCCTTTTTTCTCTCTAGTTCTCTTTTTCATTTCTGCTGTACTTTCTGTTTAATATGCTGCATAAACGATTGTAAGTAATGTTGTTCCATGATATGACACTCAAGGTTAATTGTACAGTATTGATATCAATAAAGAAGCATTTGCTGAATAATTTGATGTAAAACATTATATTGTTTTATGTTATGGCTGGAATTAAATTGAATTACCATAGAAGATCTTTAGAGAATGTAAAAGTGTATGAGATGTCAGGGTCGGGGTTGCCAATCAGCCGTAAATTCCTGGACAGTCTGTAAAGATAGAACACCTTTTTCTTTGACCATAAAATATTTTGATGTGCCCTTGACTCCATTTTTTTAAACTGGAAAAGCTTGGGCAGATTATTGTGAATGTAATTATCATCACTTTACAGTTAAGAGTAAATGCTACTAATGCCTTCATATCGGTATCCTGGGATGTAGGCATATGTTACTTAATGCCTTTATCATTCAATATTGTTTTCAAATGTGTCGGTAAAAAATTTTGTCTGTCTATGATTTTTGGATAAATTGACTAGAAATAAACTGGGTCTGAATAGTTGAATTAGAATTAGACCTTACAATTTATTTAGTCAAAAATCACACTAGCAGCTCTTTGATCTACCACCATAGAAATGACAAAACATACGACAACCTAAATCCCCGTTCCACAATGAATTCTGCAGATTCCTAACTTTAGATGTCAAGAGAGTCTAATGCAGGAAAGTGAAAGGAATTGATAAGCAGACTTGAAGGGAGTTGATGGTTTGGTATATAAAATTGACTCACTGAGGCAGAGGAATCAACAATTGCAAAACTATTTCACTGGGTTGACCCAAAAAATTAACTTTTATTATGATGCTTAAAAACTAGACGCCTCAAAGAACAAAAATACGTACACACATGAGAGATGTTGGGAGGAACTCATAAAGTACCCAAACTCGTTTTCATCAATTGGCGGTTATATAGTTACTAATGTAGCACTCCAAAACGCTTGGAGTATCGGAGGGATGTTAGTACTGTCTCATTGACAAACTAGACTAACATAATGCCAATAGATATAGGTTTGTTTTAGTTCGATGCATGTTGACTATTGTTTCACGTAACCTGCTCGCAATCTATACCAGCAGTTAAGGAACAGGGATTAGGGGTAGTTGACGACCTATTGGGGTTTTACTACCTGTGGTTGGACAAATAATATCACTTGTCCGCACATTTTTGATTTTGTTTTGAGATTACGTTGGTACTAATTTTTAGGTCATCTCACTTATACATCTTTGACGGATCCTAAACCCCGTTCTGGGATTGGTTCTATTAGATCCAGGGTTCTTGATGAGTCACTAATATGACGCGTCAAACTAAAGCGAACCTATATCTATTGGTATTATGTTAGTCTAGTTTTCTCAATGAGACAGTACGAACATCCCACCGATACTCCAAGCTAAAGTTAGAAAAACTTTTTACGTTAAGGTTTCAGAATAAGGATTAAGAGGATATATATTGCTTTATTTAAGTATACAAATTTACATGTTTATAAAACAAAGTATAGATGAAAAGTCAACCATTAGTTAATACAATTAATTGTACTTTGTTATCATTAGTTCATTTTCCCCTTTATTTAACTCCTTAGGCTGCATGTCCCCGGGCGTGATTCCGCTGGCAATAAATCACTGGCGAATCACGCTGTCTGAAGCTTCCCATAGCATTGCTATGGAAAGCGCAGCTGCAGCATCCACGAGCGGAGAATCATAGCGATTCTCCGCTTGCAGGATTCAAATTGTAGCATGCAGTGATTTGCCGCGATGCTCCGTGGTAAGCTTACAGCAGATAGCACGCCCACTACCTTGGGGTCATATTTGACTCCGATCTCTCCTATACCCCCTACATCCAATCTCTTGCCCAAACATGTCAGCTGCACCTCAAGAATATCGCAAGAATCCGCTCTTCTCTCACCGCAGACACTCTAAAAATGCTTATTGTTGCCCTCATCCACTCTCGGCTTAATTATTGCAACTCGTTGCTGATCGGCCTCCCCTGCACCAGACTCTACCCTCTTCAATCCATCCTGAATGAGGCAGCCAGGCTCATCTTCCTGTCCAGCCGCTACTCGGACTCCTCTGCCCTGTGCCGGTCACTGCACTGGCTGCCCGTTAAATACAGAATTCAATTTAAACTCACTACATTCATCCACAAAGCCCTCCACAGTGCAGCGCCCCCCTACATTGCCTCCCTTATCTCAATCCACCAGCAAGCCCGGGCCCTCCACTCTGCTAATGAAACTAGACTGCGCGCCCCTCTAATTCGAACTTCTCATTCCCGCCTCCAAGACTTCTCCAGAGCTGCACTGGTCCTCTGGAATGCACTACGAAAGGATACGTGGGCAATCCAGGACTCGAAAAACTTCAGGCGTGCTCTAAAAACGCACCTCTTCAGGGAGGCATACCGCATTCCCTAAACAAACCCCTCTGTACACCGTCTGATAACATGCTCCCTGACCTACTGACTGTAGTACTTGCCAGCCACCATCACTCGTCACACTGCCAAATGTCTAACCATTGTTTAGATGTATAGCATCCCTCAATCTCCACCTCTCCATACCGTGCACATCTCTAGCCCCTTTACCTTCTGCATTACCCCATTACTTGTAGTATATAAGCTCATTGGAGCAGGGGCCCTCACCCCTATTGTTTCCATCAACTGATTACTATGTAACCGTGGTTCTGTAATTTTTGTACTTTTGTCTTTCTGTATTCTCCCTGTCTATGTAAGCGCTGCTGAATATGTTGGCACTATACGAATAAAGATTATTATTATTATCTGTCAGAAAAGCTCAGTGCGGAGAACAGTCAGCTGTCTCCTCCTACCCGATGGCAGCTCCCGCGGTGGAGATCTGCTGTGGGATATTGCTACACCCATGGACAGGCAGCCCTAGTAACAGCCAATACACCTTTTTACTGACCTCACTAATGGGCTTTTAACCTGCATATACATATTTGTAAGGCAATTACGTTGCCTACTACTGACAGCCAGGCTCCTGCTCTAACAGCCAGTTGTGAAGAAACCTCAGAGCCGGGCAGTTTAACCCCTTATATGCCATAGTTAATAGCAACTACAACATTTAAGCAGATGACATGGAGAGGGGGTTCCTTCTGTCACCCATCAGCACCTTGCAATGTGATCACAAGGTAACAATAGATTCCCTTGGCAGCTGGAAACCTGCCATGTAACTCTGCCTATTAGGCCCCACCTCTGTCAGAGTCTGATAGGCTGATGTCATAGACTTAGTAGAATGCACTACATAAGTAATACAATGTACTATTCTAGCAATCAAACTATCTCAACTTCAAGTCTTCCTTGACATTAAAAAGCAGTGTCAAAAAAGTTCAACAAAGTTTCATTTAAGATTTTTAAAAATCCAGTTAAAAAAATATACATTTTTCCTGACAAAAACCCCTTTTCTATGGATGAAAATTTAAATGTATTTTTAAAAACGCAGCACATAATAGGTATTATCACATTTGTAATGACCCAGACAATGAAAATATGTTATTTTTCTCACAGGGAAAATATTTTGTTATTTAACGCCAGAATTGCTATTTTTCTTTTGTTCTCCTCCCAAGTAATACAATAAAGCTCCATACAATGTAGTTCAAAATGGTACCTATAAAAAATACAACTCGTCCCGCAAAAAACAAGACCTCACAGAGCTCCATCACCGGACAAATAGCAATGCTATCGATCTTATAATGCGGCGATGCAGATTCAATTGTTTTTTTTTATGTGTTTTTTTATTGTGCAAAAGTAGTAAAGAGTTAAGGCCAATTTACATGCAAAACATTATTTTTTGCATAATTTGCTAATGGACACTGATGTGCATTGGCAGCTTTTGCCCTTCATTTGCATGTAAATAAGCCTCCTGTAGCTGTATGCAGGGAACAGCAGGTGGTCTGCTCTCTGCATTCAGCTCCTTTGTCCTGCCAAGGTCTTTCTGCTGAATACAATGTTATCAGCAGCTCCGTGGAGAATACAGCACCATGGACCGCAAACATAGAATGTGGTCTTTGCTATCTTCTCTCTAGCTAAAAGATGGATTTTATGCTCCCCTTAAAATAATAGTTTAGCCAAAGAGTGAAAGATGGGAGCATTTACACACAATTATTATAATTTTGAGTGATAATCATTGCATGTAAATGGGCCTTAAAGAAATCGACATAAACTTGGTATCGCAGTAATCCTGCTGATCCAGATAATTAAGTTATGTTATTTTACTGAATGGTGAAAGCCCTCATGTGGCTGTCAACAAGTTATGGCTCTTGCAATGCCACAATGGCAATCACTTGGTCCTTAAAGAAAAAAAATAGGCTTGTCACTAAGGGCACCTTCACACTAGTGATAAAATTGTGCAATTTTTTTGTGCAATGTAAGAGAGAGTGAAAATGCAGAATTATGAAACCAATGATTTTCAATTGTGTCCTTCACAATTGCAATGTTTTCACTCATGCGATGTTGCGAGTAAAAAAAATCGCAGCATGTCCTTTCTTTCTGCCTTTTCTGTTTTTTTATTTCCCATGTTACCCTATGAAGCCTTCTTTTTATCGTATCACAAAGCAAAAATTTGCGATTTTCGTGTGATGCGCAAAACATGCACAAGAATCGCAAGAGGCAGTGATGTCTTTGCGAGAAAAAGCAGCGCTGACGTTCAAAAATTGTGGGCAAAAAAGTTGTGATTTTGCTGCGATTTTGACGCACCAATATCATGATCGCCAGTGCGCAGTAGCGCAAAGGGTGTTAAAGATAATATAAGTAATCAACATCTTTCACTGTAACAGATGCATGCAGATATGGGAAATATCAAAATCAAGCTTTGGCTATACTATTTATACCATTTATGTACATGGCTGTATATAGCTTCTTTATCAAGACAGCGTGAAACAAAATGTTAACATCTGTTCGTGCCTACTATACTGCAATAGAAGATAAAAATAATGAGACATTTTGTGAGAAATGTACTAAAGCGGCTAATATTAAGCTTATTTATAGGATTTAAAGTAGTTTTAGTCAGCAAGACCAGTCACAATTGACATCAATATAGGTGATACAATAAACTGCCATAATAGCATAAGATAACTAGTGAGAAAGTAAAAAAAAAAAAGAGGAAAAGTTTTGGGAAAGGCGATTCACATAATTTGGAATCGTATCTGATCCTGTCCTTAGTACTATAAGTATATGATTATGCAGTCATAATATGGCCAATGGCCATGCACAGTACATGAGCTGTAAAGCCCATCCAACTCTCTGAAAAACTAAGTTCTTTAATTGCTTAAGAATTAAGATTTAATATATGAAAAATATTTCATTTAGAAAACTCACTGTAAAATACTATTAGGCCATGATCAGCTTCTGGCACAGAAAATGAGAAACCATACTACTAGAGATGAGTGAGTATACTAGAGTAGTGCCTTAGTCGAGTATCTGCCCGCTTGCTCTAAAGATTCGGCTGCCGGCGGGGAGCGGCAGGGGAGAGCAGGGAGGAACAGAGGGGAGATCTCTCTCTCCCTCTCTCCCCCCCCCTCCGCTCCCCCCTGATCACCGCCGCAACTCACCTGTCACCTGCGCCAGCAGCCGAATCTTTAGAGACGAGCGGACAGATACTCGACTAAGGCATTACTCGCTCGAGTAGTTAACCTTAGTGAGTATGCTCGCTCATCTCTACATACTACTGTTTACCGGGAAACAATCTGTTCACAGGACCTCCCAATAATGGGTCCAGTATTACTATCATTCCAAGGACAATCACAAGAAAAGGTATTATTTAAATAGACTCTACTTTGAGAATCATAGGGCACATGCCAGATGACTTATTGAGTTACTAAAGGTACATTTAGACACAACGATTCTCGCTCAAAATTCGCTCAAAGCTATCTTTTGAGTAATAACCGTTGCGTCTAAATGCACGGACATCGTGCAGTCTTTGTGCAAGATTCGTTCCTCGCTCAATTCTAGTTTTCTAGAATTGAGCGATGAACTCTTATCAGCAGTGCAGGCTGTTATCACAGTCAGCAGCACTGATAAGATTCTAACTGCTGGTGTCCCGCTGGTAGTTCACAGCGAGACAGGAGCTGTAAGCCTGGAGAACAATGCAGCTATTTACTTATGCAAAACAGCTGTATTGTTCCCCAAGGGATAGCTCCTTTGCCCCACTTCGCCTGATCGCTCAAAACTGTCACTTAAACTGTCATTTAAGCAATCATCTTTCAGTGTAAATGGGGTCTTAGTTATCTTCTCTTCACCTAATATTATATATATATATATATATATATATATATATATATATATGTGTGTGTGTGTGTTAACATAAGCTTATTAAACAAGACATTCTAACAATTCATAACGCCATGTGTATGTCAATGCCAGTATGATAGTGACCTTGATGTGTACCTCAGAAAGCTAACGGCAACTGCCTTAACAAACAGGGAGTTTTATAATTATCTGTAAATTAGAATACAGTTTGAATGTTTCTTTAAAGGTGACTAAGAAAATAGATCTCAAATCCTTGAAACGTTTGCAACGACATGCTCTGTTTTCCTGAAAACCACATTAGCGTGTTTTGATTAAGGGTAATTAGAGGCATATTCTCGATACATTGCAGAATTTGTTTTGTAACTCCCAGCAAAGACATTACATTGAATTTAATTAGTTTACAGTGTGTTATTAATGACTTTAATTGGCTGTTAGATCGCACAGCATAAATTGTCTGATCATGCTCCCTGACTCTTTCTAATCATCTTCAGAATGGATGGCAGCATAATTGAAGAAAAGATACTATGCTAGAAGGTGTTGTATAACACCCGAGTGATACCTAGCTCTTCTCTGGTAAATAATTGACCCACACTGCACTACTTTGTGTGCCATCTTCAAACTAAAGTAGAAATGGTCATGTCGCTTTTTATATACGTATCCATATGGCTGTAATGGAGAAATTATTGTCCATAAAGTGGTTTACGTCTGTTGGGACATTCATGCCTATGATTCCGGCTACTTACTTAATACAGATGGAATGTGACAGAGCGTGAAAGGTTGGTAGCTCAGAAGGAAAAACAAATTTTACCCGAGGAGAGTATACATTTGAGCCTGAATGCACACGTGGATTGATTTTGGCAGTTTTTTTTTATTTTTTATATTCATTTATAGAATGAGGAATGATACAATTCACTAATATACAGTACATGTATTTAAAACTCTGCTTTTATATCTTTGTCCAGTGGACAATTGTCATTGCACAGTCAAATGCCATAGACTAACTGAATAAGGGAACATTGCTCTATTTGCCACCAATGATATAACCCCCAGTTGAATCCCAGACATAGTGAAAAACACTAAGTCTAAATATGGTATCCCTAATGTGAACCTCTCGCCCATCATGTGTCCCCTTTAACATTATGATTAGGAGCAGCTGGAGGGCTTAATGAGTCGACCAGAGTCTGGTGGACAGAGGTGGTTCACTGGTCCTACATCATGCAATTTGCAGAGTAGTGGAGCCTGCGTGATGCTTTACATACATACAGTAATGCAGATTACTTCTCCCTCCTTTTACTGTTCTCATTCTCTGCCATCTAGGTGTCTTTGAAGTCACTCTGCCAAAGTGAGTACTTTCCCTGACCTGTGCCAGGGTTCAATGGCAGTTTAAGTCCCACAAGTAACTTCTCGTTGAGATCATTGTTTACGGCAAGCTTCTTTCCTAAAACTCCATGTATAATCTTTTTTTACGCCTTTCTACACTTTTTTTTATTCTGTGCCATATTTATTCTAAATTTTGGTCACTATCACAAGCACACAATGCCCAAAAGAATCAACATTTACTATAGGATCAGTCAAACCTTTGGCAGCTTTCCACAATTCATAAATAACCAAAATGATATGTAGATTGAACTATTGTGTGTGGTAAACAAATACATAATCCTTTGCAAGTAAACAGGATTAGGCAGGTTCTTAGGCATAGTACTCCTCTGTGTATATAAGAGGATGTGCACAGATAGCTGGCAACTCTTTGTTCTTTAATAAAATGGATGTGTTCACATTAGCCAAGTTGAAGCCTTCTTCAGGCATAGTTGAGTCCATGATTCAAAGAAAATCTATTAATTAATTTGGATTATAATAACAACTGCTGTTCTTTAGAACATGTCTAGTTAGAAACTTAATAGCTGGGTTCAACCATAAGGCTGAGGTTCTGTTTAAATACAGTATATCCATATCCATATTTTGTTCTTTTTCTATACTTGCAATCTTATAAATAAATGTAGTATCAATGGGATCTTTTATGGCATTTTTTATCAAGAGAGTAATCATGTTCACATTTAAATCAATGGGATGACAGATGTAAATGATGGATAACATAAGTTACGATAAAATAGCAAAAGAATACAATGATGGAAAGCAAAATGGAAAGATTATCAATATAACCACACTCAAGTAAACTCTTCCTCAGTATCACATACACTGTAACTTTAGGTTTATGGTTTACCTTTGATATGCCAGCAGTGAACTCTATGATTTAAAACTGCCTGCTTACCAACAAACATATTCTTCTTATTGTATATATGCCGTTCAGTTAATGTATGTTCCTTAACCCCTTCCCTCCATTTGACGTAAGGGTACGTCCTGGCAGCAGGGTACTTCGCGCAACTGGATGTAACCTTACATCATATGGATAGCGCAAGATCATAAGAGATCTCACGCTATCCGTCAGCGGGAGCTGGCTGTCACTGATAGCCAGCCTCCCGCTGCAACAGGTGGGGTGCATTTATGTATATCGCAGCATGGGAAGGGTTCACAGAGGGAGCGCGCTCCCTTTGTGATGTTATCAGGCTCTCGCTATTGAATGACAGCTGAGAGCTGCCTCTGATAGGTCCCTGCGCTCAGCCAATCAGAGGCAGCACTCACTCACCCATTCATGAATTCATGAATGGGTGAGTGAGAGCTGCCTCTGATTGGTGAGGGCTGTGACCAATCAGAGGCAGCCCATTCAGCAGGTGGGGATTTTAAATCCCCGGCTGCTGAATACTACACAGAGCAGTTCAGGAGAACTGCTGGACGGACACGGCTGAACTCCGGCTGCTGGGAAAAGGTGAGTATACATTTTTTTTTATTTTTACACATTTTAGGATGATTTTCAGGGAAAGGCTTATATTTTTAAGCCCTTCCTGAAAATTCATCCCGTGCTCACCGTCAGCCCATTGAATTGCCGCTTGCTGTATTGCCGGCTCCATTGAATTTAATGGGTGAACATCGTTCTCCTCTGCCACAGCTGTGGCAGAGGATAGCGGGCAGTGTGGGGCAGTTTTACTAAAAACACTGCTAGGTGCAGCTTTTTCAGCGAATCGTCCGCCCCGGTCATGCGATTTGCAGATGCGCATCCGTTATGCGATCCGCAAATCGCGGGAAAAAACGCCCGTGTGACCGAGGCCTAATAAGCGATAAGGCATTGCAGAAGAGAAGTCCTGCAATGCCTTATCATAGCGATCATAGGTGCTATGCTGTAAGTCCCCAAGAGGGACACAAATGGTGTAAAAAAAGATAAAAGTAATGTACAAATAAGAAAAATTTTAAATTTTTGGGTTTTTTCCCATATTAGCATTAAAAAAAAAATACATATTTGGTATCATTGTGTCCGTAACAACATGTACAATAAGCTGAACATACTTTCCATCCTGCATGGCAAAAAGCGTAAAAGAAATGCTAAAAAACTGAAGCAAAATGCAAATCTTCAGCATTTTGCCTCCCAAAAAACACAATAAAAGTGATCAAGCCGTATATTCCCCAAAATGGTACCAATAAAAATTACAGCTCGCCTCGCAAAAAATAAGCCCTCACAGAGCTCTGCCCATGGAAAAATAAAAAGGGTTTTTATTGCAGAAAAGTGAAAAAGACTTTTGGTATCGTTGTATTCGTACCAGCCCACAGAAAAAAATGTATTGCGTCATTTATGCTGCATAATTAACACTTAAAAAAAAAAAAATAAATAAATCTATGGCAGAATTGATGCGTTTTCACTCCCTGGGATCATAAAAAAAATAATAAAAGTTTTACAATATAATCTATGTACCCAAAAATGTTACCAATAAAAACTACAGTTCGCCCCGTGAGGCCATGTCCTCACGGGGGTAAAAAGGTAAGTACTAGAGATGAGCGAGCATACTCGTCCGAGCTTGATGCTCGTTCGAGTATTAGGGTGCTCGAGATGCTCGTTACTCGAGACGAGCACCACGCGGTACTCGTCTCGATTAAACGAGCACTGACCATTGAATTCAATGGAGCCGGCAATACAGCTGGCTCCATTGAAAGCAATGGCCTGCCGGCGAGCGCGGGATGAATTGTCGGGAAGGGCTTAAATATATAAGCCCTTCCCTGCAATTCATCCAGAAATGTGTAAAAAAAAAATATATATACTCACCTTCTCCCGGCAGAACGATGTTAGCCCATTGAATTCAATGGAGCCGGCAATACAGCTGGCTCCATTAAAAGCAATGGGCTGCCGGCGATCGTGGGATGAATTGTCGGGAAGGGGTTAAATATATAAGCCCTTCCCTGCAATTCATCCAGAAATGTGTAAAAAAAAAAATATATATATACTCACCTGGTCCCGGCAGACGGGGTTCAGCGCGGCCAGCAGCAGTCCTCCTGAACTGCTCTGAACAGCTGTGAGTAGTATTCAGCAGCCAGGGATTTAAAATCCCCGCCTGCTGAATGAGGTGCCTCTGATTGCTCACAGCCTGACCAATCAGAGGCAGATTCCACTCACACACCCATTCATGAATTTATGAATGGGTGTGTGACTGCTGCCTCTGATTGGCTCAGCGGGACCATATATAAAACATAGGGGTAAATATATTAAGACTAGCATTTGAAATGCTAGTCTTAATATTGTTCTCGCCAGCTCACAATGCACCTAATATATGAAGAAGTCTATGAGTCTTCATATATTAGGCTCATCTCGATTCCATTGTGCGCCTACACAGAAATGTATGCCAGATCCAATCAAAAGTACATTTCTGGTATAGGTTACTCCAGTTTCTGGTATTAATTATATATAAATGTGTCAGTTTGGGGCTACCATGCCACCTCCCGAAAAGCCATGTCCCGTTTTCTAGAAAGTGTCATAAGTTGGAGGAGCAGTCAAGAAGTTGCACAATTTTTGCATAAGTGTAGCTTGTGCCAAATTTTGTGACTTTTTTTTTACTCCAGAAACCGATGTAAAATGCTTTGCAAATCCCCCCCCTAGTATTAAGAAGCAAAAAGTATAAGATGACACAAACCAGTCTAGCAGGTGCCCTTTCTGTAGAGCCATCTATTAGATATGGTGTGAAAGTGCACGGTAAACATTCGGTGTAAACATAAGCAAATGACCAAAAGACGAATGATAGTCACTTTTCGGATGTGGTTCATTTCATGCAGGCATAAAAATCATCATTAGCTCATTGACTTATCATAAGGTTTAACCCCTTCCCGCTTCCTGCTCCAGGGCATAAGTTTACGTCCTGGGAGCGGGGTACTTCCGCAACAGGGTGTAAACGTACGTCCTGGGGATAGTGCGAGATCACATATGATCAGTAGCCCTGCCATGCCTTATCACTGCGATCATCAGGGCTGTGGTGAAAGTCCACCAGAGGGACACAAATGTTGTAAAAAAAAAAGATTATAAAATGAATAAAAAAATGTAAAAAAAAGTTTAAAAAAACTTTTTTATGCTTTTTCTCAGATTAGCATAAAAAAAGATAAGGAAAAATCAAAACCCCACATATTTCGTATTGTCGCGTCTGTAACAACGCGTACAATAAGCTGCACATGCTTTTGACTGTGCACGGAAAAAGCTTTAAAAAAAACGCTAAAAACCTGAGGCAAAATGCAAATTTTTAGCATTTTGCCTCACTTAAAACACAATAAAAGTGATCAAAGAAGCCGTATGTACCCCAAAATGGTACCAATAAAAACTAGAGCTTGTCTCGTAAAAAAAAAAGCCATCATAGAGCTCCATGTATCAAAAAATAAAAAAGTTACAGGTCTTTTAATGCAGCGATTTAGAAAACAAAAAATTCCAAAAAAAGGGGTTTTATTGCAGAAAAGTAGAAAAACCTAAAAAAAATGTAAGAATTTTGGTATCGTTGTAACCGTACCGGCCCGCAGAAAAAATGGATTGTGTTATTTATGCTGCATGATTAACGCTGTAAAAAAAAAAAATCTATGGCAGAATTGATGCGTTTTCTCTCCCTGCTATCATAAGAAAAATAAAAGTTTTACAATATAGTCTATGTACCCAAAAATAACGCCGATAAAAACTACAGTTCGCCATGCAAAAAACAAGCCCTCATACGGCCGCGTCGACAAAAAATAAAAAAGTTATGACTTTTGATAAATGGAGAAGAAAATCCGCCAAAAATCGTTGCGTCCTTAAGCCCAAAATAGGCCATGTCATTGAGGGGTTAAACAGCAATCATTCAGTCCCTCTCATTCACTTTTATAGCAAATGTGAAAGACTGAACAATATTGAACACTTCTCGTTTGAACGAGCCAACAATGTGTCTGCCTGTCTAAACTGTCTGCGCGAGAATGAATGAGCTAACTCTGAAGAAAGCCCTGCTTGCAGTCTGTAAAGTAGAGAACATGATGCATCTGATGCAATAATGCTACAGGGTGATGATAATAGTTTTCCATACACAACCCTATCAGCCTTTTATTGACTTAAAGTGTGCACACATTGCATTATGTCAGCTCAGCTATAGGTCTGTATACTTTCTCCAACCTGTTCTGGAACTAGCAGAGCCCAAAGCAGCTTTTATAGAACAAAGCATTTACCAACTGCCAATTCTCCACATCCTCTAAGAGATACTATACCTAACTGATGCTTTTTTTGTACTTCAGCTGTTGGTCTATTCTATATTGTAGGGGAAAGCCACCGGAGGACTCAAAGCCTGAGGCAGACATATTTGCTCCGAGTTTGGAAATTCTAAAGGCTGTGCCGGCAAACGTAGCAGTCAAGGGAAATAAATAGAGTTGGTATCACTGACCAAGTAATACATGCCAGCTTTGTAATTTCTCGCCAGTGAACTGTATATGAGATGTGCAAACAATGACATTATGAAGCTGTTGAGAATTGAGACTCTGGCATCTGCTTACACAAAGGGTGGTCTGAAAGTAGAGAGAGGCCTGACAAGCAGACTGCCCATAGCTAAAACTTATTAGACTGCCATTTGCATATATTTACCTCACTTTCATCAGCTCTGTTTTTCGCAGAGAATGCTGGAAACGATTATAAACATATTAGAAAGCCTGAATTATAGCTGTGCTAACTGGGTGTCTAAGTGACTTGTTAGCTGCTAATTGGTCTGCTAATTGTGCAGTAAACAGTATGGGATGTAGAGCAAAAGGATATCCTCTTGCCGTTGTGCCATGGGAAGGTAAAGCTACACTGCAGGTACTTAGAAGATGAACAAAACCTGGCATTTGTGCATACCATAAAACAACTGATGTATTAGCTTTATTTTAGTGCTAGCAAGTCCCACTAGTCTGTGCTTCATAGATTTCATTTAAGAACCAATGAAAGCGCTCTTTACTATGGAGCCCCCTGGAATTCAATTGTGTTATCGGATGCTAGAAAACTGTGATAACTAGATTTATCACTTTTGCTTTCCATTTAAATATTTATTGTTATGTTTTAGAAGTTGAGCCTGTTATTTATTCTTGTTTACTTTGAGGAAGAAAAGATTGTTTTGACCATCCTGTTGTGTACGAATATAATATTACATTTTAAGCAAAGAGTATCCTGTCCTATATTAATCACAGATATACTGTTGGGTATAATGCAGACATTTGAAATAAAATAAGACAGTCAAGGTACTTCTGCCTTTGGATTGCTGAAAACTAAGCAATATCTACTTTTGTTCCCCTACCAAAAAAGGTGCATTCCCCACTCATAACGGGTAATGTGTTGCTATGAGTCCTACACAATAGTTGCTACAAACATCTTGCTGGCCCCAAGGTAAATTTTCATACTTGAATGAAGGAAAGTCTTATAAGGCTGCCTATTGACGGGCGCCGCGATATCTCACGGCAGACCTCTGCCGCGGGAGCTGCCACCGGGCAGCAGGAGCCAGCAGACGGATCTCCATGGTGAGCCTATCTGACAGATAGGCTGACCGCGGAGAATTGCGGCAATTCGCAGCATGCTACGATTTGTCGCCCGTGAGTGGAGAATCTCTATAATTCTCCGCTCGTGGACAGGGGGGCTGCGCTTTGCATAGCAACGCTATGGATGGCGTGCACTGCATTCCCCGTGGCCGGATTATCGCCGCGGGGACACAATGCAGAAACGCCCATGGACAGGCAGCCTTAGTCATACACACGTCTTTTTTATTGTTCATGCAATAAAAACATGCTGCTACACCTACCCATATCACGGAGCTATCAGTGGCTATCCAGATAGCATGGTTTAAATACTCCAGTTGTCTTCCATCCATCTGTGCAATCGATACAATATTGAGTTAATGCACTTCGCTGGGTTAGAGGGGCTCATACAGGATATTAGTTCCTGTCCCATTGCATGTAAGTGTATAGTTTTTCCAATTTTTCATTAAAAAACACTGCCCTCAGTTAACCAAAGGCCCATGCTTTTAAACAACAAATACAATATGAATTATTTGCATTACCCCAGATTTAATCCTCCATCCCAAGTCTGCAACCAACCCCCCCCCCCCCCCCCCCATAGCCCTAACCTGATTGAAAGGAATGCGCTTTGAAATAGATTAATCACATGGACAGGTGGAGCTTCACCATACATGAGCAATGATTTATATACATTTTTGCAACTAAATTCAGTGTTTTGGATTTAAAGACATTTGAGTCAGCTTGTTTTGTTCAAGCTAGATCAAAGAGCTTCCCACACAGGGAGTTAGCACAGACAGAAATTAAAATTGTAAGATTTCAGTTCCTTTTTTATTATCATCATGTCTGACAGAAGGTAAAGAGGGAAATGGTAACTGATGAGCAATTATTCGCACTCTGTCTGTTTTACCTTTCTTCTGTATGCTAACATTTACCATACTTCTCACATTGTCCATTGATAACATAGTAACATACGATAGTATGAAAGTCTGAGAAAAGACATATGTCCATCCAGTTTAGTCTACTACCCTACAATGTTGATCCAGAGGAAGGGAAAAAAAACAATGAGGTAGAAGCCAATTTTCTTCAAACCTAGTCAAAAATCTAGAGGTCATTCATATACTTGTAATATGACTACATAGCATTTATAGTGCCTCAGCACCAGATTATGTCAGGGCATTGTGCTGCTTCTAACAAGGCCAACATTACCAATAATAATACCATGTAAGGACCAAATAATACCGCCACACCAGGATCACATATTACCACCACACAGTGATGGAATACCACCATACTGTTGCTAAAGTTACTACAAGGACGAAATTTACTAATAATAACACCTTATGGGGTCATATAATACCTCCAGACTGTGACCACATAATATCACCACACTGTGCTGAAAAAAACAAAAAAACGATACAAAGGCTAATATTACCCTCATACCGGGACCTTATAGCAGTATATACCAGCTCTACAGATGCGCTCTGCAGACCAGATTACAGTAAAGTTACCTCTAGGGATCCCAGGTGACGTCCTGTCTGATTGGAGTTGTTCACGCTCCCTTTTTCTTCACATCTGGCTTAATGCTCCCATTCAGTGTCAATAACCCTTATGCCACCATTCATTATTGATACCCCTTATATGCACTAAAAAAAAACAGCTGTACTCACCTCTGTAGCTCTTTCCAGCCTCTGCAGTCTGTGCTGTTCTGGTCCATTGCTAATGTCTGGGTACTGTGATCACGTGATCGCTGTAGCCAGTCTCCAGACCCACCAACACTGAGGCCGTTGATTGGCTACACAATCGCCACTACCCAGAAATTAGTGCGGGACCAGAGTGCTGCCTATTGCAGAGGCTGGGAAGAATAACAGAGGAGGATATATCTGTTTCTTTATTTTTCTTCACTTTCCCAACTAGATGGTATATCTGCCCCTGAACAGGATGCAGTACTCAAGTAGCCTACTGGGATTTTTTCTCAGTGGGGTCAATGGCCAAACCACCCCTGTGTCCATTAATATATTTTCCAACTACTAGGGGTCCAGGAAGCTGTACTTCCTTGTATTTAAAAGTTTCTTTGACTTTTTTAGTACTTGCAAATTGACAGATAAAGCTTTGGTCACCTTATTAGTATATTTCTTTCTCTGACTAGAGTTTTATTTACTAAAGCCTCACATGAGTATTATATTCAGTGTTTTGCATCAGTATTTGGGCGGCTTTACATGGATGTATTTGTGTGCAAATACAACCCATTAATTTCAATAGGTTTCAATAGGTTTGTTCTCATTTCCTTTTTTGAGCGGGCATTGCTCATGCAAGCAAAAAAAAGGTCCTGCTCTATCTTACTGCGTATTTGTGCAGAAAAGGTTCCTAGAAAAGTCTATGAGAGGTGCCTAAATGCACGCTTGATACATAAGGGGATGCACAATATGCTGCGCAAAGCTGTAGAGAAAAGAACACATCTGACCTTCATGAGGCTAAATAGCCTTTTAAATCAGGGCAGGTTGTGTCACACAAGCATATGAACAAGCCCTGTGTGCGAAAAAACATAGCGTACTATGTGCAGACACATTCTCAAATCAACCTCATTCACTGCACAAATATGTTGCGCTGAGGCGAGTGTATTAGTGTATAAACTCATCTGAAGCCGCCCTTTGTAGGCCAAAGCCAGGAGTGAGTCTAAAACATGGAAGAGGAACCCATTTTTTCATGATGATTTTTTTATTGCCCTTCCATTCTTCGGTTTGACTATCAATATTTTTCATTGTTATTTAAAATTTTTCCTTCAAGAGTTACAATAGATTTTTCTTACCTTGTTGATCTAATAACTTGTTATTCAAACCAGGTTTTGAGATGTGGAGAGTAAAATGAGCTAAGATAATGGTTTAGCTGTGTTGCTAAGAAACATTTTGCTCCATTATAGGCTTTGACTGTATTGTGATTAGTTGGGAATGACCATCCTGCTCTGAACATGAATCCTATTTAAGCTATATTTTTTCTTTCTTTGCATTGTTTTATTTTTATTTGCACTTAGATGCTTTTTCCCAACACCCTCCCCTCTTACTTTAAACACAAGCAAAACTCCTTTGCGGCTTGAATTGTATTTCTGTACTTGATTAGATAACTTCTTGTCTGCTTTCCATCATGTCCAAGGACAAACTTTCGGAATACTTATTAAAGCCTGTTCATTAAGTATTTTACTCTCTATCGGTCAGGTGAAGGGAGTTTTTCGTGAGCCGTCATATCTCCCACTAGATAAGAAGTTAACATCTTATTATTTGGTTTAATTGGAAAATTCTTCTTAGGGTCATTATGCCCTTGTGTCTTACCAGGCCTGCACACAATTACAAGCCTAATTAAAGTTTAGACTGCATATTTTCAGTCTTGAAAACATGTATATGCCTATAATACACATGATGCTCTGTAATGTGTCATCAGAATAATGCATGCACATAAACAACATTTTCATTATAAACTAGCATCGTACCATATATTGCAATTTCTAGAGCATAAATAAGTAAAATATAAATTGTACATTTAAATACCTGAGACATATAATCTATCAAGTTGTTAGAAATTATATTCAGTTCTTTTTTCAGTTCGGCCTGTTACTACCATGTTTCCCTGAAAATAAGACAGTGTCTTATATTAATTTTTGCTCCAAAAGATTTTACATTTTTACCTGTATAGCTGCCTGGGCACTATTTATATTGTATTATTTTATTAACTGTAATTAGGGCTTAATTTTGGAGTAGGGCTTATACTTCGAGCATCCTAAAAAATCCTGAAAAATGATGCTAGGAATTGTTTTCGGGGTGGGTCTTATTTTCAGGGAAACGGGGTATGATGGAAGTCTGCTCTCCCATATGGCCATCATTACAATTCCCACATGGGTTGTCATCTTCCTTTACTAGGTAAATCTAATTTGACATAAAGTAATATTGAAGCACAGAAATGATCAATTCATAATTATGTAGATTTGCCATTTAGAAGGAGCTGTAATAGCAACCATATCTGTTGCATACATGTTTTTGAGAAGTTGAAATAACTAACGAATAGACAAACGCTACATGTTCTAATTATCCTTTGACAATAAACAGATCAAAAAGTGTCCTCCTGCTGTGAACATAGCCTTATATCACCTTGCTCAAAATGAGGGTTTAAAAGGAAAACATTCTGTACCTAAACACCACAAAACCTAAATAATGGCTTTGCCACTAAAACTTTAGCAAATAATTCTGCTGAAGTTCAGTAGTTCTGCTTAACTTATTCTTCAGTCCTGTTAAGCTAAATCCATCAGGCACTATGTGCAGCCATATGTTACTTATTAGACTGAGTTAGACATTTTAGTTAACGCAGATGGTTTAATTGATTTCTTCTTAAACGGGTGACCTTGAATTTCCTTGCTCATAGAGTAAAGCTAGATCAATGCTTAGATCACATTGTTAATGGATTACAACAAATGGTCTTGTCTCTATACACCAACAACAATCAATACACCGCACATACATTATTTTTTAGTGATCTATATGGCTGACATGACTCATGTATTTGGCATATAACTTCACATATTTTTTTTTTCAACATATTTACCATTTTTTTGTTACCTTTCTAAAAAGGCTTTACGATATAAAATTGTAATGTAACAGAATTTTAATTTGGACAACGACTTTCAGACAAAGTTTGTCCACACCATGTAGGAACAGAGTAAGAAAGTCAAAAACTTATGGTTCGGCCTTATGACCCTTAATATAGTGAGGGATATTGGTGACATTTTTGTTTGATTCAAACTAATTCGGACAAAACCAAAATTATTTCCAAAATTCAGCAAACTGGCCAAAACCGAACCTTTCAAAAGGTCACCCATCTCTACTGATAAGGCACAGAGCATTCTGTTTACAAGCAGTATGGTTTAACACAACAGTGTAAATATAAATATATATATATATATATATATATATAAATAAATATATATATATATATATATGTGTGTGTGTGTGTGTGTGTGTGTGTGTGTGTGTGTGTTAAATCGACTGACTCAAGCCACTCAACTGAGATATCTGAGTTGCCTTTTGCTACAGAAATAATCAAGGCATCTGTTTTTATTAGACCTTGATACTGTCAGCGCAAGTAGCAAACTGGGAGTGGTCTTTAACCACTTGTGGGAATCAAACTTCCTCTCTATTCAAAGTGCTCACTCCAGCAAACCCAATCAGCAACATCAGCAAGTCCAAGCCTATGCAGAAGTTATCAACCATTCCATCAAATCTCCGGGTCACTGCTGCTCTTAGCAAGGCCATCTCCAGTCATGGATCCTTCGCATTGCCTAGGTCAGTAGCACTCTGCCTTTTCACTCTCTGGCTGACCATGAGAGGCTTTGAGCTCCTCATATTTATAGAATCAGCTTCTCTATTTTATCAGGGAACAGGCAGTATACTTGACTGACTAGAGAACCTGCAGACCTAGTCATCTGACCACAGGTTCTGAACTAAAGATGAGCGAACACCAAAATGTTCGGGTTCGCGTTATTCGAAACGAACTTCCCGCGATGTTCGGGTGTTCGTTTCGAATAACGAACCCCATTGAAGTCAATGGGCGACCGGAACATTTTTGTATTTCGCCGATGCTCGCTAAGGTTTTCATGTGTGAAAATCTTGGCAATTCAAGAAAATGATGGGAACGACACAGCAACGGATAGGGACGATGTTAGCCCATTGAATTCAGTGGAGCCGTCAATACAGCCGACCCCACTGAATGCAATGGGCTGCCGGCGATCGCGGGATGAATTGTCGGAAAGGGGTTAAATATATAAGCCCTTTCCTGCAATTCATCCAGAAATGTGTAAAAATAAAAAATATATATATACTCACCTGGTGCCCGCAGACGGAGTTCAGCGCGGCAGGCTGCAGTTCTCCTGAACTGCTCTGAACAGCTGTGAGTAGTATTCAGCAGCCGGGGATTTAAAATCCCCGCCTGCTGAATAAGATGCCTCTGATTGGTCACAGCCTGACCAATCAGAGGCCAGCCCTCACTCACACCCATTCATGAATTCATGAATGGGTGAGTGAGGGCTGCCTCTGATTGGCTCAGGGGCAGGAGAGCTGCCCCTGAGCCAATCAGAGGCAGCCCTCACTCACCCATTCATGAATTCATGAATGGGTGTGAGTGAGGGCTGGCCTCTGATTGGTCAGGCTGTGACCATTCAGAGGCATCTTATTCAGCAGGCGGGGATTTTAAATCCCCGGCTGCTGAATACTACTCACAGCTGTTCAGAGCAGTTCAGGAGAACTGCAGCCTGCCGCGCTGAACTCCGTCTGCGGGCACCAGGTGAGTATATATATATTTTTTATTTTTACACATTTCTGGATGAATTGCAGGGAAGGGCTTATATATTTAACCCCTTTCCGACAATTCATCCCGCGATCGCCGGCAGCCCATTGCATTCAGTGGAGTCGGCTGTATTGCCGGTTCCATTGAATTCAATGGGCAAACATCGTTCTTCTCTGTCACAGCTGTTACAGCTGTGGCAGAGAAGAAGGATTTGTCTTCTATATGTTCTCAATGGGGTTGGCGCTGCTGCCGCCGGCCCCATTGAGCGCATATAGAAAAGATTTCTTAGTAACCCGAACATCCGAACATCGTGTGGTGTTCGTTACGAATAACGAACATCCCGAACACCCTAATATTCGCCCGAGCATCAAGCTCGGACGAGTACGTTCGCTCATCTCTATTCTGAACACATACAGTGTAGCAGCATCTATACATAGATACGCAGTATGCAGAAAATCACAGGGTTTAACATAATATAGCGTTTGTCACCAGTTACTTCTCTGATTACCATTTATATCTAACGATTGTCGCTCAAAACTCACCCAAATGAACGAAAATGCACTATGTCAAATTGCGAACCATCATGCACTTTTCATTCGCTTTTTGTTTGTCGCTCAATTTCAGCCTGCATAGAAATCATCAGCGGCTCACTCACGTCTCATTACGTTTAAGCATTCCCTGCTGAGTTTTTCCCATAGGAATTGAGAAGTAAGTGAACAATTCTCAACAATGATCTACCTGTCTAAACATTCTGCACTAGCGCAAACTACTGCAAAAAAAATTAGCGGTGACATCACTCATTCAAATTACAATCAGCTCATATACTAGAGGCATTACAGTTTGGAAATATGGATTATTGGAAGGGATGGTTATATACTCTGATAGTCCTCATCAGCAAATTCCCTTAGGTGCAGAGTAATTACAAATTCCAGGACTAGATTTTCCATAAGGCAAGTAAAGATTGCACTCTAGGGACAAATTCCTGCATCTAAGGGTCTTGGCATTCTTGTTGTTCCAGTCGTCTGTATTCAGTATTGATTAATAAATGTAGCAAGCTAGAACTTGACACTTAAAGGTTTTGTCACTATATCAAAAAGTTTTCTGACAACTATATAAATCACCTCTATTCAACCCTACGTGAAACAGCTGAGCAGCTTCCATGACTTCGGCCCAGTGTGTACATCTGACGGAAGTCAGGTTACCGCTCCGGCATATGCTCACATCCTGGTCTCCATAATGTCAGGAGTTGGGAGCAATGACACTGTGGCCTCTGACAGGCTGCAGCAGTCACCTGACCTCTGCCAAACGTACACACCAGGGGCTTGCGCCAGGGCCATGGGAGCTACTTAGCTTTGTCCTTAAGGGCTGAAGAAAGGTGAGTAGACTCTATTTTTTTATTTCACATTGGACAAATGTCAGAATTTTTTTTGTTGTAGTGACAAAAACCTTTTAACAAAACCCATTGAAAAGTCAAGTTAAGTGAATACTACAGCTGAAGTACAGGGTTATTTAAAAAGAAGGAGGATTTGGGGATTTAATTAGAAACAAACTACAAAAGACAGGCACACAATCCGCACAATAGTGAAAATGGGAAGGTTCGATGTTTTTTAGGACATACTAGTAACTTCCATTTCCTGCCAGGTATGTATGCATATGCAACCAACTTTAAAAAAAATTCCGTGCCACTCGTAAATTCGCTTGTGATAAGGCAGCTGTTTTTGGAATCAACGATTGAATTCACGGTCCACTTAAGCAATGGATTTACACTTAGCAAACTCAAGCACACAAAACGATTGTTCCTGTGGTGTCACCATTTTTCCATAAACTGCAAATAACAAGAAACAGCGGCAGAAAATGGAACTCACTGGTATGTCATAAAAAACCTTGAACTATCCTCTTTACATGATGCATGGATTGTGTAGAGTAGGCCACCAAAATGGCCTACTCTAATGCTGCAACTCATAACCTACTGAGAATACTCCTTTGATCTAGTAGAGGATGGCTGAGGATCTTTTGGGGTATAGTAGAGCTTCATAAGTTTGGCCAAAACTGGAGGGAGACGCTGAATGAACATACAGTAATGAGATGACAGAATTGCATCAGTGGACCAATAAACCCTCTAGGGCATATCAAATGTTATAGGCAATTAGTCACATAATTACTGTACATGTTGTGTTAAAAGTGAGGTGTCAATACGTCTAAGCTCTAGTTGATCAAAAGAGCCAAACCTTGAACAATATCAAAAAGTATAGCCCGATAATATTCATGTACCTAATTAATTACCTTTCATTACAATAAAAGAAACAATGATTAATAATTAATAGAAATACATTGTGTATTGTTCTATTTCATATTTACAAAGCATCGTTATTTTCTCAGTGCTGCATAATAGAATCATGTCTTTTTGGGTAAAACTTGATGAAGTTGAGTGATTATTAATTCAGAAATGGTATGCGTCTCACATTGAGATAATGATGAAAGAGAGGAAATAACTCGGATGCTTTGGTAGCTGGAAACTACAGGCTTTTGATGTGGTGTAAGCTGTCAGTGTTTGTCCTGGAGAGACTGTTTGTCACTAGCTGTGATAGCTTCTAACAGACAAACAAATTAGTTTTTCAGCAGTGTAAATTAGATTTTTAAACCTCACAAGTGTCTCCTTCACGTGTAATTGGGATGATACAGCAGCATGGTTAACACAAGTACATCCATTAAACAAGCCTGATGTGTCACAGTAAAGTATGATAACAGCTCCTATGATAAATCTATAGATTTCATAAATCTCAGAGGTCACTTAATGCATTTTGAGACTTTGTGGTTTAATTCTTTTCTCCAAAAGCTGATTGAAATTTTATTGATTTGTTGGCGCAGCTCCATACACCAAGCTCACCATGTCTTTTTAACAGCAAATTAATGTGGCTGGAAATTTAATACCTATACATATCAATAAACCACAATTTAATTTGAAGTATTGTAATATCAGTGACAATTACAGCCATCTCTTGTTCTTGGGATAAAGTTTTATTTGACTTTTATATGAAAACTTTTTATTTTATCATACCACTCTCTCAAACTGAGAAGACTAATTGCAACTGAAATAAAACCAATGATTTTAAGGGGCCAACTTGTATTACTAGAGGTTTTTATATCGAAATCTATTTTATAATTTGAATATCTATAAAAACATCTATCTATCTATCCATCCATCCATTAATCCATCCATCCATCTGTCTGTCTATCTGAATGAACAGAGGGGCGTAACCAAAGGCTTAATGGCTCGGGTGCAAAAGTTCAGCTGCCCCGTCCCCCACATCTGTACTCATACCCAGAGGCGTAACCTGAAGATTTGGGGCCCCAATGCAAAATCTGTAACAGGGCCCCCAACAATAATGCTTTATTCATACTACTAGGTTCCCTATATGGAGAAGATAGGTCATATGGGCCCCCTAAGGGTCCTGGGTCATGGTGCAACCGCATCCCCTGCATCGCCTATAGTTATGCATCTGGATAGATATAAACTCCTAGTAAAATATCTATCTCATATCTTTCCATCTATCTATTTATCTATCTATCTAATATCTATATATCTCATATCTATCTATCTATCTATCTATCTATCTATCTATCTATCTATCTATCTATCTATCTGTCTATCTATCTATCTTCTATCTATCTATCTCACATCTATCTATCTCACATCTATCTATCTCATATCTATCTATTTATCTATCTATCTATCTATCTTCTATCTATCTATCTATCTATCTATCTATCTATCTATCCATCCAGCTAGCTAGCCAATATCTATCTGTATCATATCTATCCATCTATCTATCATGTGAAAATGACTTGGGTATACTAATAGATCATAGACTGAACATGAGTGAACAATGTGATGCAGCAGCCAAAAAGGCAAACACAATTCTGGGATGTATTAAGAGAACAGAGTCTAGATCATGTAAGGTAATTATTCCCCTCTACTCTTCCTTAGTCAAACCTCATCTGGAATACCGTGTCCAGTTCTGGGCATCTCACTTTAAAAAAGACATACACAAACGGGAGCAAGTTCAAAGAAGAGTTACCAAGATGGTGAGCGGTCTGCAAATCATTTCCTATGAGGATCCGTTAAAGAATCTGGGAATGTTTAGCTTGCAAAAAAGAAGGCTGAGAGGAGACTTAATAGCTGTCTACAAATATCTGAAGGGCTGTCACAGTGCAGAGGGATCAGCCCTATTTTTATTTGCACCAGGAAAGACTAGAAGCAATGGGATGAAACTGAAAGGGAGGGGACACATTAGATATTAGAGAAAACTTTCTGACGGTGAGGGTGATCAATGAGTGGAACAGGTTGCCACGGAAGGTGGTGAGTTCTCCTTCATTGGAAGTGTTCAAACAAAGGCTGGACAAATATCTGTCTGAGATGATTTAGTGATCCTGCACTGAGCATGCTGTCGGACCGGATGACCCTGAAGGTTCCTTCCTACTTTATCATTCTATGATTCTATCTATCTATCTATCTATCTATCTATCTATCTATCTAATATCTATCATATCTATCTATGTATGTCCATAGTATTTGTTCACTTATGCACAATCTTCCCACCTGACAATGAGCTGATCAGCTGTATTTGGAGGAAACTGGCCGCTATTTAATCACCTGCCATCCAGGCATGTGAACACATAGAATGTCTCTGCAGCACCAACTAAAATCAATAGGCTCTTCATGTAAGGTACAGAAAGCCTAGTTTCTCCAGAGACACCTTTTTGCTCTACCACTATGCCAAAGACCTCCTGCTGCATCAGCCAAGTGCTACCATAAGGATACAAGGCATTGTATCATCCAACCAATTAAATTTGGATCAGATAGTACTAAGTAAACCTCTTGAGCTTAACAATGGGATTGACACTAATCTGCCAGAACACAGTGACAGGCAATATTGATATGGGGGCACAGACAAATAGATTTCTCTCATAGGTGTTACATATCACTATCAGCTGTTAACTTAGTATAGTAAAAAAAATAGAAAAAATGCTTTTATTCACATTCTAAAAGCAAATGTAAATATTAGAGATGAGCAAGCACCAAAATGCTCGAGTGCTCGTTACTCGAGTCAAACTTTCAGTGATGCTCGAGAGTTCGTTTCGAGTAACGAACACCATTGAACGATGTTAGCCCATTGAATTCAATGGAGCTGGCAATACAGCCGGCTCCATTGAAAGCAATGGGCTGCCGGCGAGCTTGGGATGAATTTTCGGGAAGGGCTTAAAAATATAAGCCCTTACCTGAAAATCATCCTAAAATGTGTAAAAATTAAAAAAAAAATGTATACTCACCTTTCCGCTGCAGCCGGAGTTCAGCTGCGTCTGGCCGGCAGTTCTCCTGAACTGCTTTCTGTAGTATTCAGCAGGTGGGGATTTAAAATCCCCGGCTGCTGAATACTACTCACAGCAGTTCAGGAGAACTGCCGGCCGGCCGCGGCTGAACTCCGTCTGCCGGGACAAGGTGAGTATATTTTTTTTTTACTTTTTACACATTTCTGGATGAATTTCAGGGAAGGGCTTATATTTTTAAGCCTTTCCCGAAAATTCATCCCGCGCTCGCTGGCAGCCCATTGCTTTCAATGGAGCCGGCTGTATTGCCGGCTCCATTGAATTCAATGGTCAGTGCTCGTTTAATCGAGACGAGTACCGCATGGTGCTCGTCTCGAGTAACGAGCATCTCGAGCACCCTAATACTCGAACAAGCATCAAGCTCGGACGGGTATGCTTGCTCATCTCTAGTAAATATCCTTCATTATAGATCTTCTCAGTGTTTTCCTGAAATGGTTTATTTGATTGCAGGATAAACTTTAGCTTAAATAATAGTATAGATAAAAAATAATATTGAACACACCTATCTGTCTATCCACACTTTTGAGGTTGGGAGTAGAGATGAGCAAGCATGCTCGCTAAGGACAATTACTCAAGCGAGTATTGTCCTTAGCGAGTACCTGCTCGCTCGGAAAAAAAGATTCGGGTGCCGGCGCGGGTGAGCGGTGAGTTGCGGGAGTGAGCAAGGGGGAGCGGGGAGGAGAGAAAGAGAGAGATCTCCCCTCCGTTCCACCCTGCTCTCCCCCGTCGCTCCCCGCACCCCGCCGGCTCCCGAATCTTTTCTTCCGAGCGGGCAGGTACTCGCTAAGGACAATGCTCGCTCGAGTAATTGCCCTTATCGAATATGCCCTCTCATCTCTAGTTGGGAGTGTTCTGCTGACCTGAAACTCTAGGCAATGGAGCATTTTCAAATCACCAAAGAGATTCAATTCCATTCATGCAGAAGTAGTCCTATTTACATGAATAAAAAAATAATACAAGTACAATGTGTCCGTGCAGTTAACACATTGACTCCTTCTCTAAATGAACTTTGACAGGAACATAATCACTTACCGAATACAGATACTTAATCTGGAAAAACATATTTGTGATACAAAAAGTACACGAATCCCATTATAAAAGAGCTAAATGTAGCTGTGACCTTATATTCACCTTCAGTAGTAGACACTCATTAGCTGGAGAACATCAGCTTATTTGCTAAAGCTGTGCCGCTCAGTGCATCTCTGTTTCTGGAAGTCTAAAACCGCTGTTTGCTTATCTTCTGCTATCTGCTAAACGACCCGCATAGCAAAGCACTCTATGCCCTTTAAAGTTTAATGTTGAATTGCTGTTTACTAATGTTGGTGCTGAAGTCACTAAACACCATTGTACTTCAATTATTCAGGATTATGTGCAGAAAGATTTTTTTTTTTGTTCTTTCTATGCTTTATATAGATACACATCATTGGAAATCCCTAGCGTACAAAGTCATATATTTAATCAGATGCTGGAGATAATATTGAGATTATAAACAATCAGGTTGGGAGTAAAAAACGTATCAATTATTTATCTGCTGCCTAGAATGTCATTAAAGCACATTGGGAATTAGGTATTCAAAATATTATGCAAGTAGATGAGGAAATTATACAAACAGCAAAAACAACAATAATATTCAAACATTATTATTATTATTCAAATTATATATATATATTTTTATATATACACTACCGTTCAAAAGTTTGGGGTCACATTGAAATGTCCTTATTTTTGAAGGTAAAGCACTGTACTTTTCAATGAAGATAACTTTAAACTAGTCCTAACTTTAAACAAATGCACTCTATACATTGCTAATGTGGTAAATGACTATTCTAGCTTCAAATGTCTGTTTTTTTGTGCAATATCTACAAAGGTGAATAGAGGCCCATTTCCAGCAACTATCACTCCAGTGTTCTAATGGTACAATGTGTTTGCTCATTGGCTCAGAAGGCTAATTGATGATTAGAAAACCCTTGTGCAATCATGTTCACACATCTGAAAACAGTCTAGCTCGTTACAGAAGCTACAAAACTGACCTTCCTGTGAGCAGATTGAGTTTCTGGAGCATCACATTTGTGGGGTCAATTAAACGCTCAAAATGGCCAGAAAAAGAGAACTTTCATCTGAAACTCGACAGTCTATTCTTGTTCTTAGAAATGAAGGCTATTCCATGCGAGAAATTGCTAAGAAATTGAAGATTTCCTACAATGGTGTGTACTACTCCCTTCAGAGGACAGCACAAACAGGCTCTAACCAGAGTAGAAAAAGAAGTGGGAGGCCGCGTTGCACAACTAAGCAAGAAGATAAGCACATTAGAGTCTCTAGTTTGAGAAACAGACGCCTCACAGGTACCCAACTGGCATCTTCATTAAATAGTACCTGCAAAACACCAGTGTCAACATCTACAGTGAAGAGGCGGCTGCGGGATTTTGGGCTTCAGGGCAGAGTGGCAAAGAAAAAGCCATATCTGAGACTGGCAAATAAAAGAAAAAGATTAAGATGGGCAAAAGAACACAGACATTGGACAGAGGAAGACTGGAAAAAAGTGTTGTGGACGGATGAATCCAAGTTTGAGGTGTTTGGATCACAAAGAAGAATGTTTGTGAGACGCAGAACAAATGAAAAGATGCTGGAAGAATGCCTGACGCCATCTGTTAAGCATGGTGGAGGTAATGTGATGGTCTGGGGTTGCTTTGGTGCTGGTAAGGTGGGAGATTTGTACAGGGTAAAAGGGATTCTGAATAAGGAAGGCTATCACTCCATTTTGCAACGCCATGCCATACCCAGTGGACAGCGCTTGATTGGAACCAATTTCATCCTACAACAGGACAATGACCCTAAACACACCTCCAAATTGTGCAAGAACTATTTACAGCAGAAGCAGGCAGCTGGTATTCTATTGGTAATGGAGTGGCCAGCGCAGTCACCAGATCTGAACCCCATTGAGCTGTTGTGGGAGCAGCTTGACCGTATGGTACGCCAGAAGTGCCCATCCAACCAGTCCAACTTGTGGGAGATGCTTCTAGAAGCGTGGGGTGCAATTTCTCAAGCTTACCTCAACAAATTAACAGCTAGAATGTCAAAGGTGTGCAATGCTGTAATTGCTGCAAAAGGAGGATTCTTTGATGAAAGCAAAGTTTGATGTAAAAACAATGTTATTTCAAATACAAATCATTATTTCTAACCTTGTCAATGTCTTGACTCTATTTTCTATTCATTTCACAACGCATGGTGGTGAATAAGTGTGACTTTTCATGGAAAACACAAAATTGTTTGGGTGACCCCAAACTTTTGAACGGTAGTGTGTATATATATATATATATATATATATATATATATCATAGACATCTGGCTCTTAGAAGGTCTTAAAATTAGGCAAAGACAATACATGACAAACTACACCATCTCATTATTAATTAAGCGCTGTGTGAAAAATTAAGTACACCCCATGATTCAATAGCTTGTTGAACCACCCTTAGCAGCAATAATAATAACTTGAGCTAATTGTTTTGCTCACCCTTTATAATGTTGCTCCACTGCATTGAGGTTTGTGGGCTTTCGTTTATGGACAGCTCTCTTAGGTACCGACCAGAGCATTTCAAGGACTGGACTGTGACTGATGTATTGCAACACCTTGATTCTTTCCTTTTTCAGCCATTCTGATGCAGATTTGGATCACTCTCCTGTTGCATGATCCAGTTTCGGACAAGCTGTAGCTTTTGGATAGATGGTCTCACATTTGACCCTAGAATACTTTTGTATACAATGACTAGCCTGTGGCTACAAACCAAGGCCAAACAATTGCCCGCACCCTCCACCAGCATACTTGACAGTTGATGTAAGATGTTTATGCTGATATGCTGGGTTTGGTTTTTGCCAAATGTGGCATTGGGCATTATGTCCAAATATCTTCCAAGGACATTGGGGGAAATTTACTAAGCCAGCATTTGTGATGATCGACTTAGCATGATTTCCCATGACATACTCAACACTTAATACATGAAGAGGCACCCGCCTCTTCATGTATTAAGTGCATCCTATAGAATCATAGCATTGGAAGAGACATTGAGGGTCATTAGGTCAAACTCTCTGCTCAATGCAGGATTCACTAAATCATTCCGGACTGATATCTGTCCAGGTGCCATATGAAGACTTGCATTGAAGGAGAACTCACCGCCTCCCGTGGTAACCTGTGCCACTCATTGATCACCCTCAAAGTAAAAAACGTTTTCTAATATCTATTTTGTGTCTCTTCCCTTTCAGTTTCATCCCATTGCTTCTAATCTTTCCTTGTGCAAATGAAAATAGGGCTGATGCCTCTTGACTATGATAGATCATAAATCTGTCCTTCCGGGGCAGCCATACCCCCTCCCGATAAACCCTGCTGATTTTTCAAAAAAGTGGTGGGGCCAACACAGAGGGAAGAAAAGTCACACAGTTTTGCGCAAATACCCCATTGCACAAAAATACACTATATGGACAAAAGTATTTGGCATGTTTTTCAGAACAAGTGCTTTATTCTTCTATTTAGTAAAGTGTCGGCCCTCCTTTTACTTGTATTACAGTGGCAACATGTCAAAGCATACTTTCCACAAGTTCTCTGTAAGACCGGGCAGGAATAGCTCACCATTCATCCTGCAAGGCTGTGAGAAGAGATTGTTGTGAGGATGGGCCTGGGTGGCAGTGTCGTATCCATTGCTGCAGTTCGTCCCACAAGTGCTCGATCGGAAGAATGAATAGTTATTACAAAATATGCAGCTTTTTATTTTAACCATGCCCTTCCCAGCATACAATTCGGCAAACTCAGTATTTGCATATTTGCTGAAAAACGTGCAGTGTCCAAATACTTTTGTCCATATAATGTAAGTAACTTTCACTAGTTTCTTGCATGAATCATTTTATAAATGTAACCCATTATTCAAAAAGTCTTGGTTTGTTCAGATGCAACTTTGCAAACTTTAGCAATACTGCCATGTTCTTTTTAATCCCTTAAGGACCAGGCTATTTTGTACCTTAAGGACCAGACACATTTTAGGGATTTTACCCATGTGGTGGTTTAACTGCCTAATTTTTTTTCTTCAGCTACCAAAATTATTTTTGCTGTGTTTTTTTTCTCTATGATATATAGGGCTATTTTTTTATATCTTTTGCACTAACTTTTTTTCCCCCAATTTTTTAGTTTTATTGGGGGTAAAAAGCTAGAAATAATGATCTTTTTTAACATTCATAGTTATTTTTTTAAATTAGTATATTTACATTAAAATAAATGGGAATGGGTTCCTTATTTTGTTTCGGACACTTTGATATCTAATATGTATGCTTTTGGACTATCTATGTCCCCCATGATGTCATATAAGACCTCTGGAGGACATTTATATGTTTTTTTTTTTATTTTTTATTTGACACTTTTCCACTGCAGCTGGGGCATCCATAGGAGCCCCAGTTACAGGGAAAACATCCACCTGTAGTGCGACCCTGTAGCTATGCTAGCCAGGGATCCCAGCGGTCATGTGACTGCCGGCTCGTGTAATGAAAGTTACACTTACACTTCTTAGTACACAGAGCTCATTGAGTGCTGTGTACTAGGGAAAGGAGAAGGCAGAAGGGGTTAAAAACCACTCCCACCTTCTCATTTGGTTCTCAGCTGTGACAAACAGCTGACAACCTGACTTTTTTCTGATTAAGTGCAGAAGCAGGGGCTTTAATCCCCCACTGTATTTTTACTATTGGCTGGGATTAAAGCCCAGGACCAAGCACCATAAATTTACTGTGATTTTTCATGGCAACCCTGCAAACAAGCCATACTTCTTCAGTCTTTTTCTAATTGTATAGTGATGAACTTGAACATTTGACATGTTTTTACAGAGATAGTCATATTTGCTGATGATCAATTAATCAACGGCATTTGATTAGCAACACCTGGCTGTCAGTTATCCTTTTATTTCCTATGAAAGTAGTAAGGGTGTACAAAGTTTTTCACACACTGCTTCAATATTGTGACTTAGTTTTTGTTAAGTAAATAATGATACAGTGTAATTTGCCATGTGCTCATGTTTATCTGAGGTTGTATTTTAATAATTTAAATTCCCACATATACAGGGTGGAGCGCGGTAATTTGTTAATTTGGGAGTGAAATAAAAAAATAATGAACTTGTAAAAACGTTATTTTATATTTTATTTACATTGAACAGTAGTGGAATTTCAAGACGTTCTCTCCACCGGATTCTTCATAGTGAACTGAATTTTCACCCGTATAAAATGTGCGTGGTCCAACAATTGTCAGCACGGGATTATGTTACACGACGAACATCTTGTGAAGACATGCTTGCAACCATACCTCGTGACGCAATTGTGTTCTTTTCTGCTGAGGCACATTTTCACCTCAGTGGGTGTGTAAACAAACCAAACATGCGGTACTGGAGCGATACAAACCCCAGAGAAGTTCACCAGAGACCTCTGCATTCAGACCGCGTCACTGTGTGGTGCGCCTTATCACCAGTAGGCATCATTGGCCCTTACTTTTTTCCGGCAACTGTGAATTCCGAATGTTACTTAACTATGCTGCAGGATTTTTTCCAGCCAGCACTCGAGGCAATGCAATTAGAGGATACATGGTTTCAACAAGGTGGTGCCACTGCACACACAGCGAGAGTTACCATGAATTTTTTGAGGCAAACGTTTCCTGAACGGCTTATCTCTCTGAGGGGTGATCTTAACTGGCCGGCACGCTCACCAGACTTAGCCCCATGCGATTTTTTCCTTTGGGGTTACCTGAAGTCTAAGGTGTATTGCAACCGTCCCAACACGCTGGAAGACCTAAGGAACAATATTGACGCTGAGATTGCCAGAATACCAGTCGACATGCTTGAAAGAGTGCATGAGAATTTCAGAAAACGTATGCAGCAGTGTGTGGATAGCGAAGGTCAACATTTGCCAGATACAATATTTAAAACCAAATAATTTGTAAATTCCACTACTGTTCAATGTAAATAAAATATAAAATAAAGTTTTTACAAGTTCATTATTTTTTTATTTCACTCCCAAATTAGCAAATTACCGCGCTCCACCCTGTATAATAATCAAAAAGACTAGTAGGTAATAAAAGTGCCAGTCCTCAAAGTTAGGCCTCTTTCACACAGACATGAATGGGAAAAAGACACAAATGAGTCACTACTAAAATTAGTGCTTTCACACAGCCAAAATTCCCTTGGTCAGCATAAATCCTCGGAATTACTTCTAATGCCTAAATACAGGCACCTGTCATGTTTTAGCAGTGCTGGCTGCTGCTAAACTTTCTGTCCCTCATTTTTTGTTTGGCTCCCATAGACGTCTATAGGAGCCACCGGCGTATATCAGCTGCAAAATAGGACAAGACCTATATTTTCCGGCCACGTATGAATTCAGTCGCCGATGTTCTATCTTTTCCAGTGCAATGTTTTTACGTGGCTAAAAATTGGTCATCTGAATAAATGCGTTGGAATCCAATGCTTCAGATGGTTGCAATTTTTTATTGTCGCTAGATTAGCCATGTAAAAACACTTGCGTGAATGAGACCTTAGGCCTGGTTTATACAAGTGTTGTTTTACATGCACCCATGCTGCGCAAAACTCAGTACTGCACGGATGTGCAGAAAAACGCGTCAACGAAGCTCCGTGCCAATTGCTTCCCCGGGGCCGCTGCTGCTGCCAGTGGTCCTATTGAAAGCAGTGGGCTGCAGGCAACCCCCGCAGTGACTTTCAGGGAAGGGCTTTAAATATAAGTCCTTCCTTGAAAATAATCCGTAGCATGTGCAAAAAAATATATATACACACCTCTCCGCTGCTGTCGGGGCCAGTAGCGTCTAACCGCTTGGTCCCCCTGCACTGCTCTGAAGCTCTTTCAGCAGTTGGGAATTTAAAATCCTCGCCTGCTGAAAGGGCTGTGTCTTATTGGTTGAGCGCTCAGCCAATCACAGGCAGCGCTCAGCCATTCATTGAATTCAATAAATAGCTGAGCGTTGCCTGTGATTGGCTCAGCGCACAGCCAATTAGACACAGCCCTTTCAGCAGGTAGGAATTTTAACTCCCCCCTGCTGAGAGAGATTCAGAGCAGTGCAGGGGGACCAAGCAGGTAGACGTGCCTGAGCCCCGACAGCGGCGGAGAGATGAGTATATATATTTTTTTTACACATGCTAGGGATGATTTTCAGGGTAGAGCTTATATTTAAAGCCCTTCCCCGAAAATCGCTGCAGGACTTGCCGACAGCCCATTGCTTTCAATAGGGCCACCGTCAACAGCAGCGGCACCATTGAAAGCAATGGGAGAACATCGCAATCCTCTGCCAAAGTTGTCACAGCTGCGGCAGAGCATTTTGTACCCCCCTACGGGGAGTACCATCATAACTAAAAACTGTGACAGTGCTGTCACAGCGTTTAGTGATGAGGGGACTCCCTGTGGGGAATGTTGACATGCACCACGGACCTATGGTGCACGCATGTCCTATCTTTTGCATGCCTGTAAAACACCGACATGTGAACACATCATAGGGAACCAATGGTTCGAATAGACGCTCGGTTTTGTACGCGTGATTGTACGCACTTAAACACGCTTGTCTGAACAAGACCTTATAGTGTGATTCTTGGAATTGTTTCTGTGATCAGCAACCTTAACACATTATTGAATTAAAGCTGATATAGGAAATACAAATAATCCTACAATTACTTTAGAAATCAATAATGGAACTTTCAGCAAATATATTTGTAGCAATAGTATGAAATGAAAATTATGCAATTTTCCAATATTCTTTCTCTATCAATACCTCATGGTTTTCTAGATCTCAGTTTGCTGCCATTTATTAAAACCTTTTAGTGATTATTCCTGTCATGTGATGGATATAAGACAGAGGTCTGTATGTCACATGACCAGGACAGATTTGTATCTCCAGGCAGGGAACATTAAAGGTTCTTATTGAATGAAAATAAGCAGAGATCTTGAAAGCATAAGTAAAAGAGTATACTGGGAAATTGTAGAACTTTTCATTATATAATCAATAACACTTATTTGCTAAAACCAGAATGATATGTTCATTTTGAAAGTACCCATACGGACAACAGTAGTGTTGCTGCAGCAAAATTATGAACAGATCGGAATGATTTTGCCTAACATCTGTAGATTTAATGATCTAATCAGTCCAATGAACTGATGAAATTACAGATTGGAGACTCATATCCATTGAACAGAATGCATTTTTTATTTATCTCTTAATTGACAGCCAAAAAATATGTCATTATCTACATATGATTTCTCACACTATTATTGTGTTGCTTTAGTTACATCCTAATCATGGTTTGGTTAGGACTAGTGCTGAGCGATTAATGGTATAATCTGTTTGTGTCAGTAGCTGGACAATTTTATGAAAATCATCATGAATCAGCACGGCCAATTCAGACCCCCATTAAAGTCAATGGGAGTAAAAATTTTGTTGACTAATTTGCCCTCCAGAAGGCCCTCAATACAACTTAAAGGGGTTGTCCCGCGGCAGCAAGTGGGTCTATACACTTCTGTATGGCCATATTAATGCACTTTGTAATGTACATTGTGCATTAATTATGAGCCATACAGAAGTTATAAAAAGTTTTTTACTTACCTGCTCCGTTGCTAGCGTCCTCGTCTCCATGGTGCCGACTAATTTTCGCCCTCCGATGGCCAAATTAGCCGCGCTTGCGCAGTCCGGGTCTTCTCCTGTCTTCAATGGAGCCGCTCGTGCAGAATGCCGGCTCCGTGTAGCTCCGCCCCGTCACGTGCCGATTCCAGCCAATCAGGAGGCTGGAATCGGCAATGGACCGCACAGAAGAGCTGCGGTCCACGGAGGGAGCGGACCCCGGCGGCCATGTTCAGCAGGTAAGTATGAAGACGCCGGACCGCCGGGATTCAGGTAAGCGCTGAGCGGTTTGTTTTTTTAACCCCTGCATCGGGGTTGTCTCGCGCCGAACGGGGGGGGGGGGGGGGGGGTTAAAAAAAAACAAAAAAACGTTTCGGCGTGGGACAACCCCTTTAAGCCTGACTGATTGCATGGGAATACAGCCACATATAGGGTAAACACACTGCTCCGCCCAAAAATTGGTTTGAAAAGTGTACAGCAGTGTAGGGGCCAAATCATAGCACAGAGGTGTCACTGAAAACAAAAGAAGGCCCACATAGGGTCTCTCAGATCAAAAATTGCGGATGGCGTGCTGCCTATTTTAAAAGCAATGTCATAAATTTTACAAAGAGAAATTCAGCCAGGTGAAGATAACACTCAAGCAAGGGCCTGCTCCAAGGAACATCTGTAGAGCTACCAAAAATTTTACTACACAAGACAGTAGGTGTGCGGCTCGATTGAAAAGCATTGTCATAAAGTTTGCAAAGAACAAATTCTACCAGAGGAACAGAACAGCCAAGCACAGACCTTCTCCAAGAAAAACCTGTACAACTACAGTAGTTTTCTTGTGCTTTAGAAAATTTTTGTTTTAGGAGATGGAGGAGGAAGCATGGCAGAAGAAGGAGAGCAACAGCAATTCTATCACCACCACCAGCAACAGCTCCTTGAGGGCAAAGTGCCTGGGCATAGCTATAGGGGATGCAGGGGATGCGGTTGCACCCGGGCCCATTTGGGGGGAATTGGAAGGCGGAAACTTGGCAGAACCAGGAGAAGGAGAGCAGCAGCAGTATCACCAACAATATCACCACTAGCATATGTGAACAAAAATTGCCAGCATGCTAACTAATCAGTGGAATGCCCTCTGAAGAAGGCTGGTCTGAGGGATCTATTTCCTACATTATGGTGGGACTCTAAGGAGCTTTATGCTCTATACAGGTACTTAAAACCTCTTGCATTATTTATATTTACTTTGTATTTCCCTCTTAGATTATAATAGGGGTTATACTAGAAATGCATGGATGGCTATTGCCCTAAACACACCCAATGATGTACATTTACATGGACTTGTGTTATGCTCTCATGGATTCCTTCCATTATTCGGGGATTTTTTGATTTAATGTTTTTTATATTTGTGTGGTTTTTTGTGTGCTTTTTTGCTACATATATTGCTTCCTCATATTTAATAAATAAATTAATTTTTATAAGTCCTGCACTCCAGTTCATTTTTTTCAGTTTTCTTATATATACTATATGAAGGAATTTTTGTTTTATGTATGGGTTATATGAGAGAGATATTTGCTACCCCTGATATATGATTTATGATGCCCCGTGGCTTTGTGAATCCACATTGTCTGTGGATAGGTGGATGTGTCTGTCAGTTATCACACCCCTAGCAGTGCTGACCGCCCTTTCTAGTAGCACCCTGGCAGCAGTGCAGGCAAATACCTCTAAAGCATGTTGTGCAAGCTGTGGCTACTCACCCAGCTTAGACACCAAGAAGTCAAATGGGGCCAACACCATGTCTGAGTACATCCACATGGGTTTAAATAAAACAATGTATTCTGCACTTATAGGAACCAATACAGTTCACACGTGTGCAAAGAAACTTACTTATGTGGGAGGTCCCTGCCCTTGAGACCTCCCTATAACGTCATATGGCAAAATGAAGTGGAGGATTTCCCAAGGAGAAATGGAGGATTTCCCAGATCTTCTAACAGCAAGGTTTATTTTCTTCAGAAGACATGCATTCACAAACTTGATAAGAAAGATACTGTTCACTAACAAAGTGCCTATCAACCAGAGCATGGGTATGTAATGAATTTGTATTCTAGGCAGATATCTTTTTTTTCAATAACGATGAGGTCATGGATGTGGGCGTTACATTAGGACCCACACTATAAAAATGGCCATCATGTCAGTGAACAGTATCTTTCTTGTTTACTTGTTGGGCAGATTGGTGAACTTCTGTTTTTGAAGATCTAATGATGTATTCCAGATTTAAGGGGGATATTTGGGTTACTGGATAGTATTTCTTCAATTGTACAGGGGTATCGCTGGTATTGAGAAAACGGATGGGCATTCTTCCTGAGGACAGGGAGACCACACTAATTGTGGCCATAAAGAGCTTTTGCTGTAATGGCCAGCAGTCACAATTAATAAGGATCACAGGAAGGAGGCAGGTGATATGGGGAGGGGGCAGGTCACTGAAGGGTTAAGTTATGAACACCGACAGTTAGATAGTGTACATATTTAATTCAATAAGATGTGGCTGATAAGCACTGCATGCAGCTCTAGTAGTGATTATCCCTCTTTAAAACTAATGAAAAATTAGTTGCTACCATACACATTGGATAATCACTTGATCCTCCCAGAAATTACTTATTTAATCAACATATTTTTATTGTGCATGTTCAGTTGTTAAAGTTCGCGGCTACCATCTTACCACTTGTTTCCCCTGCTGGTAGCCATGGTGCAAGTCCTTCTCTTCATTTCTGTAGATGCCCTGTTTCGGTGTTTGCCCTGCCTATGTAGGCAGTCTGCCCACACTTTAAAAAAGGCTAGCACAAACCTAACTAAGTCTTCCCTGCCAATCATGAGGTATCCCTAGCCATATCAGACACTCTACCTCTAAGGAAGGTGCCTGTTTTTAATCTTTTGGTCTAGCTTTAGATGTTGTCATATTTATACAAACTGTCTGGTGTTTGACTCTCACTATTCCTGACTTCGCTACATTCTCCACTTTTGACATCGGCTTGTTGTATTGACCATTCTATTGAACATTTTCCTGTCTGCCGCCTGCCCTGACTCCTGGCATGCTTGCAGACCGCTGAACCTGCTCTGTGCTCCCTGACCTCCAGATTATCCTTTGTTCTAAAGTTACCTGCCTCAGCCCAGATTGCTCTGACTACACATGCTCAGGTACCATACCCTGATCTATTGTAGTGTCAGCTTTCACATAACTGGGATCACTTTCAGTGTAACAACCATTAGATCCCACAGTGATGCCAAGATCTCAACTGCTGGAGTGAAAGGATGAAGACCAGGTTTCCTCGGTTTGTTGTCTCTGGATCTGGCTCAAAACCAAACCTGTGTGTGGCATAATGAGTTCATATCCGTTGACATCAGCTTGAATGTGCCCGTACAATAGCTACTTAACATTTATTCCACCCCGCTCCATACACCGACTCACATTCAATGGAGACAGAAGATTAAGTTACTATTAGACTCCTCTGGTGGCATGTTCCTTCTTTCCCAGTACATCAGCTGTTAAGGGGGTGTAAGGAGGTCCCATACACATGAGATAATCAGATGGAGCCACTGAAATTGTCGATTTTGTCAATTTTCACTTAATTGTATGGGGGCCTTAAGTGTGATTATTTCCTGCAATGAAGCTAGAGACTGCAGATCAGTATGATCAAACTAATCAAACAGGCTAACCCAAAAATGTATGTGAGACAGATGGATGTGACAAGTCATGCAACAGCATACACTTAAACGTCTACTTTCTTTGTTAAGTTCATAACATTAATAATCATCTATACTATTGTAATAGCTATATCACTATAAAGACAAGTAACTGTCGACTACAAATAACGACCGATATACTGCTAGTCATGAGCACTATTTGTGCTTTCGCCATAAAAAAAAAAATGATAGAAGTGCTGATTTTATTCATCCTAAGGTCTTAGTCACACGGACTTTTTATCGCACGATTTGCAGGTGCCTTTGTGATCCGCATCTATATAGACCCAATGCTTTGTGGTCATTTAAAAAATGGTGGATTTATAAATATTTGTAATGATCTCCAGGGGTCAAATGGTACTGAGGCACTAACTGATCATATGGTATAAGTGATTCTCCCCGTAGTAATTGTGCCAGAGTAATGATACCTGATGAGATACACTTAGAGATATTCAGATATGAGATAGCATGTTGGAGCAAGTCCAAAGGAATGTATTTCCCTGGAAGAGGCCCATGGGGTTTGCATAATTGTGACATATTTTCCAGACAGTTAAAGAGATGTGGGTCAATGGGGAGAAATATGACGGTATAAGTAGTTGCCATAGAGAGATTATGAGCAGGGATTTAAGTGAAAAGGAGTGGCTAAATAGCTCTCTAAGTGTTTTGGGGCTTCAAACCTCCATAATGGGACTAATTGAAATACATGCGTAGCTAGATAGTAAACGGAAATTTCAGGAATGCCCAGTCCCCCTACTCATCTATCTTTTGTAAGCAGTTTGTTAGCTAGATGGGGTTTCCGCTGTGTCCGAATAAATTCTGATAATATTTGATCTACAGCTGCAAAAAAACATTTTGTAGAGCAAAGGGGAGAGTGTGGAACAAAAATAAAACTTTGGGTAATGAAAAGTGGCTATTCTACCTAACTCTGGTATCTTGAATTTTTGTGTAAAGTGGTTATTGTAGTACCCAGATATTTGATACCCTCAGACTACCAAATACTTGTTTTGGAGATAATACAGTGTATCTTCAGAGATGTTTATTGGCAAGAGCTGAGATTTTTGCGTCTTCATTTTGTAAGAAGAGACCTTGCCAAAATTAGAGGCAATTTTTAGGGATTCTACCCATGTGGTGGTTTTATTGCCCTATTTTTTTTTCTTCAGCTACCAAAATTATTTTTGTTGCGTTTTTTTTTTTAGATATTTTTTCACTAACATTTCCCCCCCCCTTTTTTAGTGTTTGCTTGGTGTCAGCAATGGGTTATTTTCTTTTTTATGTATACATTTTTATTTTATTCTGTAATTTTTTAACTTATTTTTGTAACTATTTTTTAACATTTATATCTCCCCATGACGTTATATAAGTATTTGGGGGTCATTCACACTGACTTTTTTTATTACACTTTTCCATTGTAACTGGGGTATCCATAGAAGCCCCAGTTACAGGGGAAAACATCGTCCAGGAGTGAGAATAGTCTCTAGCAGAGCTGATCTGGGTCTGTGATCACTGCGTTGCGTAGTGGAAGAAACACTTTTGGTTTCTCTCTTTGAGCGCTATGTGGGCTGAAAAGGAGAAGGCAGAAGCTGTTGAAAACCTTTTCTCCATTTTCCTCCGGGTTCTGTGCTGTGTCTGACAGCCAAGGACCTGACCTGCTCTTGCTTGATTGCAGGAGGCTTTAATGCCAAGTCGTATTTTTGCTATTGGTTGGGATTAAAGCCCAGGACCAAGCACTGTAAATTTACAGTGCTTGCTTATAAAGTGGTAAAGTGTGTGCAGTCTCCAATTAGGACCACTTAAAGTGAGAAGTATTCCCTAAGGGCTTGGGCTAATAATATGAATGTCAGTGGGCAGAGTGGACAACCTTGCCTAGTGTCATTCATGATATTAAATTCTGTTGACAGGACCCCATTTGTGAAAACATGGACTGAATGCTACAATGCAGTTATAGCTTGAAAATGGACCATTCAAAACCCATTTTTCTCAAGCCTGCAAATACATAGGCCCAAATTTACATGGTCAAATACTTTTTAGTGGTCAAACCTTATAGAACTGCATGAATCTTTCTAGACTCTAAAAACATTTAATTTATTTTGTGTTACAAGGGCCTACATTTTATTCAGTATTTCCTCTAGGCGTTTTTTAATGTCATGTCCAAATCTTATGAACAAGCCTCTGATATACGTTTTAGGTCTGTTCCATAGGACATGAGGGTTTACCTCAGGGGATACATTAATATCATAAAATTCCCTTAGGTCTCTTTCAAGAGTATGTTTTTGTCCAGGCTGGGATACTAAAAAATCATTACTTCACCACAAGTATGTTGGTATTTGATTATATTGCAATGCAATAGTCAAAAATATCACTGCATGATCGGACCACGTAATTGTCTGGACTGTCGAAGTTTGAGCCAGCAATAGGAAATTCCTATCAATTATAAACATATCAATCCGCTAGTAGCTGTTAGGGACATGTGAATAAAAGGAATAATCTTTCTCAGAGATATGCATAGCTTGCCAAACATCAAAACTTTCTTTCCACCATATATCACCCAGGGATTGGGCATGCCCATGCAGTTTAGAGGTCGGATCTATTGCTATTTACACTCCTCTAGATGTAGAGCTGTAATTGGATTGAAATATTTTAGGAAGTTTTGAAGATTTATGTACATAAAATATCTGGAGATAGTGACTTCACATGTATTCCATTTTTTGAGGGCTATTCGGCAATTTAACAATACAATCTGAATCATTGTTTAACAGTAAATAAAAAAGGCATAGTTATGTAGCGGTTCATATGGTTAAAGTTGTGGAAGGCTGGCTGCGTGGGAGCGTTCTCTACATGCTGGATGAGCCAATATGTTTACCTGGTATATAAAGAATAGAGAACAAAAGTATACAACATTGACATCAAACAGTCTTTCACTGTGAGTGAAGAAAGAAACGTAACAGCTCCTTCAAGCTGCTTGTTTGGGGGTATAAGTCCTTAGATGTTTCCTGGTTTGTTCATCTATAATAACACACCAACATGACATATGAAACAGTTAAAGGGGTTGTCCCGCGCCGAAACGGTTTTTTTTTTTTCAACCCCCCCCCCCCCCCGTTCGGCGCGAGACAACCCCGATGCAGGGACTTAAAAAAAAAACCGCACAGCGCTTACCTGAATCCCCGCGCTCCGGTGACTTCTTACTTACCGGTTGAAGATGGCCGCCGGGATCTTCTCCCTCGGTGGACCGCAGGGCTTCTGTGCGGTCCATTGCCGATTCCAGCCTCCTGATTGGCTGGAATCGGCACGTGACGGGGCGGAGCTACACGGAGTCGGCATCCTGCACGAGCGGCCCCATTGAGAACAGAAGAAGACCCGGACTGCGCAAGCGCGGCTAATTTGGCCATTAGACGGCGAAAATTAGTTGGCTCCATGGAAACAAGGACGCTAGCAACGGAGCAGGTAAGTGAAAACCTTCTTATAACTTCTGTATGGCTCATAATTAATGCACAATGTACATTACAAAGTGCATTAATATGGCCATACAGAAGTGTATAGACCCACTTGCTGCCGCGGGACAACCCCTTTAATGTTGTGATCGCTTGTTTCAAAATGCGTCACGATAGATGTTGCGGGATTTGATTGGGGTTTTTGTCGGGTAACTAAATGGTTAAGTTTTGTTGCTTTAGACAGGTTCATTCCATCTTTTCAAAACTTGACAACCAAATTAGTGTTTTGCTTGGTGATCAAAAGCCGTACAGGAAATCTGTTGATCCTTTAGTGTTGTTGTAACAGGGAATAATTGTTAGCTTTGAGCTAGGGTTGCCGCAGATAAGTCTGTGTACAAAGACAGAGACTGAAATGGTGCAGGTAGAGGATTAGCTTTCCTAACAGCATCTTGTAATTTCTCCTTTATGTGGATGAGGTGGACACTGGCCAGGACATTCCTTGGTACACAATCCTTTAGGTATTTAGGGCAAGGGAGTCTGTGTGCCCTATCAATTATAAAGTCCTGTACTGGACACTCTGGTAACAATGCTTGCATGAGGCTCTGTGGATATTACATAAGTTTAGAGGCAGACATAGATTCTGGAGTCCCTTGGAGCTTCATGTTGTTGAGATGTGACCTGTCCTCTAAGTTAGCCACCTTGGCTCTAAGTTTGTCAAGCTCTGACTTCAGGTTGTAATGTGCATCAACGAGGGAGTTATGTGATGTTGCAAAGTTCGCCATCTTTGTCTCCATCTAGTCAATTCTGCAGTGATAGCATGTTGATGGGATGGATAAGCTGAGTAAAATCAGATTGTATGGAGATTTGGGGGACCTTTAACATAGCTTTGATGGTGGTATCTGTGACCGATGTGTCAGTCACCGAGATATCATCAAAGATGTCTGCTAAGGGTTAGGATGTAGCATTGTATATGATGAATCGCTCACCTTTATGTCAGATGCACCTCCAAAAGTGGCCATCCTGTTCCTCTATTTTCTGGACTAGCAGAAGGAGAAGAAGCCACAGCTGCCATGTGGTTGAGTGATTGATGATGGTAATGTAGAGACGTGCTTGGTGTCTGCGGGACCACTCTCCGAAGTGTGGTGTGAAAAGTGATTGGAATAGCATGGCTGGAAAGGAAAGACTCTCTGTTCAAGGGGGCTCTGAAGTATGAGACCTGCCCTGTCAGCTTCCGACCACGCCATCATGGTCTTGCCCAAGGATCGGGAAAAGAACAAGTTAATGGTCTTGCTTGGATTAACAGCTGACCACTTTCCCCTAACAGGTGAAGCCCACGCAGCTGTGTGATTAGCCTCTGTAATGCCGCTTTTGGGCCCTGATGGTTCAGGAGCTCGGCACTAGGCAATCATCCAGTCCAGCAGTCAAGTCACACCCTGGGCATAACATTTTTAACACTTGTGTTCATCTACTCCAATTCGAAAATTAAAATCAAACAAAAAGTGGTATGTACCCCAAAATGGTGTACATGGTAATTTCAGTGAAAAAAAAGGCAGCATACAACTCCGTCAATAAAAAAATAAAAATGTTAAATGTTTTTTATTTTGAAAAAGTAGTAAAACATTAAAAAAACCTATATAAATTTGTTATTGCTGTGATTGTATTGATGCATAAAATACATATATCATAATACTTATACTGCTCAATGAATATCGTAGAAACAAAACCCAACAAAACACTATTAGAATTTCTGTTAATTTTTTTCTTTCTTCACCCACCCAAAAAATTAACAAAAGTTTACCAACACATTATATGTACCCTGACATAGTGCCATTTAAAAATTAAACTTTCTCCTCAAAACATAAGCCCTTATTCAGCAATATTGACGGAAACATTTAAAAAGTTATGGCTCTCGGAATATGGCGATGAAAAAATGGGAAGAAAATCACTAGATCATTAAGGCACAAAATCGGATGGCCACTGAGGGGTTAAGCTTTAAGATAATGCTGAATAGCAGTTAGACATAAAGAGGTGCTTTAGACCTGAACGTAGTTGCAGTCTGAGTAACTATTAGAGACATTGCAATTATGACCTTTATTTCTCAACCCACAATGTCTCACTTGATACACCCTGAAGTGATATGATGACCCAGATGTGTGCTACACTGTATAAGGGGTTGGCAGTGAAAAAGATTTAATTCTTTCGCAGCAGGAGATTCCACAAAGGCATTGTTTTATATTCAGATATAGATCTATGCCTGTACAATGCATTACTGGCTCCCCTAACGGTTTACAATTTAATAGAGGATTCAGACAGCTATACACATTTGACACCTCTTTGAAATTACATTTGACACATTCAGTAATTCTATTAGCAAATAGCTGCACAGTCCAACTTCAAGGTGGTCCTCTTGTATCTATGAGTGTAGAGTTGATTCTTCGGAGTAATTGCAAACTTAGATCTGTGAAAGAGAATCATTTTAGATTTATAGAAATGTATCTACTTCCATTGTAAGTCTACATATAGTAAGGGCAGCTTCAAACGGGCATATACGCAAAAACGCACACATCAGCGCAACTTATTTGTGCCATGAACTTTGCATTTTTGGAATAAGTTGACGCTATACAAAGATTATAATATTTTACTGTACTTTTAACGCTGACAGGGACATTTCACATGGGACAACGCTGCACCCCAATATAAAAGGCTATTTAGCTTAATTAGTTCCAGATGTGTTAGTTCTCTTGCAAAATTGCGCAGTATAATATGTGATTACGCTGGTTTTGGGTGCTTAAATGGATAGACCCCTATAGAGACTTAGGTGTATTAATACGCACTTAGGCCTCATGTCCACGGGCAAAATTGAATTGTGGAATGATCCGCAGTTCAATATGCCCATAGACATGCAATGGGCATCCACAGGTAATTAAATACCTGCGTATGTCATTTTATCCCGACATGCGTGGGATACAAAATCGCAGCATGCTCCATTTTCTGCTGTTTTCCCGCACGGACGGTTTCCACAGCTTCCACTAAAGTCAATGGAAGTCATTCGCTCTGCGGCACAGGCGCAGCCGACACTGAGTTTGTGCTGCGGATCCGTGGGAAAGCAGAACATTAAAAAAAAATTAAGAAAGCACGGCGCATGCAGAAGAAAGAAGAACGGACAGCAACGGAGGTGACCCACGCCATGTCCAGAAAGGTGAGTAAATGTCATTTTTGGCCTCATGTCTGTGGGCACAGGTGGAATCCGCTGCGGGATTCTGCACTGGGAAAACGTGCGTGCCCGTGGACATGAGGCCTAAAATAGAGTATGCTGCATTTTCTTTTCATGAATGAAAATTGAGCGTGCAAGAATGTGCATAAGAGTGAGCCCATTAAAATCAATTGGTTCTATTCTCTGCGTAATGCGCGCGCAAATTTACATTCATGTTGCATCGACATTCACTGCATTTTTCAAACACACACACAAAAAAAGCATGATGGTCCAATTGTAATTTTTTTTTCCCACTGTCTACTGGCAACATGCGAAAAAAATAGAGATGAGTGAGCACGCTCGGATAAAGCAGTTACTTGAGCGAGCCTCGCTCTTCTTGAGTAACTGTTTACTAGTCGGAGCAGGCTCGGGGGGGGGGGGGGGGCGGCAGGGGTGAGCAGGGGACGGCGGGGGGTAGCGGGGGGAGAGTTAGAGAGATCTCTGTCTCTTCCCCCCCCCCGCTCACCCCTGCTGCCTGTCCGAGCCCCCTCGGACCAGTAAGCAGTTACTCGAGAAGAGCGATGCTCGCTCGAGTAACTGCTTTATCCGAGCGTGCTCGCTCATCTCTAGTAAAAAACATGGATATGCATATAACATCTCGTTTCACTGTGGTTTTTTACAACTTACATGGGTGATTTTGGTCCGTGATATGACCAAAATACGATCTGGTGTGATTTTTTTTTTGTACGTGCGTAAAAAATGCAGTTTTGAATACACTAATTTTATTTAATGAATCTGTATTCAGTCAGTAAAAAATATGTGAGGGTGGATTTAGAAGAGTGTGTTTATATGCGTACCATTGTGGGCACAAAAATGTGCGCCTATTAGAACCATTGGTTCCCTATGGCGTGTTCATATGTCCGTGTTTTACAGGCGTGTACATGCGCGCACCATAGATCCGTTGTCCGTGTCAATATTCCCCAGTGGGGAGTCCCCTTGTCACTGAATACTGTGACAGCACTGTATTTTATGCTGTAATTTTTTAACTTATTTTTCAAAGCATTTTTTTTACCATTTATGACCCCCATTATGTCATATAAGACCTCAGGGGAAATTTACATGGTCATTTTTTCATTATTACACACTTTTTCACTGTAGTTGAGGCATCCATAGAAGCCCCAGTTACAAGGGAAACATCCCCCTGTAGTGACAATAGTGCCTAATAGAGCTGATCAGGGTCGACTAAGACCCTGCAGCTCTGTTGTAACAGGGGGACCCGGTAGTCACATGATCTTTGGGTTGCATAGTGGAAGTAACACCGAGTGCTATGCACCTGAGAAAGGACAAGGCAGAAGTGGTTAAAAATCCCTTCTCCCTTCTCCTCCGGGTTCTCAGCTGTGACTAACAGCTGGAGACTCGCCCTGCTCCTGCATAATTACAGGAGCAGAGACTTTAATTCCACGCTGTATTTGTGCGATCGGCCAGGAATAAAGCCCAGAACCAAACACCGTACATTTACTGCGCTTGGTTTTTAAGGAGTTAGTGTGTATGGGGGAAACTTAAGGGTAGACCCATTTACACGAGAGAGGATGGAAGGAAAGAGGGATGGAAGGAACTTTGGAGCTACTTATAGAGTAAATAGTTAAATTCTTAGAATAACATAAAACTTCTTATTCATGAATTAAAAATGCCCTTATCACAGATAGAGGAGACTTGTTTATTGCTGCAGCTTCTAATGCTGACTGTACACTGTGATATCGAACTGATAGAATTGAGACTAACTCACCATCGATAAAAGACCATAACGAACAGCAATGATCTTTCCAAAAATCATTATTCTTAGTATCCAGATAAATGTACATCTAGGCAATGTAAAGACAATTGGCATCGGATTCAATCAACTTTACGGCATTAATTAGTATATTTTTTTTGATCTATATGGGCATAGTGCCAACATATGTGTGCTGCTGTTGTGTGCCATCTATTAATTTACCACGGTCCTTTGCAATATTATGTCAGGCATGCATGCAGAAGACACACACAGACATACAAACACTAGTAATTATTAGGACATTATAGTCCCAGTGTTTCTGGTGGCACGTCACACTCACAGCAGCTTGATTACCACACAAGACAAACACAGCTTGGCTCCTCCCATAGCAGTGACATCACCACAGGTCCTTGAGCCCACTCTACTACATCCATCCTGACCCCACATACACAGCTGTGCTACATGGTACATGCATTATGATCCTCACACATCACACACCGCTCTGCTACACCCCACACATCACACACACAGCTTGGCTCCTCCCATACCAGTGAGATCACCACAGGTCCTTCAGCCCACCAGATCTCTGTGGTGGTGGTAAGTTGGTGTCTCCTCTCAGGACTGCCGAGTTGAGTCTGAGATAATAATAGATTAGTTGTATTCTCAGTGTGTTATTTTTGTCCTCCCCTTCCAAGAGCCCTAACTGTGTTGTTCTTCTGACGGTCAGACTTTGTGTTTTATATATGTTGTAGGACCTTCGATTGCGTCACCAGGGGGCAGAGCAATGACTTCAGCAAGGGCGGAGCATCAGAAGCACTCACACACATACATTAAGACAAGGGGTCGTTTAGTAGTTTGACTGTACATACCAACATGCATGCATACACACATTGGGGACAGTTCTCAAGTAAAGGCTTCTTCACGCAGGCAAATTTATGTATGTTTTTGCATGCGGAAAACATTTGCCTGCTAAACAAAGAGACTAAATTGCTTTCAATTGGTTCATTCTCATTATTGTGTTTTGTATGCGCATTTCCCATGTGCGGTAAAAAGTGAGACCTGCTCTGTCTTTCTGTGTTTTGCACAGCAAAAGTCCCATGGAAGTCTATGAAGGTGCACAAATACGCAAAGGGAAAGGTGTGACACTGAGCAAAAAATGGGGGAAAGAAGGCAGCTGGACCTTTAAATAGCCATTAAATCCAGGGAAAGGGTGTGTAATACGCATGTAAACTTGCCCTGTGTGTGTAAAATGTACGGTAAGAGGCGCTGACACTCGTGCAAATCTACCTAGTTCGTGTGCAAATACACTGGGGCGAGCGTTTTGCACCTAGCCTTGTGTGAAGCCGCCTCAAAACAACTGATCAACAAGTATTCCAAGGCAATAAGAAATAATCGATGGAAACATATTGTACGGTGTATAAAAATTCTCATTCTGACCGATGAGCCCTACTGCAGGTAACACAACTTACACTAGTACCTGTCTGTAAAGTGGAGACTAAAAGAGTGGCTGCACAGGTAGTGATTTGTGAGGCGCAGCTGAGAACTTTTTGGCTTCCCTATGGCTTCTACAAGTGAAGCACATTGAAACCCTATACAACAGCTGTACAAACTGCGAGAGTGAAAACTACATGGCAATTTGCAGTAACATTAAGGGTTGCTCTGCTGTAGGATTCTTGACTGTGCTGCACAAACCACAGCATGTGCAGGCACTCTATAAATGCTGTTTACTGTACCATCAAATAGATGTAAGAAGAAAAAAAAAAAAAAAACGCTGCATAGTTAATTGGTTTCTATGCAGTCGAGTAACATAATTCTTAATGCTTCATTGATTTTTTAAACAATATCTTACTTTGCAGCTCTGTATAAAAAAGTGAATGCCTGCAATTACATCATTAGAAATAGAATTTATGCTTTTTTATTGACTTTGGGCTTTAATCACACTTAACTTTAATTTTTGATGTGCTTCACTTGTCATTTTTTGGTGCAGTAACATTTTGCACAGGACAACTTCAATTCAAATCCACCCGTGGACTTTGGGCCTAACAGAAAGACTGCAATGTTGAAAAGAACAGTTGCCGCCAATTGTTATATTGTGATAAATGCAAGTATTTACCAAAACTGAAATGACAAGAGAAATGACATCCTCCTTAAAGTGTAACTGTTCTTTTAAAAAACATTTGACATGTCAGAGCGACATTTCAAAAGTTTTGACCTATGAGGGTTCGGGAGCTAACATTCCTGCTGGTTCCAGAAATGAAGGGGCTGTAGTGCTCACCCAAGAGCTGTGCCTCTTTGGCTGTCATCATTCCTTGCTGGCTTTTCTCAGTAGCTGAAGATGGACACATAGATGTCTATAGAAATCTGTGCATTCTTCATCAGCTACTGAGAGGAGCTGGCAAGGAACGATTACAGCTGAAGAGGCATTGAAATCGGGTGAGCGCTTCTGCCCTTTCATTTAAGCAATCAACAGGAGTCTCACCACCTGGACCTCTATTGATCAAAACTCTGAAATGCCAAAAGTTTTTTGAAAGTGCATTTACTTTTAAACGGGACATATGATTTCTCCTGAGATTTCAGATTTAGAACTTGCACTTCCCCAAGATAACCATTGAGGAGCATCACTGCTTTGAACATTGCATTTTCTCTGTTAAGGCCCTTTTACATGCAGCATGTATTGCTCAAAATTTATTCAAACTGTCAAAAGTGAGCGATAATCATTACATGTAAAAGAGGGCAGTCGTGCACTATTCCTTCACATGTTTTTGGCCGCTGTTTTTTAGCCTGTATAAAAACTATTGTGAGGCCTTTCAAAAATTGTTCCATTTAATGGAATTTGTTTAACTCTTTCCAATTCACTGTCTGACCTCTGAAGACATTATCATTTAAGGCTGTACAGCTCCGATGTTGGAAGACATCCGTCAGGGTTCTCTTAATGTATATTGCCAGCCTCTCTGCTGTCGGAGCCTATCCAACATGTCACCTCATGCAGTACTGGCTTTAGCCAGCATATAGCGCCGTTGTATAACAGCAGAAAAAGAGAAAGCCCTCTAGGAAAACCAGGATACAAATTACATTGGAAAGGGTTAATCTTTTCAGTGGCTTGCCAACTTGAATGTACTCATTGTGTTTGCATTGCATACATAAGGAGTATATTGTTTACTTAAGCCCTGAGAAGACAATGGAATCCTGCTAGCCAGATAATCCCTTGCATAAACACACGCTCAACTGAGCAAACAACTCATGATAAGTTTACTTTAGCTATTGAGGGAATGGAGATGATTAAAAGCCATTATTTGTAATTTTATGCAAAAATATTGTCAGTTCCTACAGTCATGTGACCGTTTTAGTGATAATCCTTGCATGTAAAAGGGCATTTACTCCTCCAGAAAATGTACAAACAAAATTAACATATTGTTATGGGGCATGTTTCGGCTGAATCAGACACTGATCAATCATCCTTAAGTTTATTAAAGTACAGCTATGCATTATGACCACAGATTGAGGTCTTCCTCAGACATAAAAAACACTGTCCTTACATTACTGTACATTATGAACCATTCAGTCCCAAAAAAACTGGAAAGTATGCAGAGACAAATCAATTGTCAAAAAGACAAATATATCTAACCTTGTTATGAGCATAAATAATGTCCATATATATTATAAATATCCATCAAGCAGTTGGTGTATTAGAGTCTGTTATAAAGGAGCCGACCAGCCACATAACTTACTAGGGTTCCCTTAATCAATAATGCTAAGCAATGGGGGTGATAAGGAAGTTGGGAATGGTCAAAAAGATGAAGGTGCGTGTTCAGTCTGATGCACTGCTAGCGCACATGGACAGCATTACCATCCCAGGGTGGCTCAGTGACATGAGCTATCGGATTGACATTACACCCTGCTCAAATGAAAAGAAGGAGAAAAGACATCTTACTAATTAATATACATAATATATTCTGGATGGGTGGAGGGGAACGGCCATGGCTAATTGATTTTCATAAGGTTACACTATCTTTTCACCAATTAAATTGCCTAATTTGATTAATTCTATATTTGGTATCATAAATAATGGTTTGTCCATGCTACTTTGAGTTGTGATACTTTAATGACATACAAAAATTATTTCAGTGATTAATATTTGGTGAGGGGAAAAAAAGGAGGGGGGAGTGAATCAACCGTCAATGTTATTTATAAAGAGACATTTACTACAACATCATTAACCCCTTAAGGACCAAAAGGATCAGACCCTTTTTAGGGATTTTACCCATGTGGTGGTTTTACGGCTGTATTTGTTTTTCTTCAGCTACCAAAAGTATTTTTGCTGCTTTTTTTTCTGCAACAGATAGGGCTATTTTTTTCCTATTTTTTCTAGAGCACTATGATATTACAGGATATCAACTTTAAATAACCAGTGAGGTTGTTGATCCAGGTCTTGGAGTCATGCGGAAACATTCAAAACGTTGATCCAGGGATTATTCTGACTGCCATTATGAAGTGGGGAAGGATTTTTTTCCCCCCAAAATGGGCTAAATTGGCTTCTGCCTCTCTTTTTTTTTGCCTTCCTCTGGATCAACAAGGAGTGGTAGAAGCATGCTGAATAGAGATGAGCGAGCATACTCGCTAAGGGCAATTACTCGAGCGAGCATTGCCCTTAGCGAGTACCTGCCCGCTCCTGAGAAAAGATTCGGCTGCAGGCGCGAGGGAGCGGTGAGTTGCGGGAGTGAGCAGGAGGGAGTGGGGGGCAGAGAGGGAGAGAGATCTCCCCTCCATTCCCCCTGCTCTCCCCCACCGCTCCCCACCCCGCGCCGGCACCCGAATATTTTCTTCAGAGCAGGCAGGTACTCACTAAGGGCAATGCTCGCTCGAGTAATTGCCCTTAGCGAGTATGCTCGCTCATCTCTAATGCTGAACTAGATGGACATTGTCTTCCTTCAGCCTAACATACTATGTTACTATGTATGTTAGGGGTAAAAAGCTTAAAAAAAAGATTATTTTTAATTTATAGTTGGTTATTTTTTAAATGAGTATATTTACACTTAAAAAGAACAGAAATGGATTCTGCATTTTGTTTTGAATATTTTGATATATAATTTGTACAGTCTCGGATTACAAGGTGCATATGGCGATGGTTTAGGTTGGTGTTAGCGGTGGGTAATTTTCTTAAATAAATATATACATGTTAGAGAAAAATTAATAAGTCTGTACGAAATCACCAGTACCAGTATATATGATTCTGTAACTTTTTTAAACTTATTTTTATTACTATTTTTTTTACATCTATATGCCCCATTACGTCATACAAGACTACTGGTGGTCATTAAAAAAAATTTTATTTCACATTTTTCCACTGTAACTGGGGCATCCATTATGAGCCCCAGTTATAAGGTAAAGCATTCCCCTGTAGTGACAGTGGACACAGGCAGAGCTGATCTGGATCTGCTAAGACCCTGCAGCTCTGCCTTGCCAGTGGGAACCTGACAATCACATGATTTCTCAGTTGAATAGCAAAAAGGAAACTTCCGATTTATCTATTCACTATATAACGCTCATTCTGACTAACAACTGAGAACCTGATCTACACCTGCTACATTGCAGGAGCTTGTCCCTTATCAGGTTAAGCCCATCGAGATGAAGGCTCTGAAGAATGAAGATCTAATAGGGTTCACTTCTATTTAGAATGTTCCTCCTGTTAGAAGTCAGATACCTTCCCAATTGGGGTCACCTTAATTACATCAAAGATGCTCTGATGTTTGACACATATGTCTGAAGAGGATATGATTGAGGAATTGTATTTATTTTGGTTTTGCGTCTGTGAACAATTACACATGCCCACAACGTATGACTGGTTTTGCCCACATACTGAAGGCCAAAGACAAATTCCATTAGATAGATGGCAGAATCAGAACTGCAATCGAAGTAGCATTTCAATGAGAACTCATGATTTGCATGAGATTTCTTTGTGTTACATGTAATGATCTTACATTATTAAAATACTTAGGGCAATTGCATTTAAAAGAACCTATTTGTTGCAGATGAAGCATACATAAAGGGATTGAAATCCTAACCACCCTCCTCAACCTGGTGTAATTCCAGAATGTACTGGGATCACCTTTACCAGAATAGGATCTCCTCTAAAGATTCCCCAGTGTTTTATTAAGACCCTCCTAATCTCACTGTGATCCAAAGTGGTAATATAGTAATCCCTTATATGTGTTGTCTTTATCTCAAGGTCCTCCTTGTTGCTCTTTTCCATAAAGCAATCTTCTTGTGAAGACTCCAGTCCGTGATCATTACGCATAGCTGTATTTTAATAAAGCCCTTCACAGTGGAATCTATCTTGAACTTGCACTAATCCAGATGAGAGCACTTATCACCATCTATGCCTCTTACAACATTAGATTGCATCTTTGCTTTTTACCCTTCTTTGCCTGGATTCTGAGTGATTTCCTTCAGTCTCCTTAAATACAATCAAATAAATCATTTATGCATGATGTTCAGTAGAGTTCTTGTAGTGGTGCACAATGGATTCTGATTTTTGTCTTAACTGCTTATGAGAAAGCAATAGGAGGGCTTACTTGAGATTTGATGAACATTGGGCCATATCCACTTCTGAATATCTTGGCTATGCTTGATTAAATATAATCCATACATTAACATAGCGTGGTGATTTTTCTGTCTTTACTAAGCAATCAGTAGCTACAGTAAAACAAAATCAAGTACATGCTTGTGTAACATCATTGAATATACTCAGGCACCAGAAGCTCATTAGGTAAAACATTCCAAAGAATCAATTAGAGACCACAGAAGCAAGTCTTTCAAATTAATCTGGTTGTATGAGCTTTCTGACTGTCTTACTTTTAAAAGGATCCATCAGATTTGATGCATATTGTAAAATGACAAAAAGATACTGGAGATCCTTTTAGTGTGAATGTTCAGCATTGTTAATACAAAAAACATAATCCCATAATTAGTATGTTTCTGAATGTTTCTTGTATTGTAATAAAAGTTGGAGTAGGAAATTTTATGTAAAATCATGATTATGTCAGATTATATAGATTTAGAATTAATTGATAGTTTGTAGTACAAAAAGCATTGCTACTACTATGCGTATCATCATCATAAAAGATGTAAGTAGGATTAATATTTTGAGGTTTTCTTCTGTATAATGCCCTGTCAAAGTTGAAAAGTTGGGCACAATTACAACCCCTAAACACTGACAGTTGTTTCCCCCAGCTGCCCCATACACATGAAGATGAGTTTAGGGAGATAAGCAACCAGCAGACAACTCTGGCTTATCTTTAAAGGAACAGAAGGATCAGCATTGAAATTCAATATCCCAATCTTCTTTCTGTCATGACTTGTTGGTCGCGAAGGCGTTGTGGCATGGTGGCCACGATGCAGGAACAGACCTGTCACCCTGCCACTATGCAGGACACAGGCTAAACATATTGTGCAGAGTCTGCTGGCTGCTATTTACCTGGATGCTGCTTTCTAGTATGCTATTGGTGAGTCATTCCTGTGAGAAAGGGTGTGGGGTGTGGTTTCTTCTGTGCAACCTAACAGCAGGTGTGGAGGCCTTTATATTCCTACCCCTCCATCCCTTGCTTGCTGTTAATTCAGTTCAGTTAGAGGTGTAGCTGAAGCAGGTTGCAAATTCTATCCTGGGTGAAAGCTTTCCACTGTCAATTAATTGTCTGTTTTCTTTCCTTTTGCTTTTGGTTAGTCTTTACACAGTTACTTTGCATTGTTTGTGCATCTCTCCAGTTACCTACATTCAAGGAAAGCCAGGTCTGTGGTGAAGACCACATGGCCATCCTTACCAGGACGCCTACCCTTCTTTTAGGCAGGGCCACCCTTCCCCCTGAGTTGTAAGGCACAGGTATCTCCATCTAGCTTTTCCTAGAGTGGTGTAGTCTGTCTTTGCATCTTACTGTGTGTGCATCTTGTGCCTTACAGAAGTGATACTTTCCTCCAACATCATCTGTCACAGGAATGTCAAGTCACCTCCATACACATTACAGAATCATCGATCTCTTCCATTATCAGTGGATTTGAACAACTACACTCTATTGTGTATGGGGGCATTTACACTGACTACTTAGAAATAGAATGCACGCTTTGAGCCATTCAGCTGATCATGTCTGTTCTATATCTTTCTAATTTAGCTTATTCCATTAATCTACTGCACACTTATACACAGGAGTAGATTTAGTGATGCTGGCCCACTGTGAGAGGTGTACCAGTCTGTAGCATGGACCACAATGATGATTATGCTGCTAGCTTTAAACAATGCTAGATTTGAACTTCCAATGGGTTTAGTGGTGTAAAACAGTCACATTTTGTGTTGAACATAATATGATTATGAAGCCCTACCTGATTTTTCCCACACAAGAACAAGGGCTAAAAAGCATGGTGCAAACATATTCAATGCATTGAAAAATCTGCCTCTCATGCACTATTGAAATTTTCTTCATGGGCCCAAAAGAAAAATGATCATTGCTCCTTAGAAATATGTGCTGTAATTAAAATGTACATACAACAAAAGTTTTTGTCTGGCCTTGAGGGAACAGGAACAAGAATTTTATCTAATATACTTTCAGACAATGAATGTGTCTTAATCAAGGCAGAAAGTATTTGCTAATTACATCTTTCAAGAACATTACTTTAAATAGAATGTGTCATCAGAAAATGATTTATTGTATAAATCACGTTTTTATCCTCTATTTATTTTTTAAGAAAACAGAGTTAAAAAAAGATCTAAGATCAAAAAGTAAAATATATTAGAAGAAAGAAAGTTCTGTTTTTTGTCAGTAAAAAATATGGGCGATGCATTCCCTTTAAGGACTGCTTTTTACAGATGCCCTATGGACTGATAACCACAAGATTGTGGCAAACATGTAGCCCTCATAGTATAAGATTTGAGTCTCAAGAAAAAATTGCTATTGGAAAGCTGCTGTTTTATTTGGCACATGGACTCTATAATATAATTAGGATATTACTTTTGTCCTCTTGGAAACATGCCCAAATGCTCCCTCTATATTGGGATTGTATCAATTACCATTGCTGTCCTTCTATACGGCATTGGGCCATTAGGATATTTGGGGATATGGTTGGGACTTAAAGGCAACCTATCTTGTCCCCATAGCACCATAAACTAATTAATGATGCTGTTAGGAGACGTGACAGGGAGGGGAGTAATGCATTTTCTATAATCACCCGCTCCCATGATCTAGTGTCGTCACTAGATATGGGCGAGCGTACTCGCTAAGGGCAAATACCCGAGCGAGTATTGCCCGCTCGTCTCAATAGATTCGCGTGCTGACGGGGGCGGGCAGGGGCGGGGGAGAGCGGGGAGGAACGGGGGGGGGGGGGAGTGGGGAAGATCTCTCCCCGCGCTACCCCCTGCTCACTCCCGCAACTCACCACTCACCCCCGCCGGCACCCGAATCTTTTGAACGAGCGGGCAGGTACTCGCAAAAGGCAATACTCGCTCGAGCATTTGCCCTTAGCAAGTATGCTCGCTTATCTCTAGTTGTCAGCCTTTGAAGTAGACGCATAGCAGGAAAATCCGACTCTTTTCAGAGTCTTATGCAGGGACTCTCCCATGGAGGTCTATGGAGGAAATCAAACACTGAACTCTGAAAACATTTACTTTTTTCTTACACTATATGTTTTTTAAGACTCAGATGGTTTTTCCGAATTGTCTGAAAGAGGTGCATGGCCTAAATTGTGACACAGTGCACCAAAATTTTTGCACACCATTTGGCATAAACTAAGCCAACTAATAGGTGGTCTAAACCTAGACAAGACAATCTTAAAAGTTAACAGAGTTATCATTTAGCGGTGCCACTATGATAAATCAGATGCACTTAAAGACAGTCTAGTCGAAGTTTGCACTGTTTAACTTTTAGACAGTATTAGTAAATAAGCCCCGATGTATAGAGAGTAATGCCATGTGTAAAATCTACCTATTACATAGTTATTCTGAAGTTTTAGCTAGACGATCTGTTTACCAAATATGTACAGCTATTTTAGTCTCTAAACTTTTCTTTGATTTACTTTTGATGCTTGAAAGTAAATGACCTCTCTGGGCACAGGATGATGGCAGATTTGAGTGTTGTATAAGAGCAGCAATTTGGGGACCAAAGTAGTCTTGGCACTTGAGCGATCCATGGCTGCAAGCTGAAGGATTTGTTTTACAGCAAGCAGCTGGTGAAATAAGAGAGTCTGTAAGAATCTGATGTCTTCTAGCACATGCTGTTTCTACCTTCACAGCTAGTCTGATTGCAAAAACTGTAATCAATAAATGGCAGGCTGAGAGAGACTTTGCTACAATGTCCCCACTGCGAGGACGAGCACAAAAGCAGCATACACTCTATATGAGATACTGGACAAAAGTCAGCTGCTGGGAATCAATAGTGACTCTGAGCATGCATATTGGATGGATTGAGACTCTCAAAGTGTTTACAGATTTCTAGACTCTGCTGGGTGAAAATGATGCTGATTTTCAACAACTTACTTCATTGCTGATTCTGTAAAGTGCACGGCCCAATTCGCATATCACAACTATCATACTACTGACTATTACCTTTATAGCACTATTTAAAGTGAGCTGGTTAAAGAGAGTGCAGAAATAAAGTTAGTAACTTAGTTGGATGAAAGGGCTTGCGTATGATAGAGGCAGACCATGTGCGAGGAGCAATCCCAGTCTCGATTTTTCTACCTCTGTGCTACTTTGGTAAGTATCAAGAACCTGTCTTCCTTCTGCAAATATTAAAAGGCAAGGGGTGGGGAATTGGCCAAAGTCATGGAAACTACATGAAAGGGAAAACAGACATACAGCTCTATTCACCTGGGTGGTGATATCATGGCACTGTAATGGGAAGGTTATTTTTTATCTTTACTATGGGTCCTCTCTCTTCTATGTATGTGCTGGTCAACTTTCAATTTTATACTGGGAACTGCATATACAGTAATGCTCCAAACATACTTCTATTACTGCATAGTGACTGATCTGTGGAGCAGGACAGCAATATCAAGTTCAATACAGCTTTCCTATAAAACCATCAGTACTTGTATTTTCAGGCTGTTTATGGAAGCCTATGTCTGCTGGCTGTACAAACACAGAAGAGCAGCAGAAAATCTGTCGACATATTCCTCCGAAGATAGCAGGGATGTCCTTCTGTGTTATTAGACCACTGCCACTCCAATAACAGAAGAATATTAGTAGAATTCTTGTACACGTTATTGCTTCGCATGTGAGTGTAGATTCATCAAAGGAAATTATATTTCAGTGTTCCCTAACCACAAACTCACAACCCAATGAATATAACACTATATATTTTGGGGGCTATAGAGTAGTTAGCATAACCAATAGTATTTGAAAGTGTTGTGTGCCAGACCAGAGTGGGAGGTTTGGGTCATAGAGACAGTGATGTCCCCCACCTGGCTACACTACAGTGAAAAAGGTAGGGGGTAAAAGTTGAAAGCTGGACTCTGCCCACTGATACGATTTTTTGGTGTAGTTCAGTATAAGTCCCGCAATAGAAGAGAGTCCAAGGAGTCAGGCAGGGTAACAAATAACTCACGTGTTTATTGAAAATCCAGATGATAAAACGGTTAATGTTCATATAGTCCAAGATCTTAAATCTCATTTGAAGGTGTTGACTGGAAGTACTGTTGCCTTCTGTAGAATCCTGTACTGCTTGCCTGAGTTTTTCACTGGGATAATCCTGCAGTCTGTGTAAGACCTTTCTCTTCCAATCATATGATCCAAGAAAATGGCTGTAGACTGTGAGGTCTGTCTGTCTTTGCAGTTATCACTGCACCTGCTGTATCTCTTCTCCTGCACACTGTAGCTTCTGGAATTGCAGGAGTATAAAAAAAGATCTGCTCCTCCTTTTCCGGAATCTTCTAGCTAAAAACCTTTCAGCTTAAAGCTGTTCAGCTGAGAAGTAGGAGTTTAGACAAGATCTTTGTCACTAGAGCTGTTCAATCCTTCTTAACTGAACTCTACCATCTTCCAACCACCATAGACCCTGAATAACAATATATAAACTATTACAGTGTAGAAAACAAGGAGTCAAGGCACACATTTTTAAGATACGTTCCCTCTTGGCACACATTTTAAGATAGGTACCCGCTTTTCCCAGAATTTTTATCACTATGTGTAATTTACTATTTGTAAATTTCAGCTTTGTACCATAGGTTAATGCAGGCTATGTCTAGGGGCTCTTTCACATGGGCATCGTTTTCACGCAGAGTAGACGCATAAAAAAATTGCATCTATTAAAACCAATGGTTTCCTATAGAAACATTCACATGAAGAAATTTTAGACACGCAAAAAACTTGCACCTTAAAAAGATAGGACATGCGTGTCTGCAAAGCATGCATCTAAGGTCCATGCTGCATGACGAAATAGGACCTGACCTACCTTTTGTTGCGTGATGCGCAGGAGTCTCCATAGACTCCTATGGGAGCAGGAGTTTAGCTGTGTCCAAAGCTCGAAAAAGATTACAAGCCATTAGGAGGATTTCTGCCAACCAAGGGAATTCCAAACAGCAGCTGCGCCGCTAAACCCAGAAGCGCATTTTAAATGTCCCGCTGTAAACTCCTGTTAGTCCCTGCGGGAATGAGGGTCCAGTTCATGTCCTCGAATGTACCCCTAATCCCCGCAGGAAGTATTAGGAGTTTACAGCAGAACAATTTAAATTTGCTTCTGGGCTGCAAGCTTTAAATGTCCTGCTGTAAGCAGCAGGGAATTCCTCCTGCCCTTCTACTGGGCAATTCCTCAGCAGCGGGGTGCAGCAGGGGACTACCTCCACCTCTTTCCCTAGCATCTGGGTCCCTAAGGGATTTTCCCATAACGGGTAGAGAGAGGAAAGTGGGGTTACCCCGAGAGCAGGGATGAGGTTAGAGGGATCCACCCTCTAGGCCTGCTCCTTTAGCCCCGCCCCTCTCTTTTTGCTATGTGGGAATCCCTGGGAGAAACCCTCTAGCCCCGCCCCTGCGTCCCACTCTCTCTCTCTCTCCCTGCTATGGAAAAATCCCAAAGCCCTGCGGGGCTTCATCTCTCTCTCCTCCTGGAGCAGCTGCACTTTTTTAAGTAACATGCTGCTCCAGTGACTGCGCAATTTTCCTGTGCATGAAACTCAGATCTTCTGCGAGGGAAAAATTGGCCGTTCATGCGATTTTTAGTGGAATTTAGCTGTGATTTTTTTGACGCGCCTATACTGCGCTAAAACCAAGCCCATGAGGCTTTTCTGTGTCTGTAATATAGATGGCTTATTCTTGGGATAAATCATCAAAATCTAATAAATGGGGTATGACTCCCACCACACCCATTGATCAACTGCATAAAATGGCTGTAAAACTAAAACTTTGTATATCTTTCTTTATTTCCCTCATTATAGTGCCATACACTTCATTTGGGGCTGTGCTTGGCACTACAACTCAAAGATGCTTAGTCCTATTCAATAAAATGGGTTTGAACTGCAGTACCAGACACAGTCTGAACAAATGCACGGCCAACGGTAAGAAAAGAAAGGGACATCACGGTCCCTTCATTCACTAGATTGTCAGGGATGTTGTTAATACAATCTTCACCCAATACATATTGATGGCTTTTACTGAGAATAGGTCATTTTTATAGTCCTAGAACATCCATTTCTGTTATTCCCACTTGATAAATGTTGTAATCTTGTGGCTCTTGCAGAGTTTCTTGCAACTTTTTTTTACCTATATTGCAGTGCATATACAGTATGTTGCATTTTGAACTCTGAAAATGGTATTGACATGCAAGAAAACTTTGGCATATTCTCAATGATGGCAGTTCACTTTCATTCTAGGTTGCTGAAAGATATACAGTATGTTTTATCCACCTGCTAAGACTATGCTTATTCAAGACACTTCTGTGTTTCTTATATGAACGGGACAAATTATTCTTCTGGGCTTGATAAGACAATTTAACCCTACAACAAACCCCTTGACCCTTTTGAATCACACTTTAATCAACATGCTGTCCTAAGATGCAGCCAGGCCTCTTGGAAAGGTCATGTAATATCTGTGCTGCTGCCATCAATATTAAGACAGATTGGAATACAGGTGTTTTAAGTCTGCACAGCGGTTTATCTTTGTAATTTGTTATTGACCGATATGGAAGCTGAAATAAAAATAATAGGTATCATCAGACTACGGATGCTTACTATGCAACTTCTAGCCTCAGTGACAAATGGTGAAAAATACTGAGTATGTTGGTATTATAATGAAAGAAAGAAAGAAGCTAAATGTACTGTATAAAACTATAAAAGCATGATATATACCGTATAAGTGTATATAATTTTTAAAAAAATTGTTGAATTTAATGTCCAGCATTAAATAACATTTTAGGCCTCAGTCACACAGGCGCATTGGCACCCGTACACCGGCGCCGATGCGCCCGTGTGACTGACAGTTAGAAGACGGCCGTACCTGAAGATGACCGTCTCTCTCCAGCGCTGATCATAGAACACATGACCGGCAATGGAGACAGTCACATGTTCTTCCTCCCGGTGCTGCAGAGAGACGTCCGTCTTCAGGTACGTCCATCTGCTGGTTTCAGTCACACGGGCGCATCAGCGCCGGTGTACGGGTGCCGATGCGCCCGTGTGACTGAGGCCTTACACAGTTACAATAACGGACATAAAATTTGACTAAAATATGGGGCAATTATCATCCGAAATAGCATACTCAAGTGATAATTGTCACGTGTACAAGTCGCTGCCAGCATGGCACTGATCAAGAAGTCTCTCACCTGTTGGAATCGCTTGGTTTTTAGCAGTACTGAAAACCAAGTAACTGTTCGGCTATGTAAACAGGAACAGCTCAATGTTTGAGTGACTCCTGTTTACTGTGAATGGAGGCTGGTGGGCTGGAACGATCCCAGCTCGCTGTGACTCCATTCACTTGAACGACTATCTCTCCTGTATAAACATAGGAGTGAAAATCCAGCGGTTGTCCATGGGATGGCTGTCGGGCACCTATGCGCCCAGCAGTCGTCTTGTGTGAAGGGGCCTTAACTTTGTAATCACATTGCATTACTGATTTTGCACTTACTCCGATTTACAACCAGTATCATTGTCTAGATCAGCATAGAACTTGCTCTGGAGTCTGGTATTCCTTGAAGTACAAACAGCTCTGAGTTGCTATATAGTACTACTTGCTGCCCAGGATGATTAGATGTGAGGGAACTATAGAACAATAACATCAGTTGAGGATGTTTTTAATATGGACCCATTTTAACATGTGTTTTTTAACTACAAAATCCATCACTGATTCTATCAATTCTACTGAATTGAACTTATGTCACCATTGAACTCTAGGGTGATCTAAGTTCAGATCAGTAAAATCTCATATAGTCTGGTTTCACCTTGCCATATTACTGAAAGGCTGTTTTTTATACCGTTGGTTTCTAAAGGCTGTGTACACCTTTGCACTCCTTTTTTTTACCCTTAATCAAAGGGTCTTTAGAAATGAAGCTTTTTTAAAATTGGTTTAAAATTTTCTGATTGTTTGGTCTCTATGCTTATATGGTTCTCCAAGGCACTGGAGATTGAAGAAGTGACATTTTAGCAAAATCCATCAGTGAGAGTAAACCGAAGGCTGCTTCTCAGCACCTCCCTTAGCCTGCTCTCCTGAGCATGTTGCGAGGGGTGCTTATTACACAGTAAGGGATTTGTGAGACACAAGCACTCAGGGGTTTTCTACAGTTACAAGAAAAGGGCAGCACATTGTCATTTGTAAATTGATGTGAGTATTCCCACAGGGACGTACAGTCTATGGAAAGCCTCCTGTCATTGTTTATTACATTCACTCCAAGTAGTAAAAGAGGATAAAAAACTAGTGATATGCCTAGAGGGAGAAAACATATTACAGAGGGCTGCATGACAATGGGGGAAGATGCTGATCATCTCACCAGCCCCCATGCCCTAGCATGCTGCATCTTCTAGTACTGTTTTGTTATGCCCTACTCTTCATTCAGATCATAGTACAATTAGGCTCCATTTTGGTGGAGCTTATGTCCCTGCACCTTGTCATTTTCTCTAGAGATAGCACTGTGCTATAATCAATTGCACTGTGCTTATCTGCTCCATCACCACCAATCTACCCCCACTAGTAAATAGTTAATGGAGAGATAGTATTATGTAGTAGTGAGTGGACGTGGCTACACAACCTCTGACAGAGGAGAGCGAGCTGATCTTGTGCTCCTTCATGAGAGAGACCAGCTGAACAGTGTTGGGAACGCCTCCCCCAGCCATAAATCTCAGTGGTGGACTGAAGGCAAAACAATTCTGAAGCTTTCTAAGTGCATTATAACGGAAATCAAAGAAAAAGCACATAAGTGCATATTTTTTTCTGCAGGGACTTAGTAAGATATATGTGTATTGATTTTTCATGCACAAAGGTTTCCATGGCCTTTAATGTTGGGAAAAAAACACTTGTTTTGAATGTGCAGATCTGTCCACTAGTTACCATGTGTGAAGTCTAGTTTCGTTTTTTAATAGTTATGTTAAATGCTTCTTAGCCATCAAATTGGTGAATGTTTACTCGTAAATGAGTCAAGGACACAGTGGGGTGTGACTGCTCCAGAAAACTGTTTCACATGCTCTGAACAACTTTTCTGAGATCTTTAAGATATTTTTGTCAAACTTCTATCGCACAAATTGGTGTAAACTGAGCCAACTAATAGATGGTATGAAATTAGACAAAGATATCTAAAGATGCGCCAGATTTATCATCCAGCATGAGCCACTGTGATGAATGTGGTGCATTTCAAGACCGTCCAATCAAAGTTTGCATTGTCTAGTAATTAATAATAGTAGATCTGCTCTAGAGTCACATATTTTTTAGGAACTATGTTGAAATTGTACTCTCCTCGGTATGCTTGAACAGAGAGTCATTCATCATGGCCCATCCATGTGTTACACGGTTGACCATTCATGTGAAATGTCACCATGTATTGCTACATTTTCCCTTCATGCACTGCTGCAGGAGAAATCGATGGTCAGATGCAACTTCTGTAGGCAATAGGGGATTGACGGATGTTGGAGAAACAGATCACAACACAGGCTTACATATAAAAAAAACATTTTCTTCGTGAAACAATCTCTTTAAAGTGATTTTTGAAAAATATCTTGAAAATTGATTAAATTCCTTTTGACTGTGCTTTCAGTTAACTGGTCATCTATGAGAAGATCTACGGTGTCTGTCTCCCCTTTTGTTTTCCCTATGGGACTGAGTCAAATATGCATGTCTATAGGAGCTTTGTGCTATTTTCTGAGCAATCTTGGTGTATGGATTTCATAACAACAAATGAATTATGAGACTTAATTAGTTATTATGAGGCTATTTGTCTATGAGAAGAACACTGATAGACCAATGGAAGTCCCCCATACAGACATGAATAGATCATCAAGTTGAAGGCAGCCTCCAATTTCCTCCAGTGTGGCAATAAAAATAGAGAACGTTACAGTTACGTTACATTAGGTTAAGTACAGAGATCGTTAGGGTGCTACGAAAGACGCCCAAACAATTTTCATTCATTTTAACAAAGCAGCCATTACATAATCCCATGGTAGAGATTTGCATAATCATGCTGGTACAGTGAAAAAGAAACTTTTATGTTGCAACTTTCTTTATTCTTGTCTAGAAATAGTAGATATAGAGTCAGTGGCAGAAAACCAACCACTGGGGAGATCACCAGGCTATCCGTGTTCTGCAGCAGGATCTCAGTAAGCTCATATTCAGGACTCCAAGTAAAGAAAGAGGATACAGGATTCAGGATATACCCCTGCATCTTCCATCTCTAATACAATTGTTTTTTGGAGGGTAGCCCTATTCTAAGTTTTGATATTGGACCCTATGATTTCTATGTATGCCCCTGGCTACTAACTAGTGCAAACTGGAGTGACAAAAAACAGTGATTCAGATAGTTCATCCGCAGTGCAATAGATGAGCATGGTGTACTCTCCGCAGGACACTTATAAGCACAAACAACTGAATTTACAAGAGAAAGGCTTGATTCACATGAGTGTATATCGGCCGCTTTTTTACGGCAAGACGATATACGCGACCATCTTAGGCATTGTTTCACACGGGCGAATTTATGGCACGTCAAAATGTTGCATCGTAAAAAATGGTACATATGCGGCCGAAATGTGCACCGGTGATTATATGCTGGGTAAAAAGATAGATCTTTTGACTGATATATACCCCAGTGGGTCCCATAGACTGCTACGGGAGCTGGGAAAAAAGAGAGGGGAGGCAGTTTAGCAGCGACCAACGCAGGGAAAAGCTCCTAGGTGTCTCTATTTACGCTTTTAAAGGCATTCCAACAATTTATGCCAAGCAAGAGTTTTTTGGGGTGCAACATATTTTTTTCGCTAAAAACATTGCACCCGGTCAGGTGAATGGACGAGAAAACGCTAATTAAGCTTGGGATTTGATTGCGGAAAATCGTTTATTTATGCAAATTTATGGCGCGGACGTCCGAACGTAAAAACGCGTACACTTGTGTGAAGGATCTTAAAGACTGTAAGGCCTGGAGCCCACGGCTGTGACGGTCTCCGCAAGCGGAATTCCGCAGCGGAGTCCATCACGGCGCCCCCCCCCCCCCAGAGATCCCATATTCACCTCCGGATCTGCTGCCTGATGTCCCGCATCCCGTGCTAGCGCACATGCGCAGTACAGTGCATGATGCGCCGGCAGTGTCATGTGACGCGCCGGCAGCATCTGCAAACTACAGACCCATCTCAAACCTCCCCTTTATCTCCAAACTACTAGAACGCCTTGTTTACTCCCACCTTGTAAGCTACCTATCAGAGCACTCTCTCCTAGACCCCCTACAGTCTGGCTTCCGACCTCAACACTCGACAGAAACTGCCCTTACAAGGGTATCCAATGACCTACTGACAGCCAAATCGAGGGGCGATTACTCCCTACTGATCCTCCTCAACCTCTCCGCAGCATTTGACACTGTTGACCACAAACTCCTCCTCAGTATGCTACGCTCCATTGGCCTAAAGGATACTGCCCTCTCCTGGTTCTCTTCCTACCTATCTGACCGCTCTTTCAGTGTCTCCTTTGCTGGCTCCACCTCCCCTCCTCTTCCCCTTGCTGTTCGGGTCCTCCAGGGCTCTGTCCTCGGCCCCCTTCTTTTCTCTATCTACACAGCCCCTATTGGACAAACCATCAGGAGATTTGGCCTCCAATACCACCTGTATGCTGATGACACCCAGCTATACACCTCTTCCCGTGACATCTCTGCACCTTTACTCCAAAACATCAATAACTGTCTGTCCGCTGTCTCTAACACCATGTCCTCTCTCTACCTAAAACTAAACCTCTCTAAAACTGACCTGCTGGTATTTCCACCCTCCACTAACCGACCTCCTCCTGACATCTCCATCTCAGTGTGTGGCGCCACCATAACTCCTAGACAACATGCCCGCTGCCTTGGAGTCATATTTGATTCTGATCTCTCTTTTGCCCCCTACATCCAATCTCTGGTCCAAACATGTCAGCTGCACCTCAAGAACATCGCAAGAATCCGCTCTTTTCTCACTGTGGACACGCTAAAAACGCTTACTGTTGCCCTCATCCACTCCCGGCTCGATTATTGCAACTCGTTGCTGATCGGCCTCCCCTGCACCAGACTCTACCCTCTCCAATCCATCCTGAATGCGGCAGCCAGGCTCATCTTTCTGTCCAGCCGCTACTCGGATGCCTCTGCCCTGTGCCGGTCACTGCACTGGCTGCCCGTTAAATACAGAATTCAATTTAAACTTGCCACCTTCATCCACAAAGCCCTCCACAGTGCAGCGCCCCCCTATATCGCCTCCCTCATCTCAATCCATCAGCCAGCCCGGGCTCTCCGCTCTGCTAACGAAACCAGACTGAGCGCCCCTTTAATTCGAACTTCTCATTCCCGCCTCCAAGACTTCTCCAGAGCAGCACCGGTCCTCTGGAACGCACTACCAAAGGCTACCCGAGCAATCCAGGACTCGCAGAACTTCAGGCGTGCTCTAAAAACGCACCTCTTCAGGGAGGCATACCGAATTCCCTAAACAAACCCCTCTGTACTCCGCCTGATAACATGCTCCCTGACCTACTGACTGCAATCCCTGCTAGCCATCATAAACCGCTCCTGCAGTCATACTGTTTCTGCTGTCACACGGCTAAATGTCTGACCATTGTCAGACTGCAATGGAAGCCGCCCGCACGTATGCCTACAGCAAATAAAACATTCCGTGGGTGATTACGGGTAAATTCATGGGGCGGAATTCCACTGTGGAATTCCGCACCATGAGCATTGCGCTCTTAGGTTAAATAGATACGTGATACGCGACGGAAATCCGCCCGCAGGAATTAAGCTTAAGAAGTTAATAAACACCATTTCTGGTCGGAGGTATAGTATAAGGGCTAATTGGGCATCTACAAATCTGATGGTCAAGGAATTATGTAGCTAATGGAAACTGATCCTTGCATGCTTGTTGCTATCTCTGGTTTACTTGCCATATCAGTTATAAAAGACTGGCAATATAGTTTACATTGTAGGATCAATAACTGCAAGAAGTTAAATAGTAGGAGTGTTAAAACAATGAAACTGAGCTTAAAAAATTACTGTGTTGCTTTACTAATCTCTTTTATATCACCAATTTCAAATTATTCTTTTTATGGGAAGCACTGTCTGCTTTGCTTGTGGCCTCTGCTTGCCTGCAGTGCTGAGTAATGCACTTTGCAGAGGCCGAGAGAAGTGACAACTGCTCTAAATACTTATGCGGCTAAGAACATTATTCTCACTTTCATTTAGCTGATGACATAACATGCTAAGTTAAAGTAACACTCTGGGCAGAACTAATAGACTGGAAATAAGGGGAGATGTATGCACAAGAATTTTTTTGCATCAGGGACAGTTTTATAGAAAATGAAGCCTGAGCAGCAAGTAAAGTAAAGGTCATCACCTGCCATTTAAGGCAGTTTTTCTTAGAATTAAAAAAACACTGATACACATGCCCTTACTACGTAAAGGTTTATACTGGAATACTGCCATACAACACCTTACTAATACCTCTATACAGGATCCAACAATATTATCATATAGTGCTTACATATCATTTCTAGAGATGAGCGAACGTACTCGGTAAGGGCGATTTCGCAATCGAGCACCGCGATTTTCGAGTACTTCACTACTCGGGTGAAAAGTACTCTGGGGCGCTGTGGGGCGGGGGGTTGCAGAGGGGAGTGGGGGGTAGCAGCGCGGAACAGGTGGGAGCTCTCTCTTTCTCCCTCTCCCCCCCACTCCCCTCTGCAACCCCCCGCTCACCCACAGCGCACCCGAGTACTTTTCACCCGAGTAGTGAAGTACTCGAAAATCGCGGTGCTCGATTGCGAAATCAGCCTTACGCTCATCTCTAATCATTTCCATTAATTGTGCACACAATACAATTCAATGTCCTAATAAAACTGCTATATAATGTCCAAGTAGTAGTGCCATGCATTGTCTAAATAGTGATTGAATTAATAGGAAAGTCCATGGTGGTCTAGGACAGTGAAAGGAAAGATGGTAATGTTCCTGGTGGTCCAGGACAGTAGATTAACATGAGGTTGCTCTTAGAGGTTCAGTTACTGTGACCCACTAGAAAACATTTACAACCTTCTAAAACCAGCTGTGCTTTGCATCCCTGTGTCATACTGTGCCTCCTCAGATTCTGCATTAGAAATAACACAGTGCATGAGATTTAGCCAGGTGACATTTTTCATTATCTTACAGCCACTGTCTACTTTTGATGGCTTATCCTCAAGATAGGCTATCAGCAGTAGATTGATGGGGCTTTTTTGTCAATGACTCCTGCCGATAACCTCTTTGCTGGGCCAGTGTACTCATGCACTAAGCTGATTTCTGCGGGAAGCAGACAGCTCCATACCCACTGCACTGGCCAAGCTTGGTATTGCAAGCCAGGTTCTCATTGAAATGAATGGGAATTTGGCCTGCAATAGTAAGCCTGGCCAGTGCAGTGGGAATGGAGCTGTCTGCTTCCTGCAGAAATCAGCTCAGTGTACCAATGCACTGACCTAGCAAATAGCTGATTGGCAGGGGTCCTGGGCAACAAACCCCCACCAATCTAGTAGTGATGGCCTATCCTGAGGATAAGCCATCAATAGTTTACTACTGGACAACCCCTTTAATATATAATATGGAGTAGAATAGAAGCTCAGAGAAGTATTTTTGTAGGTTTAGTTCTAAAACACTTGTTTTGCTGTGCATAGCCTAAATAGCCTTAATGTATTTACATTTGTTTAGAAAATGCCACAAAATGTGCCATTATGTCATATGCAATAATTACTTATAGGTTTAATCAAAGAATAATGTTATGTTGTATCACACAAAGTACTTTCAGAAAGTCTGCATTACTAAAGAATAATTAAAGAATTAAAATGATTTTAGCAAAGCACTTGAGGCAGACAAAGTATTCCATAATGACTTTGTCTATATGGCTGATTAATGTTTTACCCTGGCTACCTTCAGTACCATGGATTATTCTGTAATGGATTTAAAGGGTCAATGTTCCGGGAAAGTTTCCTCCCACAAATACAATAAAAAAAACTTGGTGGCTTTGTCAATTTCTCTTCATAAAACAAAATGCGGTTTAATCAGGGAGACCATGTTAAACTCCCATTTACAAAGAAAAACTCCATTTGTTTTAATGATTTCAGGCAAGAGCTTTAGCCGTTCATTGCACTTCATTTTTTTTCTAAATGAGTCAGACTTCAAGAAGACGAAAATAGACTTAATGCTGACTGTGACTGTCTGCAACTCTTCATTAATTATGCAAATAAAATATTCTCTAATGTTAGTTTGTTAAGGGTATGCTATGTCTAATATCACTTCTTCTCAGTGTGGTGATGTACAGAGTATTAGAAGATTACAGCAGCACTTGAACGAGAGCCTTTGGAACAATGGCAGACATATACAGAAGAGGTCTGCTGTACAAGACCTGTATATGGGCCCCCTAGTGTTCAACAGCTAATTTGTCAAGAGCAAGGTGATTATCATATTGCTCCTTTCTTATGAGTCTCTAATAAAATCTTTCACCCATGAGCCAATTCCTCTTACATATTGCAATCCTTCAGTAACTATTAATCCAGTATTAAAGGGGTAATAGCGGATAAGGAAAAAGAGAAGGATTGGGCATATCGTATTTTAACATGCCCGATCCTTTCTTCTCGCAGGACATAAGACCCCATCTGAAATGTCTAGCAGCAGCTTATTTCCCCCTCCCTATTGAGGGTTGAATGTGCCTGTGCATGGAGGGGAGGGGTGGGGTGGGGGGTTGGGGGGCGGTGGAATAGCTGTTGGCTAAATGAGCATTTGGCTGACAACTATATAAGATATTTAGCCCAATTTAGCCTGGACTGTGAGCCAATTAAACCTTTAGAGCTCCTTCACACAAGCATATGCACTTCTGCGGTCCCTCGCACACACCGTTAAATCGCGTGAATGAAGAAATAACGCAATCAAGTCCCGAGCTTAATTAGCGTTTTCTCGTCCATTCACCCAGCTGAGTGTGATGTAATAGCGAAAAAATATGCTGCAGCTTGGATATCCCTCGCTTGGCATAAATCCTCGGAATGACTTCTAATGCCTAAATAGAGGCACCTGTAAGCTTTTCCCAGCATTGGACGCTGCTAAACTCCCTCCACCTCCCTTTTTTTCCAGCTCCCATAGGAGTCTAAGGGAGTCATAAGCAAATATCGGTCTAAAGATCCAGAACTTTCTTTTCACGCTGCGTATAATTGTAGTCGCCAATGTTGGTCAAGTATGTGCTATTTTTCCCGCCGCAATGTTTTTCCATGACGCAAAATTGCCCATGTGAGCGAATGCATTGGAATCCAATGCCTCAGATGGTTGCAATTTTCGGCTGGTGTGAAAATGTGGCCGATATACGCTTGTGTGAATAAAGCCGTTCTCTTGTAAATTCAGTTGTTTGTGCTTAGAACAGTCCGTGTGAATAAAGTCTTAAGAAGTACTGCAGGCAAAAGTAGTATACTGTGTTATACCTAGTGCAGACTGGAGATGGCAGAGAATAACATAGGATTACAAAAAGAGCACAAGAGGGAATCCCTCAGATATGCACCAACCCCTCTGGTCTTGCCATAACATAGTGTATCAGTCATGCTTGCCGCAGTCATGTAAAGGGTTTTTCTTTTTTGCATAAAATGGACATTTTGAAAATGCTTAAATTGAGGAGGTACAGCTAAGAAGTGCCAACCTGTACCTTTTATCTTCCGCTCTGGGCTCTCTTCTTCATCCGATCTGCAGCTGTGTTTACATGCATAACTTCTACACTAAACAGCACAACAAACTGTTACCTACAATTCCCAGCATGCATAGAGCTTGTTTATCTGCCAGCGCTGTAGCTGCACCCCCTTTCACAGGTCCTACAACTTACCAGCACCAACCTCCCTCTTTCTCAGAGTGCAGAGAAAACTTCTGCAACCGACAGATAGACAGAAGCTTTTAGCACTCTGAACTGCACACTGCAATACAGCGCAGTGTACACTGCAATACTGAGCTGTAAGCATCCCTTGTGCATCAATATGGAGCCTCCATACAATTTTCCCCCTGATTCATGCAGAATCTCAAAGTGAAAACTTTCTGTGCCTTTGTATGAAATCAGGGGTATACAGAGACATAGTAGGACCCCATAGAAGTCTCTGTACAGAGCCATAATATGGTAGCATGCATGAGCTGTAAGTCTGTGATTGCCTACAGGTGAATACTATAATGGGAGCATTGTAATGCACAAGCTGGCTACTGGCTTGTCGATCAAAATGGGTATGGAATTTTGGTAGATTAAAACGTTTTGGCCAGAATTTGGAGCAGCATTAATACCGTATGTCCGATAGAGATTAGTACGTAGAAACACAATAGATTTTTGTAGACACTATTTTTAATGTTTTTATTAAAGTGACCATCTGAGCCTGGACAAACAAAGATGGTTGCACTGGTTCTCTGACTACCTGATGCACACTGTGTATTAGTATACTTTATTAGTCTAAGATACTATACCTGTTTTGATTGACTGTGCTGCCTTTGTGACTGACAGTGCTGACTATGTGACTGACAGTGCTGCCTATGTGATTGACTGTGCTGCCTATGTGATTGACAGTGCTGCCTGTGTGACTGACAGTGCTGCCTATGTGATTGACTGTGCTGCCTATGTGACTGACAGTGCTGCCTATGTGATTGACAGTGCTGCCTATGTGATTGACTATGCTGCCTATGTGATTAACAGTGCTGCCTATGTCATCGACTATGCTGCCTATGTGATTGACAGTGCTGCCTATGTGATTGACTGTGTTGCCTATGTGATTGATTGTGTTGCCTATGTGATTGATTGTGTTGCCTATGTGATTGACTATGCTGCCTATGTGATAGACTATGCTGCCTATGTGATAGACTATGCTGCCTATGTAATTGACAGTGCTGCCTATGTGATTGACTGTGCTGCCCATGTGAGCAGTGCTGGCCAGTTAGAGCAGCGTGTAGTGTTTTAGACTACTGATGTATACTTCAGGCAGTCAGAGAAACAGTTCGGCCATCTTTGTTTGTCCGGGATCAGATGGTCACTTTAAACCTAAAGATTTAAGTCGCATTTCACAAAAAATCATTTTCACAAAAACACAGTTTAGAAGTTTGTTCACTCCTGATACAACATAATATATGTATTTTACTAGTGTTTCAATTTGCTGAAGTGTTCTTTCTTGTTCTGTAAAATGCTACCTCCAAATAACGTGAGAGAGAATGAAACTTTATGGCCAATGCTGTAAAGGAGATTTTTTTTTATAGTTACTGAAAGCACCGCATCAAGCCATTGATTTTAAAGCTAAAATATGATGCAGTTCTTGTTTATTGATTAATAGCATTAGTAGATGAGAGTTTTACTGTTGCTGCAGAATTTCCATTATCCTCAAGGGAGCAGGAAAGATAAGATGCTGTGAAGAACCATTAATACTGTACAGAGTAGCTAATTATGTTATATAGCTGTTAGCTTACTAACAGGACGTCCTATGTATATATAATTATAAAAATAATGAAATCTTGAATGATAAGTACCACTTAATCTATTCCTATCCAGGTGGGTATTGCTCACTGGGTAGTTATCCCTGACAATGTGCAACAAAACGGTATTAAAACATAGTTTACAAAAAGTAATTTTCTAACTGTGATAGTAAAATATACAGTGCTCATTATGAAAGTAATCTTTATATGATCTCTACAAGCTGCCTCATTGAAATGCAACCAATTACTATACATATGTGATGAGATTTTTAAACCGAACTTCTAGTAATTTTACCATTGCTCTACCCGTACCGAGGACTTTGCTTCATATCTGGTCCATTACATATTAACTCTATTAAAGCTGTGCCGTAATAACGCTTTAAGCAATGGATTTTTCTGGACACTCTCCCATAAAGCTCCCATCTGTGGAGTGCATGGCTTATAGTGGTCCTATAGACAGATACTTCCATCTCCACTGTGGATCTTTGGTGATCCTTCATAGTCATTATTCGTGTCTTTGTTGCGTCTCTGATCTCGTATTCAGGTCAAAAACTGATCATCTTTCCTTTAAGTTTGGAGGGTTCTCTACAGCTTTGACAGTAATATGATGGAAGGAGGAATGGTAAGTTTCTGGTAAGTTTCTGTAGTGTGACGTAATCATAGTTGGCATAACAGGGTCCATGGAATATTGCGTACTCGCTATTAGTGTTGAGAGATTATTGAAATATTCTATTGTTCTCTTTGCTTTTATTTGCCCTGTTCTTCTCTTCCCATAGAGCGGAAAGGGCAGTTGTGGTGGCTCACTTGTTAGCCCCACTGCGTTGGAGTTGTGGGTTCAGATCTGACCAAGGGCAACATCTGAATGGTGTTTTTATGTTTTCTTTGTGTTTACTCTTATTGTTCTTCTCCTCCTGCTCTGGGGAAGAACAGGCAAGTGTGGTATCTCAGTTGCAAGCAGTGCTGTCTTTAACAGCTAGAGATTTAGGCTCAAACTGTCCAAGGGCAACTTTTAGACTTTTTGTACTAAAAGTTTGTACTTTAGTTTGTACTTCTCCCCCTTTGGATCAGATAGGACCGGTGTGGTGGCTTAGTTGTTAGTACTACTGCTTTGCAGTGCTAGAGTTGTAAGTTTAAGTCTGACCAATGCCAACATCTGGATGGAGTTTTTCAAAGTCCATGCAGATGTTGTCCTTTGTGGGACTTGAAACTAGTAACCCAATACTGAAAGGCAACAGTGCTAGCAATGGAGACACACACTTACGTCTCTCTGACTTTTATTTGTAAGGATTTTCTGACAATTTTTGCAAAAAATTGGATTGGGATGATCCAATCCAATTTTACAAAAATCAACCAAATTTTATTGCCAGGCTGATCACACTACTCACTTTTTTCGAGTAACTGCCTACTCGGGCAAAAAGATTCGGGGGGCGCCAGGGGGCGGCGGGGTGGAGCGGGGGGTAACAGGGGGGAACATGTGGGAGCTCTCTCTCTCTCTCTTCCCCCCCACTCCCACCCCGCAACCCCATGCTCACCCCTGGCGCCCCCCGAATCTTTTTGCCCGATTAGGCAGTTACTCGAAAAAAGCGATGCTCGATCGAGTAATAGCTCTAAATGAGCACATTCACTCATCTCTACTCACTTTCTTTCTTGTTTGTGGCTATTTGAATTAGATGGATTGTGGAATTTACCTTGATTCGTCGTTTGGCTTTATCAGACAAAGGAGATGGATATTCTATCAGCTGTTTTGTGTTTGTGTTTTGTATTTTCCTTGCTTGGTCACTCTGAATAACATAGAACTGGCTCCACCTCAATGCATTTCCTTTCTCTAGCAGCAATCGGTCTTATGTTCACATGGTAGAGTCCGTCACAGACTTTTTCCCTGTAAAACCATGGCAGAAATCCATGGCAATTTTGCCACAGTTTTTGGCATGGATCCAGATGTACATTTTAGCCCTGTCAATAGGCAAAATCTGCATGTGAGTTTCCGACACATTTTTGAGTGAAGAAGCGATCTGCATGGACCCAGCAAAATTTCTTAGAAAGATTTTGCCCATTAATAGGGTTAAACGTGTTTGCGAATCCAGAGCAAAAACCATGGCAGAATGGGTGCAGATTTCTGCCGCGGTTTTACAGGCGGAATCCATACTGAACATTACTTGGCAGATTCCGCAATGTGAACACAGACTTTTCTCTCAATTTCAATCAAAATAATTTTGCTGCCATGTGCAGTTCCTTGGCCTACACTAAACTTAAATTACAACTGTTTTCCCTAATCTAATTCCATAAGGTAAAGTCACTATTTGTAAAACAATGCAGTCGCATGGCAATTCATGACATTGCACACTCTTGTACTTTGGCTAAAGTGGAACATTCAAATTCATTTATATATATATATATATATATATATATATATATATATATATATTTATATTTAGATTCCGTATGTAAAATTTGGACGCTAATTCTTTTGCGCTTAGAATTGAATAATCAAGTTGGGACCCATTAACTTTTTCTACTTATGACATAATCAATGCTTATACCAAATTTCAAGTTTCTATGAGATTGGGAAGTGAGAGAATTAGATTCTGTACGTAAAATTTGAACGCTAGTTCTTTTGCACTAGAATTAAATAATCGAGTTGGGACCTCTTTACTTTTCCTATTTTGGAGATAGTCTATGCTTGTGCCAAATTTCAAGTTTCTACGACATCTGTAAGTTGGAGAATTAGTGGCGAGTCAGTGAGTGAGTGAGTGAGTGAGGGCTTTCGTCTTTATATATATAGATATATATATATATAATGTAATTTCAAACCTGCAGCAGGTTGATTTTTAAGAAGTCGGCATTGGTGATTTCAATAACCTTTCCAGACACGCTTATTTAAATTCAAGAGAAAGCGATCCAGATATACTGTACCATTGAAACTTAGAGATATGAAAATTAATTAGACTTGAATGTCTTTAACAGGTCAGTTGATTTACATAAGTAGCTGTATCCTCATTTAAAATATTTTATAGCGCAAAATATTTCTAGTCATAAACACTCAAAGCTAATAGTGAGTCATTTTCAAAGTCATAATACAAAATATATACTATTATGTGTCACATATTTTAAATATGCCAGTTGTGCAAAAAAATTGATTTTATATATTTACTGTCTTTTGTGTTAGTCATTTGAATTAAAGAATGATAAAAGGTGAAAGGATCAACATCGGTCTCAGAAGGATTATATACTTTGTGCATTACTTCTTGTCAATATAATGCCATGGAAAAGCAATAAGCACTTTTGTGACATAGGCTAAAAATGTACTTTGAAGCCTCAACAATACAATAATGGTTATTTCAGCCTGAAGGATAAATTGATGAAACTTGGTCATGGAGGTAGAAGACCTTTATAGCTTCTTACATGAAATAATAAAAGCAATAATGCTTCTTTAATCTATTCTATTTTGTACTGTGCCAAGAGAATCCCCAGCTCAGCTCTGACCCAGACATTGCCATTTTTACAAGTATCGGAAAATTTACAGATGATGTGTAATGCTTGTTATTAAATCACAATAATTACGTTTCAGTGTTATATGCTACAACATCATTATTAAGCATCTCCAATAAGACAGGTGCATCATCTATCATCCTAAAGCCAGCTAACACCATTACACAGCCCCCCAAACTGCTGTTTAGGGGTGCTAGAAACTTCTTGTTCTATCCCTTTGTTTCAGACCGTGTGGCTAATTCCTCACAGTTTAACAGTAGGTCACATTTAGGCACTTTGGGACTTCCAGGAGGTTGAAAGCAGTAGTCTGACAGCTGCGATTTGTATGAAGAACTCTAACAGGGATACAACGCTATCCGCCTCTGACAAACTATATAGTACACCCATTATATATACTGCTAAGTTGTATTCTGCTTCTAACAATTCTAACATTAGGTAGCTGATGCAAACCTGCTTATTTTCTTACTAAGACTCAAAAATAAAGGAGGTAGCCAGCTGTTACCTCCCTCTGTGCTGCTTACCCCACTGTTTGTTGAAGTCATCAAATCAATGAGCAGCATCATAATGTGCAGTTGTGTTGAGCGAACTGAAACAGACAACCGTGTTTCCAGTCGAACTTTGCTGAAAGTTCGGTTTGGCACAAACTCAAACCTCAGGTGGTTAGTTTCAGCCAAAACCACTGAAAATTATACTTCTTATTACTTATTCTTCTTTTTTCTTATTTTAAGAAGAATGAAAAAGGAAACGAAAGAAAAAGATAAAGAGAAAAATGCAAAGAAAAAAATTTTTTTTTTCCTTTTACTTCTTTTTTCACTTTTTTCTTAATTTTCCTTCTTCTTTTTTCCTATTCTCCTCTTTTCCTTTTCCCCTGAAAGGTTTTTGAGCATCTGCCTGCTCAGGAATCTGGTAGCAGGTGGTGATAGCTTCCTCTTTCTCCAGCATCCAGGTAGTGCAGCCAGTGTAACTTTAACTTTGTACTTGTGAACTTTGCTTCCTCTATCTCTAGCAACATTCTGTGCCTTTTCTATCTCTTTGTATCATTTCCCTTGTATCTGCAAAGCAATGATCTCCTCTCTTAGTTTTTTGACCACTATCATGACTTGCCCATATTTCTAACATGCAATCAAACATCACAGAGAACAAATTCCTAGCCTCTCCAAGTATTTGATGTGTTTTATCTCAAGCACACCTGATGCAACTAATGAAGACTTTAATTGGTTATGTAAGGTGTGCTTGAGACAATATATGATTTGGAAATGTGTGCTCTTAGATTGCTGTAGTCATTAAAAGTAGCATATTGTGTTGAATTTGGAGATAACACTTGTTATATTAGTTGTGTTTGGCTATTTAAATTGTTCTTGTTTGATTGTTTTTTGAAAACAGCTCAGAGTTTGTAAACTTGGCAAATAAACCTACTTTGCAATGGAATTGAATAATTTTGATGAGGCCTCCAGCACATGGGCGAGACGGACCCAGCATGCGGGATTCCTACAGCGGAGTTCGACCTGCTGCCGACTGGTGACCCCAGGTTAACTGTCCGGCGGCTTCTGCACACGCTGCGGATGTGCCGGATGGCACTCTGTCGCCACGCACAGTAGCCACTGGTGCTGGGGGGTGACGCATATCCTGTGTATACTTCCGCAGTGCAGTGGGATGGACGGCTTCCATCGACTTCAATAGAAGCTGGCCATGCGTATCCCACACAAAATCGCAGCACGCTGCGATTTATTCTCCGCGAGCGAAGAATCCCAATCGATTTCCGCTCATGGAGATGAAATGGCGTTTTGCCATTAAATACTATGGGCTGTATTTGCTACAGAGTCCGGAAGCAGACTCCGCAATGCAAATATGCCCATGTGCAGGAGGCCTGCAAAGCAGTGGGGAGAAATAGTGAGGTAAGAATATGATAATGAGCAGGTCATCTGGGATTATAGCCCTATAAGCCACTAGCAGCATAATATATTTCTTGGCTTTATATAATCAGGAATTAGGGGAGCAGGAAGCTAAATTGTAAAGGCTTTCCTTTCTTCCATGCTGGAACTTACAGATCACAATGTACTTTTGTTATTTCACAGAACAGTAATAACAAGTAAAACAGAATGTACTTTAAGGAGGGTTCAGGCCTTGAGTTGGGAAAGTTATGTACTTTCATGAATTTTATTCTAATGGATTAAAATAGAGCCAGTTAAATTACTGGGCAGAACTCATGCAGGTCAATGCATCCTCCGTAACCTACACACCAGCAGGTAGCAATGGGGAACATCATTTCCCACAGAAAATTTTCTTATTAACTCAAAAGTATTTCTCGGTATTCTTTTTTTAAAACTCATTTCAGATTTTATTTCATTCATTCCATAGAATATTCTGTAAAAGGTCAGGTGTCTCGCTATTTCACAGTGCTTCTTTATGAGCTGTGAGGTGGTGGGATTTTAATGACGCTTATTATATGTTCTAACTGTACTGAAATTCCGGGTCAAAACAGCATTTTACTATGTAGAGTTAAGAAAGGCATGAGACTTGGAACATAAGGCTCATAGTATGTGTCTTGTCAGCACTGAAAAGTGTTTCTGTAAAGTGGATTGATATTTTATAATTTACTGCAATTTGCAATGGCTAGAAGCACTGTACTGAAAGATAATATAGTCTCCGTGATGATATCAAACGGTACAGTACTAGAGATTTTTAATAGTTATGCTTCAAATACACCCGGATGCAGCATTGATCAATGGGGGTCCAACTGCTGAGACTCCCGCTGATCACTAGAACGAGGAGGCTGTAGCACTCACCCAAGCACTGTGCCCCCTTGGCTGTCTTCACTGCTTTTTGGCTACTTCCAGCAGCTAAGAAGATGGACTCATAGGGAGATATAACTTGTTCTATAGACCTCTATGAGGGCCCTCTTCACTTGCTGGAAGGAGTTGAAAATGTTGCGTTGACAGTTAAGGGGGAACAGCCCTCGGGTGAGCCCCACAGCCCCCTCATTCAGCAGGGGTCGCAGCAGCAGGTCCCTGATGATCAATACTTTTGTCATGTGCCTGTGGCATGTGAAAAGTTAGTTGATAGTGCAACTGCACTTTAAGTACTTCAAGACCTGGATTTTGAACTTCAATGTATTGATGTATCGTGTTCTACCATACTTCCTGAAGTGACATATCTAAAGAGACTCTGTCACCTACCTTTAGCCCTATAAGCTAGGCTTATGAGTTAAAAGTATACGACTCGCTGAATGTGGGGATGTAAGTGTAAGAGGCTTATGTTACTTTCAGTATCATGGGACAGGAACACTACTTAATTAACTATTTTAATACACAACTAGGAATCAATATAGTAAATTTATTAATGCAAATCTATAAGTTCAAAGAGCAAAGAGACACTGAAGTATTTGGGCCAAAAGCAGCAGCTGTCACAAAGTCTCACTGCATGTTCTATTATCTGGTCTTGACCTTAAAGTGTTTTTCCAGGCAAAAACTATACATGACCTATCCTCAGAATATAGATAATCCCTGGGGACCCACTGCTCAGGATCCCTAGCGATCATTTGATCTGTTGGCCCACTGTTAGTGCAGAGGGCCAGACATTACCATTGGGGTTGGAAGAGCTATACCTGACTTCATTCCCACTGAAATCATTGGGAGCTGAAGCTGGCTATTACACTTGGCTCGGATACAGAAGAATAATAGAGTCTTCAGCTTCCATTGAGGACAGGTCATTAATAGTATTTGCCTAGAAAACCCCTTTAAAAATGAAAAGCTGTTTCCTGCAGGTGTAGCAATAAGCACAGGCTCCATGTGCCTAGATAAAATTCCAGCCATGGCAAATTGTTAATAGCTCCCTTCTTTTTGAGAGGGTAGTTATTAGAAACTTAGACATAGATTGATGCATACATCTGTATAAAGCCTCATGTCCACGGGTGGGCCAGATTCCGCAGGCGGGAGCCCGCAGTGGAATCCACACCTGCCTGCGGCCAAGGACACTGCATACCACACCTTACAGGTGGCAGTGTCCACGCGGACCTCTCTTCTTCCAGGACATCCGTACTGCGGATGGTCCGCATGGCTCGCCGTCGGACATGCGCAGCACAAATGTTTTTTTTTAAACTCCTGCTTTCCTGCGAAATCTGTGGGCAATGCAGACAGGCCACGGATCAGACAGCTTCCACTGACTTCAATGGAAGCTGTCTGTGCAAGAACTGCACTAAAGTGGCGCATGCTGTTGTCATTTGATTTCCACATCCTAAGATCCGCAAATCAAATCAGATCAGATCAGAATCCCAAGATTAAGATTACGATATTGGTTCAAGTTTCTTGATATCGCATTCGCTCCTGTGAATGCACCCTTATATTTAATGTGGTTCATCGGATGCTGTTTGTGTTTGTCATGTGCCTGATCAGTTACCACTTTCCATTGTTCATCTTCTATGAGCTAAACAATGGAAAACCCAAGCACAAGTATGAGCGAAATTTCACAAGAGTTTTGAAAGTTTAGCAAGTTCCAAATGACTTAAAAAAATAGAAAACTCATTTAATATCTAAATAAATTAACTCTTTACACCCTGCTGAAATATATTACAACCGAGTGCTAAAGTTATGAAATATTACAGTCTTTTTGACATCTATGGACAAAGTAACTCTGCTACTAATTAACAGAAGCACAATATTTTAAGCAAAGCTCATATTAATGATAAATGTTCAATGTTTTCTCAGTAAGTCACAAGTCACAGTGGAAAAGAAATTCAGTCTTTCAGAACTGTATATATTAAAAAGTACTCAATCATACCTGATTAAAACGGGATGCCTCAGCAACCTCGCATTACTATGATAATGATAAATAATGAAATGTCTGCACATTTCTCGGTTACATATTTTTGTACCACAGAAGCATGGCAGATTTTTACAGCTGAGCTGCTATGACCTCCAATGCATTCTTCCTCTGTAAGTCATATACAAACTATTACCTTGAAATGAATATACATGGCCAATACATGCAGACATTTGTAGAAAACCAGGCCGATCAAGGCTTGTACGCGTAGACTATCCCTCTGTGCCATCAGATGGCCAACTTCAGCCTCTAAGGAATTGAAAAATAAGTCCTGTCCAGCTCTGTTTTCTCTTTTATTTAAGGCATACATCCCATTTACTTTCTGTCTTTGATATTAGTCCTTTGGGTGAGAGTATAAAAACAGTAACAGCTTCTGTGTTTAGTCTGCATTCTATTGCTTTATTTTCACCGTATTCGTTTCTGTTCCAGAAATCAGAAAATATGCGTGATACATTGGTTATAAAATAAGCACCTTGCTAGTAGAGGTTTATTTCACACCATGGCAAATCACTTGTACTATACATAAAGTAATGTGAAGTATGTACCTGCTCGTTATATAGCCATAGATTGTGGAGAAATGCTGTGAGTCAAAATTCCTAGTACTGTATGTAGGGGACTTGTTACTTCACTTGTTCTACAATGACAAGAAGGACTGATTTAAAGGGGTTTGTGAAATTAAAAAAAGAGGACCGGCTTATTTTACAGAAACAGCACTGCTGCTTTGTAGGGGATGTGTCTGGTGCTGTAGAACAAGTCTATTACAATAAATGGTGCTGAGCAGCTGCAATACCAGACACAGACCATGGGTAAAGGAGCACAGTTTCTGGATGAAATCTGCCACTTTTCTTTTTATCTTACTGCCCATGTTTCTGTGTATCCAACAGTCCTTCTCCATCTATATGCTTTTGTAGTCCAAATAAGAATGCTCTTTTAGACCAAGCGAGATCCTATTTGTCACTTAGGTGTTAAAAGCAAGCATCTGACAAACTGAATGCTCATAAGAAGGGATATAATCTACTTCATACTAAATCCTCATTTAGCAGGCTATGGCTCTTTATGGAGATAGAAAGATAGATAGATAGATATGAGATAGATAGATAGAAAGATAGATAGATATGAGATAGATAGATAGATAGATAGATAGATAGATAGATAGATAGATAGATAGATAGATAGATAGATAGATAGATATGAGATAGATAGATAGATATGAGATAGATAGATAGATAGATAGATATGAGATTGATAGATATGAGAGAGAGATAGATAGATAGATAGATATGAGATAGATAGATAGATATGAGATAGATATGAGATAGATAGATAGATAGATAGATAGATAGATAGATAGATAGATATGAGATAGATAGATAGATGGATAGATATGAGATAGATAGATAGATAGATAGATAGATAGATAGATAGATAGATAGATAGATAGATATGAGATAGATACATAGATATGAGATAGATAGATAGATAGATAGATATAAGATAGATAGATATGAGATAGATAGATAGATAGATGTGAGATAGATAGATAGATAGATAGATAGATAGATAGATAGATAGATAGATATGAGATAGATAGATAGATAGATAGATAGATAGATAGATATGAGATAAATAGATAGATAGATATAAGATAGATAGATATGAGATAGATAGATAGATAGATGTGAGATAGATAGATAGATAGATAGATAGATAGATAGATAGATAGATAGATAGATAGATAGATAGATAGGTAGATATGAGATAGATAGATAGATAGATATGAGATAAATAGATAGATAGATATGAGATTTACTGTTTTTATGCTGCGAAATCGTGGCGTTTTTTTACTGCAAATGTCAGTGGGACTTTCTAATGTTAAAATCACATCGCACAAAAATCGCAAAAGCGTAAAATGCGATGTAATTTTAACATTAGAAAGTCCTATTGACATTTGCAGTAAAAAAGCAGAGCGATATTGCAGCGTTAAAAAAACACTAGTGGGTAAAAGCCGTTACTTGATTCAACAAGATGGCGGAATAGAAAGTGTAGGAGGGAAATATGCCATCCAGTTCATTGAAGTCTGTCAGAGTAGAGGGGAGAAGGAGGAGGAGTGAGAGCAGAAACTCACACAGATATGCTATTAGAGGTAATCGTGAGTTATTTACTGCTATTTATTCACATCTCCACTGCTCAGTACTGTTGTATACTGTCTTGCATGAAGATGTTATGTCTCTCTATGTGTTCCAGACATTTAGAGAGCTTAATCTGCATTTTTATATGCACCGTGTACAGTAGTCCGTCTTGAAGTACGACCGTCTTCTTCCTGCAGTAAGGGCTCAGTCACACGGGCGCATCGGCACCCGTGTACAGGTGCCGATGCGCCCGTGTGACTAAGCCCTTAAGAGCAAGGATGGAATTACTATTTAGGGCCACAGAGGTAGTCCTACTACTAAATGGGGGAACCCAGAGGAGATGCTATTACTGAGTGTGATCATGTAGGGGGTCTTATTACTAAGTGAAGCCATATATGAGGTATTATTACTAAGTGAGGCCACAAACAGGATCTTATTACTAAGTTGCACCACATATGAGGTTTCATTACTAAGTAGGGCCACATATGAGGTTTTCTTACTAAATAGGGCCACACATGGAGTTTTATTACTAAGTAGGGCCACACAGCAGGTCTAATTATTAAATCAGGCCAGATAATGGGTCTTATTACTAAGTAGGGACACGGAAGGGGTGATTATTACTAAGTGAGACTATAAGAAAGACATTATTACTATGAGAGGAGCACTGAAATGTTGACATGGGGTTGCAGCAGAAAGATGGAGATATTATACAGAGGCGAATCATGGCTCTTAGAAGTCCCAGTAGAGGTCTGCGTCCAGAGAGAAGAAAACTGAATATGGATAGTAATATCAACAACATCACCTGTGATCACTGGAGGTAACTGAACTGTAATTACTATCACGGTGTAGAGCTGATAATTGAGAACATTATATGGTAACTATATTATTTAAAGATACACTGGGGCAGAGCCTCTGTATCTAAGCTTGTCTTATAGAATATATATAATTTATTTTGGTGGTTGTGGTGCTGAATTTATATACTGAGCTTGGTTCTGGGGCTATATTTATGTTATTAGCTTGGTTTTGGTACTGTATTTATGTAATAAACTTGTACCTGGTGCTGATGTTATTTGCTTCTGGTGCTGTGTTTATGTAGTGAGGTTAGTTTGGAAGACTGGAAGGACACAGTGAGGTTGGTTACTCACAGTCAAACCATACCCACCCACTGTGGCTAATGGCTGCACAGTTTCACCAGTAATTTCTGTGGCCGTGGTTTGACAGGGTGCAGATAGCCACACTGTGTGTATTTCCATCCTTTTAGGCCTCATATCCACGCCATAAATTGTTTTTCAAAATGTACGCGGGTCTCCCGCGTGTGGGATCCGCACCCATAGGGAATCATTAGGCACCTGCAAGTAAATAAATACCTGTGGATGTCATTTTCCCCTAGCGTGCGGATCGCATACGCGGGAAAACAACCGCAGCATACTCCATTTTTATGCAGTTTTCCTCCACGGACAGCTCCTGCAGCTTCCATTGATGCTGTCACTGCGTCCGTTTCATGGAGCACGGGATAGCAGGAGCTTAAAAAAAAATCAGGGAGCGGCGGATGGCGTATGCGCACGGCATGCCGCCGGCTTTCCGAGCGTATTCCGCCATGCGGAAGAAAGAGCCTCGCAGCATCCGAATAGGTGACTATAATGTATTTTTCGGCCTCATGTCTGCGGGTCGGGTAAAATCCATTGCGGGATTTTGCACCGGGAAACCGTGCAGGGTTTTTCCATAATAGAAAAATTTGCAGTAAATCCGCATCAAGATTCCACGTGAAAACCTGCATTTGTTGGTGCAGATTATGGAAAAGGTTTTGATGCAGTATATTTCACCCCTTCAGTTGAAGGGAGGAAATCTGCTATGAATATGTATCAAAATACCTATCTAAATCCACACAAAATAATGCAGATTTGCTGTCGATTTTTTCCTGCTGCACTCATGAGCCAGTGATCTATGCTTCCCCCCCCCCCCCCCCCCCCCCAGGCTAAAATGTGCAGCCAGACCCTGTGTGCCGATCTACTGAATGAAACCCACTGGACCATTAATCTCTATAGTGCTATAAGTTCAGTTCAGAAGCATCACTGGTACAATACAATAATGCATGTCTCCTGCACATTAGTCTGTTTGCTGACACAGTGCCTCTGTAATATAATCAGTTCTATAGGTGCACACATTTCTATTTTAGTGTTTCTCAAGCTGAGATACTTTAATTAATTTTCTTTGCAAATCACACTATCAGATGCCAGAATAGTGTTATACTTTCTGGGCATTGGTCCAATGTATTCAGCAAATTGAACTTTCAAGATTTCTTTTGTTTCATAGAGCTGATGTCACAAACTTGTAAATGAGCTTTAATATTTAAATCAGGGTTAAACCTTATACAATTGAATCTGAATATTCAGATTCTCTTCCAATAACATCTAATGCTAAACAACCAAGAACTGGTAATAGCTCAAACCTAATATTCTTAAAGTACAGAATGAAAGAAAATAGTATCTGCTCATTCCACTCATATGGTCCTTTTACATGTAATGAGTGCCAATGGGCACACATTTATCAGTACTCAATTCATTCTCTTTGGTCCTTTTACATGTAATGAGTGCCAATAGACACACACATTTATCAGTACTCAATTCATTCTCTTTGGTCCTTTTACATGTAATGAGTACCAATGGACACACATCTATTAGTACTCAATTCATTCTCTTTGGTCCTTTTACATGTAATGAGTGCCGATGGGCACACATTTATCAGTACTCAATTCATTCTCTTTGGTCCTTTTACATGTAATGAGTGCCAATGGACACACGTCTATCAGTACTCAATTCATTCTCTTTGGTCCTTTTACATGTAATGAGTGCCGATGGGCACACATTTATCAGTACTCAATTCATTCTCTTTGGTCCTTTTACATGTAATGAGTGCCAATGGACACACGTCTATCAGTACTCAATTCTTTCTCTTTGACATCGGCCAAGAATCAGATTATGGGGATGAACGATCGCTACTATGATTATTCTTCCCCATAGGCTGCCTGTACATCTCCCTGTTGACACAAGAAAATGTAATGATGATCAGCAAGCATTTTTATGCCAGCAGAAACTGAGCAGTCAACAATCAATCAAATGAGTTTTCGATTGTTCATTGGCTGATCATTGATCCTTTTTAGAGATGAATGATTATACTCGCTAAGGCTAACTACTCGATCGAGTAGTTAGCCTTAGCGAGTATACTCGCTCATCTCTAATCCCTTTACATGCCCAGTTGACAGGTGTTGTAAGCCTTTGGAGAAATTTTAGGGTTTGATAAGTCGCCTTGTAAAAAGACCCACTGAATGAGTATTGAATCTTAAAAGTTGAGATTTATTTAAAATAACACATTTTGGTCCAGAGAACTTTTGTCAAACACTTATTGTTGCGGGAAAAAAGAAAGATGGGAAGATTAATGGAGTCACTATGAAGTACTAGGGAGAAATAATGCAACCTCACTTGCCATGGTACAAGCTCGAAGAAGTTAGAGGGGTTGAATTATCCTATGTCAATGAAGGTAATTAACTGTATACAAGAAATTTCTAACATGCCTTATTTGTCATTTTTTACCATTTTCAAAATCCCAGTTTGCTGTGAGTGAATAGAAATATTTTATTATGTTTATCCATGGGCTGCAAACCCATCCTGACCTAACATATTTTCTTGCAAAGGAGAGCTTTTTTGCAGTGCTTTAGTCTATGCAGACCTTTGAGCTAAACAAAGTCATCTGATATTTCTATGTTGCCCTGATAGTTGGTACAGTACGTATCAGTGTCCAGACTTTTTATCTCACAGAGATAGGCTCACATCAGTGGTGCCTGAACGTTTGTGAACCCCTCAGAATTTTCCATATGTTTGCCTAAAATGGACAAAAGAACTACACATGAGTTTCATACAAGTCCTAAAAGTAGATAAGGAGAACCAAGTCCAAAATATTAACCTTGGTCATTTATTGAGAATAATATTATAATATCCCAGGACTGTGAGTGGCAAAAGTATGTGAACCATTGTTTTCAGTATCTGATGTGTCCCCCCTTGTGCAGCATTAACTGCATCTAAATGTTCCAGGAAATTGTTGATTAGTCCTGCACATTGGAGTGCCTACAAAGCAGTTTAAACTCTATTATGTTGGTGGGTGTCCTCCCATGAACTGCTCTCTTCAGGTCCTTAAACAACATTTCTAAAGGATTTGGATATATTCTATTGATACATTATATACAGGGTGTAAGCAAGCGGCCGTACACTTGCTACTGGATCGCCCCTTTATTTTGTATCACAGAGGTATCTCATACACAACATACAAAGTCCATAAACACCCCACCTGGGTGTGACATTAGGGTTGTCGTTCCTGTCAACCTCAGGCCTTAACTGGTCCAATACAAAGTCCATAAACACCCTACCTGGGTGGGAGGTTAGCGTTGTCGTCCCTGTCAACCTCGGGCCTTTGCTGGTCCATCTTGGACCATCAGCCTGCAGCTCCTCAACTCTGCTGTGCTATCACTTCCCCAGCATACAGGTATATTATACATACACAGTCCATAGAGCTTTAGGGTTTACAACCCAGAGGGTCCTGTCACTTACCCCTCCCAGGGCGTCTGGAGGGCATCTTCCTCCGTCAGACAGGGTGACAAACTCAACTAGTCCGCACCGAACCACAGGCTCTAAGTCCCTGATGCAGCTCCCTTCACCACTTCTCTGGCTCTCTCAGCCAACGTCTTCCTGTTTCTGGCAGGAATTGGCTCTCTTGTAGCCATTTCCTGCTACCCCCATTAGGTGTTAACCCTTATGTCTCCTTTTGCTGGTGTCAGAATGCTTATCTAGCACCCTCTGTAGGCTAGTCTGACACTGCCCTGCTACAAGCGTTATTCAAAAAGGAGCCACTTTGGGGATTTAATTACAAAGAAACTACAAAAGACAGGTACACAATCTGCACAATACTGAAAATAGGAAGGTTCAAAATCTTTTATGACATACTAGTAAGTTCCATTTTCTGGCACATTGCAGCACTGGGTGTCTCATTTACATTTTTATGGTCCCTGAAGTGTATTTGCATATGCAACCAAGTTCAACATACTTTTTGTGCCACTCATAAATTTGCTTGTGACAAGGCGACTGGTTTTGGAATCGACGATGGAATTCACGATGCACTTAAACGATGGAGTAACACTTAGCAAACTCAAGTGCACAAAACGATTTCACCTGTGGTATCACCATTTTCTTATAAACTGTAAATAGCAAGAAACAGCACTGTGGCGTGGCAGAAAATGGAATTACTGGTATGTCATAAAAAACCTTGAACCTTCTTCTTTGAGCCTCGGTCAGACGAGCGTGTATTTTTTTTTTTTTTGTTAAATCATATTTTATTGAGGTTTTAACATTTAATACATATAATACAACAATGTGGTAAATGGAGGCAGCGAAACTTGTAGGCGTAATTCGAGAAGGTAATATGATCTATAACGTATTATTTAAATAAACAAACATTGGAGGGTCTCTCCTTATTGAGTGTCAGACCCGCCTCAGATCGCTATGTAACCAATCTCTTCAAATTCTTAGACCCTCTTGAAAAGGCTGCACTCCGAGAAATACTCTTAACACATGAAAACAGACAAGACGAACAGGGTACATGAGGGAAGGGGACCGCCGCTTCGAGTCTATGGTGGTTAACGCGGGTAAAGACAGGGTATGGGGGAGTATGGGGGGGGGGGTAAGGGAGGATACGGAGGGGCGGGGGGGGGGGGGGGCGGACATGTTCCTCCAGTCTATGTAAAGTGGGGTCGACCTATTGGTGATCACTTATCCCTGGAAGGAGCTTGGTGCCTTACCTTTGTAGGCAGGGGTTCAACAGGTGTGCCCACCCATTGAATTGACCTGAGAAGTAGCCTCTCTGGAAATAACTGGATCCGTGGGTGGTCGCATTCTCAGTGGGGGGGGGGGGGAGGCTCTCTGTATCCAGCTGTGTGTTATTCTCTACTGGAGTCACTATCTACTTGGGGCCACCTGGGCTGGGAGAATGCCTCAGTTCTCTCCAGGGACCCCACCTCAGTTCTCTCCAGGGACCCCAACGAGCATGTATTTTGATGCAACCGTGCTGCGCAAAAAAATGAGCCATACGGATGTGCAGAATACATGTGACCGAAGCTCCTTGCCCATTGCTTTCAGAGCGAAGTCAGATGAGCGTGTATTTGTGCGCGCATATGTGCGCAGAAAACCGCACATCTATGAGAACCACTGGTTTCACATGTCCGTGTTTTACAGGCAAGAAAATATTCACACCTTTAAAGATAGGACATGCATGCACCGCATAGGTCCGTGCTCTGCAAGAATCCCCGCAGGGAATTCCCTTATTACTGAACACTGTGACAGCACTGTCATACTGTTCAGTGACAAAGGGACTCCTTGTGGGGATGAAGGAATCCCCTGCTACAGCTGTAATAGTTGTGGCAGAGGACCGCAGTGTTCTCCCATTGCTTTCAATGGGGCTGGTGTTGCAGCCGCCCTATTGAAAGCAATGGGATTCAGGCAACCCTCGCAGTGATTTTGAAATATAAGCCCTTCCCTGAAAATCATCCCTAACTTGTGTAAAAAATAAAAAAATATATATACTCACTAGAGATGAGCGTGCACCAAAATGCTCGGGTGCTCGTTACTCGAGTCGAACTTCCCGCGATGCTCAAGGGTTCGTTTCGAGTAACGAACCCCATTGAAGTCAATGGGCGACTCGAGCATTTTTGTATATCGCCAATGCTCGCTAAGGTTTTCATTTGTGAAAATCTGGGAAATTCACAAAAGTGATGGGAACGACACAGAAACGGATAGGGCAGGCGAGGGGCTACATGTTGGGCTGCATCTCAAGTTCCCAAGTCCCACTATTAAGCCACAATAGCGGCAAGAGCGCCCCTCCCCCCCGCACTGTCAGCATAAAGATCGTTCTCCTCTGCCACAGCTGTAGCAG